>NC_059430.1:122130729-122753182 GCF_021028975.2 Sphaerodactylus townsendi
GACCCGGTTCCCTGAAAAGGAACTGACCTAGGTCGACTCCATTGTTACTCCCCACAGCAGCCAAGTTCGTCCCACCAGAGCTGAGCTCAGAGGGCGGGATAACCTCAGCGCCTCTTTTGCTCTTTGTTCTTAATTGGCTGTCGTGTTACCATGGGAACGTGAACGTGCGTCCATTTTTTTTTTACATAATGGCAACTTAGTCATAAATCAGTGCTCTATGTAGATAAAAGCAGCGTGTAAACATGTGCTGTTTATATGTATGACCATAGCTTCATATACAAGAAGGATTTTTTTTAAAGGGCGCACTTTTTCCTGCCGTGAGTCTTTCGTTCTGAGCATGCCCAAAACACTGAACTGTGATTGGCTGACTGAACAGTTCCTCGATGATTCTCCACTTTACCAGCTTCAACCTGAGTTCGACCTAGGTTCACTGAAAAAGTTGTACCTCCCTGATGGAGTCGGAATTTGACAGTTTGAGTGGACAGAACTGTGTTGAACTCAGCGGATGTGGGGAATACCTAAGTCAAACCTAGACTGAACCTAGATCAAACCTGCCAGTGGGGAATCGACTGAAAATGCTGCTTTTGGATAGATTTAGGGGCTGAAATTGGGGATTTTATCTGACTGCATATCTTTTGGCCTCAGAACTTTTATGCAGGATGGTCTATCAATTCAATATCTGTCCTTGTGAATGGCAGGACCCATGGCTGAACATGCAGGCTGAACGGAGGAGGTGCAGATTCAAGTCTGACAAGTTGAAGCATTTTTATTCCCAGAGGAGGGCAGGCAACTACCATCTCTCTCAGGAAATATCTGCACAGCACCAGTACAGCTTCTTTAGCATACACATTCCTCTATTGTTGTTTCATTGATAAATTCCTGTATTTCAGTGGGCTCTGAGGAACTGCACTGGAGCATACAGCAAAAGTGATAAAGGAGCAGAAATGCTTGGGTTTCATTTTCAGATCCTGCAAGAGGTAAAAGGGAGCAGGAAGAGGAAAGAGGGACATGGCAGTGACATACAGGGTGGGATGAGCTTCTCACAATCCTTTCCCATGCAGCAGTGATGGCGAACCTTTTCAAGACCAAGTGCCCAAATTGTAACCCAAAACCCACTTATTTATCGCAAAGTGCCAACACAGCAATTTAACCTGAATACTGAGGTTTTAGTTTAGGAAAAAAGCGGTTGGTTCCGAGGCGTGTGTTACTCGGGAGTAAGCTACGAGTTGTCAGTGGCTCTGCTTTGAAGCAACCGTACAACTCTTCCAATGGGTGAATCACGACCCTAGGAGGGTTTACTCAGAAGCAAGCCCCATTCCCAGCAATTAAGCTTACTCCCAGATAAAGGATCGTGCTTTAGTTCTTTGCATGAAAATCAGTGAGGTTTAACAGCGCTTAACAGGGTTACCTATACTGCTTCCCCAAAACTAGGTCTTAGGTTTAATGCTAATAATCGAGCCCAGCTTCCCAGGCCATCCTAAATGTGGTGGGGGGGATTCTGTTTGCATGTGCCCACAGAGAGGGCTCTGAGTGCCACCTCTGGCACCCGTGCCATAGGTTTGCCACCACTGCCATACAGCATGTCATGTTTTCCTAACAGTTGTCCAGTCTTTCCAGTATCAATCAGATGTAGCTGGGCCAGAGTGCGTCCAGTGCACACTCTGTGTTTTGCCCCCCCCTGTGGCACCCTCCCCCCAACCGCCCCAACCCCCACCCCGACCCCTTACCTTAGCCAGGCTGGAGAAGCAGCCTGTTCTCTTCAGGCTGAAAACAGCCTTGTTGGAACTACACTTCCCATCAGACCCTGGGGCTTGCAAGGTCTCCTGGGAAGTGTAGTTCCCACCAGGCCATTTTCAGCCTGAAGGGAACAGGCTGCTTCCTCAGCCTGCACTGTTTGATGAAGGTAAGTGTGGGGGGGAAGGAGGGGGTTCCGTGGGGGGCAGGGGCAATTTTCCGCCCCCCGGCATGCGCCTGATGGAACACACACACCCCGTCCCCCTGGTAGCTCCACACTGATATCAACTGAGGGATTCACTGCAGTATTTTGAATGAAAGCAAGTCTTCCTAACAGCCTCAATCTCAAGATGCTAAGAACTGCAGAATATCTGGTCAAATAGTATGTCATGTTTCCTTCATTAGACTAGATCTTGCTGTGCCTCAGTCTCTTGGGATGTCTACAAAAATTGTCCTCTCACTCCCTTTATATCCCTTCTTGATCCTTTCTCCCTGCTTTCTCCCTGCTTTCTCACCCACACAGCCCGGAAAACCCACCACAACCATTCCTCCAAAAGTCTCTCAAAGCCAAAATGTCTCACCTGACAAAGAAACTCCCAACAGCAGGAAAAGTGGAAGTGATAACCAGACATGTCCTTTCTTGACATCTCCTCATTTCCATGGTTTGTACTTCCTGTTCACACTGGAAGCTGAACCTGTGTCCTTTAGCATGCCAAGCAGATGCTCTATCACTGAGCCTTGGTCTTCTCCCAAAGTCTAGGTTCATAGGAAATGTGACACGCTACCTTTCGGGGGGCAGGGTGTGTGTGTGTCCTGAAACACCAGCAATTGAGTGGTTTTCAGTGCTGAGCGGTTAATCTTGTTGGAATGGAGTCACAAAGAGTTTGGTATCACCTCCTTCTGCTTTGTGGTCAAGGCAGTGCTGATGCAGCTGCTTCTGACCTCTTCTGCGGCATTGCAGAGCCAATGACAGGTTTGAAACGGAGGAATTTGGGACAGGCAGTGGCACACATCTAGGGTTTCATCACAGACTGTAGGTAATTGCTATGTCCGAAGAGGAGCTTGTCGGACACTTTGTGAGGTAGGTGGGGCTGAGAGAGTTCTGGGAGAATCATGACTAACCCAAGGTCACCTTGCAGGCTTCATATGGAGGAATGGGGAAACAAACCTGGTTCTCCAGATTAGAGTCCACTGCTCATTTCGAGGAGTGGGGAATCAAACCCAGCTCTCCACATTAGCATGCACTTCTCTTGACCAATATGCTGTGACTGTTAACCTGCTGATTCACACCCTTGCAGATCATTGTGTCTTCTAACTGTGTTGTTCCTGTGATTAATTGTATCTGCCACCTCCTTGTGAACTTTGTACTGTGCCTTGGCTGTGGATCTGGTAAACATCCATTTGGAATTTGCTGCTGAGATGAACTAATTAAATTGTGCTTGGATTTGAAGTGTGGTCATGCACTTCACTGGGCTTCTCTTTGCTTTGTGTGTGTCTAGGCTGCTGTTGATTTAAAGTGATAACAGGAGGAAGGCAGGCAGCTGTAACTTTGGATTTTATCACATCCCTCCTTTCGCCAAATTCCAATCTCTTTGGACACTGTTCCCAAATCTCCACTCATTTCCCAAGCCAGAGTGAATAAACCATAGCGATGAGAGACTGAGCTATCTGTCCTAAAAACCTTTAATTTTCCTTCTCCAGGCACCCACCTTGAGTAAAAAAATTGAAAAAAGCTTCTGGGCAAAGTGTAAAGGCCCTTTTTGCTGCTATCAAAGAGGCCCATATACCGCACTGAAGGTTTCCTAACAGACTTAGGAACATCCGCTGTCATTAAGCAAAATGTTTTTGGCGCGTACAATGGCAAAGATATGCTTCAATGTGTTCTGGAGTATCGAGATTCCAGAAGCCCAAAGGACATTAGAATGAGGATGGGATGGGAACAGAACTTTGAGTTTCTTTTCCACCGTAATAGAACAAGAATACAGTCTGCCAAGCAATGATGTTGCACCATAAATAATGCAAAATTTTATACATTATGCAAATATAGAGAGCTTAGATGAAAATGAGGACAGTAGTAATATCATTTTGACTGGCTGAACAAAATGTTGCATGACAGTGCAATACAAGGGGGGGCAGGGGAGGTGAAGGGACTCATGGAAGCAGTGTGAGGGTGTGGCGACGCGGGTGCTCACTCAGAGGTGGGATCCAGCAGGTTCTCACCAGTTCCCGAGAGTGGGTTACTAATTATTTGTGTGTGCTGAGAGGGGGTTACTAATTGGGTCCGCTTTTCCATTAGAAATTCCATTAGGTCCCAAAATCATAAAGCCCTGTTGTTTCCTATGTGGCTGGTTAGCGAAGGTAGAAAACGGGATCATTCTCCCTGTTGGGCTGTTTTAAAAAACATGTTTTAGAAATATGGTCAAGTTCCTGGTTTAAGGAAAGTCTCCTTCTTTTGATTTCTAGAAACAAAATTAAGTATTTGAAAGTATGAAGTATTTGACAGGCAGTCAATTAGAGGAGAAGTAGTTGTTTCTGTTGGCAGTAGATGATAGGCCTTGCTATAATGAGTTTAAATTATGGACAGAAAGATACCAGCTGGAAATTAGGAACTTTTTTTTTTTACAGTAAGAGTTTTTTACAGTAACAGAGAAATTATTAATGCCCCGCCCCCGGAATGCCCGGTCACACCCTCGTCAGGCCCCGCCCAGCTCCATTGGCGCTACGCCACTGTTTGAATCCCACCACCATGGGAACCCGTTACTAAAATTTTTGGATCCCACCACTCCATTGATGCTAGAAGCAAATGCACTGGCAGGCAGACTGTTATACTGGTGGCAGGGAACTGTGCAACTGTGTGATGCTCAAACCCAGAAGCAGCTGTATGTGCCAACACTCCCCCACTGCAGGAGTCCATACTGGTGTGTGTTATGGCCTTAACAGGGATAGGGGTTTTATTAAAGGGATTCTCCACCAGCTGCTAAACATATAACAGCACACATAGGATTTTAAAAGTAGCAAAGGGGAATGAGCTCTCACGTTGGCAGCGAGAGGGGCCAGGAGGAGATCTTTTAGACTGTATGATACGGGGAAGGAATTCTGACAATGGATATTCCACAGAGTAATGCAAGAGTCCAAATTGAATTTAAAAGTTTTATATAAATTTGTTTAAAAATACAAACACACAGTGAGACATAAGAGCACATACATTCAAGTTCCTAAGATATAAAAAAGGTTTTAAAAGATAGATTGGATTATAGAAATGGAGGGGGGTTTTCAGGGAAATACGTTACCTAAATTCAGCTGAAGAAGATCTTGTAGAAGGCAAGGATTCAAATGACCAGCATCTGAATTGTATGCGAAGGACGATATCGTGTCTCAAACTGACCAGACCAAGGAAGGTACAGGCTAGTAAGAGCACATGTGTTGGGGTGAACTGAACTTTTATACTCTTTTGCCCAGGTAAGGGGCGGGAACAAGTGAGTTTTAAGTTTCATTTTTCTAAATTCTCTGGAACTTCCCATGCTGGGCTTGGGGATGCTGAGGTAATTAGTCAGCTTGTCTACTGCTAAACCCGGGACAATGGGGGCCAAAATTGCTTTGTTAAGCTAAACAAGGAAATGCTGAAAGACTTCAATGCAGATTAACTCTTGAGAGTCACTGCCCAGGATATACAGATTTAGCTGAGACATTTAGATCAGGATAAGGTGAATGGTTTAGGAGTCATAACAATGGGAAGAGGAGATGCAGAGAAGCAACCATCTGTTGATGACTTGGTTTCCAGAAGAGATAGGGAAATGACAGTATCTGATGCTAAAGTGGCTTTCCATATTCTTTGTCTTTAACAGTCTCTATAGCAAGGTGAGGTAATCAAGCATTCTAGTGACTCAAATGAGACCTCCAGGTTATGCTGGGGTAACTCATTATCTTAGCTTTTGTTAAAGTAGTTTTGACCTTTTGGCTGTGGTCAGGTGATCATGCGGCTACCTACACCCATAGGAGTGCTTTTGGCAACTGGCTTTTGCCAATATGATTTTAAAGCAGAAATATATATAAATAATATTCTGGGGGTCCTTTGGGTCGTTACATGTGGGTGATCTGGCAGTTTGGTCACCAATGCTGCCTGGTGACTTATGTCACATTTTAGTGTGGCATAGCCCATTGGGTGCCAATAGGGGTTTTCAGGTCAGCCATGGAAGTTGTCAGTTTTCTATGCTCCCTGCACTTCCAGAAACTCTATAAGAGGTTCAACTGCCCCACAGCAGCCACCACGAAACTGGCCCCCCCAGTGGTGTAGGGGAGGGAAATGGTGCCTGGAGCAAAATGGTGTCCGCCCCCACCCTGCAGCGCCTGGTGGGAACTACATTTCCCAGGAGACCTTGCGAGCCCCAACTGCTGCAGAGGCCTCCTGGTGGGTCGGGGGGGGGAACACACAAGGTCTCTGGGGATGTGTAGTTCCCATCAGGGTACGGTTTCAGCCGGCTGAACTTAGGTAAGTGGGGGGTGCCATGGTGTGCTGTGGGGGGGAAGGTCCAGCCACTTCTGGGAAGGAGGAGAGGCGTGGCTGGGCCTCAGCAGGGGAAGTGTGTTTTGTGGCTCGGGGGTCAGCCTTCACCTCAAGGTTGCCAACCTTACCCATGTGACCACTTCTATGGCTGAGTTCCACTGAGACGTGGTATGGGAAAAGACTGGGGTAGCCTGGTATTTGGAGAAGTCATTGACCAGTATTTTAGCGATGAACGATGTATTAGCATATGCACTGTTGAATCTGATATATTTTATTTGTGACTGTATAAAGTGCCATCAAGTCACAGGCAATATATGGTGGCCCCATAGGGCTTTCAAGGCAAGTGATTCAGCAGAGGTGGTCCTGTTGGGTATATTTTGTTAATATCGTAGAGTTTGCCCAGCCTTGGAAATGTGATATTGAGTGCAGTGAAATCAGTCCTCCCAAGAAGCGAATTGCCACATGAAGTGTGGCCTTTATTGAAGTAAAATTCTTGTTGCAGTTGAAAGAAAGATAGAAATTCTCATCGAAATAATACATTTCCCGGTACAAGTCATCAAGCGTCATGTGCAGAGGTGGGATCCAGCAGGTTCTCACAGGTTCCCAAGAGTCGGTTACTAATTATTTGTGTGTGCCGAGAGGGGGTTACTAATTGATGATTTTGCCATGTGATTTTTGCCTTAGTTACGCCCCTCCTCTCAGCAGTAGCGCGCAGAACTTGAAGCAATCTAGCAGGAGGTGCACTGGCATGCATGGCAGCTTGCACCTGCATGCATTCGTTTCCCGCCCAAGGACCGGCGCAGCGGCTGCGTCCTTGGCACAGCCCCGCCCAGGAATGCCCCACCCCCAGAATGCCCAGCCACGCCCCCGTCATGCCCCGCCCATCCCCATTGGCGCTATGCCACAGTTTGAATCCCACCACCATGGGAACCTGTTACTAAAATTTTTGGATTCCATCACTGGTCATGTGAGTGCAAGTATGGAACATTTGCTTGTACATGAGAGACCTGTAGAAGTGCTTGACTCTATGCAGGTCCATATGGAAAGTGAGACAAAGAACAGTGGCTACTGAGAATGGAGAATGAGGGATCAAAGTGCAGCTCCCAGGTACAGACAAAGAGAGGAACATCCCACCAAGCGATAACACTTGAGATTTTGCTCTTCTCAATGTCCAGGCATCCTGAGTTGCTCTCACTCCAACAAGTTTGCCCGTGCCTTCATCTGCAAAGTCTTCCTCGGTGGGTTCCCATAAATACCAACCCTGCTTAGCTTCCCAGATCTAATAAGATTGGGCTATACTATACCTTTTCACATCACCCTAACCCTAACCCTTTTCACATCCTCATATATTTTATATGATCTTTTTATTCAAAAGTATATTTAGATGACAGAATGAAGTTATTAGCAACAATTTATATTACATTTTGAGAAAATATATATATACCATTTATGGAGTGCTATTATTGGATGGTAAACTGTTTTAAGACAGCAAAATATAGTTTGTATAGGGAAGCCTTTTAGGAGAGGAAGGCAGGATATAAATAAATAATATAGATAGATTTGGCTTAATATTTATTGTTCCTTTGATTTAGAAACAGCCATTTTTTTGAAGGCATCCCCATGGAAACATACATACTTGACATATTATCCATTTGGATTTTTTCAGAATCTTTAATGAACTGCATTCGGGGGTTGTTCTTGCTGCCCCTTCCATTTAAAAAGACAAATTCGTACATTTAAAGTGATACAGTGCAAGGTAAGCGGAAGAGAGTGGAAGAGTTTTGGATTTATACCCAGTGGTGGTTCGCACCACTTCAGCAGAACCAGTTGTTAAAATGATGCTTGTAAACAACCAGTTGTTAAATTATTTGAATCCCACCACTGGAACCGGTTGTTAAACTATTTGAATTCCACCACTGTTTATACCCCATCTTTCTCTCCTGTAAAGAGACTCAAGGTGGCTTACAAACTCCTTCCCTTCCTCACAACAAACACCTTGTGAGGTGGGTGGGAGAGTTCTGAGAGAACTGTGACTAGCCCCAGGTCACACAGAAGGCTTCACGTGTAGAAGTGGGGAAACAAATCCGGTTCACCAGCTAAGAATCCACTGCTCATGAGGAGGAGTAGGGAATCAAACCAAGTTCTCTAGATTAGGACCCACAGCTCCTAACCATTATGCCACGCTCGGCAGAGGCAGCACCCAATATGTCCACAGGGTGCTGACACACGATAGCAACAGTGGTCCAGAATGAAGCTCACTGATCACCTTCCTGCTGGGTGTTGAAACATCTCTAATGCGCAGCTCTTGCTGACCCACTTCATCCAGTCCCTACTGCTGCTATCAACTGGCGAGCCTCACCAGATCTATCTTCCTTCAATCATTGGTTGATTGCATTGGCCAGATGCCCCCCCTTCCTGGTTCTGCCAGAGGCCACAAAGAGATAGAGGAGTGAATCTTTTGTCCTGGGGGCAGTGAGAGCTTCACAGCACATTCTCTACAAAATCTATGGCCAGTAGTCAACCTAAGAGCCACAAGCAATTGGCCAGGAGGAACTGCTCAAGCAGTATCGCCAGATCTCCGCCCAAGGAAATCAGTTCAGTGCCTTGGCAAGCAACAGCCCAGCAAAAACTTGGAGGAGTCCAAACAGCCCTGGAAGAATTTTAGCTGTCCCAGATGCTAGTGTGCAGTTGGCAGTGATGACATTATTGATCCCATCAAAGGAGTTATCTTGCATATTGTTACAGTATGCATTGTTTGCACATCCCTTGATGGTGGTCGCCATACTTCTTTCACCTGCCAAGAGAATTGCAAGAGACTTCAGTCAGCATTTGTATCTCAGTGCCTGGCAATTACTGTCAATCTGGGGGAAAGGCTTTAGCTATATGACAGAGCCTCTGCTTTCCATGCAGAAGGTCACAGGTTTGATACCCAGAATCTGCAGCCGAAAAGATCAGGTCGTAGGTGAAAGACCTCTGCCCCAGACTCGGGAGAATTGCTACCAGTCACAGTAGACAAGTCTAAGCTGGATAGGCCAATAGTCTGACTCAGTAGGAGTCAGTATTATGTGTTCTGTTACTGGGCATGAAAATGAGGGACTGGTTACCCAGGAACTGGATTAGATCTCGTTCAAGTTAAAGGAGCAGAATGAAGAGATCAGCCAAAGAAGGATTTGCTACTTCTGGATATTTTATGTGACGGAAGTGGGGAGTAGAGCACGAGGCTATGACAGTACCTACAAAGGCAGGGGTAGGACAAGGAGAAAAAACCCAATAGAATGGGACAGTATTGGTTGGCAACCTTAAAGCAATTATCAAAATGTTATGCATGAATAAAGATAAATTACCAAGGCTTATACTCCCAGACTTCTCAAGGCAATAGAATTGGTCTCCAGTACACGGAATGATCTCCTCTTCACATTCAAGACTGTCCACAGCGTAGCAAGCTGGACATGTTTTCCCATTGGGTGTGGTGTTCAAGGGTGGCGCTGCAAAAAAGAGGAGACGGTAAGATTTGTACTGAAAGAATAGTCCTGGCAAGTGAGGGGGTAATTTTGTACCAGTGGGAGCAAAAATGGTGGGGGTAAAGGGATATCGCCCAACACTGTGATGTCACTTCCAGTTGTGCAGAAAAGTGATGCCAGGGTTATCTAGGAATGCTACAAACTCTATGGTAGAAAATCATAGAGATTTGAGAAAAACCTAGAGTGTCATCTAGGTAGAACCAGAAATGATGTCATGGTGTAATGCAGTATTGCTTCCCACACCCCACTTTTGCTCCTGATGGGAACAAAGAGTGGCAACAGAGACTCGGAGCCAGGTCTGTGTGGTTGCTCACCACAGTGGGCAATCTGATAAGCCTAAATGCAAGGCCGGGTGGGGGGAGGAATCACATGAGTCAAACACCAGTGACTTCTTCACTCAGACACTTTCTAAGCTCTCATTCTACAGAGTAGCTTGAAACTTTGGGGTGCATTTCCTATACACCTATTTAATTACTGGGACACCTTTCACTACTGTGGTCACCTCTACCTTCAGTGGCCTGAGGTCTTGCTGCATGGAGAATTCATGATTGCAAAGAAGAGAGAGATGAAGCAATGCTCTGTACAGAATCCTGATCTGGTGTTATCACCATGCAGCCTTTGCAAACACTATCTTCAAAGGCTCCACACTTAAATATAAATGTTTGGGATCTAAGTCTGATCAATGTTTGCATGGATTCAGGACTTAGAACCTTTGTAACTACAGAATGAATCTGTGTAACATGAACCCTTGTGATGGGCTGGAATCTTGAAGCCTCTGGATTGGCTAGGAGTGAAATAACAGCTAAGAACCTGGATTTCTTTCTTTACTAGTGTGACCAGACGTCCCGCTTTTGGCAGGACAGTCCCGCTTTTGACTAATTTGTCCCACGTCCCGCAGGGTTTTTAAAATGTCTCAATTTTTGGAAGGCTGCTGCACTGCCTTCTGGGCACTCCCCTTTTTCCACCCTGTCACAGGGTGGGAAATGAGAGCGCCCCAGTGCGGCAGCGCGGAAAGCTGTCGCACTGCCTTCTGGGTCGCTCCCCTGTGACAGGGCAGGAAACAGGGGTTTTGGCAGTGTGGCAGCCTCCCGCGCTGCCGCACTGCCTTCTGGGGTGCTCCCGTTTTGGCGGGAAACAGGGGAGCACCCCAGAAGGCAGTGCACTCCTGCGGATGCGCGCACACCCCCCCCCCCCAATGGTGTCCCGTTTTAAAAAGGTGAAAATCTGGTCACCTTATCCTTTACCTTCTTGATGATTCTTTCCGCTTGCTAAACTTTCAAGTTCAAGTCCCTGAACTCAGGAACCCTATATGGGAAGGTCCACTTTTAGTCATGGCCAACTGTCACCACAGTGGTCCAGCCCTGACATGTTAAAGCTTTTTTTATTCCTAGCACAAAAGTTACAAGACCCAGAGAACATCTGTGGAGCAGCAAAATAATTTTAACACTGCGATTTCTCTATTGCTATTGAATCGATAAACTGATGCATTAGTAAAAAGTGGCACAGTGCTAGGGGGCTCCCTTGTCTTTGCACCTCCTTAAGAGGTAGGGGTGGAGTGAGCCCACGGTTGGAATGCCCCACGGGGGGCTAAGTGGCTTGCGCCCCTAGCGGCAGTTGGAAGGGGGCACCAGACGGGCACAATGCCCACCTGGAACACCCCACTCTAATTTTGCCATTGTGGTCAGTTCCTCCAGCCGGCGGGCTCAAGGAACTCAGTTGACTCTGGGGGACAGCACTCGGGCTGCCCAGAGGCCAAGATCACCCCTCCCACGCTGTGCCAATTGCTTTCTTTTTGCTTCTTGTCAATAAACCTCTGGCTATGGCCAATTTCTTATCCTCAAAAAGTTGTCTGTTGTTAATTTTGATTATGGGAGGGGTAAACCGAGAGGCCCGCAAAATATCCACTGTGTGAGAGCAAAGGGGAAAAAAGTGACCTAGCTGTGACATACGGGTGGGAGTGATCCTCCGGCATTCATCCCCCATGCAACAGGTAAGGAAGGTCCATGTTTTTCCAGCCTTGCCGAGATCAACAGAAGTGAAGGGGTCATCGCAGAGATTTGACCTGATGCACGTTTTCACAACGCTCCTCACCTCTAGATCTGAAAGGATTTTTTAAAAAAGACAAATGTTTAAATACACAAGACAGGCTTGAGGTAGGCACTTCTTATGTGAACGTTTATCCAACAATATGAAGCTGTATTATCCTGAGTCAACCCTCTGATCCAGTGGTTCTCAACCTGGGGGTCAGGACCCCTTTGGGGGTCGAATGACCCTTTCACAGGGGTCGCCTAAGACTCTCTGCATCAGTGTTCTCCATCTATAAAATGGATAAATGTTAGGGTTGGGGGTCACCACAACATGAGGAACGGTATTAAAGGGTCACGGCATTAGGAAGTTGAGAACCACTGCTCTGATCCCTTTTGGCCATCACTGTTGTAGTAGCTTTCCATGCCATAGGAAGACGTCTATTATTGATGAAGGCAACAGTGAAATAAAACATAACAAAGCCATGGCCTGTCTTAGCTAATGGGCAAACAGAGGCCTGGGGCCTGTGCTTTGGGAGATCCAATTTCCAACATCTTCACTTTCCAAAGGAGGGGGAAAAGAAGAAAAGCTTGCTCCTGCTGCTATTTGTATGCCAATAAAGGCTTGTGTTGTTGCTCCTGCTGCTACTTGAACCTGCCTCACTGAATCTGTGAGCAATGCGTAAACAATGGCTAGTAGTCGGTAGGACTGAATAGCTTAACATTTCACTAAATCAATAGTGTGAACTAAGTCTACAAATGGGGCTGTGAAGCAGCTGGTGCCCCAATCTCCACAAGTTTGGACAGATTTATGGAGGAGAAGTCGATCTATGGCTACCAATCTTGATCCTCCTTGATCGCAGATTGCAAATGCCTTAGCAGACCAGGTGCTCAGGAGCAACAGCAGCAGAAGGCCATTGCTTTCACCTCCCGCATGTGAGCTCCCAAAGGCACCTGGTGGGCCACTGCGAGTAGCAGAGTTCTGGACTAGATGGACTCTGGTCTGATCCAGCAGGCTAGTTCTTATGTTCTTATATCTCACAGCATACAACCATTTGCACTTTCAAATCAATGTGAGCTTCTCTAAGCTAATGAGAAAAACCACAACGAACTGCAGATATCCAGTAATTATCTGGCTGCGATGAATCTTCAAGGCTCGTGGGCATGTGGTATTTTCAACGTACATAGGATTTGTTCCATAGAAAGACGTTCTTAGAATTCAGTTTGGACCATGTTATTCCCTGTGCTGCTATCTCTTGCTGCAAAACGTCTCTTGCTGTCCATATCTCCATTTGCCAAAGGAGTGGGGAAGAAGTAGAGTGTGTTCCTGCCGCCGCTTGCGTCTGCCTCATCTGAGGATCAGGCAGCTAATTTCTGGTGGCAGCAGTACCTCTTGCCCATCTCTCATGGGGTAAAGGGCACCTTTGCTTGGCCCTTGCCAGTGGACGGTGGCAGTAGGGTTCTGCATTGGGCAACTAATTTTCCACAAACCCAAACAGTTGCTGTGAAATTAACTTAATCTGCCATCTCTTGAAATGCCATGAAGGATGGTGTTTTCTGAAAAGGTCCTAAGGAACCAAGCAAATTCAGATGGCAAAAGGTATAACAATCAGAGCCAAGGAAATTGATCTCAGAGGGTGATCGTATTCACAGGAAAAATGTGGATGAACAAAATGGAATACTTGTCACAACTGGAAACTCCAGATGAATGAAAACACAGGGGAGGCTCTTCTTCAGCTATACTTTTACTCCGTAGTATTGCAACTATGGGCAAGTTGGCCAGCTTTTCCAAAGGAACAGAAAAATGGAATGGTATTTGTTTGTTTGTTTGTTTAATATATTTTTAGATCGCCCTCCCCAGTAGGCTCAGGGTGGTGTACTTCATAATTTAATATATAAAATAAAACATAAAACAGTAATTCAGTCTGTAAGTTTACAACAATCAATATGGCGACAGTTCCAGAGGTGGGATCCAGCAGGTTCTCACAGGTTCCCAAGAGTGGGTTACTAATTATTTGTGTATGCTGAGAGGGGGTTACTAATGGGTGATTTTGCCATGTGATTTTTGCCTTAGTTACGCCCCTCCTCTTAGCAGTAGCGCACAGAACATGAAGCAGTCTAGCAGCAGGTGCACCGGCGTGCGTGGCAGCCTGTTCCTGCGTGCATTCGTTTCCCACCCCGCCCAAAAATGCCCCACCCCTGGAATTCCCGGCCACGCCCCCATCGTGCCCCGCCCAGCCCAATTGGCACTACGCCTCAGTTTGAATCCCACCACCATGGGAACCTATTACTAAAATTTTTGGATCCCACCACTGAACAGTTCCCTCCCCCCAATCCCATCCACAGGGGGCCTGGATGACATGAGGGTCTGATGACTATCTTGGCTGGCCAAAAGCCTGGTGGAACAGGTCCGTTTTACAGGCCCTGCGGAAACTTTGAAGGTCCCGCAGGGCCCTGGTCTCCATAAGGAGCCTGTTCCACCAGGTAGGGGTCAGCCAGATCTGTTTTGAGCTGGGGATTTCCAGCAGACGCTCCTCTGGGGGCCCAAGCAGGGCAGTATGGGGAGATGCAGTCCTTCAGATATGCAGGCCCAATGCCCCTAACGGCCTCACATTCACCAGGCCCACCAGTTTATGTTTCTTTTTGGACTCACCTCCTGTGCCCTCTATCAGAGTGATGCCACATTTGTCTTCACCAAGTGAGCAAAACCCTAAGGACCCATCACAAGTGTTCCCGGGGCCTCCGCAAACCTCACAAATCAAAGAAAGCCCTGAAAAAAAAAAGATGAAGAAGCAATAATCAGATTCATTCCCTTTTTCAAAAAGCACAACATTTTAAGATTTTTATGTAGATTATCAGCACAAAAGGGAACAGTTTTGAAGAATGGGGTTCTTTTGCATGGTTTTCATCTTGCAATGCACAAGCACTCTTGCCATTTCCAGAGACACCGCAATATGGAACTACATGACCTCCTACTTCTAGAGGCAGGGGGAATGGAAAGAAATAACCTTCTGAGTTCAAATCTCTCCCTGATTTCTCATTTGATCTTCCATAGACCATGTACTAATTGGCAGAGCAGTCTAGGGAGCACAAGGAGAAAGAAATGCTTGGTTGGGAAATCCACCCTAAAAGCATTTCACAGGGTGTTTCCCCACTTTCCACGACCCCCGTATGCCCCACGCTGCTCTCAGCGCGCGTCATTTCTGGCGCGCCCGGTTTCACTGCACTACCCCTCAAGGCTTTGCACTGGGTAATCAAAAGGCGCTGTTTGGAAGAGCGCCAGGAATGATGCACGCTGAGGGGGCGCAACAGTGGCAGCGTCGGGGCGGCTGTGTTGTCGCCACCCCTGTAGTGAGGAGTGCCGGGGGACCCCGCGCTACTTGCCTACAGTAGCGCGGGGCAGAAGGTAAGTGGGGAAAGGCCCACAGTCATTCTGAAAAAGAACTAACCCTGTGGTCTGGACCAACTTCAGACTCGTGGGATGCCCAAGCAAAGAAAACAAAGCTTGGGGGCAGAACCAACAATATAGCTGTCCGGGCCCTGCGGGACCTTGGCGAGTTCTGCAGGGCCTGCAAGATCGAGCTGTTCCACCGGGCTTTTGGTGAGGCTGGCTGCAGATCGGCTGTCCCCTCATGAGGCCCCTTGCAATACTTTGTCATCCCTGGCAGTGCCCTATATTGGTTTCATCCTTAGGCGCTGCCAGCCCCTCCCAGCCTTAAGACCGGGTGCTTCCAACATGGTTTTTGGACTGCCTTTGGTAGATTTGTTATGCTGCATACTGAATTTTAAATGTTTTAAATGTATTTTACATAATTTATTGGACTTGATATTGTATTGTGAACCGCCTACAGCCCTTTGGGGATAAGGTGGTCTATAAAATCAATCAATCAATCAATCAATCAATCAATCAATCAATCAATCAATCAATCAATCAATCAAACAAACAAACAAACAAACAAACAAACAAACAAACAAACAAACAAACAAACAAACAAACAAACAAACAAACAAACAAACAAACAAACAAACAAACAAACACAACTAGACCTGGTCAGCCCAGCTGTTCAGTTTGATCCTGGCCTGACCTTCACCCTGCAGTTTAAAGCTCGACCCGGGTGAGCTGAGGCCACCATCAAATGGGCCTGCAGCAGAGGTGGGATCCAGCAGGTTCTCACCAGTTCCCGAGAGTGGGTTACTAGTTATTTGTGTGTGCCGAGAGGGGGTTACTAATTGGGTCCGCTTTTCCGTTATAAATTCCATTAGGTCCAAAAATCATAAAGTCCTGTTGTTTCCTATGTGGCTGGTTAGCGAAGGTAGAAAACGGGATAATTGTCCCTGTTTGGCTGTTTTAAAAACATGTTTTAGAAATATGGTAAAGTTCCTCGTTTAAGGAAAGTCTCCTTCTTTTGATTTCTAGAAACAAAATCAAGTATTTGAAAGTATTAAGTATTTGACAGGCAGTCAATTAGAGGAGAAGTAGTTGTTTCTGTTGGCAGTAGACGGTAGGACTTGCTATAATGAGTTTAAATTATGGACAGAAAGATACCAGCTGGAAATTAGGAACTTTTTTTTTACAGTAAGAGTTTTTTACAGTAACAGAGAAATTATTAATGCCCCATCTCGGAATGCCCGGCCATGCCCCCATCGGGCCCTACCCTGCCTTATTGGCGCTACGCCACTGTTTGAATCCCACCACCATGGGAACCTGTTATTAACATTTTTGGATCCCACCACTGGCCTGCAGCATTCCTGAACTCCACGTGGACAAGCTAGGATGCACATTCTAGCATCCACAGTACTGTTCTTATCCTTTTGTTTTGGGAAGGGCTGTGGCTCAGTGGTTGAGCATCTGCTAAACGTGCAGAAGGTCCCAGGGTTCAATCCCCGACGTCTTCATTAAGGGGTCTGGTAGTAGGGGCTATGAAGCCCTCTGCCTGTGGTGCTAGAGGGCTACTGTCACTCTGAGGAGAAAATGTTGTCTTGGATGGACCAAGGATCTCATTTCAGTATGAGGCAGCTCCGTGTGTTCTTGTATTTTCCAGTAAATGTTATGTTGGTTGAAGACTGCCAGCTGGCTGTCCAAACATTTGTTCCCGTACTTCTGCTGAAATAACCATCATTGTGAGTACTTAATGCTTAATGTTCTTGTGTATAATAGGCCTGGAGCTAGAGAGGTAACGGGAGCTTTATTTGCTGTCATAAAAGCAATGTTAAGTGCTAAATCATTGGGCTGTTAGAGTGCCTGGGAATGCTAACAGTCATCTTGAACTTGGGCCTCTCTGCTGTTTGCTCCTGCTTTTCCTCCTTGCTTGCTTGAGACATAGATAACAGTAGCAACTCCGGCCCTCTTCCTTCCTGACCTTGGGCGGGGAGGCGGGGGAGAGACATCAGCTTTCACACACTTTTCCCGCTTTTTGCATAAGTGGGAATGGGGCAGGTGGGTGGGGGGAGTTGTGTCTGTGGGATTATACTAGGGGAATTGGGGATTGCTTTAAAACTGGCTTTTGCAAAGCCAGGCTCCAGGTCAGTGGTGGAATCCAACAATTTTAGTAACAGGTTCCCTCGCCAGCCCCCCTCAGCAAAGGGGGCAGAGGCGTACCTAGGCAAACCTGAGCCCTGGGCAAAACCTGAGTTGGATGCCCTCCCCATGGGCAACCACCCCACCACGACCCAAAAAAATTTTTTTGCACCAGGTCATTTCTAAATCATCATCACATTATAGAAAATGCCCAAAGTCACAAATCTGAACACAGCAATGGTGAAACACACAGGTTCTTTGACAGAGACTGGTGAGATAAAAGGTACGAAAGGCTGAGAATCAATGAATTGCAGTACCTGAAAGGGATTAACCCGGTTCAGGGAGTTACATTATTAGTTGCAATTGCTATATGGAACCTTCATGTTCAAAGGCAGTATGCCTCTCGGGGAGGTGAGGGCATGGAGATGGAGATGGAAAAGCAGACCCAATTAGTAACCCCCTCTCGGCACACACAAATAATTAGTAACCCACTCTCGGGAACTGGTGAGAACCTGCTGGATCCCACCTCTGCTCCAGGTGTCCAGTTCAACAAACACTTCTGATTGATGAAATCCAGAGTGGTCTTTGTGTGGAACCCTCGACCTGACATGGGCCCCCAAAGGTGCACCCCCCCAGATTGAAGCTGTAAAGCCTATAACATCTTTAGGGATGCTATAAAAAAGATATCGCTTGACATTTTGTGTTCCCCATTAGTAGTGTAGAGGTCTTGTAATTTGCATGTTTCTCCCATATGTTCATGGACTACAAATCCCATCAGCCCCTGCCAGTGTAACCCCCATGCCCAGAATGGGTTGGCCCACAATGGGTTGACCCAGTAAGGGGGTGGAGACTCGGAGCAGAGCGGCTGAAAGAGCTCTTGCAGAAGAAGCAAGGCTACCAGACTCGGACCTTGATTTCTATAAGCCCTTAACACCTTGTTAAGGTAATTTCAATATTGTTGGGAACTACTGGGAAGGTAGTTGTTGTTTTGCTGTGTTGTAAATGTTGGAGTTTATTGTTTCAGGGTTTCTTTTGTGGTTGTAATGGGTGAGAGTTCTCCTGGAGACCTTCATCATGTTGCAACCTGTTCATCAAGCCCTTGGAGTCTTCAGGAGCCAGCCAACTTGCAAAGAAGATTTGGACTTGGCAATATCAGTAGACTGTAAATAGAAGGACTTGAAATGCAACCTGAACAGGACCTTGAATTGTAACGTTAAATGTTGATGTTTTAAAAGTGTAAATTGTAAAGAAAAGTAAACCATTTTGTTGTTTAAAAATTGTTGTTGCAACTCATTCCAAGTACTGCCCCACAGAACCCACAAGCTGAGGTTACACCAGCATGGGCAATTGGCCATGCTGGCAGGGGCTGATGGGAATTGTAGTCCACGAACATCTGGAGAGCCACAGGTTGCAGACCCCTGGGGTGGGGGAACAGAAGTATTGTCAGCCAAGCCCATCTGCTGCACAGAACTCTGGTTAGTTTCACTGTTGCACCCGCCATTTTGTGTGCTCCTGCAGAGATTCTCCATGCCTCCACCATTTGGTGAAGGTTTTCTACAGAGGTTTCCTCTGCTTATAGCTCATCTGAGCGCAGTTTCGCAGTGAAAAGTAGATGCATAAAGTTTTCCCCTCCTCCTTTGGTTTTCAGGGGATGTCTATGAAGCTATGGTGACCCAAATATGCACATACTGCAGTTTCTCCAGTCGTGTCATTGTAGCTTCGCAGACATCTCCCTGAAAACAAAAAAAGGCGGGAAATGACATGTGTGTGGGATCGCTAGGCAAAACAAACTTCAGGAAACAGGATTTCTTATATATAAAGAGAGGAAATGATGAGTGACAGGTTCCCTGTCCACAGCAGTACATGCAGGTCTTCTCAATCCCATTTTGTCGTAATAGTCTTGGGTTGCCAACTCAGGACTGGGAAATTCCTGGACATTTGTAGGCCAAGCAGGGGGAAGTTGGAGTTGGAGAAGGGAGGTCAGCAGGATACAATAGATGGCACTCTCTAAAGCAGTCATTTTTCTTCAGGGATGCTGTTCACTGCAGTCTGGAGATCAGGTGCAATTCCCGGAGATCTTTAGATCCCACCTGGAGGGTGCCAATCCTACTTCACACCAACCCTGTCAAGCAACTTAGGGTGAGAATGACTGCATCAATAGCTCTTTCTGCACAGACCTTTTAAAATATTTTGAGGCAGGAAAAAAAACACACATTTCCTCCATGGAGTTCCACGTCGTTTTCACCCCCCATGCATTTTATTTGCAGCCTCAAAACATTTTAAATGAACCCCCTTTTAAAACAATTCTCTGGTTGAAACGTTTTGAAAATGTCTTCAATTCCTGTGCAATCTATTGACTACATTTCCCACGCGTCTCTGCTTTCCCAGAACTTCCTCCTCAGTGCCATTTTTTTTGAGCTTACTCCATTCTGCCTCGCCTGTTTATTTGCAGCATTTCTCTGTTGGTTTTATTTTGGGGGAAGCAATCTTCAAAAAAATTGAACGTATAAGGAGCAGAGAATTGCAGGGAGAGGCTTTGAGGCACTGAAGAACTGATTCAACGCAGAATTTTTAAAAAGGGAAGGGGGATCATGTAACGGCAGCCATGAATTGTTTCGAGGGGTTAAGTGCGGTCATATATCGTGGTAAAGGGGAGGGAGCTGAAAACGTTTTAGATGATCTGTGCAGAAAGAACCAGTGTCACCCAGTGAGGTAGAATTTCATCTAATCAGGATGCCCCATCAGCCTCTGCAATAATACACCGGTCAACCCAGCGATCATTCCTAGCGGTGATAATCCAGGCTACTTAGCACAACTTCCCTTTGAAGTCTTTCCAACGCATTGCTGAATTAGAGTGATGTTCAATCAAAGTGCTTTGATCTCAGGAATCGCTGTATGACAGATGAGAAATGTTGACACTAATCAAAGCAGCAGCAAACCAGTTTTTTTAAAAAGAAGAAGAAGAAGAAAAGGGAACATAGGAGGTTTGTGGGAAAGGGATATAATAGAGAGTTTGTGGGCTTTGTAGTACAGCTGTTTGGGGGTCTTGCTTGAGGGGATGGGGTGGCGTAGGACTTAAAACAGTGGTGGCCAACCTTTTCGAGACCGAGTGCCCAAATTGCAACCCAAAACCCACTTATTTATCGCAAAGTGCCAACACGGCAATTTAACCTGAATGCTGAGGTTTTAGTTTAGAAAAAACAGTTTGCTCTGAGGCACACATTACTCGGGAGTAAGCTTGGTGAAGCAACCGTGCAATGCTTCGAATGGGTGAATCACGACCCTAGGAGGGTTTACTCAGAAGCAAGGGCAGCCTCGATGTGTGTGTGTGTGTGGGGGGGGTGATTTACCACTCCCCCCAAATGACGAACTCTGTGCACACGTGCCCACAGAGAGGGCTCTGAGTGCCACCTCTGGCACGCGTGCCAAAGGTTCGCCACCACTGACTTAAAACAATCTATAGCCTGTCTCAGGAAAAGATGTTAGGATGGTTGTGTATTTTTCCCTCCAGAAAACTCAACATGCCAGATCTTTGTTGTAGAATGCTTCACCTGGGTCCAAGAATGCCCCACCTAGCCCTGCTCTCCCCCACCCCCCAATTCAAAAGTTTGAATATCGTTGTTCAAGGAACTATAAATGTTCTTGTATCAAAGTACCATGTTCAATGATGCACAAAATGGCCAGTTGACAGAGCTGATGGGAATTTTGGTCCAGGAACATCTGGAGGGCCATAAATGGGAAATCAAATCTATTTACTTCATTATTTAAATCACAGTTTAAATCAGGAATCAGCGAGACTTGCTTTCAGTCATGGTTTTCTACATAAAGACTTGTTCTTACTGGCATCATTTTAATATTTACAACAAAATGAACTTTTGATTGTAGAATAATGCCTGCTTTGCTCATGAGTAGAAAAACTTCATTAAAATGTTCCCAAACTTGGTCTCTTTTATGACCTGCTGCCATTATAGAGTTTCTTAATTGTCGCCCGGTACCTTTATCTCCTGGTTGAGGCCCGGTGGCATAGAGCAATCACCTTAGCTAGGTGTAATGCCCTGCCTTCCTCCTTTAGCCTTGGACGCCACCTTGGAATCCCACATAAAGAAAGGAAATGCCCATGTGGCATGGGTTCTGTGGAAACAGTATCTCATACGCTGTTGGATTGTCCTTTTTATGAGATAGGTAGGAAGAAGCACATAATTCCCTTCCTGCATGGAAGTGAAGGCATTACAGATAAACAGAAGGTTATATATCTTTTAAACAGCCACAACTACAAGCTGTTGGAAGCGGTGGCTAAATTTTTAAATGGTGTTATTTTAATTCGTCAGAAGTTGTAAAGGCTGTTATTATCTTGCAATGTTGATGTTAAACTATTTATATGCCATTAAAGGTATTCGAAATCGAATCGAATAGAGTTTCTTCTCCAGGGAGAAAATAGTATGATAAATCTCAGGCTATACACACAATGATCCCAAGACCTGTGGAATATTCTGCTCAAAAGGTTTCACTTTCATTTTTGCTGTTTGTTTGCCCTTAATGCAAAACACTTCTAAACCCATTGAGGCAGGAAATAAATTGTTTCCTACATGGAGTTCCACATTGTTTTTTGCCCCCAAAGGTTTCATTTCTCGCCTCAAAATGTTTAAAATGAATCCTCTTTTAAAATGATTTAAAATGGCTGCCATGTTTTGAAAAGGTCTTCAGTCGAGTGGAATCTTTTGACTACGTTTCCCACCTTCTCTGCTTCCCTGAGCTTCCTCCTCGGCACCATTTCCTGAGCTTACTTAGCTTTCCCTTGTCTGTTTATTTGCAGCATTTCTCTGTTCTTTTACTGGGTGAAGTAATCTTTGAAGCATCGAGTATACAAGGAGTATAAAATGCAGCAGGAAGTTGTGAAGCATTGAAGCATCAATGCAACACAGAACTTTAAAAAGGGAGGGAAATCATATACTGGTGAGCAGGATTTGTATGAGCGGGAGAATGTAGGCCTGCATCATTGTAAAAGGAAGGATTGAAGACGTTTTAGAAACTTTTAGGACATTTGTACAGAAAGGCCATTGCCTCTGCAGACACAAATTCATATTTGTGAGAGCTGCAGAGGAAATCGTGTGATAATATCTTCTAGGTGGAAAAACTGCCAAAATTAATCTTACAGAATCTTCTGGAAGAGTGTGATGTTTTCAATAGATGAATGGAATTCATTTTCCAAATAAAATAAAATAAAACGCATGACCCTACAGCCTCATGCTACATAATTAAAAATTAACCTTTTTATCATCACGAATAACCTTTGAACAATAATGTATGTCAAATAGAAAACTATTTAAACTGTCTTTAGACATGTATTGTCGAAGGTTTGTGGGTTTAGATATGTATTGTCGAAGGCTTTAGATATGTATTGTCGAAGGACACAGTGTGTAACAGACTTCCCTCTGTGATACACCTCTGAAGATGCCAGCCACAGATGCAGGCAAAACGTTAGGAACAAGATCCACCAGACCACGGCCCCACAGCCTGGAAAACCCGCCACAACCATTTTTTTGGATAGATCTTTTTTTGCTCAAAAAAACCTTGTATCGAAAAAATCCAATTTATTCTTTTTTATCCAATTTAAATTAAAAATCTGATTTAAAAAAATAATAATTGGTTTTTACCCACCTTGATCTGCAAATAGAAAACACCATAGGCTGGGGGCCTGGGGTTGAAGCATAAAAGCATGCTTATTTGTTTAGCATGCTTATTTATTTGTTTGTTTGTTTGTTTAATATGTTCTACAGGCTGTCCTTCCCCATATGAGTTCTAGTTGGAGCACATCATTGGTTGGCTGCAATAAAATAATAAAATCCTGCAATTGTATTCTGGCACCCTAATTTCCACTAAGGGATAATAGTTAGAATTAAAACTATACCCCTTATAAGCATTCATTTCACACCACTAGGAAAAAAAAGAGGGAAGGGGAGGTCTGTAAATGGGTATTGTTGCTGCCTCAACCATGAGTCTAATGGAATAGCTATATCTAACAGGTCCTGCAAAATTGTATCTTATCTTATAGGACCTGGGTCTAGCTCAGGGGTGGGCAATTATTTTTTTCCATGGGGCTGCATAAGAAACAGAAAATATTGTGGAGGGCCGGGCCAAAAGGCTGAACTCAATTCTGCATAATAGGGGCTGATAAGTGACAGACAGGTGCACAGATCAACTTGGAATCAGTGGCAACAGTTCTGCATACAACACTATTTGGCACAAAGAATCACAGGCTTAACCTACCTGCATAGTTGTCCACTGTGACAATCAAGCAAGTGGGGAGACTTAAGTCCCTTGACCTACTTTTTTCATTGACGGGTGCTTTTGAAAGCCCCGCAGAAGCCGGTTGCCTTGGTTGCCAGCTTCTGCGGGGCTTTCAAAAGCGCCTGTCTCCCCAGCAAGGCAGGGAGGGCGAGGTGCTTTTGAGAGGCGCTTTTGAAAGCCCCGCAGAAGCTGGCAACCGGCTTCTGCAGGGCTTTCAAAGGCACCTCACTCCCCAGCAAGGCAGGGGGGCGAGGCGCTTTTGAAAGCCCCGCAGAAGCCGGCAGCCAAGGCAATCGGCTTCTGCGGGGCTTTCAAAGGAGGGGAACGCCCCAGAAGCCACTGCGCGAGGGGAGTTGCCTTTCTCAGAGGCCCTTTCCGGTACAGTGGCAAGGTGAGGGGGGAAGGGGGAGGGTTAGCGGAAGAATGAGCAGGTCCTCTTAGGCCAGGGTCAGGTCTGTCATACGGGCCAGTCAGAATCATCCGGCGGGCCGGATGTGGCCCCGGGCTGTATAATGCCCAGGTCTGGTCTAGCTTGACAGAGTGTTCCATCAGTCTGGGGGCAGAGCTGAAAAGACTCTGGTCCTGGTCAAGGACAGCCAGACAACTTTCAGGCCAGGGACCACCAGCAAGTTGCTATTAGCCAAGCCTAATGCTCTTTCGGGAACATGTCAGGATAGGTGGTCCTGCTGGTATGATGGCCTCAGCCTGTTAGTGCTTTCTTCTTAACAAGTGGAAGTAGCTACTGGAATGGCAGAACGCAAGAAATGGGGAGAACGTGAAAACACAAAACTTGTACTGCCAAACCATGGTTCAGTGTCAGGGTTAAAGAACCCATTTCTTCTTCTCTCAAGGCAATGTTCATCCTTTGAATAAGCAAACCTTCCAGAATGAGAGAAGTATCTACTATATTGTCACCAACCTCCAGGCGTGGCTTGGAGATCTCCCAGAATTGCAACAGATCTCAACCCCAGGTTGAGCAGAAGTAACATGCTCCAGTATCTATTTTGAATTGGGGGGGAGGGGAAGGGGAAGGTTGAGGTCCACCCACCCTGGGAAAAGGGGGAGTGGGAAGAAGCCCCATCATTTGACTGAGGTACACCCACCCTGAGGGAAGGGGAAGGAAGGGGAGAGAGGGGAGGTGGCCCATCATCTAGTTGAAGCCCACCCACCATGGGGGAAAGGAGGAAGCAAGGTAGGGAGAGGAGAGGGAAGGGAAGGGGGCAATCATCTGATCATGGCCCACCCATCCTGGGGAGTGGGAGTAAAGGGGTCATTCCCCTTGGAGAATACAGAGATCATTTCCCTTGGAGAAAACAGCGGCTTTCAAGAGCAGACTCCATGGCGTTATATCTCCCGGAAATCCCTTCCCTCCCCAACTCCACCCCTCAGGAATTTCCCAACCAGGCTCTGGTGCTTTCTTGTAATCAATATCACCAAAAGGCTCAGTATCACCAAAAGGCTCAGGCCAAGTTACGATGCCAGACTGAAGATTTTAGTGCTTGAGCTCCCTGATTTGAAACTCCATTCTCCGTTATCTCATACCGTTCATGGTCAAAGTGAAGATTCACCCGCAACTTCATTTGGTACCCTGCGCTTCTCCTCCCTCCCAGGCAGCCGTCCAAGCAACTGGGCAATTTAGGAAATAGATATCTATAAGCTTACTGAAAGTTTAGCCACAATGTGCATGAGTTGTTTTAGGCCAGGACTTTTCCCTGGTGAGGATAATGTGCTGGAAAAACAGGTCTTTTTCTCTCTGTTTACCAAATTGCACAGTGAATGAGGGAGGGAGGCAGACAGGCACAGTCGATCCGCAAAAGGGAACTTCCCACACCACAGCAGCAAGCAAACATTTTTTGTTGTGCCACTGAAAATCAAAACCTCCAACTTGTTCAGTCTTCACAAGCTTCTCCCAGACTGGTTTTCCCCAGCCCCACTCAAACCAATAAAAACTACCAGGCACACATGTGTGTAAAATGCTGTCAAGTTGCAGCTGACCAATAGCAAACCCAGCAAGGGGCTTTCAAGGCCTGGGAAAAGCAGAAGTGGTTTGCCACTGCCTTCCTTTGCAGGGCCTTGCTTGGTGATCTGCCATCCAGATACTGACCCTGTTTAGCTTCCAAGATCTAACAAGAATCAGACTGTACCATACTGCTTATTCTCCCCCTCCAATATAAGAACAAGAACATAAGAACAAGCCAGCTGGATCAGACCAGAGTCCATCTAGTCCAGCACTCTGCTACTCGCAGTGGCCCACCAGGTGCCTTTGGGAGCTCACCTGCAGGATGTGAAAGCAATGGCCTTCTGCGGCTGTTGCTCCCGAGCACCTGGACTGTTAAGGCATTTGCAATCTCAGATCAAAGAGGATCAAGATTGGTAGCCATAAATCGACTTCTCCTCCATAAATCTGTCCAAGCCCCTTTTAAAGCTATCCAGGTTAGTGGCCATCACCACCTCCTGTGGCAGCATATTCCAAACACCAATCACACGTTGCGTTGCGTGAAGAAGTGTTTCCTTTTATTAGTCCTCATTCTTCCCCCCAGCATTTTCAATGTATGCCCCCTGGTTCTAGTATTGTGCAAAAGAGAGGAAAATTTCTCCCTGTCAACATTTTCTACCCCGTGCATAATTTTATAGACTTCAATCATATCCCCCCTCAGATGTCTCCTCTCCAAACGAAAGAGTCCCAAACGCTGCAGCCTCTCCTCGTAAGGAAGGCGCTCTAGTCCCTCAATCATCCTCGTTGCCCTTCTCTGCACTAATATGTCCCAGTCATAAAAGTGTCAAGCTTCGATAACAGCTTAGAGAGGAAATTCATCTTGTCAAGGGATGAAAATCCAAGAGGGTACCCATTACAAGATGCTGATGAAGATTTTGTTCACTGAGAAACACAGTTTCCTGTTTCCCTCTGCACTGGACAGGATGACAGAACCTTCTTGGGAGATGAAGAAAAATTTAGGCTACCTTTGGCTATGCGTGATACATGCTAACCGCCCACAGAATTGCTTCCAAGCAACCCCAGATACTCACCCTGATCTATGACAGCAGCCAAGAGGCAGACACGAAGAGACATATGCATAATTCCAGATTGAAGCTGCCGCTGGACGCAAGCCAGGTGGAGAAATGTTGAGCGCAGTGAATGATCTAGCTGCAGCTGTTCTATAAGGTGGGGGGGGGAGCAGAGGACGACTTCCTAGGAAGAGGAGGAGGCACAGAAAGAACTCCTCCCGTCACTCTGTGCCCTGCCTCTGAGGTCAAAGGCAATCCAAACAGGAGGCAGGAATAACGGCTTTCCTGTGGAGGCCTGTTGAGGGGGTTGGATCCAGTGTTTTGCATTGCATAATCACCAAGCGAAGGAGGCCTGGTGGAATTCCAACGTGAAGAATCACCCGCCGTCCTGGATACATCTGCAAGGATATGGAGACACTCAGGAGAGAGTTGCAACAATGCCGCAGCACAGTTTTGGTCCAGTGTCTAGAATCTTTCTCCCGCCGCCCTCTTATTTTGCTATTCACGAGAGATAGGGTTGCCGCACTGTGGACTCAGATTTACACCTGGTACAGATGCCACGCAGTCCAGCTTCCAACGTAGCTTTTTTTTTTTTTTCCAGACGTAGAATAAAAGGGAAACGTTTGAAAGGAACACGTAATAATAAATAGGAGGTGAGTTTTTTGTAGGTTTAGAGATCAGTTGTCATTCCAGGAGATTTCCAACTTCCATCTGGAGGCTGCCAACTCCATGAGAGAAAAAAGTCTGGTACTTTTCTGTTGACTGAAAAAGCTTGTAGCCTAGACAGCAACCTGTTCCAACTTGTTTTTTTGTACGGGTTGGCCTCTGCTTGACCAGTTGGCTTCACAGAGCTTTTTGCAATTTGTTTCTCTTCCTCTCTGCTTGCCCTCCTCTACGAAATGTTGGCTCATGCCCCTAGAAAACAAGGCAGAGCGGGCAGCCAGCCAGCCTTCCTGGTTAGCTCTGGCCTCCGATTTTTACACAGTGAGCTGCCTCCCTCCCTTGCTCAGAGGCGAAGGCTGGGGAAAGGGGATATTCATTCCACTCTGGTTTTTCTTACCGTTGCTGGGCAGCCAAGAATGCAGGGCCCAGAGAGGCAGCCCTGCTCAGAATAGCTCTGTGTCCCTGGATAACCCTCCAGCATGGGTGTCGTTGACCTTTGACTCTTAGCCTGAATCGGTGGCTTGTATGTGGACCAGGAGCAGGGGCATAACAAGGCAAACTGTAGCCCTGGGCAAAACCTGAGTTGGATGCCCCCCCCCCCCGCCGCCCATGGGCGGCCACTCCACCACGACCAATTTTTTTTGCACCAGGACATTGATGCATGCAGGGAGTGCATTTTTAGACATATCAGCACTGAAATTTCAGTGTATCATCAGGAGACTGTCCTTATGCTGCCTCCCAAGTTTGGTGAGGTTTGGTTCAAGGAGTCCAAAGTTATGGACTCCCAAAGGGGGTGCCCCATCCCCTATTGTTTCCAATGGGAGCTAATAGGAGATGGGGGCTACAGTTTTGAGGGTCCATAACTTTGGCCCCCCTGAACCAAACTGCACCAATCTTGGGGGGTAGCATAAGGACAGTCTCCTGATGATACTCTGAAATTCTGGTGCCACTAGCCTAAAAACTGCACCCCCTGCAGGCCAAAAGTGGAAAACCACTAAAATACCCAAAAACGAACCCTGCACTTTGATGCCCCCCACAAGGTGGTGCCCTGGGCAGCTGCCCACCTTGCCCAATGGGCATTATGCCCTTGACCAGGAGGAAGAGGCAAAAACAGAAAGATTTTTTCCTTGATCAGACTTTCTCCCTCTCTGTCTTCTTGGGGTTTATTTGGGATAGGAGCTGGAAACAGCTTGTGCAGTCTGCAGTGGGTTTTGCATTTAACTGTGTCAACTGGGTTTGGGGAAGAGAATGGAAGCAAGCAAGGAATACTGTTTGCTTGTAAGAGCCTCGCTTTTGTGATTTTTAAAGCTTCTGACTTCCACACCGGGGATGAAGAAGAGACTGTCTCTCAGCTCTGCACCTAATGGGATTTGTTCTGTGTTTACTCTTGAGGTTTGGACTCCTTCCAGGAAATTCGGTAAACTTCAAGAAGTGAAGTCCAAGGAGAAAAGAAAAAATGCTCTCTCTCTCTCTCTCTCTCTCTCTCTCTCTCTCTCTCTCTCTCTCTCTCTCTCTCTCACACACACACACACACACACACACACACACACACACACACATGCTTCTGTGACCATGCAAGTTAGGGATGCAAGGAAAACATAGTTGTGCTTTGGGAGGTTATACATGATCCCTCCACCACAAATTCCTTCATTATTAGTCCTGCAGATAGGGATGCCAGCCTCCAGGCAGGTGTATGCAAAAAATGTCACTCTGTACCAAATAGCTATAGGACAGTAAAGACCAATAAAGTTCAATAAATCATGTATACTTATTTTAACAAAGTCTTTCCTGTTCATTTTTTCATAATAATCAAACATTCAAGCCAAAAATCAATCAATAAATGTGTGTTCAAATGAATAATTGCATTAAGTTGTATCATTTGTATTCATTACACCCTAGTAAGTAAGTAAGTAAGTAAGTAAGTAAGTAAGTAAGTAAGTACGTAGAGATGCGTAAGTATGCAATGGCAATGCGATGAGAGTACGAACGAACGAGATCTAACGAGTCTTAAATCCAGAACGGTAACGGTAAAGAAAGAAAGAAAGAAAGAAAGAAAGAAAGAAAGAAAGAAAGAAAGAAAGAAAGAAAGAAAGAAAGAAAGAAAGAAAGAAAGAAAGAAAGAAAGAAAGAAAGCTTTAAGTATGGTCAATGACCAAATACAATACAGTTCTTCAATACAGCAAAAAAAATCTACAGAAAAAAAGCAAATACAAATCTCTCCCCAATACTCCAGCACTTTCCATATACATATTAAGTTAAGTAAGAAGCAGGGGCAGTGATATATTTCTGTGTAGGGGAGAGAGGACAATCTGAATATCTTGCCAAATCATACTGTCATGATACATCTTCAATTCTTTGGATAAGACCAATTTTAAAATGATCCCAGTTTGTGATCATATGAATGTTATATGAAAGGCCACATTTATTAATGTGGGGGGGAGGGACATGTACCCACCTGGGTTTAAAAGGATCATTAGCTAGCAAAGGCCAAAGACCATTTGAATAGTGTGGTGCTTTGTCCATTTATACGTTGTTCTTATTATCATCCTATCCTTCAGACTCATTACCCTGTTTCACACCTAATAAAAGTATTTGAGAGGATTGCTCTTTAAAAAATGGACTGTAGCCTTTCCAGCTGAATCACACTCAATTGTGAAATCCCCAAGTGGCCACCATATAGAAATTGTGTCAATATTTTAGCTTGATATAATTTTAATGCTGCCTGTACATAGAAACCCCTTTAGTATGGAATAACTTCAACGCTGCATATGTTGTCTTTTCTACATGTTCAGTCATCATGTTACAGTGAATAATATGGCTCCCTGGAGCTTGACCCATGACTCCCAGATATTTAAATTTGTCAGCTTGTTCTATTCTGTTTCCATTTATTAACCAAGATCTTTTGGGAGGACACTTTCCACATGCCATCACTTTTGTTTTATTCATGTTAATTTTCAGATCTTTTTCGCAGTTAGTTGGGAACGCAGCTAATGCCCTCCGCATCCCAACTGGAGTTCTCGGTAATAGAACAGCATAATCTGCATCTAATAAAATCGAGAGGAGATGTGTATTTAGTTTAGGTGGATGTGAGTCTACATTTTTCATATGCGCTACTATGCCATTTATATAGAAGTTAAATAAAGCTGGAGATAATATACATCCCTGTCTTTGTCAAAAAGCATAGGGACGTAAATCACTCACCTTGACTCAGTGGAATATTGAAAATGGCTTTTTAATATTAGGAACATAAGAACATAAGAACAAGCCAGCTGGATCAGACCAGAGTCCATCTAGTCCAGCACTCTGCTACTCGCAGTGGCCCACCAGGTGCCTTTGGGAGCTCACATGCAGGAGGTGAAAGCAATGGCCTTCTGCTGCTGCTGCTCCTGAGCACCTGGTCTGCTAAGGCATTTGCAATCTGAGATCAAGGAGGATCAAGATTGGTAGCCATAGATCGACTTCTCCTCCATAAATCTGTCCAAGCCCCTTTTAAAGCTATCCAGGTTAGTGGCCATCCCCACCTCCTGTGGCAGCATATTCCAAACACCAATCACATGTTGCGTGAAGAAGTGTTTCCTTTTATTAGTCCTAATTCTTCACCCCCAGTATTTTCAATGAATGCCCCCTGGTTCTAGTATTGTGAGAAAGAGAGAAAAATTTCTCCCTGTCAACATTTTCTACCCCATGCATCATTTTATAGACTTCAATCATATCCCCCCTCAGACGTCGCCTCTCCAAACTAAAGAGTCCCAAACGCTGCAGCCTCTCCTCATAAGGAAGGTGCTCCAATCCTTCAATCATCCTCGTTACCCTTCTCTGCACTTTTTCTATCTCTTCGATATCCTTTTTGAGATATGGTGACCAATATTCATCTCCTGGTGGTATTTGCACACTTTTCTGCATTTTTACATCCATATACCTTGTGAAAATATACTCACATTATACCAGGGAACATAACAGTCCAGTTGTACATTCTTTGGTACCAACTGGTTCATTTTTAAAAATCACGCTACAAATAAAATCTCAAAACGGACCCTTTACTCATCTGGAGAATTACTTGCAGATTGCCTACGCCCAAAACCATCTTCTGGTCTCATGAATGAAACAGATCCGAAAGAGATTTAACATTCAGTACTGCAGAGGAGAAGAGAGAACCACCACAGTATCATCATTCGACTTTATGAATACTTGAAAATACTTTCGGTCACATATACCAGTCTCAAAAAGGATATCACAGAATCTAAAAGTACACAGGATGAGAGGCTGACCTGGCTTTACATTCGTCACTCCAAGTTGATCTTTCTCCTAAGGGTTGATTCGGGAGAATATGGCTGATAAAAATCTGGTTGGACCTAGCGGAAGTGCTCCTACCTCCTCACCGGCTCCATCGGCGCCCTCCGAAGGGGACTCTTGGCGCTTTCCGTGGAAGAGTAGGATCTACCCATCCCAGATTTTGAAGGAGATGCACTGCATTCTTGGTCAATGGGTAGTCGATTTTCTGATGAGAAGCTGGGCGCCCTGGAGCCCTTTAAGCTAGAACCTCCAAACAAGCTCAAGGTCCAAGGATATCACAGAATCTAAAAGTACACAGAAGGGCAACCAAAGTGATGCAGAAGTTGAAGCGCCTTTTCTAAGGAGAGAGTGGGGAGGAATATGGCTGATAATTTTAGAAAGAAGCTAGCAAAGAGATAATCTGGTAGAAGATGATGCAATTATGCATATTATGGAAAATGTGCATACAAGTCCCTCTGCATAAATAGCAGTATCCAGAGAAGCTGATGTACAGGACTGACTCAGGACAGATCAAAGACAGCACTTCTTTGCACAATACATAATTACTTTATGGAATTCACTGCAACAAGGTATAATGGTGGTTGCTTGATTATATTGTTTTGAAAGGGGATATTAGGCTAATGGATAGGAAAGAGACCCATCAGTGGCTATTGACCACACTAGCTCAGTGGAACCTTAGTTGGTTGGGAAACTCCTGGCTATCCTAGGATGGAGCCTTTGGAGGTGGACATCAGGGAGATTAGCAAGGAAATGATACCAAATGAGTCCACCCTCCAAAGCTGCCATTTTTTTCCCAAGGGAACTAAACTCATAGCCATGAGATCAGCTATAATTCCAGGAGAACTCCAAGCCCCAAATGGAAGCTGGCAAGCTTATGACTCATGCCTGTGCATCGTCAATCACTCCCCAAGTTCCTGGTTGCAGCATCTGTAACACACAGCCATCCAACCACCAATAACATCTGCTGGTGTGCACACCAGGCCCTGTTTCTCTTAATTGGTGGGAGACATCACCACTGAAACGCCAGTGCCTCTCCAGGAACCATATAATGAAGCACCTCTTAGTCTCCTCAGCGACAGAAAGAGAGGGTGTGCATCTGCTGACTGTGTCCTGAGGGAAATTTTTCCCTCCAAAATCTCTGACAGAATAACTCTGACTGAGCAATATTTTATTGCCAGAACAAAAATTTTAGCAATGTGGAGATGTTTAAGAGTTCATATTTCTCCTTTAGCTTTCCCACATTTTTTTTCTAAGAAGCCATCACAATAACCTTTAGCTGCTCTTCCAGGGCATGTCTCTGTTAGGCAGAGCAGTATTCCTGAAAGAAAACTAAAACAGCCTGTTGTCTTTCTGTCATGAACAAAAGAAAGAAATGACACCAGAGCCTTGTAAAGTTGAAACCAGAAATTTCAAAATTTTATTTACTATGTACAAGATTTTGTTTAGTAAATTTTCCAGTTGATACAAATTGCAGACAGGACACTATCCTTCTGCCTTTCTGCTGATTCTGTCACTTTGACACAAGACAAAATAAATCTGTCACTTCAATATAGTTGTTACGGAGTTCTGTTTGACTATCTAGCCCTTTTTTTAAAAAAATCTTATTGATTACCTTCAGGTAAGTACTACACGCACAAAATTCTTTGGACATTAACACTAAAGTAAATTCTCCCATAGATAGTCTCTCTCACACATTGCATATCATAGAAGGATAGCAGCTATCCTTGAAGAAGCTCCAGTTCTTTCAAGCTATCCTTGAAGAAGCTCCAGTTCTTTCCCCTTCCCTCAGAAGCTTTACTGCTTTTTATCTGAGTGGGATTGTCTTTGGAGAAAAAAATAACCAAGCCACCAGTGTGATTAATCAGTGTTACTGCATTATGTTTAACTCCATGAACTCCTTTACTGAACTCTGCCCTTCCTGGCACTTAATTCAGAGAACCACAGTCCACTCTGAACTGGCCCTCCACTTCTAGAGAACAGAGCTATCTCTGTTCACTCTGGCTCTCACAACAGAACTTCTCTCTCTCTTTTTTTCCAAAACTCCCTGTTTTCAGGCTTTATAATGTTGTGCAGCTCTCACAGTCAATCCCATGGAGTTCTAAATTAACCCTTCAGGTTCTGAACATCCCATTGTCTGCATAAGCCTGAATGCTTGATTACGTTATGAGCCACAACCACCAGATCCGAAAGCTCTATGACACACTAGCTGCAAAAAAAAAGCATGGTGTATATTTGACGCAGCCAGCAACTAGCAAGGGCTGATTGCTCAAGCAGTGTCCCCTGGATCTCTCTCCTGAGGGTTGCGGGGGAGAAATCAGCTGCAAAAAAGCATGGTGTATATTTGACAAACTACTGCAAAAAAAGCATTGTGCATTTGATGCAACCTGGCACAAGCAAGTGCTTATTTGCTCAAGCAGGGTCCTCTGAAACTCTCTCCCAGAGGTTTGGGGGGGGAGAGAAATCAGCTGAGAACTTTCAGAAGCAAAAGTCCAATGAAGGCTTGGAGGAGGAATCCAAACAATGGCCGAACAAAGCTGGCTGACCCAGTTGCTGGTACGCAAAATGTTTTTGTTACACTGCTGAACGAACCAAATGATCCACTGGTCTGTGTTCTGTTACACGAAACCGAGCTGGTACAACCTTTCATGACCATATCTCCAGTCACTCCTCCTGGTGAGATAATTTTAGGAGACAACAATAAGAATGAAAAGCATAGTGCCTGCGACCATTTTTTTCCCCTTCCCTCCTATTTCTGCACAGGATTTCTGCTGACAAGGAAAATACCATGAGGTTTTGGGGGTGGAGCCTGAAGAGGATGGGGTTTGGGGAGAGGAGGGACTTCAGAGTCTACCTTCCAAAGTGGTGGTTGTCTCAGATGAACTGATCCCTGTCGACTAAAGATCAGTTGTAATAGTTGTCTCACCTGAAGGTAGGCAACTGTTAGGTCTTGCAACCTAATGCAATAAAAAGACTCAGAAGTATTGATCAGTAGCATTTATTGACTAGGCGTTGTAGTAACATACTTGGCAAAGCCAGTTCTGATGACTTTGGCATTCACAGTCCCCTTTATCCCCCATAGGGCCCCCTTCCTTTTTCCCAAGAGCTGGAGCAGGGGTCTGCAAGTGGCCATGCTGGCAGGGGCTGATGGGAATTGTAGTCCATGAACATCTGGAGAGCTGCAGATTGCAGACCCCTGAGCTGGAGCTCAAGTGCCCCAAGGTCAGCAGCAGATATCAAGGTTTCCTGCCCTACAAGATAACAGATGTAATACAATTCTCCTGGGACAGAGGTACCAGGGAAAGCCTAGTTGTCTATAAAGCATGTGAAGCCATAAAGTAAAGCTCAAGGAAAGAATGCATAGATGGCAGTGGATACATATAGCAGGCTGGTTACATATATCTTTCCAGCAGCAGTTGCATGATTCTGGGAATGTATCTCAATCACCTAGATAGCACCCCCTGACAGCAACCCTACACAGAGTTCATCCTTTGAAATTGTCATTTTCTCTGGGGGAACTGATCTCTATACTCAGGAGATCAGATGTAATCTTGTGAGGACTCTAGGCAACCTTGTGAGTGACTGTTTACTAAGCTGGGAACTCAGGCCCTTTCCGTATGGGCCAAATACAGTGTCCCAGGGATGGCAAAAATGCCATCCCTGGGAGAGTGTTTGCACAGCGCCGTCCTGGCTTTCCCCGGGTGGCATGAAGCCGCCCCTGAAAACTTTGCTCAATGAGCAAGGTTATTGATAAACAGTGTCTTCCTGGCGGTGCGATCATTCCTATATTGTTATTTGAATTGCATTTTTTTTAACTTTGCACGTCAACTTGCACAAGTTTCTGGAGATGTGACCTGTAAATTTTCTAAACAAATAATATAGTCCTTCCAACATGATTAATTGGGGATGCCAAAGAATTAGCCTAGGTCAGGGGTCTTCACCCTTTTTGATCCTGTGGGACCCTTTGAAATTCTAACATAAGCACAACCACAAGGTGGAGGCCACAAAATGGCTGCCTCAGTGAAGATGGTGACTCTGCTGCCAAACCAATATTTTAAAAAAAAAATCTACACAGCCAATTAACTTACAAGCAGCCAGTCAGGAGCTGTAATGGTACTTTGAAAAAGATTTTGTAACTCGAGGAGTTAGTGGCGAACTGCAGATTTTTTTATCTGTGGCTGTGCCAAAATGCCCTGCGTGAGAGACAGCTCCAAAGAGGTTACTCATACCACAGCTATCTTCTCTGAAAACTATTTTTTTCTTCTAAATGTTTCCTCCACGAAGTTCCACATGGTTTTTACCTCCAAATGTTTTATTTCCAATGTCAAAGTATTTTAAATGAATCTCCTTTTAAAACAATTGTTTGGTTGAAACATTTTGAAAAGGCCTTCAGTTGTTGTCCGATTTATTGACTACATTCTTTTTTTCCAAACAATTTTTATTTAGAAATGTTCAAAACTTACCACAATTAACACACATTTTAAGTTGACTGCATTCTTATGGTTATCTGCACTTCCTCCTTGATGCCATTTTCTGAGCTCCATCTGCTCCCTCTGGCCTGTTCATTTGTGGCATTTCTGTGTTTGTTCTTTTATTTTGGGGAAACCAATCTTCGAAGCATTGAGTATACGAGGAGTATAGAATGCAGCATGAAGCTCTGAAGCACTTAAGCACCAATTCAACACAGAACTAAAAAAAGGGGGGGGGGATCACGTAATGGCGGCCAGGAATCATTTTGAGAGGTGTGTGCAGACATATATCCTTGTAAACATTTTAGAAATGTTCTAGAGGATTTGTGTGGAAAGGGTCAATGTTCACTTATCTTTTGCTAATTTACGTAGAGAGTGGGTTGTTCATAAGTTAGATTTATAGACCTGGGACTGGAATGTAGAGAGTTTCTGGTACCAGACATTTGCTGCCTTGCCTAGTTTTAACTGTATAAATTCCCTCCTAACTACAGGAATAATACACATGCAATTGAATATTTAGAATAGTATATAACAGTGATGACGAACCTGTGGCACGGGTGCCAGAGGTGGCACTCAGAGCCCTCTCTGCGGGCACGCACAAACAGAGTTCATCGTATGGAAGGGAAATCGCCCCCTCCCCCACACACACACCCTGGCCTGGGCCGCTGGGCTCGATTATTAGCATTACACCCAACACCTAGTTTTGGGGAAGTAGTGTAGGTAACCCTGTTAAGCGCTGTTAAACCCCACTGATTTTCATGCGAAGAACTGAAGCGCGACCCTTTACCTGGGAGTAAGCTTGGTTGTTGGCAATGGGACTTGCTTCTGAGTAAACCCTCCTAGGGCCGTGATTCACCGATTAGAAGAGTTGCATGGTTGCTTCAAAGCAAAGCCAACAACTACCACCAAGCCTACTCCTGAGTAATGCACGCCTCAGAGCCAACCATTTTTTCTAAACTAAAACCTCAGTATTCAGGTTAAATTGCCGTGTTGGCACTTTGCAATACATAAGTGGGTTTGGGGTTGCAGTTTGGGCACTCGGTCTCGAAAAGGTTCGCCATCACTGGTATATAAGTTCCAGAGAGCCACATTTGTTCTGAACTTTGGCTCAGACTAGACCACAGAACAGCACGGACCACATTGATCAAAACCTTGTGTCTGCTGTCGTTCTTCAGGGTTCTTATAGCGGAGAGGGTTTGTATGGGTTTAATTCTCTGTTTCTTCCTATGTCTCGTTGATATCTCATTCTTATGGAGGTATCAATAAAACGGGTTTCCTTCACCACTACCACTGTGTTTATTGCGTTCAAATCCCTTAGTGGAGAAGAATTTCATTGGCTTTTGCCAATATAGAAGCCAAGATTAGCAAGAGCCCCATCTGGCTTAGATCACTTTCTGAAAACACTTAGTGGACATCAGGGATGGTATCTGTGGGCACCATGGTGCCCATGGGCACAACATTGAGGATCCTTGGCCTATGGCAGGGGTAGGGAACCTGCGGCTCTCCAGATGTTCAGGAACTACAATTCCCATCAGCCCCTACCAGCATGGCCAATTGGCCATGCTGATAGAGGCTGATAAAATTGAAACCGCTGGCTTACAGGATTCCTGACTATAATAGGTAGAGTCAGAAAATGTTGTTGGTAGAACCAGTGTAGGATCTAGCAAACCTTACCTTCCACCGAGAATGCCTTTTTTTCAAACCCTGTACCTATAATTTTTTTTAACCCAAAAGTGTTCACATTTTGTTGCTCAATTGCTTTTCAAATGCTATCAACATGTACGTTCCAGAACAGGAGTGTTCTGACACTCTAAAACAAGGAAGCGTGTCATATTAGTAAGTGTCCCCTTATGTTATCACTTACCCAGGTTTGCAGTTCCAGTAATCTCGAAGCAATAGTTCTCATCTCCGGCACACTCAATGGTATGCTCCTCACACTCAACACTGTCCGGCACTGTGCACCGCATAGCAAGCGGGGCATTTCTTCCCATTGGGTGTGGTGTTCATGGGTGGCACTGCAAGGAAAAAGAAATGGTAAGATGGGTCCTGAAGAAAGTCCTGCCCATCTGACTAGAAAATCCCATATGGATCAAAGGCAAATGACTTCTTCTCTAGACCTCTTTTAAGCCCCTCCCACACTGCTGAGTGGCTGCTGAGTTTGGATCATGTCTTCTATGAACCCACCTACTGTCCACAACAGTCACACCCTTTTTGACCCCATTGTCTGGGGAATTAAGGATTTATTGTTGTAAGAACGGGGATCAAAAGCCAGCCCCTGCCCTAGGGTTGTCCATCTCCTGGTAGGACCTGGACATCTCCTGGAATTACAACTGAACTCCAGACTACAGAGATACATTCCCTGGTAGAAAATGGCTGTTCTGGAGGGCAGACTCTATGATATACCACAGCCTAGGAGAAACTGAAGTCCTAGAATGACGTCACATCCTTGCTGAGCTCTCTACCCCTCCCCCAATCCCACTCTCCCCAGGCTTCACCCCCAAATCTCCAGGAATTTTCCAAGCCAGTATTGGCAACCTTATCCTGCTCACCTGTCCTGTTATTGTCACAATGCCTTTGAAGGTGCTACTTTCAAAGATTCTGTATTTTAAATATAGGTCCTCAAGAGCTGTGGCTGGCTCTGTACCTGTTCTCCTTCTCCCATTCTCTGCCTCAATCGCTTAAGGAGACAGTATATAATTAATTATATATACAATATGTGTGGGTGTCATTTTGTACTTTTGCCCTCCCCCCCTCAAAAAGAATGTAGATCTGGCCCTGATTGGTGCATTTGGTAGGGCCAGCGGAGAAGTGCAATGCCATGTTTATGTTTACAGAACGGAGGTGCTATGTGAAAATGGGGAAGGGAACAAGAAACAAAGGTTGTGACATACTGGCAGGTGGGGCTTTTGGGCAGTTGGTTCCGTCGCAGCAGGTAATCTGGCTCAATATTTGCCCTGCCTTGCCCAAGTTGACAGAAGAGAGGGGTTGAACGCAGTTAATTGATGAGATGCATGTCTTCGTGAAAATTTTTGTCTGCATCACTACAGGATTTCAGGAAGAAAGGACAAGGAAATAAATTAGACAGACAAGCAATTGTACAGGCAATGTGCACAAATCATGTATTGTTTTGAGACCCATAATCTATCTGCATATGTAACCTCTATCTGTGGGTTCTGTGGGGCAGAACTTGGAAGGAGTTGCAAAGAACTAAATTTAAAACAAAATGGTTTACTTTTTTTAACATATAACATCAACATTTAACATCACACTTCAAGGTCCTGTACAGGTTTCATTTCAAGTCCTTCTAGTTACAGTCTTCTGATATTGCCAAGTCCAAATTCTTCTTTGCAAGTGGGTTTGGCTCCTGAAGACTCCAAGGGCTTGGTGAACAGGATTCAACATGATGAAGGTTTCCAGGAGAACTCTCACTCATTACAAACATTAAAAACCCTTAACAAGGTGTTAAGGGCTTATACAAACCAAGATCCGAGTCTGGTACCCTTGTCTCCTCCAAACTACATGAGCTCTGCAGCCTTCTGCTGCTTTGAGTCTCCACCCCTTTCTGGGTCAACCCATTCTGAGCACGGGGGTTACACATACCCATCACAATCAGTGATGATAGGACCCTTTGATGCAGTCTGTCCTACATTTGGGGGGTGGGAGGCTGTCTAGGTAAAGATGCCCTCTGAACTGCATGCAAACCAGTATTCTGTCACTGGGCTGCCATATGTCCCAGGGCAAAAGATTGCTCGACACGCTCCAAAATAATTGATTTCAAAACACAGTAACAATTTGTGTCGCAAGCTACAATTTACTTCAAGTCCACACTATTCACCCAAAGGGAGATTCCAGCAAAAACTCTCTGAATTAGAATTGGCGGGGACCATCCATGAAGAATCGCAGGAGGTGAAAGTCCAATTTGAAAGTCCCGTCGCCTGGTCCCTCCTTCTACCAAAGAGTCTTTGCCTAAAAACCAGACTACTGCTGCTATGTCATGATAATGTCACTGCTGGTACATGCCAGAAGTGATATCACCATGTCACTGCTGGTACATGCCAGAAGTGATATCACCATGTCATTGGAAGCTGCAGTCTATTCCTGCTTCCCCTGCCAATGTCCCCTCAACAGCCAACTGATAGGTTGCAGGGGATGGTCCTGGCAAAGGGAGGGGGGTGTTGACAAGTCTAGCTGAAATTCTCTCTCTACATAGTTGTCTTAGGCCTAACTCTGTTCTCCCACCCCTTTTCATTCAACTGATACTCAACATTATGGCTGGCTGCAGGACTTTGGATGTTGTTGTAGTTAGAAGCAGAATGTCAGATCAGGGTTACAAATAAAGGCAGCTGGGCCAACTGTTGGAAGGGAGATATCCAATGAGTGTAGTTAAAAGAAAAAAGAGTCAAGTGACAAAACTCAGACCAATAAAACCTGAAGGACTGTGGCTAGCGTGAAGGTGGTGGTCTTCTATATATTCAGACAGTCATTAATCTTAACTAAACTCAGTTTGGAAGTAAAGCCATCTGCTTCTTAAGAAGAAGAAGAAGAAGAAGAAGAAGAAGAAGAAGAAGAAGAAGAAGAAGAAGAAGAAGAAGAAGAAGAAGAGAGAGAGAAGAAGAAGAAGAAGAAGAAGAAGAAGAAGAAGAAGAAGAAGAAGAAGAAGAAGAAGAAGAAGAAGAAGAAGAAGAAGAGTTTTGGATTTATATCCCCCCTTTCTCTCCTGCAGGAGACTTAAGCTGTGATTAGGGAAACCTTCCAGATTCTAAGGCGATAAATAACTTCAAAAATATGCAGGGAAAGGACCTCAGCAGGAGACCTTCAACAAGATGCCTTCAACTGAATCAGCCCCATGGTCGATCTCGGTCTGTATTATTCACACAGATTGGCAGCAGATCCAATTCAAGTGGGGATGCCGGGAATTGGATCTGGGCCAAGGAGATGCTCTAACACTGAGCCATGGCCCCTTGAGAACTGGACATTATGCCACAGAAGGAACCCAAGGTTGACTGACCCCGACTCCGTAGAGTAGCTTTCTTCAATGATTAACCTAGACCGAGTGGTGAAGGAACCCAGCGGCTGAGAGCACTTGTCGCGGCATAAATACTCGCCGCTGTTCTGCTGACTCTATGGCCCGAACGCTGGCAGCCCTCTCTTAGCCGCCGCCCTGCAGGAAGCGAGGCGGAGCTACATAACCAGCCAGCGTCCGGAGGAAGGGAGACCCAGCCCAACAGCCCACGGCGAGGAACGGGGTGGCTAGCACCATATCCCGATCAGCCCAGAAATCCCCAAAACAGTCCAGGATTTCCCCAGCCGAAAACTGGAGTTGGCAGCACGCAAGGAAGTTTTGCGGCTGCCATAAAGCTGGAAGTCAGCACCAGCTGTTGCTTATCAGGCGAAAACAATGGGTGGGAGAGAGGCGGGGGGGGAACGAGCAGAAACCCCACAGAGGAGGAGGAGGGAGGGCAACGTAGTAGCCACAGCAGCCTTGAGCCCAGGCCATTGGAAATGGAACCGGCCCGGAACAGAAAAGCTTCGAAAAAGAGTCCAAATGAGCAGAAGGAGGGAGCAGTAGCAGTCACTTGGAAGCCTGCCCTGGCCGGTGAGAAGCGATTTGAAACCGGCCAGCGAGGAAAGAGGCAGAAACAAGCAGCCCACAGAGGAGGGGAAAAGAAACACGGTAGAAGCAGAGGCGGGCACATCTCTACAGCCAGCGGCTTTAGCGGAGCTGCGCCCGGCGAGGCTCTGGCTCCTGCCTGCCCGCTGCTTGTGGGCGGAGGGTGCTCTCCTGGCGGCCCGGGCAGGCGAGCCGCCCGACTGCGCTTAGCCGCTAAGCCTGCACATCTCCCTAGCCAGCGGTGGTGAGTGGCCGGAGGCTGGGGGAGAGCAAGCGGTCGGCCGAGCAAGTCGGCGAGGGGAAGCGGAGACCCGAAGCAGTGGGTGGGTGGGGGTGGGGGGTGAGCCAAATGGCTCTTTGGTGGTGAGCCAAATTTGGTGGTGAGCCAAATGGCTCTTTGTGGGGAAAAGGTTCCCGACCCCTGACCTAGACCTTTTCATGGAAGTGACAGCTGTGTGAATTCAGAAGATGCTCCCCATTCACTGGACCACCACTGTTAGGTTTGGGTCTCTTAACTTACCCCCTGCACCACTTATCTGCATGAAGGCACAGGAATCTTCATCAGGGGGACAATTCGCCAAATCTCCATTGCAGGAATTCCCAAAGGCCTGGCACGTTTCACAGGACAAAGACATCCCTGAAAGGAGAGAAAAGAAGAAATCCTCTTGTGTTCCTTGCTTTTTTCCCCCATGTGTTAGAATATGTAGAATTGTGACAAATTTCACAGATGGGGCGTACCGCCCAAAGGACCAGGGGGTGTCAAATGACCCGGGTTCAGTGGCAGGGGGTGCAAAATCAGAACAGCTGGGTCGGCACAGGGGAGGCGCCTAAAGACAGACCTAGAGCCAGCCTGCTGCTGCTGCACCTGTCCGAGCTGCCGCCTTCCCTCCCCAGGTCCTCGGGGTAGGGCTCAGGGGCAGGGGTGGCTCAACGAGCACCGTGGTGGCAGGCCAGCTCCTGGACCACCTGCTGCAGTGCCCTGTGCCCCCCCCCACACCTCCCTGCATGCCAGCTTCAGGACCTAGGAAGGGCAGGAGGTGGCCTGCAGGGAGGCCAGGGGGGCAGCTCAGGAGAGCGGCTTGGATAAGTTCTGCAGTAGCAGGCTGGCCCAGGAGCCTATGCTATGGTGCCCATCCCAGCTTCCCCCGCCCCTGAGCCCCACCCCTGAGCGCAGAATGGGGTGGTGGTGGGCACGTGGAAGAGGTGTTGTCCCTGGGCACCATTTCCCTCCAATAATACACTTCTGACTACAGACTACATCATTTCAGACTGAATAATTAAGGTTTAGTTCAGAGAAACCAGAAAATTCTAGATCAGAGGTAGGGAACCTGCGGCTCTCCAGATGTTCAGGAACTACAATTCCCATCAGCCCCTACCAGCATGGCCAATTGGCCATGCTGACGAGCTGATGAAGTGCTGGACCCTATTTGATCTGAGAAGCATTTGTGCTATTCCTAGATAGTTCTATGTACTGAGCCTGAACACACGCAATCAAAAGCTTGTCAGAAATACGATACCCAGGCTACATATAATACCCAAAGTGAAAATTTTAATACAAGAAAATAACGGCAAAATATCTCGAAATACGCTAAAAAAGCCAGCCATTAGAGCGTCCTGAGGAACTTTTTTAAAGAAAGTTAAATTACCTTAGGACTAGAATGGATTCTTAAATGAGGGAAGTTGTTGCTCGTTGTTTTACACAAGGAACATAACCCATTTATGTTATCTTATATGCACTTAAATGAAGCTTCAAAAAATTCAATCCTGAAAAGGCTAATGTTTTAAATCTGAAAATCAATTTTGGCTCTGTGATAAATGCCTTTTAGCGTCCACTCAGTTATTCAGGTGTGATTTAAATGTATAAAGCATACAGAACTTGAAATCATTTTCAGAAGGGGATTTTTTTTTTCAGAAAAATTGAACTTCTTATTTTTTTTTATTTTTGTTATTTATTTATGGGTTTTATACCACCACCCTACCACTCGAGAAGGGGGCTCTGGTTCTTGGTGTTTAATGTATTGTCAAAGGCTTTCATAGATTCAACTGGTTGTGGTGGGTTTTCTGGGCTGCGTGGCCATGGTCTGGTAGATCTTGTTCCTAATGTTTTGCCTGCATCTGTGGCTGGCATCTTCAGAGGTGTATCACAGAGAGAAGTCTGTGACACTAGACACCTCTGTGATACACCTCTGAAGATGCCAGCTACAGATGCAGCTGACACCTGGGTGAGAATAAGCATCCATCACTCCGGACTCCCCTCCCCGCTGGCAGAATGGGGCCATTCTGACATTTTGCTACAAGCCAATGAGATATGGGCCCCACCTTAACCTTAAGGAAAGGAAAGGAACAACAGTTTATGGGACAGTTTTATAATTTTTGGCCAGTTCTTCCAAAGAACGTTCCCCATGAAGGTTTCCACTTAGGATTTGCAAGTTCAAAGGTTTGTCGGAGAGACACAAACAGCAGCATCACAGCACTCCTTTCTAGAATTCCTTTCTCTGAGCCCCCTTTGAGCCCTTTTCCCACTGCATCCCAATGCTGTTCAGACAGCCAGTGGGGGAGAGGCTTTACACCATACCAATGTAGTGTAGTGGTTAGCAGAACCAAGTTTGTGTCCCCACTCCTTCACATGACCCCTGCTGGGTGACCTTGGGCTAGTCACAGTTCTCTCAGAGCAGGGAAACAAATCCAGTTCACCAGATAAGAGTCTGCCACACATTCAGAGGGCTGGGGAATCGAACCCGGTTTTCAGATTAGAGGTCCGCCTGCTCTTAACCACTGTGCCACACTGGCAGCTTCTGTCCAGCATCTCAAGTAGAGATCTTTCACATCACCATCCTCCTTGTAACTGGAGCTGCTGGGGACTGAACCTCTGGGACTGTCCACATTGGAGTTGCCAACCTCCAGGAGGCACCTGGAGATTTCCTGCTGTTACAATTGATCTCCAGACAACCAAGAAAATGGTTGATTTGGAAAGAGGAGCCAATGGAATTGTGCCTGATGAGATTCCCTCCCCCTGAGGTGTGGAGGCTTTTCTGGGGAATTCAGAGTAGCCTGTGCACTCCCACACACGCCAGCTGGGTGACCTTGAATGATCACAGCTTCCGTCCACTGGAGCTCTCTCAGCCCCCACCCACCTCACAGGGTGTTTGTTGTGTGAGGGGAAGGACAAGAGAGATTGTAAGCCCTTTTGAAGTGAAGGGGGGGGGGGATATAAATCAAAACTGTCCTCCTCCTCCCTCCTCCTCACTCCATCGCTCTCACTGCTCCTCCTGCCTCTTCTCCTTCTTCTTCTTCTTCCTTCTTCTTCTTCCTTCTTCTTCTTCTTCTTCTTCTTCTTCTTCTTCTTCATTCTTGCTTCTTCTTCTTCCTCCTCTCAAGCTTTGGCCTACCTCAGAGGGTCCACCTCCCAAATCTCCAGTTATTTCCCAACTCAGTCCTGGTGACCCTAGTCCACATGCCAGATGAATGTTAAGCAAGGAAAGGGAAGAACAAAAGCAATTCTAATCTGGAGGAACCGGGTTTGATTCCCATGCTCTGCCACTTGGAAGCTACAATGGAGGGCTTATCTGGGGGGGAATTCAGATTAGCCTGTACACTCCCACACACACACCAACTAGGCCTTGGGCTGAATCACAGTTCCTTCTGAAGCTACTCTCATTAGCCCCACCTACCTCACAAGGTGTTTGGTGTGAGGGCAAAGGCAAGATTAGCAACCCCTTTGAGTCTCCTACAGGAGAGAAAGGGAGGATAGAAATCCAAACTCCTCCTCCTCCTCCTCCTCCTCCTCCTCCTCCTCCTCCTCCTCCTCCTCTTCTTCTACTACTACTACTACTACTACTACTACTACTACTACTACTACTACTACTACTACTACTACTACTACTATGTGGATAAAGATAGCAATCATCTGCAAAACAGAAACTGACTCTCCGAAAAAAGAAAAGAAAAGAAGAGTTAAGATTTATACTCCCCCTTTCTCTTCTGGAAGGAGATTCAAGGAGGTTTACAAACTCTTTTCCTTTCCTTTCTCCACAACAGACACCTTGTGAGATCAGTGGGGCTGAGAGAGATCTGAATGAATTGTGACTAGCCCAAGGTCAACCAACAGGAATGTGGGAGAGGGGAAACAAATCCAGTTCACCAGATAAGAGTCTGCCACTCATATGGGGGAATGGGGAATCAAACCTGGTTCTCCAGATTAGAGTGCTCTCAACCATTACATCACTTAACCACTATATCGGGCTGGCAATACCATATGTTTGTCATCAGCTAATGCCCTTCTTGCAAGCTAAATATACCCCCCTGCAATTTTTTTTCTTCCTTCAAGGGTAACATTCAAAAGTGCCTAGCACTCTCTGAGGTTGGGTTGGCCTCAAAATTCAAGACCTATGTGATAGTGGTGAAGTCTAATTTACAATAGTGAGTCAAGTACTAGTGACCTCTGACTCCCAGTTCTGAAATGGTCTTAAACAATTTGACAGTTAATTGATAAGAAGACAGTATTCACTTAAAGGCCAAATCCCCACCGGAAAATTCAATCAAGATCAAACCAAGTTTGAAAATAAACTGCACCTTTTCATCGAGGTTTCAACCTCCCTATCGCAGCATGTTTCCAGTTAAAACATCTAGGCCTATCACAGATTCAATAATGTAACAATCCCCACTACCATACCATGCCTTGGCGGGTCTCTCCTGATTGGCTGTCGTGCCGTGTTGGGGCGGAACCTTTTTTTTTCTCCTGCAAAAATGTGCTCACGTTATGATGTCAGCACGTCATCACATCTCCCCCGCCCAAGTTTCTGGTTGGTTATCATTTTCTCATGGTCTTGCGAGAACAGCACCGCGCACACTGATTGGTTGTAAGGCGTTTACATCACGCTCCATGGTGGGAAATTTGAACCAAGATTAGACCCCCGATCCTCCCCTCCAAACTGGATTGAAGACGTGTTTTTGGAAAAAGTAGTACTTTCAAGCAGGTTCGGCAAAGACGCGGGATGAGGAAAGAATGAGCGCCAGAACCGGGATGAATCCTTGTTCGTTGATCAGGAAGTGGGGAGTTCTTCCTGAATCCTTGATATTTCGCATGAGTATCACCCGGTTAATTGACTGTGGGGAATCGGCCAAAGAAGAGGGTTTGTATGTATGTATGTATGATTTTAAGTTAGCCCTCATAAACTAGTTTCTGTTTCCCTGCTCAAGGCCCATATGGGAGGGGCCTCACTTCTAGGTCTGTGTGTGGCTTATAGATCAAAATACTGTGAAGCAATAATTTATTGTAGAAGTTGCCAATTTCCAGTGTGGTATTTGGAGACCAGAAGATACTACCCACTCTCTCTGAACCCTTAGTTCAGGGAGATCAAAAAACCACTGGCCTCCTTTGCAACAAAGCATCAGTTTATATCAGAGCTTACGGGAAAAGTTTTCTTCTTTGCCAGCCCCACCCAACGAGCAGCAATTCCCGCTTTCAGAAATAGCTTGTTTGTTCATGCTTGTTTTAATAACAACATCCATGGAAATGAATTAACATCTGCAGAGGATTATCTGGGAGAAGGCACACTTGGATCCCAGGATAAAAAAAAAAGGATCACAATGGGCAAAACAGACCAAAAACTTAATACACCATGAATCACCACCCACCCACCCCCAACATAACCCATTATTGGGACAGGAAAAACCAGTGGTGTGGTGGTCAATTAGCAAAAATGTGTACAGAAATATAATATTTACAGTAATAGGGAAAGACTGTGTACAATCCCTATACATAATTCGCTAAGGGTTTGGAATGTCTGACAACAACCCCCCCAGCCAATGGGGGTGCAGGACTGTCATGGGCTGGAATTGTGTCCCTCACAATCCAAACCCCCCCCCACCTCCCTTCCCAAGACCTGCAGGCCTTGGGATTTGAGGTAGGGGGAGAAGCACAAAGGATTTCCTCCCCCACTTCCCTTCTCAGCAGGGCTTGGGAAATGGAGGGGACATCCCAATCCTCAGCTAGGATCTGGGCCTCTTGTCGGTTTCCCACATTTCACAGGGCTTGGAATAAAAGGGGGGAAACTCCGGCCCCCCCCCCCCCCCCCCCCCACAAACACGCATCTAGAGCCCATTTTATTTCATTTTAAAATGGGCTTTATTGCTAGTAATAGACTATATCCAGTTGTAGGGACAGGAATCTGAATATCCTCCTGTTACAAAAATATTTTTCAGCTGGAGCATAAATAACTGATACACTGAAGAAATATCTTACACCATGAAAAGAAAGCTCTGCCACTCTTACTGCTTCTGAAGATTTAATGACTGTCTGGACTGCAAATTTAACCCAAACCAACATAACCTGTTTCTTCCTGCAGTGGGAAAACTGACCATTCTAAACAGCAGCCTCTGTTGAAATAAATTAACTCCTCCTGAGGACTTTTGGGGAGAAGACACAGCTTTGGATCCCGCCAGTCACAAAAGCTGTCCCTTTTCCTTCGACCCAAGATACTCACCCCGAGCTATGTAGGCGGCCAAGAGGCAGAGGATCAGGGGGAAGTTCATGTTTGCAGATGTTACCTACAGCTGGGATCAAAGCCGGACTTGGAAACCTTGGATTGCTGCAAAGTCCCTGCTCTTGAATTGCTGCAAAGTCTCTGATACAGCAGTTGGTGTTCCGGAGAAGAAAGAGGAAAAAACATTTCCCAGAAAGAGGCCGGGGCTTGCTGAGGACAACTCCCCCGTGTTCGACCCTCTGATTCATGGGGAGGGGCCATAGCTTTCCAGCACATGAATCCATACAGTTTTTTTTCTTCCTTCTGTCAGTCCCATCCAGTCTGAATCCATCCAGAGAGAGCCAGCACACTTGTGATCCGCCTGAGAAAAATAACAAACCACCAAGGGGAGGTGAGCAACCACCCTCCCCACTCTTCCAACCAGACACAGCACTAGATTCTCTGCAGCACATCAGTGTAAAGTCTGGGGGGGTTCTTTCCCTCCTTTGTAATCAATGAGGGAATCTGGAAGAGTCTCCCTTCCTCCTTTTGCTTCTGGAGAATTCTGCTGACTTCTCACCGACTGGTTTCCAAACAGTTTTTCTCCGCAGCAAAGTGCTGCTTGATCAGCTCGTTTGGTTTGGCTCAAACTCTAACCGGTTTGTTTCTTTGCTGCTCCCTTCCTCTGCTCGCCTTCAGGAGAATGCTTTGTGCCAGGCAGAGCGGACAGTAATCCAGGCGTGCTTTATTGGCTGTGTATTCCCTGGCTGCTGATGAAACCGCTTCTGTTTACTCAGATAGGAAAATGGGAAAGGAATATGGGAAAGGAATATGCATATTTTGCCCCAGCTTTTTGCCATAGATGGGCAGCAGCGTGAGTCAAGAATGCTTGGAGAGAGGAGAGATACCAGTCAGGGCTAAATTTAACAGCCCGCTCCCTCGGGAACTTTTACCTAACCCAGTGTAGCCAACAGGGGCGGAGAGTTTGCAGCTGTAGTGTTTGGAGGACTAGTGTTTCTCCGGGAGGAAATGAATACTGCTCCTTAAAGCAGCACCGACCCATCTGTGCATGCGTACATTCACTCCTTGTTCCAGTTTAGTGATGTAAATCAACAGATCAGGGAAGGAAATTTTTTTGGAGCGCTGCACAACCAAAGTAACCGCCTCTTGGTGATGATCACTGGAAGGATAGAATGTTGGCAAGAGAGCAGTGGGCGCCTAAATAGAAATGAGAGGCTCAGTCTATGGGTATCTGTTTTTTTAAAAAATATATTTTTTTATTTCTTCAGCAAAAAAAAAAGAAATCTACACAAGTACTCTTATAGCATGCCCACTGGCCAAAATCCAAAACAATTAAGTAACCAATACAGGTGATTTTAATATGGCAAAGTGCAGCACCAACATAGAAGAACAACATAAAGAACAGAACAAATCAAGCACCAGAGACGAGTCTCTATTGCTACGATCACTACTTAATGTTGCTTAATTCCTCAATAGTTTTGGATTTTGGCCAGCGGGCGTACTGTAATAATTGTATTGTCGAAGGCTTTCACGGCTGGAATCACTTGGGTGCTGAGTGGTTTCCGGGCTGTCTGGCCGTGTTCTAGCAGCATTCTCTCCTGACGTTTCGCCTGCATCTATGGCTGGCAGATCCTCTGAAGGTGCCAGCCACAGATGCAGGAGCCCGAAGCGTCAGGCGTGACAGGCTGCTACCAGACAGCCCAGTAACTACAGAGTGTAATAATTGCTACCGTGTTTCCCTGAATATAAGACAGTGTCTTATATTAATTTTTGCTCCCAAAGATGTGCTATGTCTTATTTTCAGGGGATGTCTTATTTTTCTGTGTTCTGTTCGTCGGGCATGCTTCCAAACAAAAACTTTGCTATGTCTTACTTTCGGGGGATGCCTTACATTTTGCACTTCAGCAAAACCTCTACTATGTCTTATTTTTCGGGGATGTCTTATATTCGGGGAAACAGTGTATCTAGATCATTCACATTGCCCACATTATTGTGTTTGATTCCCCGCTCTGCCACTTTAGCTATGGAGGCTTACCTGGGGAATTCAGATTAGCCTGTACACTCCCAACACACACCAGCTGGGCGACCTTGGGCAAGTCACAGTTCTTCTGATCTCTCTCAGCCCCACCTACTTCACAGGGTGTTTGTTGTGAGCGGGGAAGGGCAAGGAGTTTGTAAGTCCCTTTGAGTCTCCTAGATGAGAGAAAGGGGGGATATAAATCCAACTCTTCTTATTCTAAGTTCAGAAAAAACGTTTTTAAAAGAGACCAAAAAAAACAAATGAAGAAAAAACTGGGAAAGAAGGGGGGAAGAGAACACTGCTTCTTGGAACCTGAAGGCTAGCACACGCTTAGTGATCCTAGGAGCAGAAGCGTACCAGGGGCAAATGGAGCCCGGAGACAAATTGTCTCCAGGACGCCCCCAGGCTCTGCCCCCCACTACCCTAGCTCCACCTCTGATGCCCCCAGGCTCCACCCCCACTGCCCTCAACCCTGCCCATGTCACCATGGACATGGGCAAGGTCTAGGGTGCCCACCTCCCCCCCAGACTCCCCCTGCTGGCTGGTTTCCCAGCCGGCAGCCTGCAGTCTCTTCTAAAGAGAGGGGGGAGTCCAGGGTGGGATTGAGGGCGCTTGGAGGCAGAAGGAAGTCACATTTTCTGCGTGCCTCAGATGGGGGTCGAGGCATGCGAAAACAAGGAGACAGCAGGACTTCCTGGTCATGTGGGGGACTTATTTTGCGCCCCCCCCACGTGACCAGAAGAGTGACGCCCGGGGACAAGGGGTGCCCCTTATCCCTAGGCAGATACGCCACTGCCCAAGTGTTTCCAGAACTGAAGGGTCTATTAGCCAAACCCAGCTAGTTCAACTGCTGAATTTAAGGTCCCAAGTGTCGAAATCCTGAGGAGGCGAGAGCTAAGCTGTGCTTGCTTTTCAATCCGGTGAGAACACCCCTTTTAAAAGCAGGAAGCTTTTAAAAACTCAAACCTACTGGAACGCTGTTTCTCCAGAAGAAATTGGTCTACAGGTATCTTAACATTTGGAAACCATTTATTGCCCACCTGATGAAATGTAAAAAAAATGTTTGTTAACTGTAGGCTTTGTACATTAGACAGTATTGAGTAGATCCAACTGTAGTAGAAATCAGACGTTATTATAAGCATTTCAATACGACGACAGCAAGAGATGGCCTAGAAAAAGCGATTTGTCCTATCTGGGGAAAGTCTTTGGCCCCTTCTGCACATGCAGAATAATACATTTTTGTTGTGTGGACAAATACTTATTTAGCAGAGTTAATGCAATAATGAGGCAGAGACCAGTTGCTTTACTGAAATAAAGTTTACTTACTACAGGGAAGGGAAACTTGGAAGAAAAACAATAAACATCTTTCTTACTAGCTAGCACCAACAGCCAGCTTGCTGCTTAGACTATTACATAGCTACTAAGCTATAGACTGAACTCAACTGAGCTGAGCGGACTGACTGACTGAGCACGTGCAGAGTGCTACACAAAGAAGATATATCTAAAGCCTACGTGCAGACCTGCATGTAGCCCACCCAACCAATAGGTATCAATTACCTGGTCACTGACTTCTGACCTCACTAACTAATTAGCATGCAACAATTAACTCCTTCATTACTGGATTGTGTGACTGGCACTTGTCAAATCCCATCAATTTTCAATCTACTTTTTCAAATGTTTGCAAGTGGATTTTGCTATTTCACACAGCTGCAAAGTGCATTGAAAGTGGATTAAAAGTGGATTATTCTGCACGTGTGGAAGGGGCCTTTCTGCACAAAACAAAAGAAAATATTGCAGACGTTTTAAAAAGAACCATTTTGGCTTTTTATGTCTGCATAGTGCAAACCAATAAAGTGTTGGCAGGGAAGGTGTTCGTTTCCCTGCATCCCCACCCCCCACCCCAAGCTCTTACATTCAATTTCCACAGAGCAGCTCATCATTGAGGCTGCAATACTCATATTGTGACGTCGTAGCTTCAAAGATATTTCGTTTAAAAAAATAAGGTTAAAAAAAGACAGATGCAAGGGATTGCCAGGAAAAAAAACCTAACTTTATTAATAAGCTTAATGCAGTGAAATGATGCATGGATCAGCTGCAAGCAAAGGAAACTCTGTGGGAACATTCTGCAAATGGGGGCTGTACAGAGTCTCCTGAAGAGGGCAAAAAAAATGGCAGCAGCTCAGCTCAATGGAAACTGAACGTAAGAGCTGGGGTGGAGGCAGGAAAAATAAAACATCTCCTGCTGTCTGCATAGCAAGCAGGAGTCATCTTCAACACTATCTCAGGCCGTTTCCGCACGAATGCAGAAGCAGCTGGGTCGGCGTACTCGACGCCGACCCGACGACGCTAGGATCTAGAAAGAGCCGGGCAGCCGGCGCCGCGGAGTGCCGGCGCCCGGCCGACTGGGTGTGTCCCCGGGCCTCCGGCGCATCACCAAGGCCTGGGGACACGCCCCCCTGGCCCTGCGCGCCTGCTCCAGCGGCGCAGGGCAGGGGGGGTGTCCCCAGGCCTCGGCGATGCGCCGGAGGCCCGGGGACAGGGTAAGTATAGGGAGAAAGGGGGGGAAGCACTGGGAAGCCGCTGCCATTCACACGGCAGCGGCTTCCAGCCGGCGTTTCCCCCAACAAGTGCGCTTCCGAGTGCACTGGGGAAACGCCGGTGTGGGGACGGGCGGGCGGCGCGAGGGCGGCGCGGCTGCAAAGCGGCTGCAAAACGGCCCCAGAGAAAAAGATTTTAATTTACATATTCTGGGAAAAAAGAGCCGAAATAAAACATCCTGAGGACATTTGGGGGGAAAAACCTGTGTGGAATTCCTTCCCAAAACATTTTCCTTAACGTCCTCAAGATGTTTAATTTGTGCTGTTCAGAAAAGGCCTTAGGATGGAACATTTGTTAGACTTAAAGTGTTGGCATAGTATTTTTTTTTAATGTAGATTAATAAAAAGTTGATTTTTTAAAAAGGCATGAGGGACTTGATCTATGCCTGGGTTACTGCCACCAGATACAAAAGGCAGATATTTCATCAAATCTTGGAAGCTAAGCAGGGCTAGAACTTGGAAGGTAGACAACCAACAAAGACTCTGCAGAGGGGAGCAACGGCAAAGTTAAGAACATAGGAACATAAGAACTAGCCTGCTGGATCAGACCAGAGTCCATCTAGTCCAGCATTCTGCTACTCGCAGTGGCCCACCAGGTGCCTTTGGGAGCTCACATGCAGGAGGTGAAAGCAATGGCCTTCTGCTGCTGCTGCTCCTGAGCACCTGGTGCAATCTGAGATCAAGGAGGATCAAGATTGGTAGCCATAGATCGACTTCTCCTCCATAAATCTGTCCAAGCCTTTTTTAAAGCTATCCAGGTTAGTGGCCATCACCACCTCCTGTGGCAGCATATTCCAAACACCAATCACACGTTGCGTGAGGAAGTGTTTCCTTTTATTAGTCCTAATTCTTCCCCCCAGCATTTTCAATGGATGCCCCCTGGTTCTAGTATTGTGAGAAAGAGAGAACAATTTCTCTCTGTGAACATTTTCAACCCTATGCATAATTTTATAGACTTCAATCAGATCCCCCCTCAGACGTCTCCTCTCCAAACGAAAGAGTCCCAAACGCTGCAGCCTCTCCTCATAAGGAAGGTTCTCACTTGCCTTGAGAACCCTTTGCCTTGAAAACCCTTTGCCGGAGCCACCATAAGTCAGATGTGACAAGATAGAACAATGACATCTGCCAAGCTCAGTGGATGCATCCTCCTTCAAACACTGGTTACTTGGATACCCTCTTCTTCTGCCAATTATGACTTGCAGAAGACCAAAAGACATAGGGGAAATGCTTGGGGAAAACAGAGTGTTGGGGAGGGGAAGAGTTAAATGGGGATGTGTTGCAGCATCCCTGCCGCTTCATCCTAGTGCAAGTCAACTGAAGAGCTTCCCAAGTAGGATTCCAGTGAAGGCTTGGAAGAAGAATTCGGTACATTCTGGGACAAAGCTGGCCCTTCCAGAAGCTAGTGTGCAACTGGATGTTGTGATGACACTAGTCCCAGCAAATGAGCCTGAGCTGTGAAGCTTCTCGCTGCAGGTAGCAGAGTTGGTGCAGCCCTTCATGGCGGATGTTACGCTCATTTGCCCTGCAGAAAGAATTCCAGGAGGTTATAGTCAGTATCAGAATTACAGTGCCGTGGAGCAACCTGCAGTATGTTCTCCAGACTTTCTAAACCTACCCATCCTACATGGGAAGATAGCAAAATACCTCTGTAGTCTCGACAGTCCATCTCGTCGCAGAGCATTTATGCTTGCCAGAGTAAATGCCTTTCCTTCCAAAGTTACAATCGGGAGATTTCAAGGTGTTTTATTTGCTGACAGACGATGCCCATGCTCTGTAAATGCCGTGGATACAATACAGCATATCCTCCTAGAATGTCAGCTTCACTCTGCACTACGTAGTCACTATATAACCCCGATTATCAAAGATAAAACAAATTTGCCTTCGGCTTATGTCGTGAAGTATTTACTCAGTGATGCATCTTCTGAGATAACCTTTAGGGTCTCTACATATCTAGCGGAAGTAATATCTCAAAGACGGTACTAAAATGTGTCCCTCGATGTATCAAATCATCTAAATTACATTGATTTAATGTCTGAGGCCCATGAGAAGTTGTTCATATCAGCTTTAATTAACATATGGATATCACAATAGGTCTCCAGAAAGTTTGTGTATAATTCATCCTAATTTAGTGTATTGGATGCCTTGTTGTATTGTTGTTTATGAAACGAACATACTGTATGTAGAATTATTTATGCCTAATAAAGGTTTACTGTACTGTACTGTACAGTGCCCTGGAGCGACCACCTCTTTACTGCCTCTCTCTCTCCATATTCACTGAGCATTAGGGTGAATCCTGCAAATCTACAGGTAGTGAGGGTGATAGGATGTGTTTTCTCCTTCCATCAAAGGAATGCCCTCAGGTGAAGGCATTCAAGCCTACTTGGAGAAGGGGCTCTCCTCTCCTATGTTAATGGACTTTTCACTTCCTTTCGTTTTCTTTGATGCTTGCAATTATTGGTCGAATCCCCACTTGAAATTTGCACACCTGTTCCTTGTGAAACCGTATCCCTTTCATCGGAGTTTCTCCCTCCCCGCCGCAGCGAGCACACAGCAGACACACCCGGTTGCAGAACTCATAGCAATCCCCACTACCAGGCGTGCTCGCTTCGCCGGTTTCCCCCAATTGGCTGGTGTGCCTTGATGGGGCGGGATGTTTTCCCACTTCAGAAATGTACATTGTAGGGGCGTGATCAAAAAAGTCCAGCGTGTAAAAGTTTAACGTTTAACTGTTTAACTGTGCAAACAGTTAATCATTACCTGTGTAAACCATCAATGACTCAAATTTACACGTTTGTTTAACGTCTTTCTGCGTCCCCTTCTGCTGGCCGATCGCAAAACCGGAAACAAAACCATCGCAGCGCTGATTGGTTGCCTGAATTCCGTGACACACTCCAGGGCAGGAAATGAGTCAGGGTTTCAACCCTCATCCCTCCCCTCGGATCAGCTCTGAACTGTGTTAATGGGGTCTATGCCATTTGTAACCAGGTCCTGCCGGAACGCGGATTAACGGGGAGAACGAGCGCCAGAAATGGAATCTGCCACGCAAGCAGTGGGGAGGTGGTCCCTCAAACCTGGTTAGTTTGTGTTCTGAAACCTGGTTAAGACGGTAGTGGGAATTCGATCATTGATAACAGGAATGACCCTGACACACCAACTCTGAAGGGGACTGGCGGCAGGTGGCTATCTATCACTACGCTGGCCTTGGGGGATGCTCATCTCCCCAATGGCTCTTTCTTTTAGCTGTGTCTTTCTCACATTTATGATTACTGCATGGATTTACGATTACTGCATGGGGATAAAGATAAGGGCAAATGAAAGTGTGGTCAGAACTGGCTTTTGCAAAGCCAGGAACGTGCTGTTGTTTTCAATAAAGGCTTCTGATTAAGAATCCAGAGTCTTGTTGATTTCAGTCTCAGAACCTGACAGTGGGAAAAGAAAAGAAGCCCAACAAATAAGCATGTTACTTGTATTTGAATATGGGTTGTTACCTAGTCCTGCAGTCTCAGACATCTCAAAACAATACAGCTCATCTCCAGCTGTATTCCCTAGCCTGGATTTGACAACCCGATGCTCCTGATATTCAGTTGGTGATCAAAGAATCACCTGGCAACTCTACTTACAGTGCTTAAACTTTGGTGCTTGGCCCCAGCCCCCATCCTCAAGGAATTGGGAAGTGGCAGGAAAAATGACTGAAAAAAATATTCTCCAGGGTGGTGCTCTAGGAATTTCCTTTTGTCTTTATGGTAAATGTTAGGAGGAAAATTCTAGAATGTCTCTTGGAAACAATATCACCTCCTTCCCAAACTCCACCCTCCCTAGTCACCACCCTCAAAATTTCTCAGCATTTGTCGATGCTGGGCTGACAACACTGCTTAGGACCAGAGCATTTGAAGGACTACCTCCTCATATACTTGCCAGTTAACATGTTAATTTCAATCTCCTTGTGCCCTCAAACATGGAGGTGAATTGGCAGCAATTGGGATTTCTAGGTAGTGGCACCCTAGTTCTTATGCTGATAAGGCTGTCAGTTTTAATTCATCTGTTGGGAAAATGTCTCCCTCCTCCCTTTATAGAATCCTATATAATCTTTCAAGGAAATCCAGTGAAACCAACATAAGGGTCATACATTCCATTGTCTGAAACTCCAAGTAATTAAATCACAACAGGGATTCCTCTTAATCTAGACTCCTAGCCCTTCGGGGATAGGGCGGTATATTAGATAGATAGATAGATAGATAGATAGATAGATAGATAGATAGATAGATAGATAGATAGATAGATAGATAGATAGATAGATGGATGGATGGATGGATGGATGGATGGATGGATGGATGGATGGATGGATGGATGGATGGATGGATGGATGGATGGATGGATGGATGGATGGATGGATGGATGGATGGATGGATGGATGGATGGATGGATGGATGGATGGATGGATGGATGGATGGACGGATGGATGGATGGATGGATGGATGGATGGATGGATGGATGGATGGATGGATGGATGGATGGATGGATGGATGGATGGATGGATGGATGGATGGATGGATGGATGGATGGATGGATGGATGGATGGATGGATGGATGGATGGATGGATGGATGGATAATCTGGCCTTGCCTGCTGAAGGGAAAATTGCAATGGGTTCTGACTATTTGCCCTGCATCCACTAAGCATTGCTGACATTTTGGGCCTTTTTAACTTAACTTGTTGTGGTCTCTTCCTGGATGATGCCACAGGTGTCAAAACCAGGGGGACAAGTGTGAAAAGATCCCATACAGTTGTCTCCAACATCTTCACAAACCTCGCATGACAAAGATGCTCCTAAATGGTAGGACAAAGAAGAAACAGTGACCACCAGATGGATTCTCCTTCATTTTTGATAGCTAGGGTACAGCTACCATTGAATTACACTGGAAGTCAAAGGTGTTTAAACTACGGCAAGTTAAGAGACTCCTGCTTGGCGAGGCACTTCATTTCGAGCTGCTTGAATGTTCTCCAGCCAATCAGAAGATGCGCCCTGTATGCTACAAATGAAAACGAAAACACGAATTGCCCAGATTTTGTTTGGTTTGTGTGTAGTAAGAAAATATGTCGACCCATGGAGGGTAGGTCAACCCAATGCTTTTCAATGGGTGGCAGACCCGTCTTTAGAGTGGTTAAGATTCTCTTCTGTGTATTTGTATAGCTACAAAGATAGGTCCTCCAATTTTTCTTTTCAATAGGGAAACTATATATTGCTGGAATTGGCAGGACCAGCTGAGTAAGACCATGTGCTTTTGGGACTGAAAGGTGCCCAGGATTGGAGCCTGCAGAACAAATGTCCTGGGCCAACCTTCAGCAAATGGAGGCAGGAAGGATCCATTCAGCTGCACACAAAATGTTGGGTGCAAGTAGAGAGTGAAACTGACCAGAGAGCAAAACAGTCAGGTTGTTACAGCAGGGTAACGGGTTCAAAATATTTAAGCCAAAAAGCTTAAGCCGACAAAGGAATAAAATCTAATATTTTATTCACGCCAACAACCGGGCAAACAGCATCAGGGGAACCACAGAAGATGACAGTGTGTTCTTACTTTTATAGGTTACATCAGAATAGCAGTAAAAAGAATACACCCTAAAGTTCATCATCATCAATCAATCATAAAGAAAGGTGGAGATTTTCCCTTTCCCTAAAACATTTGAGTATTCTAAGACCCTTATTGGAAGATGGGAGCATCTGATCCTTTGACGCAAGATAAACTAGGACCTGTTTCTTTCCTATCTCTATTGCCTTTTGTTGTCCTTCTTCCTAGGAAAAGAGCCTAAACATTTTATGTTTCTTTCTTCTGTCTCCTGAAGAAGGGCAAATTCAAGGCATCTAAGACCTTAAAACAGTTGAATCTGCACATTCTGTATAACTCTGGACAAAGGGCATTCTGCTGAACTATCAAGCTTGCCTAGTGACAGAAAGAGAATAGACTTTCAGGCCTGCATCTTTTCTTTGCTCAGCTGCATTATGGTTGCCAACTCCCCATTACAGAAAGAAAGTAATGGGGGGCAAGAAGAAAACCTTTGCATATAACGAAGTATATCCTTTATATGCCTTCTGCACCTACAAGGTGGGAAACAGCCTCTTTTCCCCTCTGACACCTTTGATGTTTGGAAAGCACCCAGAAATCACCTCTTTTTGAGACATCCCCCAAAGGTCTTATTTTGGGTCTAAAGAGTGAAAAGAGGCAGTTGCCCTTTTCAAGATGTCCCAGAGACATGTCTTGTGTGCTGTGCAGAATGGACTCTTAAGTAGCAACCCTATTTCTAAACAAAAAGGGAAGTGCACTAGCAGACATTCCTCTTCCATTTGCCCTTGGATGTACTTTTATGAAGAAGAAGAGTTGTTTTTAGATCCTGCTTTTCTCTACATTTAAGGAGTCTCAAAGTGGCTTACAATCACCTTCTTTTCCCTTCCCTACAACAAGGCTGAGACTGGAGAGAACTGTGGCTAACCCAAGGTCACCCAACAGGCCTCATGTGGAGGAGTGGGGAATCAAACTCATATCTCCTTATCCCATAGCAGTGTGTAAATCCCCACCCCTTTAATTCCGCCCCGTGGGTTGTGAGCTGTGGCCTGGCCACCCTCCACTACAGAAACTCCTCTGCCCTGTCCTCCTAGCCGTGGCCGTTCTATAAACCAGGAAGGAACACAGAGTATCAAAACATAACCTGAAGAAGTTTATTTTACTAGGAAGGAAAATAAATGTTGGACCCACACTTTAAACAACTGTGCCATTGTGTAATGACTGGGAGTCAAGGTTGCGGCTTCTTACACACATTAGTAATTTCTGTCAAAACAGAAATCATCCTCTGCTTTCAAATGAAAATCAAAGAGCCTTTTCCTTATGGTTGCTTAAACTGTCCCATGCAACTTTTAAGATGTAATCTAACAGACCACTGTCTGTCACATGGTTTTCTGCCCACAAAACAGTCCACAAGAAAGAACCTTACAACACATTGTTGAAGGCTTTCACGGCCGGAATCACTGGGGTGCTGTGTGGTTTCCGGGCTGTATGGCCGTGTTCTAGCAGCATTCTCTCCTGACGTTTCGCCTGCATCTGTGGCTGGCATCTTCAGAGGATCTGATAGTAGGAATGGAAAGCAAGTGGAGTATATATACTGTGAAGTCAAAAGGTGAGGCCCTCTGAATAGAGTAGCCTGGTATGTGAGTCACAAAGAAGTCTGTAGCCTGGGAGTAACAATGGACAACTTCAACAGGAAGGAAGAAACCATGAAAATGAACAGAATTTGGCTGCCAGTGTTGAAAAACTCTAGAATCAAGACAGTGACTAATTAGCTCCACACAAACACAGGACAACTATAGACAATAGCAATCAAAGGAAACAAAGACCAGGATACTTCTATTCAGATGCATTCACCTATTGACCTTGCTATCTTCATTGTTACTCCCAGGCTACAGACTTCTTTGTGACTCACATACCAAGCTACTCTATTCAGAGGGCCTCACCTTTTGACCTCACCGTATATATACTCCACTTGCTTTCCATTCCTACTACCAGGTCCTCTGAAGATGCCAGCCACAGATGCAGGCGAAACGTCAGGAGAGAATGCTGCTAGAACATAGCCATACAGCCCGGAATCCACACAGCACCCCAACCTTACAACAGTATTTCCTACTCTAAGCCAACACACTGACCCAGTCTTCCTTCCAGTGAAGAGGCTTCAGGGTAGAGTACAATATTTAACCTGCCTAGGTAACAGCTACGCCCTATCCCCCTGAGATCAGTTCATCTGGAGAAAATGACCTCTTTGGAAGGTGGAGCCTATGGTGATCTACTTCGTTTAAGTTTCTTCCCTCCCCAAACCCCACGTCAAAAATCTCCAGGTATTTTGCAATCCAGAGCTGGCAACCCTATAAATAGTGGGATCCTCAGTTTCCCCCTTATCCTCAATCTTTCTTAGCCTGGAGGCACCTTTGAGCTCTGACATAGCATGGGCCCCTTCCGCACAAGCAGAATAATGCACTTTCAATCCACTTTCACAATGGTTTGCAAGTGGATTTTGCGATTCTGCACAGCTGCAAAGTCCTTTGAAAGTGGATTGAAAGTGCATTATTCTGCATGTGCTGGACTGGCCTTAGTGGGTGCAGCCACAACATTTGTGCTACAGTGGCTGCTACAGGAGGTGGAGCAAACCACAAACTAGCTGCTGCAGCTCACCTTCAGTCACACAGTGAAGATGTTTGGGCTGTGGTGGCAGCTGTAACGTTTTTCTAAAAAAATTGCACAACCAATCAAATCACCTGTAGTCAATCAATGCCCTGAAAGGCAGATGTTTCACTTGACACTTTCCATGTTCTACAAACACTTGGCAGGGACTAGGAAGGTGTTGGTGGGCATTAGGGTGCCGTTGGACACTATGTTGGAGCCATCATCCTAGACCAGTGTCTTCCAACCTTTTCGACTTCACAATACCCTTGACCTCACTCTTCCTATCTCACGGTACCCCTGCCATCCTCCCCCCACCTTCCCCTCCCAGTTTCCCTGTTTTTCCACCCCCTCCCTTCCCCTCCCAGGGTGAAGCACGGGGGGTGGGTGGTGGGTGGCAAGTGGCTGCTGACCTTGCGGCAGCCCCTGCCCCCTGGGCCAGCTCCATATCCTTGCTGGTGCCGGTGGGAGGCACCACAAAAGCGAGGGTGGGCGGTAGCGTTGCCGCGGTATCCCTGGGACATGCTCACGGCACCCCAGGGTACCACGGAATCCTGTTGGGAATCACTGTCCTAGACCTTTCATGTTTCATCTGATGGGATGATGCCTTTCATTGGAGGACAACATTGTTTATTATTTGTTTGTTTGTTTAATGTATTTATTTATTCAAATTTATATCCCGTCCTATCCACGCAGGGCTCAGGGTGGGTTACAACTGTCAACATTGAAACAATCAATAAACTTTAAAACAACATATGATAAATAATTAAAACCAGTAGATGACAATATTGGGTGCCAACATTTAATAATAATAATAATAATAATAATAATAATAATAATAATAATAATAATAATAATAATAATAATAATAATAATAATAATAATAATAATAATAATAATAATAATAATGTGCCTAAAGACCTTGGACGGCACTAAAAACAATTGGCGCTGACAAAATCACCATATGTCAGCTGCAAAAGGCCACCCTACTCGGCTCTGCACGCATTATTCGCCGATACATCACACAGTCCTAGATGCTTGGGAAGTGTCCGACGTGTGATGTAATACAAAATCCAGCATATTGATCTTGTTTGCTGTGTATAACTGTTTTTGTATCAATATCATCATCATCATCATCATCATCATCATCATCATCATCATCATCATTATTATTATTATTATTATTATTATTATTATTATTATTATTATTATTATTATTATTATTATTATTATTTCTTAAATTTCTATACTGCCCGATCCCCAAAGGGGATCCCCTACCCCCATCTGTTGTACAATTCTTCCTTTTTCTGTCCTCCATAAGACCCCTGTTTCATGAGGGTGCCAGAGACATCTTTCTATTCCCCCTGCAGGTACATTGTCTATCAAAGAATTCCTGCTTTCCAAAGAGTACATGCAAGCATATGGGCAGAGAACAGAAGGACAAGAAAACAGAATACAGCTGCTGGAAACAGACACAGGAATCCCTCCATAAGCCAGTGGGGGGAGTTCAGAAAAAACAATGCTATCTATAAAAATGACAGATCCAGATGCTTGGATGCTTGGAAGACAGACACTCTACCTCATCAAATTATATTTGAATCACTTTCTTCCTTCCTGCAACTCGACAAAGCAGAAAGTGAAGTGCCGGCAGAACAGGAGCTTCTGAAAACCATTTTAGTAGATGACCAAGTGCCATTTATTTTGCAGAATCTGAATTGGTATGTCAACAATGCCTCACAGGAGGTATTTTGGGTTTGGTTTTGATTAATTTCTCCAAGCTGGTTGCTAATAGCTCGCAGTCACAAGAAACACACATCATATCGAGGCAGTCATGTGATATAAGAGTGTAAACATGAATTAATCCATTTATTCAGGAAGGTAATATCCTGTTACTTCTCTGTTAAATGGGATTGCTATTTTGCATTTACAAAAACTTGTTATGCCTTCTGCCTTGTTACATGGCAGATTTAATAAGCTAGAAAAGGCTAAAAGACTGTGCCCATGTAACGATGGCTCAGTTGAATCTCTGGCCTACCAATGACTACACTGTCTCAGATTCAAGGAAATCAGATCCAAGTATGTAAATCTTACTCCTTTACATTTACCCGATCTCCCTGATTTAATTAGATTACACTACTTGTTGGACAACCCTGATCCTTCTCTCTGTATGACAGTGGCAGACTTTCTCCTGGAAATTACTAAACGCCAGTAGATTTCCTTCGACCTAACATTTATTCCCTGTATTGTATATGCTTTTAAATCCGTTTTTTATTATTGTTGTACTGTTGTCCATGCCAATAAAGGCTTGCTATGAAAGAATACAAAAACTTGCTGTAAGGGAGGACAAAGATCCCATTAACCCCCAACTCTCCCTTCTCGAAGGGCCCAGGGGGCTCACCTGCAGCTATCAATCTGGAAAGGAAGCAGACGGTCAGAAGATTTTGCATCATCCCAGATATCTTAAGTCTGGGGTTAGAGCAGGATTGGAGACTGTGGGTGTAGCCACCAAGTCTCTGCTTCTGTCTGAATCAGCCACGGGTGTTGTACTTAAGAAAACAGATCAACGCTTCCCAGAAAAAGAACAAGTGAGGCAGCCAGACAACTTCCTTAGGCTCTGTCCTGTGCCAAAGACCAGAGGGTTTGGAACAAGCAAGGGGGGAGAGATGAGCATGATACAGCAATTGTTTTTCTGTGTTTTCACTACAGCACTTGCCCAAACCAGTGCATTGGTCAAGACATTAATCAGAGAGGGAGAAACATTTTAACGTTCATCAGTCACAGTTTCAAGCAAAGCCAGGGTGAGTATGTTGCTCAATGACAGTCTTTGGGGCACCAACATCCAGGTGGGACCTGGGGATCTCCTGGAATTACAGCTGATCTCCAAACTACACAGATCAATCACTCTTGCTTTGCAGGGTAGTCTCCATGGCATTAAACCTGGCTGAGGCCCGTTCCCGCCTCCCCATCCCCCACACCATCTCCTGGTTTTACCATTGAACTCTCCAGGACTTTCCCAGTCTAAAGCTGACCACTCTAGCCATTCCAGAAGTTTTAGCTTTGCAGTCCACACCAAATTGATGGAGGCCTGCATATTTCAAGAAGTAGTAGCTAGTTGTGCAACAGGAGTGAGCTTTGGATAGTGTGACCAGACGTCCCGTTTTTGGCGGGACAGTCCCGCTTTTAACCAATTTGTCCCGCATCCCGCAGGGTTTTTTAAATGTCCCGATTTTTGGAAGGCTGCCGCAGTACCTTCTGGGGCGCTCCCCTTTTCCCACCCTGTCACAGGGTGGGAAACAGGGGAGCGCCCCAGAAGGCAGTGCGACAGCCTCCCACGCTGCCGCACTGCCTTCTGGGGCACTCCCGGTTCCCACCCTGTGACAGGGCGGGAAACCAGGGAGCGCCCCAGAAGGCAGTGCACTCCTGCGGCCACGTGCCCATGCATCCCGCCTTAAAAAGGTGAAAATCTGGTCATCTTAGCTTTGGATTGATTTTGAGAACATGAGTGAGGCACTGCCACCACTATCCTTTGCTGCCACCACCACCCCAGCACTCATTTCTAGTAACTTTTACCCTGTGCCTTCCAGAGATGTAGCTAGGAAAAATGGAGCCCAGGACAAAATCTGAGTTTTCTGCAGATTCCCACCCCCACCCCCACCCCTTGCCCCCGGTCAATATAGGCAGTCATCCTCCCCCACCACAACCAAAGTTCTTTTGCACCAAATCATCTCAAAGTCACCATCACATGATAGGACATGCCCCAAGTCACAAATCTGGGTAAAAGCCAGATCCAGATGATTTTAAATAGATCCTCATGAATTCATATGGGGTTTTTTTTTGCATTAGAATTAAATGAAACCATGAAACTATAGAATGTGTCTTAGTCTACAGGCAGCACCAAAACAATCACACATCCCAAGCTCTGTGATGCCGCAATGGCACAAAAACCTGCTTGAAAAACATGGATCCTTGTGGATCCTCATGGTTTCTCTACTTGGTCACTCCAAAATCACCTGCACATCAAAGCTTGTACCCCTGGACACATGTCTGAACACAATAATCCTGCATCCCTGCTGGAGGTGGCCCGGCCTCACAGCCTCTCCCTAGCCCGGGAAGGCAGCAGCCAGGAGGCCTGGGTGACCTCTAGCATGGCCTCTGGCAGCCAAAGCCCTGCTAGACTTTGCCAGCTATTGCAGCCCCAATGGAGCTCGAGGGAGGAGGTGGAAGGGGTGAATAGGGCCCTGGCCAGATGCTGATGAGGTCGAGGGAGGAGGTGGAAGCAGTTGGCGGCAAGGCAGGTTGCCTCCTCTGAGTTGTGGAAGTTTGGCACCAGCAATGAAACAGAGTGGGGGAAGGCAATAGTTTTGAGTTGCCCCCAATAGTGCCTCTCTTCAAATGGGTGGGAAAGCCAGCAGCACAAAATGGTGGGAAAAAGTCATTCAAAAGTCCTTTGACCTTCCTCTTTAAGCACATAAAATGGCAAAGATGCCAGAATTTTTCATCATGAGGGTGCAATTCCATGATGCTCTCATTTTATCTCTAGTTGACAATAAAAGATATTCTGGAAATATCTTAGACTGAGTTGTTCCACTGGGCCTTTGGAGAGACCAGCCGCTGAGACTGCCCCTCCCCTCTGCTCCATATGGGTCCCTAACATCATCGGGACCCACTGTCTCCCCCCCTCATTTTCTTGGGGGGGGGGTTAAGTAAGGGTTCCGTCGGATGCTGTGTTAGGAAATAATTGCTGTTTTTAACTGTATTTATGATAATAGTATTATGATGATTTTATATATGATGTTTTTATGTTGTACACCACCCTGAGCCCTCCGGGGATAGGGCGGTATATCAAATCAAATCAAATCAAATCAAATCAAATCAATAATAATAATAATAATAATAATAATAATAATAATAATAATAATAATAATAATAATAATAATAATAATAATAATAATAATAATAATAATAATAATAATAATAATAATAAATGTTAAATCTGGTTTTCACATATAATCCCTGCCCATTTTGCAACAGATTCTTTCCAACACTTTTTTTTTAAAAAAATCAGCTGAAAAAGCAACTACATTAAAAAAAATTAAGATGTTCTGTCCCAGGAAGAATTTTTTTACTTCTCTTCTCGCAGGAGCGGTGGTGCAGAACATTTTCTAGTCAAAAGTTTCCTGTAAATGTAATAAAGGGGTTTAAAAAAAAAAAAAAGCTCCACTGTCAGAAACAAATTTTCTTCCTGTGAGACTTTTTTTCTTCACCTTTCTGCACTAGTGCATCAGAGCACAGTAAAAGACGAGGGTTTTGTTTTTGTTCCCTTGTGAAAGAAGGAAGGATCTTTGGTTCAATGTATTTTTAATAAGATAGAGCAAAGGTTTTGTAAAGAAAGAGCCTTTCTGCTAATCCTACTGTCAATAAGGCTACTATGAAATGAATTCTACTAATGGTCACTCTGTGAATATATTAGTTAATGATGAGAGTAATTTTGACCAAAATTTATTTTTATGACCTGACACGACAAATATTGAGTAATTACTACATTAATCTTGGGTTAGGTCTTGGACCAACGGTCAATAAGCGGACTCTAGATAGAAGAAGAAGAAGAAGAGTTTGGATTTATATCCCTCCTTTATCTCCTGTAGGAGACTCAAAGGGGCTTACAATCTCCTTGCCCTTCCCCCCTCACAACAAACACCCTGTGAGGTGGGTGGGGCTGAGAGAGCTCCGAAAAGCTGTGACTAGCCCAAGGTCACCCAGCTGGCGTGTGTGGGAGTGTACAGGCTAATCTGAATTCCCCAGATAAGCCTCCACAGCTCAGGCGGCAGAGCTGGGAATCAAACCTGGTTCCTCCAGATCAGAGTGCACCTGCTCTTAGCCACTGCTCTTAGCCACTACGCCACTGCTGCTCAGATATGGGATCAGAAGTTTTTATTGGGTTGGCAACAAACACTCACTTCAGAAAGCCACTTCTGGTGAACTTGGCCGTCACAGTAATATTTATCCCTCTTCCCTGGATTCCCTCCTCCCATCTTCTCATAGAATGTGAGAACAACGAAGTGTGAAAGACTTTGTTTTCAAAGACAAGCATTCCGAGGCCAAAGCCATAGTCTCCTGCTGGGCTGCGCCCACGGCCTCCATTCCTCCCTTCCGGAGTCCCAAGCAGGATCAGCCTAGTTATCTACATTGCTAAGTGCATAGAAACAGAACCAAGGCCCGTTAACATATGACAGGTGTAGATACAAAGGTCATCACTTGCACCCTTGCCCCAGCCAGCTGATTTTCCCTAGCTCAGGTGTGCCTCCTGGTGCCTCCTAGTGTTACCGCGCTGCCTGGGTCACTTTTATTTCCCCAGATCCGCCAGCTCTCAGCAGCGCAGAGGAACAGAAACAGGACCCAACACAGCGAGAATATTGAAAATGAAAATGAGTTTATTGAGGTGCTGACCTACGTGTCAGCACCTCCACACCACGGCAACTGCGGCTGTCAAGCAGCTTTACAACAACTTTTATATGCGATCTCCTGCCTGGGAATCCGGGAGGGTACAGGACAACCTACACTCATTCATTCACAAAATACACAGGAACCAATCATTCATCTATAAGCACATAGGAACCAATTAGAGTCCAGTGGGCAGTCCCCTCTTGAATTTCGCGGCCAAAGCAGGGCGAGGCAAAGACATAGGCAAAGGCGGGAACAACACAAAAGAGTCCTTTGGGTGCTTGGGGTCAGGAAATGAAACCTAACGACGACGGCACCCTTATCTGCCTGCTTCTTCCGGGGTCCCTTTTGTCAAACGTCCATTCATGGTTTTAGCGAATGAAAGGGTCATGCCCAGGTGGAGCAGGGGTGGATTCCTGCCTTGAGCAAAGGAGGTTCCATGCAGACACAAATACAACAGTAATTCCTACATTCTACCTAATACAACTTGTTCCTATCTAACTTATAAAGAAATGAAACATAATTTCACCTTTATTTAAAAACAAGATCAGAAATGGAATAAATCATTTTGGACTCTGCTATCACTAGTCTGTGGTCGGGAGGGGGCAGGTGCCACTCCTACATCTTGCAACTCCTACATGAATGAAAACTGGGGAGGGGGGGTGGACAACTAGTTTCAGAACTGGGTGAAAGGAGGCACTGACTTCATGTGAGGAAAGAAATGCTTTAAAAATACAATTAAGGTTGAAAGAGCAAGGTTGGAAAATTCCTGGAGATTTGTGGATGTAGAACATAGGGTTTGACAGTGGAGATACCTCAGCAGGTGTAATGATAGAGGATTTCTGACCCATCAGGTCTTTGCAAGGATGATTTGATTCCCCTGTCCTTAAACCTGGGCCTTGAAGTAAATCTCCTTCTGTTTTTTTCTGTCACTTCAGTACGTACACAATTCCAGTCTATGACTACAATAAATTCAATTTGATTCTATTCAAATCTCCTTCTGATCATGTCAACAAGACTGGGTTTGGACTCTTGAAGAGGAGCAAGCTTCCTCTTTTCCTCCTGACATCACTGAGGGCATTTAAGTCAGATCACTTTGAAATGCAAAGGTTCTATCTCAAGTTATTGTGGAAGGATTTCACGGCCGGAATCAATGGAGTGTTGTGTTGTTTCTGGGCTGTATAGCCGTGTTCTACTAGCATTTTCTCCTGACGTTTCACCTGCATCTGTGACTGGCATCTTCAGAAAATCTGAAGATTCTTCTTGCCCCACCTCCTTCAAGACGAACTGAATCACCTAATCTGGGCTATACAGGCTAATGGCTACTCCACTACAGGCATCAGAAGAGCTGCAAGACCAAGAACAAACCACAGGAAAGAAGATAAACAGCCACCCAAAGGGAAAGTGTTCTCACCATACATCAAGGGAATCACTGATTGTAGCATTCAACAAATACTACATTCAGCAAAGAACATTGAACTACGTTCAGTGCTCAGACACGAATCAAAGAATATGAAAGGCACTGGAGACTAATTCAGCCAGAAAAATCAGCAATAGCGGAACACGCGCTAAATCAAGCTGGGCACAGAATATTATTTGAAAACACAGAAATTCTGGACCACTCTGACAACTACCATGTCATACTACACAGAGAAGCCATTGAAATCCACAAATACATGGACAATTTCAACAGAAAGGAGGAAACCATGAAAATGAACAAAATTTGGCTACCAGTACTGTAAAACACTAGAATCAAGACAGTGACTAATGGACACCACCCAGACAAAGGATGGATTCAGGCAGTAAGCAGTCAAAGGGCTAGTGAACTCCACCCAGAACACCACCCAGCCCTCTAGGCAATAAGCAATCAAAGGAATCAAAAGGCCAGGCTACTACAATACAGATGCCCTCACTGATAGATTATGCTATCTTCCTGGTTACTCACATGCTAAATGGGTGGATCCCACCCAACACATGCAAATCAAGCTTGCTAATTGCACCCTTGACACTTGTTAACAGGCAAATGGTTCTTTCTCTCACCCTGGACATTCCACAGGTATATATATTCCACTAGCTTTATTTCCATCAGATCCTCTGAAGATGCAAGTGAAACGTCAGGAGAAAATGCTACTAGAACAAGGCCATACAGCCAGGAAACCACACAGCACCCCAGTTCTATCTCAAGCTTTTCTTCTTATCTTGGGAACAGCAGGGAGGATGAGTGTGTAAACATTTGATATGGAACTCTCCCCATGCTACTTTTAACACCTGGATGACATATCAGGAAACAAGCTATCGCTTTAAATTCGTGACATTTATTTATTTATTTATTTATTTATTTATTTATTTATTTATTTATTTATTTATTTATTTATTTTATTGGATTTTTATACCGCCCCATCCCCGGAGGGCTCTGGGCGGTGTACAACATTTAAAAACAGTATAATTAATAACATTTAAAAGACATGGCCCAATGCTGATGGTTGAACTGTCAGGTTGACTGATATAGAGGTGACCATTCGTCTTAAATGTCCCCCAAAGCAACCATTTCCTCCGGAGGAAATTATTTTTTTCCCCCAGAGATCGGTCCCTGCCTGGAGAGTGGTGGCCCTAGAAATACATACATAAGCCTTTATTGGCATAGTCAGAAGCGAATACTTACCTGTTTCCCTGAAAATAAGACATCCCCTGAGAATAAGACGTAGTAGAGGTTTTGCTGAAGTGCTAAATATAAAACATCCCTCGAAAGTAAGATGTAGCAAATTTTTTTGTTTGGAAGCATGCCCGTCGAACAGAACACCCGAGCATGCAGCTGTGGAGCAGAAAAATAAGACATCCCCTGATAATAAGACATAGCGCATCTTTGGGAGCAAAAATTAATATAAGACATTGTCTTATTTTCAGGGAAACACGGTACATAAATACATGATAGATAAAAAACGGCAAAAGGCCCCACAGGAGCCATAAGAAGTACGTTCTACTGAGAACTTTCAACTATCTCCACAATGAAATTGGCGACCTCTTCACAAAGACCAGGGTCCAAATTATTTAACAATAGAGATAACCTAGTCCAGTGGTGGCGAACCTTTGGCACTCCAGATGTTATGGACTACAATTCCCATCAGCCCCTGCCAGCATGGCCAATTGGCCGTGCTGGCAGGGGCTGATGGGAATTGTAGTCCATAGCACCTGGAGTGCCAAAGGTTCGCCACCACGGACCTAGTCAGATCAGGCAACCCAGATTGGAAGAAAAAAACGTAAGTTGGTATATTTAGATCTGATGTTATCAAATCTGGTGCAGTGAAAGAGTTGGTGAGTCAGGGTTTCAACCACGACGAGTTTGCAACTGCATAGCCTTGCAGATTTTTCTAAATTGCTGAACCTACCCTTTAATAGGGCAGAGGGCATAACGTTAAATCGCAAGAATGGTAAGGGCTCTCCTTCCGCGTAGGTTCATTAAAGTATGGAGGTAGTAGGCCATACGTCTCTGCTCAAATGGAATTAGGAGTTGTGTTGGAGAGCAGGTGGTCCTAGAAATAGATGCACCCTTCGTTTTCTGTGTATAATTTTGGAGGCATGTGTTTGCCAAGGTTTAATCTGAGTATTCATTACATGATTTCATCTTGAATCTCAAACCCAATTTTTCCCCCCTCAAACTCTTCCTCCCCCCCACACACACACATACACAACCAGTTGCTGCCTCCATTTTAAAATAAAATTTTCATTTTGTTCCATCTGGTTCCTTGCCTCAACCTGACTTTCAGCTCCTCCTCCATACCAATTTTCTGGACTAATTTAATTTGGCTTCCATTTAACTGGAAATCAGATGACTGAATGAGAAGTGATCTGAGAGAAACGCAGGGGTAAAGCTGGTTTTTTTCAGAATCAAGAAGGAAATGTTCAAATGGCCTTTTCAGCTACAGTTTGAATGGAACTCTTGACAGTTTGGGGCTGAACTATTTCGGGGAATTTGACCGTGGGTGCTGCTTAAATTCTGACTCTCCCCTGCCACCGGCCAAAACAACATACAGGGGCCTTTTGTATAGAAGTATCCAGAGGACATTCAGTTCTGAGATGAACTGCGTGGGCTCACAAGATCTGACAAGCTAAAGGCAATCATAAAATCCTGAGCCAGGCTGGGCTCAGCCCATTGGATGAGCGTCAGATACAATAGGACACTCCTGCATTTTAGCCAGCACCCTTGCCAAATCTGTGCAGCTATCCAGAAGCCAGGCCTTCCAAAAAAAAAAATGGGACAAAGGCCCAAGCTGGGAGGAGCTGAGAAGAAGGCTGCTCCTCAACCAGTTTTCCTTCCTAATGTTCCAGTGTAGAATCTGTGAAGCAATAATAAAACAGGCATAAGGCAATACATATATATATGTATATATGTATATATGTATATATGTGTGTGTGTGTGTGTGTGTGTGTATGTGTGTGTGTGTGTGTGTATGTATGTATGTGTGTGTGTGTGTGTGTGTATGTATGTGTGTGTGTATATATATGTGTGTGTGTGTGTGTGTATGTATGTATATGTGTATATGTGTATATGTGTATAAGTGTATGTATGTGTATGTATGTGTGTGTGTATATATATGTGTGTGTGTGTGTGTGTATGTATGTATATGTGTGTATGTGTATATGTGTATATGTATGTGTATGTATATATGTATATGTATATGTATATGTGCATATATATGTATATGTGTATATATGTAGATGTATGTGTAGATGTATATGTGTATGTGTATATATGTATATGTATATGTGTGTGTGTGTGTGTATGTATGTGTGTATATATATATATGTATGTGTGTGTGTATACATATACATATACATATACATATATATATATGTATATGTATATACATACACATATACAATAATAATAACACACATATATATATATATACATATCAATATTACAAATACATCATCAATATTGGTACATATACAATATACAATATCATCACAATAATAATATTATATATATATATATATATACATATACACATATACACACATGCATATATGCTATGCCGTTATACACATACTACTACTACACATATGGTATATACATATTATTATACACACACACATTACAGAGCATATACATATACACACACACATATATATATTATAGCATTATATACACATGGTACGTCATCATCAATAATAATACACACACACATATATACATATATATATACATATACACACATTACACATCATCAATATACATATATATATATACATATATATATATACACATACACACATACACACACATATATATCATCATCATACATCAACACACATATATATACATTACTAAGAGTACACATATACACATACTATCATCATCATCATTACATCATTACATATATATACATATACTAATACCAACATCATCATATACTACATATATATATATACATACACACATACACACACACATATCAATATCATCATCAATATATATACATACATTATACACATATTAACAATATCATCATCACATAGCTACACATTACACATACACACATCAACACACATATATATATATATACACATATACACACATATTACACACATCATACATCATACATCACTAACATACATATATATACACATACCAACACACATCATACATCATACATCATGACACACATCATCATCATATATACACATATACACAGACACACACATCATTACATACACACACATCATGAGACATGACACACATATACATCACACACATTATGAGATGAGAGACATCATGAGAGACACATAAGCATGAGACACAGAGAGAGACACACACACACACACACAGAGGCAGGCAGGCACACACACACACAGCAGCAGTATATATATATACATATATACATTAATATTAATATATATACATATATATAGAGAGAGAGAGAGTACAGAGACACACACACAAACACACATACACACACACACACACACACACACACACACACATAAAGAGAGAGAGAGAGAGAGGAGAGAGAGAGAGGAGAGAGAGAGAGAGAGACAGGAGGAGAGGAGAAAGAGAGAGAGAGAGAGAGAGACATATATAAACCACCTCTAAATAAAAAGAGTGCATCGGATATCTGCATTCTGTTAGATTAGGATTTGAATTAGCCCAGTATCAAACATTTTGCCAAATTCTTCTGACATCCGAGGGATCCTCCCCTACCAAAGAGCAGACAGAAGTGGCTCCTCATTGTCCGAACATCTCTCACACAATATCCAATTCCAGTAGCCTTATAAAGACCAATAAGATATATAGAATAGAAGCTTTTTTAAATAGGTTGCCAGATTGCCAACCTCCAGGAGTGCCGTGGAGATCTCCCAGAAATACAACCAGTCTACAGACTACAGGCATCGGTTACCCGGGAGAAAATGGCTGCTTTGAGGGCGGACTCCAAGGCTTTATAACTCACTGAGGTCCTTCTCCTTCCCAAACCGTTTCCTCCCTAGGCTCCACCCCCAAATCTCCAGGAATTTCACAACCCGAAGTTGGCAACTTTAGGGAACTTAGGATTGCCAACCTCCAGGTTGTGGCTGGAGATCTGACATTTCAACTGATCCTCAGATCTGACTGAGTATATCAGACAATGTCCTTTCCACACAAGTCATCGAAAACATTTTGCAAACGTTTGCAATCCCCTTGTTTTTCATCCTCACACCATCAAAATGATTCCTAGTCACCATTTTGTAGTTGTTTTCTTTTTTTTTTTAAAAAAAGCTGTTGATTCAATGCTAGGAAGCTTCAGTGTCTCATGATGTGACTCTCTAGGGGTCATGTCTTTGAAGCCATGGAGACTTCACACACACACACACACACACACACACACACACACACACACACACCCCTATTCTTTTAAAAGAAACTGCCCAAATACAGCCCAAGATGTCCAACAAGAGCTCAGATAATGGTGCTGGTGAGAAAGTCTGTGATGTGTGCGAAGCGTCTCAAAGTCCTACACACAGCAAGTGAAAACATTTTCAAAACATTTTCAGAAAAAAAGATCAAATCGCATTGAGGCTGGAAATAAAACATTTTGGGCTGAGGACTATGCAGAACTCTTGAGAAACATTTTATTTCCTGCCTCAAGGAAACATTTTATTTCCTGCCTCAAGGTGTTTTATTTAGGTTGTGCAGAAAGGGCCAGCGGGAGCTTTGGGTTCTCAAAACCTCACAACCTGGAAAATCTTGTTGGTCTCTTGAAACTTCGCAGACCAACACAACCACCCAACTGCACAAACTATATACTCTTTTTGACCCAGAACAAACCACTAAACATTGCATGTGTGCATGCAAACACAAACTCAACATTAACAATTTACTTCAGCGGGGGGGGGGGGGGTTCCCCCTCACCAGACTATTTCTAGATTAACTTATTGCCAAATATCACCCAAGGAACTAGTGAGTTTATTTTTGGAAAACTAAATATTTCAAAACTGCAGAGCATGACATGTTAAGACACTTTACTTCGCTTTACAAACATGCTCCATTTCTGTCAAAACACGCTGCTGATTTATGGGGGCCTGGAAGAACTAATGTGTAATGGTTTTTTTTTTTTCCAGGGGATCAGTGGACTCCTTCGCTACCTTTAAATAGAGGCTTAGAAGGATCACAGCTGCTATATTTAAGGCTGATTTCCCCATTTGCAGCTCAAGCTGCTATCTGCCATATTCATCTGCAGTGGTGACGTTTAAAGGCATAAGTCAATGGACCAAATAGCACAGACCCCAAACCATTTCAAAGCAGGAAAACAGCATGAGGGAGCAGGAAAGAAGAGAAGAAAAAGAGTTTGGATTTAAATCCCCCCTTTCTCTCCTGTAGGAGACACAAAGGGGCTTACAATCTCCTTTCCCTTCCCCCCGCCCCCACAACAAACACCCTGTGGTGTGGGTAGGGCTGAGAGAGCTCCGAGAAGCTGTGACTAGCCCAAGGTCACCCAGCTGGCGTGTGTGGGAGTGCACAGGCTAATCTGAATTCCCCAGATAAGCCTCCACAGCTCAAGCGGCAGAGCGGGGAATCAAACCCAGTTCCTCCAGATTAGAATGCACCTGCTCTTAACCACTACGCCACTGCTGCTCCTGTTCCACACATGTTGTGGTCTAGGGTTGGGAAATTCTTGGGGATTTAGGAAGCCAAGATTGGGAAGGGCGAGGTTTGGGAAAGAGAAGGAGCTCAATAGGGAGGTGATACTGTTAGCACACACCAAAAGTCCTTCAGCCCCAAAACAGGAAGCCGTGATAGGTAGCGAGCAGACTCTTAGCTAATAAGCCAACGCCGAAATAAAATTAAAGAAATAATTTTATTCTGACCAACGTGGGTGTTGTCAGCACTGAGAAAGCCGCGCTGACTGAACAAAATTAAGGGTTTTTAAAGGGTTTTCACAGGGTGAATCAAAGAAGAAACTTATACATTTCAAAAGACTTATGGTTACATCAAATACGTCAGGATCGCCCATCAGTTACAGATAGCTTGGGATGTTTGGGAACAATTTAACACTGATTGCAACGATTTACACCTCTGACATTCCGCATTTCAGCATCTCTTATCTCTGGATGTTCCTTTATTGCTGTCCTTGTGAAAATAAAGGAACTCTCAGTCTTGTTGGAAATCTGTTTTACATTTGGAAGCGCCAGTCTCCTAGTGCCACTTCGGCAGGGGTGTACCTAGGCAAACTGGTGCCCGGGGACAAAACCTGAGTTTGGCGCCCCACCCCCCGGCCCAGCGTATGGGCGGCCACCCTCCCCCACCATGACCAAACAATGATTTTTTGTACCAGCTCACAAAACACCTCCCACTCCCATCAAAACATACATGGCTCTCTCCCCACCAACTCTTTTTCTAATTTCCTAATCACAACAACCCTATGAGGTAGGTTGTTAGCCTGAGAAAATACTCCAAGCCAGTGCAAGTGGGTATTAAGCATGTAAATCTCTCACAAATCACCCCCAGCAAAACATTTACCAAACAAATGTCAGCATCATCTCTCACAAAACATCCCATCTACCCCAAAACAGCATCACTTTCAATGGTGGTTAAACTAGGGAGCCCAGATTCTTCTTTTATATCCACCTTAGAGGGAGAATCTGGGGTCCCTAGTTTAAACACCATTGAAAGTGATGCTGTTTGGGGGTGGATTCTCCCCCACCCTGAAACAGCATCACTTTTGAGGGTTGGAGATTCAGATGAAACAAATAGCAGATTCGGCTGGAATCTGGGCAAATTTGGGCAAATTTGGACAAAAATTGTCCGATTATGTCCTGCCCAAATATGAACAAATGCAAATGCAAGGTATTTGGGGTTTTGGGGGGGGTTTTTGGGTGTTTTTCGGCCTGCAGGGAGCGCATTTTTAAAGCTAGCAGCACCATGATTTCAGGGCATCATCCAGAGACTGCCCTGATGATACCACCCAAGTTTGGTGATGTTTGGTTCAGGGACAGCAAAGTTATGGATGCCCAAATGGAATGCCCCATCCCCATTTTTTTCAAAGGGAGCTAACGTGAGATGGGTCTACCCATTTGAGGGACCATAACTTTGGTCCTCCTGAACCTAACTTCACCAAACTTGGTTGGCATCATAATAATAGTTACCAGATGATACCCTGAAATTTTGGTGTCACTAGCTTTAAAAATACATCCCTTCCAAGCACCTGAAGAAATTTGCCCAAGATTCTTTGTTTTGCAGTGACTTTACTCCATTGTAGCTAATGAGGAATTTCTGAGGCAGGCTGCACATTTTTGAAGATAGAGGTGCCAGACTTTCAAGGGTGGCTCCAAGAGGCCTTGAGTAATAGCATCCAAGCTTGGTGAGCTTTGCTTCTGGAGTGGGGGGGGGAGGGAGTTGAGAGAGATCTGAGCAAACTCAGCCCACAGGCTTTCATATGCAGGAGCGGGGAAACAAAATAAGCCTTTTGGGGGCCCATAAAATTGAACCCCCAGAAGCAAAGGTCTCCAAACCTGGATGCTATTACCAGGAGGCCCTCCTGGAGCGACCCTGAAAGTCTGGTGCTTCTATCTTATAAATGTGCAGCCTGCCTACACACTCAGAAATTCCCCATTGGCTACAATGGAGCAAAGTCACTGCAAAACAAAGAATCTTGGGCAAATTTCTTGGGGTGCCTGGAAGGGGTGTATTTTTAAAGCTAGTGACACCAAAATTTCAGGGTATCATCTGTTAACTATTATTATGATTCCACCCAAGTTTGGTGAAGTTATGTTCAGGGGGACCAAAGTTATGGTCCCTCAAATGGGTAGTCCCCATCTCAGCTTAGCTCCCATTGAAAACAATGGGGATGGGGGCACCCCCTTTGGGGGTCTATAACTTTGCTTCCCCTGAACCAAACATCACCAAATTTGGGTGGTATCATCAGGACAGTCTCTGGATGGTACCCTGAAATTTTGGTGCCACTAGCCTTACAAATGCGCCCTCTGCAGACCAAAACGTGAAAAAACACTTAAAACATTTAAAAACACACAAACGACCCTGAAATGTTGGCGCCCCCCACGTGACCAAATGAGGGGCGCCCGGGGACATAGGGTACCCCCTGTCCCTAGGCAGGAACGCCACTGCACTTCGGACAGCTTTTTAGGGAGTATTCTGCCTATCAATGGATTCCATAGGTGTGATTTAAAGACAATAAGGCCAGTGGTGGGATCCAAAAATTTTAGTAACAGGATCCCATGGTGGTGGGATTCAAACTGTGGCGTAGTGCCAATGGGGCTGGGCGGGGCATGACGAGGCCGTGGCCGGGCATTCCGGGGGGCAGGACATTGCTGGGCGGGGCTGTGGCAAGGGTGCAGCTGCTGCGCCGGTCCTTGGGCAGGAAACGAATGCACGCAGGCACAGGCTGCCATGCACACCGGTGCACCTCCTGCTAGACTGCTTCAAGTTCTGCGCGCTACCGCTGAGAGGAGGGGCGTAACTAAGGCAAAAATCACGTGGCAAAATCACCAATTAGTAATCCCCTCTCGGCACACACCAATAATTAGTAACCTACTCTCGGGAACCTGTGAGAACCTGCTGGATCCCACCTCTGATTAAGGCCTTTTCCTGCCCGGACATTCTTTGAGGCCCAGGGCAGGTTTGTGAGCTACGTGAGCCGCCGCTTTGTATCTTATGGAGGGCTCTGTAAACTTTCAGGGAAACCCAGTGTAGGGTAGGCATATTCTTTGCAGGATTTTCTGGTACTGGGGTATAAACAGTGAAATCGCCAGGCCCTGCTGGTCACAATACTATAGAGCCCTCTCTGCAAAGCTTCCATTTTTTCCAGGAAAACTGATCACTGTGACCTGGAGATGCATCATAATTCCAGGACGACATAGGGTTGCCAGCCTCCAGCTGTTAAAACTGATCCTTAAATCATTAGGTTAAAAACAAAACAAAACAGAGAAGTTGCAAGGTACTTTCATGGTCAGCTGAGGTTTGTTTTGAATCATTGGGGGGGGAGAGTAAGTCAATAGCACACTAGTATCAGAGTTGTGACATCATGCTGCCTCCATGAGCAATACAGTCGTGATCTTGAAGAAAAGAAGAGGAAGAGTTTGGATTTATATCTCCCCTTTCTTTCCTGCAGGAGACTCAAAGGGGCTGACAATCTCCTTGCCATTCCCCCTCACAACAAACACCCTGTGAGGTAGGTGGGGCTGAGAGAGCTCCGAGAAGCTGTGACTAGCCCAAGGTCACCCAGCTGGCGTGTGTGGGAGTGTACAGGCTGATCTGAATTCCCCAGATCAGCCTCCACAGCTCAGGCGGCAGAGCGGGGAATCAAACCCGGTTCCTCCAGATTAGATACACGAGCTCTTAACCTCCTACGCCACTGCTGCTCCATTAACCTTTTACGCCGCTGCTTGATCCATGTGCTCAATCGTGTGTGCTTGAGGAGAATGTGCCAGACGCCTGAGTACGTGTGTGAGGAATTGTTCTGGCTCCAAGGTCTGTCCCAGCACTCCGGAGAGTGGCCCCATATCTAACTAGTTGCCTGCGATGGATGGATTGAATGGCCTTTGTTCCCACAAATCATATTAACGTCCTCTTTCAGAAATGCCCTGCCCTGCTGAATGGCTTGAATTGGCAAAGGATGCATTATTAACGTGGCAAGTGAGGAGCAGGATGGGGAAATGCGCCAGGAGGAACCTGCGCTGAGCAGTCCCTGCAGGGCACCATGTGGCCACTGCAGGGGCCACTCCACTCAACAGAACAAACAAGGGGTATGAGCTCACCCTCTGCTTCTGTTGTCTTCCGATGAGGGGAAAAGGCAGGCTGTGATCTAACAGGACAATCCTATGCAGGGTTCCTCCGGTCTAAGCCAGTTGAACACAGCTCCCAAATCTTCAGCATATAGAGGCTGGGAACGGAGCACAATTTGTCATGGTGTTACCGCGCTGCCTGGTAACTTTTAATAGCTCCAGACCAACCAGCTCTCGACAGCGCAGGGGAACAGAAACGGGACCCGACACAGCGAGTATAGTGAAATAAAACAGTTTATTGAGATGCTGACCTACGTGTCAGCACCTCCACACCACGGCAACTGCGCTGCCTAGCAGCTTTACAGCATCTTAAATACACTTTCTCCCGTTGGGAGTCCGGGAGAATACAGGACAGCCTACAACCATTCATTCACAAAATACATGACAACCAATCATACATCTACAAGTACATGGGAACCAATTAGAGTCCAGCGGGCAGTCCCTTCTTGAATTTCGCGGCAAAGGCAGGGCGAGGCGATGACGTAGGCACTGGCGGGAAGAACACAAAAGGGTCCTTTGGGTGCTTGGGGTCAGGAAATGAAACTTAACGATGATGGCATCCTTATCTGCCTGCTGGTGGGATTAGGCAGATTGAGGCGCTTCTTCCGGGGTCCCTTTTGTCAGCGTCCATTCAGGGTTTTAGCAAATGAAAGGGACATGCCCAGATGGAGCAGGGGTGGATTCCTGCCTTGAGCCAAGGAGGTTCCATGCAGAAGCAAATACAAAAGATAGCTATCTCCTACTTTCTGTCTAATACAGTTTGTTCCTACCTATCTTATACAGGAATAAAACATTGTTCCATCTTTATTCAAAAGAAGACCAGAAATGGAATAAAATCACTTCTGGCTCTGCTATCATTGGTAATATGTGATATCTTGCCAGGGGCGTATCTAACAGGGGAAGAGGGGGGTTATTGACCCGAGGCACCACCCATTTGGTCACATGAGGGTGCAAAACCACATCCCTTGGGCTGGGAGCCTTGTGCCCCAGAAGAGGAGCAGCTGGGCTGGGAGCCTGCCACCTCCAGCCGAGGGGCACCTGGCAGCAGAGTCCCAGCCTGGCTGCTCCTCCTCCAGGGCGGCTGGTTCCTGGCCTGGCTGCAGGCCCACAGCAGGTGCCTGCTGCCCCAGAGCAGGAGCAGTTGGCTGAGGTAAGTGGGTTGGGGGGTGGGGGCAAGTGTTGCCCTGGGTGCTATTTTGTCTTGGTACACCTTTGCTTGTCACTCTTCCTCCTGAGAAATGGCAGCAATATAGGCAGATACCATCTGTGAACTGACAGCATTTACCATTGCAGATGCAGGGGCTGGACTGAGTGGCCCCAGAGGCTTTAGCACAGCTTGGTTATGCTGGCTTCTGGAGGCTCTGTTTATTGTTGTAAACTTCTCCACTAATCTGTGGAGTGTTGTAGAATTTCTCTGATCCCTTTTCTTACAGCCATATGCTGAATAAGTCATTATGTTAAAAAAAACTGAGAAATTGCAACGCACACTCATAGTCAACTGAATTTTGTTTTGAGGCAGTGGAGGAGGGATGCAGTGGGCAAATACCACACTAGCATCGGGGTTGTGACATCATGCCGCCTTCTCCTTTAGTACGCCTCCACAAGCAATTCTGTCCAGCTGTGGACAGAAGCAATTCTGGTCCTTGATGCAAACCGCATCTATCAACCTAAATGAAATCTGAGCAGTGGCCCTAAATGAGTCCATGTTCACATGCTTTATATTTCTATGTTTCAGGCTTCAAGCTAATCAGTCGCAGTCTTGAGATCTGATCTTGATGCCTTCTTGGCCCAAAGATGTTAAACAAACTGCCTTTGTACCAGTGAGTCTTTCTCCACCCCACTGCATTTACATAGTTTCATCCAGGATAGCATTTTGGTGGTTTCTCATAAAGCCTGCTCAAATCCTTAAAACCACTAGGATTTAGTGTCTCTTTAGATTTCTTTTAGATTGTTAGATGTGGTTTGCATCATGGACAAGGTTGTATTGTTTAAGAATATAATTTGTACATTGTTTGGATTAAATGGAGACTGTAAGACACAGCTTGATTCTGGAATAAGTTTTATTGATTTTGTTCAGAAATGATTTGGTATGTTTGCACTGCTAGCCATTTGGGAACAAAGTAGTGGTTTCCAAGCCTCCAGGAGGTGAAAGGAGATGTCCTGGGATTACAATTGATTTCTAGGACTCTTTAGTTTGGAGAGGAGACGTCTGAGGGGGGATATGATTGAAGTCTATAAAATTATGCATGGGATAGAAAATGTTGACAGAGAAATTTTCTCTCTCTCTTTCTTACAATACTAAACCAGGGGGCATACATTGAAAATGCTAGGAGGAAGGATTAGGACTAATAAAAGGAAACAACGCGTGATTGGTGTTTGCTGCCACAGGAGGTGCTGCCACAGGAGGTGGTGATGGCCACTAACCTGGATATCTTTAAAAGGGGCTTGGACAGATTTATGGAGAAGTCGATCTATGGCTACCAACTTTGATCCTCCTTGATCTGAGATTGCAAATGCCTGAGCAGACCAGGTGCTCGGGAGCAGCAGCAGCAGAAGGCCATTGCTTTCACACAGAGGTGGGATCCAGCAGGTTCTCACCAGTTCCCGAGAGTGGGTTACTAATTATTTGTGTGTGCCGAGAGGGGGTTACTAATTGGGTCCGCTTTTCCATCTCCACGCCCTCGCCTCCCTGAGAGGCATACTGCCTTTGAATGTGAAGGCTCCATATAGCAATTGCGAGTAATAATGTAACTCCCTGAACTGGGTTAATCCCTTTCAGGTACAGCAATTCATTAACTTTCAGCCTTTCGTACCTTTTATCTCACCAGTCTCTATCAAAGAACCTGTGTGTTTCACCATTGCTGTGTTCAAATTTGTGAGCTGGGGCATTTTCTATTATGTGATGATGATTTAGAAATGACCTGGTGCAAAAAATTTTTGGGGGGGGTCATGGTGGGGTGGCTGCCCATGGGGGGGCATCCAACTCAGGTTTTGCCCAGGGCTCAGGTTTGCCTAGGTACGCCTCTGCCCCCTTTGCTGGGGAGGGGGGCTGGCGAGGGAACCTGTTACTAAAAATTTTGGATCCCACCACTGCTTTCACATCCTGCATGTGAGCTCCCAAAGGCACCTGGTGGGCCACTGCGAGTAGCAGAGTGCTGGACTAGATGGACTCTGGTCTGATCCAGCAGGCTGTTTCTTATGTTCTTAGGTGACAAAGACCAATTCCCATAGAGAACATGGCTGCTTTGGAAGATTATAGTGTTATATTCCATAGAAGCTTCTCCCCTCCTGAAACACGGCCCCCACATCCAGGTATTTCCCAGCCCTAAGCAAGCAACCCTACATCCAAGTATTTTTATGGGATTCGTGGAACTGCACTCTAAAATGCTTCCTAATTGCTTGTCCACTTTACATATTTACATGTGTTACAAAATATTATGTCCTTTCTGCACAGACACTTCAAAGCATTTTGATGCTGGAAATAAACGTTTGAGGAGTTCTGCATTGTTTTTACTCCAAAACGTTTTAATTGCAACCTAAAAACATTTTAAATGTATCCCCTTTCAAATGATTCTCTGGCTGAAACATTTTATTTATTTATTTATTTATTTATTTATTTATTTATTTATTTATTTATTTATTTATTCATTAATTTATTATTTATTTATTTATTTATTTATGCTTTTATACCGCCCCATCCCTGAAGGGCTCTTTTGCTGTCCCTTTAAGAGGTTTCCCACTTCATTAGCACCTCTTTATGAGCTCATTTCAGAGCATTTCTTTGAGGGAGGGGGCTTAATCTTCACAGCATGTACTACAGAAGACTCAGGGAATTGCAGCACAAAGCTACGAAGCATAGAAGCACTGATTTGTCAACACATTGGTGGGGAAAGCAGGGAAAAACAGAAAATGGCGGCCAGGGATCATTTCAAAGGGGTGAGTGTGAACAAAAATGTTGTTATTTGGGAGGTCTAAAACATTTTAAGTATTTTAATGTTTTCTGTATTTGCTACCATACCCTGACTAGATGGAAAGGTGGCATACATTTTTTAAAAAACATGTTTTAAATAAATAAATGAACTCTAATTCTGGGTCTTTGGGTATAATGGTTGGAAAGAACATGTGACAAAACAACTTTTTTGAAAGTAAACAAATTTTGTCCGGATGAAAGACATCCTGAGAATCTTCTCTCGGCCTGCCCTGCTAAGTTTCATTTGATCTGCTCTAATTTTGTTTGGCTCATTCTCTTTATGTGTTTACATCAGCAACGGTATATAGGTTCTCATTGGATTTTTATTAGTGATCTACAGTTCTGTTGTTTTAAAATTGCTTTTTGAAGCAAAGTTTAAACATTCCTTGGCATGTGTACTGGACTTGTTGATTCAGTAAATCTGAATCAGCAAAAGGCCCGAAAAAACCCATATTCGGCTATTTGGTGTTTCATTGCCATGGTTTCTAGTAGGAGATGTTGACCAGCCCTTTGAGGACCCATAGCACTGGATCCCCTGAACCAAACTTCACCAAACTTGGGTGCTATTATCAGGAGAGTCTCCCAAAGCCACTCTGCAAGTTTAGTGTTTCTACCTTGACAAACACATCAGCTACAGGCAGCAAAACCCCAAAAAACCCCCAACATTTTCTGATTAACTCAAGCGGAGCTGAATTTTTTTTGGGGGGGGGGGTTGGGAAGTTGGGAGAAAGCTAGAAATGTCCACATATTTTAGGTTTTTAGGGTTTCCCAATAATATTAAAACCTGATAAACCTGAACCCAATTTTTAACATTTTTCCCAATATGCTCAAGCCATGAGCCATACTCAAAATCTTCAATCAGGTAAGTTGGATTAAAACTGATGCCTAGATCTGGCACAATTGCATTGACTTCAGTGGATTGATTCTCCCATTTCCTCTTGGCAGAGACAATCGCACTTATTTCTTATATAAGGTTATAAGTGCAGAGACAAGAAAGAACACCAGAGAGCTTTCCAGGCGACAGGGAGTGAGAGAACTCAAATAACCTTTCCCACCCCCTTTCCCATTCATGGTCTATCACTAATTTGTCCCTTTAATGCTCTCTGTTTTTTATTTAATTTAAAGCAGGACCCCTTACATGAAAGAATAAAAGCTCTCCATAAGACTTCAGAATATGAGAGATGGCTATATTTGTATTAAGTTAATCAAATTTCTTTTCTGCCCAGCCCCCAAGGCACCAGAGGCATATGGGAAGCCATGCAGAATGACATACATATCAACTTAAGAAAAAAGATATTGTCCATTAGCTGTTGTGGGTTTTCCAAGCTGTGTGGCTGTGGTCTGGTAGTTTTTGCTCCCAACGTTCTCCTGCATCCATGACTGGCATGTTCAGAGGCATTATTCCCACCATATTGTACCACAAAGAGAAACACATCTTACAGTGGTATGCCACTGACGGTGCCAGCCATAGATGCAGGCAAAACATTAGGAGCAAAAACTACCAGACCACAGCTCCACAGCCTGGAAAACCCATATCAGCCAGTTGATTCCAGCCATAAAAGCCTTCAAGAACATGTTGTTTATTATTGGGAAGAGGAGAAAAGGCAATAACTTTGAACGCCCCGAGAAAAATAAATCTGAACATTCTCCAAGACAAACCTCCAGCTAACAGCCAAGGAAAGCAGTGGAATGGGGAAAAATGATTAGGTCTTGCTTGCCTAGTGTGAGGCACTCAATATCCTGGAACTGGGAAAAAACCAGCTGAATGCTGAGATGCAGTGGCACAAACATGTTTATTGTGATTCTGAAGGAGCATCCTTAAGCAGGTCTAAAGAGCAAGTCCAATTGTATTCAACTAGGTTGAATTAGGGTTGGCAGTGCCATCTTTGGAAATACCTGGACATTTCAGGGATGGAGCAGTAGGTGAGCAGAGTTTGGGGAAGCGGGTGGAGGGGAGTTGAATGGGTGTACTGCCATACCTGCGAGGCCGTCTAACCCCATACGTCAGCCCCCACGACAGTTTTGCCCATCTTCAGCATTGCCTGATTGCTGATTCCATCCATTTTGGGGCAATGCTGGCCCTCCTGGCCTTTGGGTTGGGCGCCATCTGTGCAGGCATCTGTGCATGCATTTTTATCTGGAATTTCTGGAATTGCTGCTATAATGTATTTTACTGAATTTTAATGTTTTATTGTTATACTGTCTTTATGAGACCTTATATTGTATTTGTTTTATGTCTCATTGTACACCGCCCAGAGCCCTTCGGGGGTTGGGTGGTCTATTAAGTCGAATAAATAATAATAATAATAATAATAATAATAATAATAATAATAATAATAATAATAATAATAATAATAATAATAATAATAATAATAATAATAATAATAATAATAATAATAATAATAATAATAATAATACTGAAAATGAACACGTAAAACTACTCTGGGACTTCCGAATTCAGACTGACAAAGTTTTGGAACATAATACTCCTGACCTCACGATTGTGGAAAAAAAGAAAGTGTGGATAGTTGATGTTGCAATTCCTGGTGACAGAAGGATTGATGAGAAGCAACTGGAAAAACTTACACGATATGAGGATTTAAGGATTGAACTACAAAGACTCTGGCACAAACCAGTAAAGGTGGTCCCAGTGGTGATCGGCACACTGGGTGCAGTGCCTAAAGATCTTGTACGGCACTTAAAAACAATTGGCGCTGACAAAATCACCATATGTCAGCTGCAAAGGCCACCCTACTCAGCTCTGCACGCATTATTCGTCGATACATCACACAGCCCTAGATGCTTGGGAAGTGTCCGACGTGTGATGTAATACAAAATCCAGCATATTGATCTTGTTTGCTGTGTATAACTGTTTTGTATAATAATAATAATAATAATAATAATAATAATAATAATAATAATAATAATAATAATAATAGAGCCCGCCTTCCAAAGCAGCTGTCTTCTCCAGGTGAACTAATCTAGTCTCTTTCACCAGAAAATCAGTTGTAATCTCGGGAGATCTCTAGCTACTACCTATAGGTTGGCAGGCACATATTTTTAGGATTGCAATCTAACACCATTGAAATTTGGAACACCTTTTTCTGCCATATATTGGTTTGTTTAGTAACAGATTGATATTTTCCCCTCACTGGTCTGGCCCCACACAAGTATCCCTTTTAGGAAGTGGGAATTACAAATTACATCAAAGTGCCCCACTTCCTGGAGAGGTAGGAAACCCCAGGGCTGCATTTCATGGGATAATCTCCCTTGCAACAATAGAGATTGTAAAGAATGCTAAATCATTGTGTAGGTAAGAGCTGCGACATCAGAGCATCAGCAATGCTTGCCACCTGCAGAGTCTGGAGATCTCCCAGAATTACAGCTAGGATTTCTAACAATGCTTCAGCAAATGCTTAGAGATTTGCAAGGGGGATGATACTATGGAAGGGCAGAATTTGGGGACAGTGTGATGTCACTTCTGAGTTATGTTGTATACTGCCTCCCCAATCTCAATTGTCTTTATCACAGAAATTAGAGAAAATTCCTAGAGCATCACTATGTGGAGGCTTCTTTTCTCCCTGTCCATAATTCCTTAGGGGCAGGAAATTGGGACTGGGGGAGCAATTAATTTCCTCCAGGAAAATGGGAGACCTAATGACCAATTATGTCCAGACTACAGAGATCATTTCCCCTGGAGAAAATGACAGTTTTCACCCCCTCTGACCTTCCTCTCAAAACCGCCTTCCCCAGACACTGCCCCAAATCTCCAGGAATTCCCAAACTGGAGCTTGACTACCCTACCTTGATATGTAATTTGTTTGTTTGTTTGTTTGTTTATCACAGGTAGACTAGAAGAGGCCAATCTCAAGAGAGGGCACAAAGGAAACCCATCCCTTTCTTTAAAGTCTGGTGCTGTGCATGTTCCTACTTGAAAGGGTGAAAACACCCCCAAACAGATATTGCTTTTGCCTTTCAGAGTGCAAAACCACTGAGAGATAGCAGGGAAGAAGCTAAACATTTCCTCTGAGGCCCTAAATGACAGATGTGATAGACAGCTGTATTCCCAAGAGTTGTGAAGTAATAGATCTCTGTGATTGACAGAACTCTTGACAGTTGAGAATTGACCACTGAGAGAGAGAGAAGTTAAGAGACAGAACTTGGAAACAGCTTGGGTGAGCTGTAAGCTGTCTGGTGGAGAATTCTCCTCAGGAGTGAAAAAGAATACATTTTGACTTTTTTTGTATTAGGACAGGATCCATAACCAATTATCTAGAGAAAACAGCTCTAAGGTTTATAAAGTGCTTCCTGTTAGTTTAATAGGAAATAACTCTTGTAAAACAAAATCCCAGACCACTTCATGTGAGAAACCGGATAAATGTATTAAGGTTCCTAACTCCAACATTAAAGAACCTTTGTGTAAAAGAAAGATGCTTATGTTTAAGAAAGTGTAAAAGAAGATTAAGTTTAAGAAACAAACCAATGAGTGCCAAAATAAAACACAGTAGAAAATAAAGGTTTAAACATTTGTAACTGAACCACCTTAATACATTTGGAAGTGCAATATATCACTTGAACTTAACCATCTCAAACTTCTCAATTCTGTTTTTCTGTCATAATCTACATTCCTGGTATGAAGGTTTGCTAACCTGACTTTTATATCCCACGAAAAAGAGAAAAATATTATTATTTGAAAGTTGCATTTCAAAAAGCCTCCTGCCATATATTTCTTTCTTTTTTGCCATTTAATTTTTATTGAGGTATTTTTCTAATGTCAGTACAACATAGCAATCATTATAACAATAATAATATGATCATTATTAAAGGTTATTAAATGAGGTTATTAAACTGTCCTTGTTATGTGTAAGAAAATCTTGTGCTTTAGCAGTATTGGTGATGATATAATTTCTTGTATTGAATTGAAAGTTAAGTCCTTCTGGAAATTTCCACCGATAAGCGATGTTGTTTAGTCTTAATACTTCCACTAGGTTTGCGAATTTTTTCCTTTCGTGCAACAATATGGTCAGGATTTCTTTGAGGGTAATTAACTCCTTTCCTTCTCCTTGTAATTTTTTGACAGAGTGTTCATGCAGATGTTGTCTCTTAAATTTTTTCTTTTACAGCTTATTATTATATCTCTCGGCAATGTCCATTCTTCGGCTATTCTCGAGTAAATTTGGTATAACCTAACATTTTTCTTCTAGCTATTTCTTCTTCCTTTAGATTCCCAGACTTCTTTAAGCATTGGCATTAGTCTTTTGAAAAGATTTTCATTTTTTTAAATTCCGGCAGCCCTTTTATTCTCAACATTGTTTCTTTCTGTTTAAGTTCTAGCATTGCCAATGCAATTGCTTGGTTTTGAAATCGATCATTTCAGCATTTCCATCTTTTCTTCTACTGTATTCATTTTTTCTGCATTTTTCCTGTCATGTATTTCTGAGCATTTTATTATTCAAAATAAGTCATAACCGGTTCTACAGAAGAAAGAAGAAAGAAGAAAGAAGAAAGAAGAAGGAGAAGAAGGAGAAGAAGGAGAAGAAGAAGAGGAGGAGGAGGAGGAGGAGGAGTTTGGATTTATATCCCCCCTTTCTCTCCTGCAGGAGACTCAAAGGGGCTGACAATCTCCTTTCCCTTCCCCCCTCACAACAAACACCCTGTGAGGTAGGTGGGGCTGAGAGAGCTCCGAAGAACTGTGACTAGCCCAAGGTCACCCAGCTGGCATGTGTGGGAGTGTACAGGCTAATCTGAATTCCCCAGATAAGCCTCCACAGCTCAGGCGGCAGAGCGGAAAATCAAACCCAGTTCCTCCAGATTAGATACACAAGCTCTTAACCTCCTGCGTCATAGAAGCATTCGGAGCTTCGTTCAGGACTGCAGTGCTAGCGGAGAGCATCTTACAAAAGTAACTTCAGAAGCAGGAAGCCGGAGAGGGCCAGAAAGAAGGATCCGTACGATACCGAGGCTTTGCTACATTGAACGTTTTTAACAATGGTCTTGGATTTTCCAGACCACCCTGCGACCCCATGTTTTAAAACCTCACATTTATCCTGTGTGGAGCAGGCCTTCGTGGTGGAGACTGCGAGCACATTTCCTGATAACGAAAAGCAAAAAAAGAGAGGTGAGGGGGAGGCATCCATTTCTAGTAGCAGCTGTCCATAATTATTGCACTCATCACGGCAGCATAAATAGTACCTTTCTGTTGGCATGGTCATGGTGGGATCAAAATCTCACCAAGCGTTTAAAACTAAGCCGAAATAAAGTCTAAGGCCAGCAAAACTCTCATCATTCTGATGGTTTTGGGGCAGTGGTGGGATCCAAAAATTTTAGTAACAGGTTCCCATGGTGGTGGGATTCAAATTGTGGCGTAGCGCCAATGGGGCTGGGCGGGGCACGACGGGGGAGTGGCCGGGCATTCCAGGGGCGTGGCATTCCTGGGCGGGCTGTGGCAAGGACGTAGCCACTGCGCCAGTCCTTGGGTGGGAAACGAATGCATGCAGGCGCAGGCTGCCATGCACACCGGTGCACCTCCTGCTAGACTGCTTCAAGTTCTGCGCACTACTGCTGAGAGGAGGGGAGTAACTAAGGCAAAAATCACGTGGCAAAATCACCAATTAGTAACCCCCTCTTGGCACACACAAATAATTAGTAACCTATTCTCGGGAACCTGTGAGAACCTGCTGGATCCCACCTCTGGTTTGGGGTTGGTGTGTCCTTTTTTTGTCATTTCTGTTTTAATACGCAGTTTGCCTCTGTTACAAAATGGCACCCCATCCTCTGTGATACAGTGTTCATAGGAGCATTATCCAACTTGAAAATTAGCCTTGTATCAGTGCATGTTTCATAGGCTGCCATGTTCCAGTGAAGGACAGAGATTCCCTGCCCCCAGTGTTATCCTAAGAAGGCAGTCTCCACTTTAATTGGGAGAGTTAGTTGGAGACAGAGAGATGGGAAGAGTGTGGTAAGTAGGATAGATAACCTATGTATACCAGGACAGCCCTGGATGAAAACTGTCAAACTGACCAGGCAGTTCTACAATTAAAACTACCGCATATACTCATGTATAAGTTGATCGGAATATAAGTCGAGGCACCTAATTTTAATACAAAAAACTGGGAAAACTTATTGACTCGAGTATAAGTCTAGGGTGGGAAATGCAGCAACTACTGGTAAGTTTCAAAAATAAAAATAGATACAGTCGGGCGCTATTTGGGGGTCTCTGCCACTGACCCCCCCATCTCACCAATCCCAAGGTCTCTGCCACCGACTTCTCCATGCCGCAGCTTGTCCAGCTCACCCAGGTTGACTGGCTGTCATCCGCCGAGAGCCAGGGGCTGGCCGCCACCGAGAGAAGGCAGAGGCAGAGAAGGCAGCTGAAAGGGGGAAGGCAGAGAAGAAGGCAGAGGAGAGCGAAGCAGAGAAGGAGGCTGAGAAAGTGACTGAAAGGGGGAGCAGGGGCGTAATGCCAATTGGGCAAGGTGGGCAGCTGCCCAGGGCACCACCTTGTGGGGGGCAACAAAATGCAGGGTTTGTTTGGGGGTATTGTAGTGGTTTTCCATTTTTGGCCTGCAGGGGTGCAGTTTTTAGGCTAGTGGCACCAAAGTTTCGGCATATCATCAGGAGACTGTCCTTATGCTACCTCCCAAGTTTGGTGAGGTTTGGTTTAGGGAGTCCAAAGTTATGGACTCCCAAAGGGGGTACCCCATCCCCCATTGTTTCCAATTGGAGCTAATAGGAGATGGGGGCTACAGTTTTGAGGGTCCATAACTTTGGTCCCCCTGAACCAAACTGCACCAAACCTGGGGGTATCATTAGGACAGTCTCCTGATGGGACCATGAAAGTTTTGAGACTGTGCCTTCAGAAATGTGTCCCCCCTGCCCCAGCCTGCAACCCTCATTGACAGCAATGCAGAAAACTCAAGGCAGAACAAAGATTCTTGGGCAAATTTCTGGGATGTTCCTTCAGGGGGTGCATTTTTTGACATATCAGCACCAAAACTTCAGGGTCTCATCAGGAGACTGCCCTGATGATACCAGCCAGGTTTGGTGAGGTTTGGTTCAAGGCGTACAAAGTTATGGACTCCCAAAGGGGGTGCCCCATCCCCCACTGTTTCCAATGGGAGCTAATAGGAGATGGGGGCTACAGTTTTGAGGGTCCATAACTTTGGCCCCCCTGAACCAAACTTGCACCACCATTATTGGCCAAGCCAGGCTACTAGATTCAGAGTTGCCTGGTGTGTGCCAACGATACCCATGCAAAAAAAACCCCCTCCTTAGCTGGAGGTTGCACAGATGGAACAAGGAAGTGGATTGGGCATAATGGAGATCAACTTTGCTGGGGACGCTTCACAGTGGGAGAATCCTCTATTTAAACAAAATAAAAACTGTGGGAAAAAGTCACTGTGAAGCAAACAGCTGCAAGGTAAGCACTGCATGCATAAATGGCCAAAGTCTCTGCCTGATACCTTACAGCAAGAGCTCCTATGTGGCCCCACTAAGACCTAGAAAATAGGTGGGGCCGGGTGGGGCTGCTGCCCAGCAGGGCTTCTGAGTGGCCAATAAAGATCTGATTGGCTGTGCAGATTAAAATAATGCCTCATTGACAGCTACCATCACCAAGTTGATTTTATTCTCTCTTTCACTCCTCTTTCCCAGTATAATTGTAAAAAAATGACTCCCTCCTTCCCTATAATTGGGCTTCCTTTGTGTGTGGTTCCACTGCTCAAGGCTGCCATTTTGTTTTTGTCCATGTCCCACAGCAGTCATTTTGTAGTTGTGCCTACCACCTTGTGTCAGAATTCCTTAAATTCAGAAAGGTGGGGACTTCCTGCTTTAGAGAGTTGCTGCCTCTCAAAGTAGACAGTCCCGGGCTATCTAGACTGGGGTCTGCAACCTGCGGCTCTCCAGATGTTCATGGACTACAAATCCCATCAGGCCCTGCCAGCATGGCCAATTTGCCATGCTGACAAGGGCTGATGGGAATTGTAGTCCATGAACATCTGGAGAGCCACAGGTTGCAGACCCCTGACCTAGACCATGAAGCAGCTTGACTGGACTGGACAGTCCTGCATCCTGTTCCATATCCTGACCTTATCATCACAAAAAGCTCACCTTTTGTGGATTCAGTCATCCAAGTAATGCACGTATCTTGGCTAGGTAAACACATCTGTCTCTTCCCAGAGCAACTGGTGGTCTGAGATGTACAAGTTTCACATTCCAATGAGGCTCCTGTGGAGGAAAGCTGGAGACTCACATAAAGTGCAAAATGAAAAGATTTTTAAATTCATCTGCTGGACAAAAGGCCAAAGGCAACTACGACGTAACTCCTTTTTTATTTATTTATTTATTTATTTATTCGATTTGATAAACCACCCTACCCCCGAAGAACTCAGGGCGGTGTACAACAACAAATAACAAGACAATAAAACAAAATCGAATAACCCCAATTAAAACAATACAAAACCTTAAAACTATTAAAACTATTAAAACTATACCAGCAGTAACCTACAAAAAATGAATGATAATAATAAAAGGCGTCTGGGATCCAACCCCCAGTGGACAAACCCTGGGCTGGAGGGGGTAGGCAGATGGTCAGATATATAGCCAGTGCGCGGGCAAAAAAAGAGGGGCGGGCTCAGCGGCCGGCCCCCCCAAAAGCCTGGTGGAACAACACAGTTTTGCAGGCCCTGCGGAACTCGCCGAGGTCCCGCAGGGCCCTAACTGCTGGAGGAAGAGCGTTCCACCAGGCAGGGGCCAGGGCAGTAAATGCCCTGGCCCGCGTGGAGGCCAGCCGCATCATGGGGACCACCAACAGATTCGCCTCCGCTGATTGTAGGACACGACTCGAGACATATGGGGTGAGACGGTCCAACAACTACTATCACCCCTGAACCTTAATGACCTCTTGTTGTTTTCCTGCTGTTTGGGGAGTTGAGGGATTCACCAAAAACTTTTAAATATGAGTTAGAATATATTACAATGGAGGCTTAATGAAATAAAAACCCAAGACTGTTTTATTTGTCTCTTTTGAAGGGAAAGGTACGTCAGGTTTGCAGGAAGATTTCAGGAAATAAATTGGGAAACTTAATAATTGGAATAAGGAAATTCAGGATATCTATAAACTTGACTGACCATTTGACCATAATAAATGTTGATCGATTGATCCTTATAAACATGTATCTGTATAAACATGTAGGATGTATCTGATGCAATTCATAGACAGGTTTGATACTTTTGATTCAGAGTGAGATAGACAACCTTTGGTAGTCACTGCTTAGTTCAACAGGCTTAAACTTCTGATATGAGTGGAGTCTAGGAAAAACACACATTTGTTCCAGTTTTCTTCCCTAAAACTGATTAGGGATCACCCCCTTCATTGAGAAGGAGGTTTTTTTGGTTTTAAAAAAGGACACGCAAATCATTTTCCTCATGCACATGATCTTTCTTGATCCTAAAGCATTGTGTTCCTCTCACCTCAGCTTCCAGCCTCAACTAGTTATCAATACAGGCAAAAGATGTATATGATTTGAAGAGAATCCAATTTTCTGTCACACCAACATAAATTCAAGTGATAACCCCCTAAACCCTTTTACCTTTATTTTCACCACTAGGATCTTTGAATACTCTTGGTGCTAAAATATTTGGTGCAATTTCTCTCCTTTAGCACAGTGCATTCTTCATTTCTTTTTTTTTGGTGTGTGTTTAATTTAATCCTATTTGGCATTTCCTGGAGAAGGATAATGAATTCTTCAGGGCACAGATGACCTTACTCCACTTGCTAGAGATGTTATGGTCAGACTTATGTGGCTTTTCAGATTTCAATATGCAGTGCCGGATTTGAATATGTACTGATTTTAGTATGCACTGATTTGGGCATACACTGCTTGAATGTTTAGCCTATTCTTATAGCCATGAGAAAATGGAAACCTGGAACTATTAAGCAAAAGCTGAGATTCACAGAAAGGTGAACGCAGCACCCAACACCATGGTTTGTTCTCTTCTGCAGTTCTGCTGCATTCACACAGCTTACCTGGAAAGATACCATTTCTCCCTTAGGAGAAATGGTATCTCCCTACCTTTAAGGTGCTCTTTCTGTCCTCAGGGTTTACTTTCAAGTGTGTTCTTGTGGCCTACTAATGAATCTATAGCAGTGATGGTGAACCTTTTTGAGGCCGAGTGCCCAAACAACAACCCAAAACCCACTTATTTATCGCAAAGTTCCAACACGGCAATTTAACCTGAATACTGAGGTTTTAGTGTAGAAAAAACAGTTGGCTCCAAGGCACGCATTACTTGGGAGTAAGCTTGGTGGTAGTTGGTGGCTTTGCTTTGAAGCAATCGTGCAATACTTCAAATGGGTGAATTACAACCCTAGGAGTGTTTAGAAGCAAGCCCCATTGCCAGCAACCAAGCTTACTCCCAGGTAAAGGATTGTACTTTAGTTCTTCCCATGAAAATCAGTGGGGTTTAACAGCACTTAACAGGGTTACCTACATGTTGTTCTCAGCAGCCCAGGCCAGCCTAGATGTGTGTGTGTGGAGGGCAATTTTCCGCACCCCCACATGACGAACTCTGTTCACGCGTGCCCACAGAGAGAGCTCTGAGTGCCACCTCTGGCACCTGTGCCATAGGTTCGCCACCACTAATCTATAGTAATCCCTGCTCCATTGTAACTATCTATACCGGCTTTAGCCAAAGGGATGACACCCAGGTCTTGGCCAACATCCACTTGAGATGGAATTCAGCAGAGCCCAGCCCTGGAATCTGCTTCTGATTTGCCTTGCCTCTTCAATAGCTGCCTGCAGCAATATAACTTTCTAAGAAGCTTATGTTTACATCAATCATGCAGAGATCCTTTTGGATCAGACTTGTCCTCCTTTATCAGCACTACCATCTCCGCTACCCCACCCATGGAACACCCGTGACCCTGCTCTTTGCAAGCAACTATCTGCCATTACATTATACTCCCAAACTCAATTCAAGGTGTTGGTTTTTACTTTGAAAGACCTACAATGCTTGATACCAGAAGCATTGTCTTCTCCATCATGTGCCTGCCCAGGAATGAAGATCACAGGGAGGGGCCCTCCTGACTGTCCCAGTGGTCCAAGAAGCTCATCTGGTGGGCACATGGAACAGGGCACTTCCAGTGGCAGCCCCATGATTATGGAAGAAGCTCCCCAGGGAGATGCACCAGGCCCCTCACTTTCATTCTTTAGGAAGAAGTTGAAGATGGTTTTATTTAGGGCTGTATTTGGTTAACTTTACCGGCAGTCCTGCCTTTAAATTTTGGGTTTTATGTTTTTAATGTATTTTATTCTTTGTGTTTTATCTATGGCTGATTCTGCATGGGCGAAAAAAAGCAGTGTGAAACTGGTGTGAAAATGGTGTAAAAGGATTTAAAATGGTGTAAAAGGGTTTATACTGTTTTCACACCGTTTTCACACCACTGTTTTTGGCCCATGCGGAATCGGCCTATGTTTCCAAGCTGCCTTGAGCTTTGTAAGGAAGAAAGACAGATTAGATTTTTTAAATAAATAAATAAAATCCCTTCTGTACATAAGTGCTGTGAAGACACAACCAACTTATGCCCCCCCCCCCCGCCAGCAAGGGACTTTCAAGGTAAGTGAAAAACAGGAGGTGGTTTGCCACTGCTTTCCTCTCCAGAGTCTTCCTTGGTGGTCTCCATTCCAAGTGCTGACCTTACTTAGTGTCTGAGATCTGATGAGATTGGGCTACATCATGGAGACTTCCCAGTCACCCCTGCCATCCCTTACCTTCCATGAAAAGCAGAGAGAAGAGGAAGAGTCTCAGGAGATCCTTCATGATAACTGGAGACGCCGTTCTACAGAACAGCACCATCAATCAGTTGTCTGTCATCGCCTTCCTCCGCCACTGTTGAGTTACAAATCAACCCACATGACAGAACTTATATACATTGCCAGCACTCTCCCCTTTCAAAGGAAACAACCTCATTAAAGGTAGCTGCAAGCCCACTCAGGAAATAACATGCAAATTTGTAAATACCCCAGCTGTGTTTGTTAAAATTAGCCAAGGGAGATCAGCAGTGTACCGGGAAGAATGTGGTTAAGAGGGGTGGGGTGGGGGGTAGGTGAGAGGCCAAATATGCTTAAGGATGGTGCTGCATGAGTTAAGACCGGAAGAAAGGACAGCTTTTTTAAAAAAAGAAGAAAAATGGACAGCTATGGCCCAGGCTGACCTAATCTCATCATATTTCAGAAGCTAAGAAGAGCCAAACCTGGTCACTATTTGAGTGGGAAACTACCAAGGAAGTCCAGGATTGCTATGCAGAAGAAGACAATTACAAATTACCTCTGAATAGCTCTTACTTTGAAGACCTCAGAGGACGACCATTTGTCAGCTGCCTCTTGATGGCACTTAAGAACATAAGAACATAAGAACAAGCCAGCTGGACCAGACGAGAGTCCATCTAGTCCAGCTCTCTGCTACTCGCAGTGGCCCACCAGGTGCCTTTGGGAGCTCACCTGCAGGATGTGAAAGCAATGGCCTTCTGCAGCTGTTGCTCCCGAGCACCTGGACTGTTAAGGCATTTGCAATCGGAGATCAAGGAGGATCAAGATTGGTAGCCATACATCGACTTCTCCTCCATAAATCTGTCCAAGCCCCTTTTCAATCCATCCAGGTTAGTGACCATCACCACCTCCTATGGCAGCATATTCCAAACACCAATCACACGTTGCGTGAAGAAGTGTTTCCTTTTATTAGTCCTAATTCTTCCCCCCAGCATTTTCAATGGATGCCCCCTGGTTCTAGTATTGTGAGAAAGAGAGAAACATTTCTCTCTGTCAACATTTTCTACCCCATGCATAATTTTATAGACTTCAATCATATCTCCCCTCCGATGTCTCCTCTCCAAACTAAAGAGTCCGGCTCATTCCGCACACGCAAAATAATGCACTTTCAAGCTGCTTTCACAACTGTTTTTGCCATTCCGCACAGCTTCAAAGAGCCCTGAAAGCAGCTTGAAAGTGCATTATTCTGCGTGTGCGGAATGAGCCTCCCAAACGCTGCAGCCTCTCCTCATAAGGAAGGTGCTCCAGTCCCTCAATCATCCTCGTTGCCCTTCTCTGCACTTTTTATATCTCTTCGATATCCTTTTTGAGGTGTGGCGACCAGAACTGAACACAGGACTCCAAGTGCGGTCGCTTGCCCCCCGCTTCCCCACTTGCCCCCACATTCCTACAAAACACTCTGTTGAAATGAAATGGCCCACTACGGGGTAGCAGAAAGAGGAGAAGATGTAGCGGAATGGTTAGATGGGACCCACAGCAAAACACAAATTCTGATCAAAAGTCAGCCATTTTAAGGCCCTTGTACAAATATTTCAAATGGATAGTTTGGCTGTTCCTAGAGGGATATTGGGGTGAGATGCTGAGGCACTTGAACAAGGAAATACTGGCTAGAAATGTTAACCAGGCTGACTTCTGGCCATTTGTTTTCAGTTGTGGGATTCAGTGTTGCCCACCTAAACCTGAAAACCTCTCGGGGACATGGCAATACTCTTGCTGTTCATGTAAACATGCAAGAGGGGAATGACACACAATCTTCTGAGAGTAGACGGCATGTATCAGAGGTTAATGCACCCTGCATTGATAAAGGTTATTGAATTGAAGCATTTCCTTTCAGGGGACATTCATAACATTGCTAAAGAAACCAGAATGGATGGAAATGTTCCATGTTCACAAGAAATCACGTCACTGTTTGGGCATTTGTGAGGAACATGATAGCCGTGTTACAGATGGCTTGGAGCTGAAGGACTCCAAGAAGACAATCAAGCAAGGAATGTATCAAGTTACTAACAATAGAAGCCATGATGGTTGCCTTTACAAACGTACAAGCTAAAAAAGTCTGGGTTCCAGCAGTTGATATTCACAGCAGGGTACTTAAAAGAAGAGGAGGAGGAGGAGGAGGAGGAGGAGGAGGAGGAGGAGGAGGAGGAGGAGGAGAAGAAGAAGAAGAAGAAGAAGAAGAAGAAGAAGAAGAAGAAGAAGAAGAAGAAGAAGAGTTTGGATTTCTATCCCCCCTTTCTCTCCTGCTCAAAGGGGCTTACAATCTCCTTGCCCTTCCCCCCTCACAACAAGCACCCTGTGAGGTAGGTGGGGCTGAGAGAGCTCCGAGAAGCTGTGACTAGCCCAAGGTCACCCAGCTGGCGTGTGTGGGAGTGTACAGGCTAATCTGAATTCCCCAGATAATCCTCCACAGCTCAGGTGGCAGAGCTGGGAATCCAACCCAGTTCCTCCAGATTAGATACACGAGCTCTTAACCTCCTACACCACTGCTGCTCCATGTATCAGGTCAAAACAGAATGTATTTCTTTGTCAACCATTTAGTATTATGTGTGTGTAAAGTTCCGTAATTTCTTAGCCAAGGACCTACTAGTACTCAGCGTAGCTTCTGAGATCTGATATGGTCAGGCAATATCAATGCCACCTCCCCTCCCATTTGGGATTATAGTGGCTCCTTAATTGTCATGTCCGTAAAATGAACACTTTCGTGGATAATACAATGTGGAATCATATGGGAGTAGAGCATTCTAGGGCAGATGCAAATCTAGGGCAGATGTTGGTGCTAAAGACGTTGACGTTTGTCAGTGAGGCGATTGCTGCTCTCCAGAGAAAAAGAAATGGCTGGTCACTGGAATGATGCCACATGGAGGATGGACAGCCTTGAGACATGTATCTCTAATTTGCCAACGAAAGCTCCACCTCTGCAGATTATTCTCACCACACCCTGTCCCACAGAAAGATCTAAGTGGAATTGTGGATTCATCCGCCACCACTTCCTCCCCCTCCAAAGCTCCCCCCACTGCAAACACCAAGCCATGAGTCTAGAATGCATGAGAACCTCCACTAACCAAACACGAGTCTGCGTAGAAGCATCTCCAAACAGCGCCACTGAAGCAAGGGAGCACCCTGATAAAGCCAAGGAAAGGCCAACTGCCAGGGTTCGCACAACAGTTCAAGGAGGAACTAGGCATGTTTCACTATTTCCTGTAGAAACTCAGCTCCCCCTTCCCCATGCATGCTTTGTGGACTGGGGAATGACTGAGGAGGAGCAGAGCTTTGACTTGCTGTCCCTTTTGCCATCCGCTGTGTCATCTTCTGCCTTCCCCATTCCCGCTCCCTCCCAATGCCACCATGCCCCAGCAACAGCAGCAAAGGTGGGGTTTCTAGCCCAGCCATCTGTGGACCATCTTTCCTCCCTCCTTTCCCACTCCCGTGTCCCTTTCCATCCTCCCAGAGGCGGCAGCTCCTGAGGTGCATCTTCAATGGGCAGTTTGCTGAGTGGGGTCAGCTTCGAGGAGCCCACCATGATGAAGGACTGTGATTCTGCACAGGGGACTGAATGTGAGCTAGAGCTCCAGGAGCCTGAGAAGATGAAGAGATGAAGGGGATCCGCTTCAGGAGATGAAAGGGATCTGCTTGAGGGGCTGGGGGGGGGAGCAGAAAAGAGTACCTGGCTGAGGAACCTCAACATCAACAACAAGAGGAACCGCTCTCTGTGGCAAGCACCTGGCCAGAAGACACCAAATTCTAGGAAGAAGTAGAGGAGGTGGTGGAAGATGAGCAGGAAGGATGACTAAATCACAGCGGTTGCATCTTTTTTCCTTGCCAGGAAATCAAAAGTGGAATGGGAGATTGTGATGGAATAATTCAGGTTACAGGAATAGAAGAAGTCACCCCGGCCTGTTAAAAACCTTTGATCCTCAGAGAAACCAAAGCGAATGGCCAAATGGTTTAGATCAAAGGATTGTTGAAGCACGTGGCAGAAAGGAAGTTCTCCTGAGAAGGAACAAAGGTTTGAAGATTCTGATCCGGGCTGAGCAGCGGTGAGCATCTTTGAGCTCAGGGAGGCAGAGAAAAGGCCTGAAGGAACGGTGCCATTCCTCTGAGAAATATCTGTATTGAACGTTTTATTATTTTCTGTTTTTTATTTTCAATAAAAGCATTGAGAACTCAGCTGGTTTCAGAGTATCTGGAAAAAAGAACCCAAGGTTTTGTGGAAACAAGCCTGGCTCTCGTAAGGATGAGAAATCAAAGAGGGTGGTAAATCAGCCAGCTTTGCCTGTCTCTTGTGTCACCAGCCCTTCCAAGCCCCCTCCAACCCTCCCCCTGCCCCAAATTCCAAGGGACTATTTTTAATGGTGGAAGGACACTACTCTCTTCAGCAAAGAACTACTGACTGCACTTAGTTCTTTCTGTTGGACAGAGTATAATGCAGATAAATGGTTTGGTGATACATGACAGGAGAATTCTGGAAAATTTTGTTGCAACGATTGATTTAACAGCAGCACCATATGACTGATCCCTATGTCAAATAAACCAGGAGCCCCCTGAAAACTCTAAAGACTGGCCAAATTTATTGCAGCATGCACTTTTTTTAGTCAGAACTCAATTCATCACTGAAGCGTATATCCAACAGGCTGATTTATATATAGAACAGAAAGGTGGAGGGATCATTTTGCAAAGAAAAACCCGTTCCAAACAAGAGTCAATCCAACGAGTAATCAGTTCAGGATTTATTTTCCACACATGTTATTTTCCTTGCTTGTGTGTTCATATTATCTCACAGTTCACAGTTTTTCTCCCCTTTCCTGTGCGTGCAGTGTCTGTTTTGATATTTTATTGTTCTATCTTCCATGTCAAGCCAGGGCAGATGTCACTGAAACTGGGAGGGCTGGCCTGAGCTTTTAAAGGACCAAGCCCCCCTTTGTCCAAATCCAAAACCTTTATTAGGCGTAAAACCGGTGTGTGTCAGGAATTCCAAATACAATAAGAAGGTCATTATTGCACAACTTGCAGTACACAGAGTAAAAATATAGCAACAGCTTCAGAGATTTCAACATTAGAGTGATTTAGAAGCTTAGCCATTTTTATCTTATCAGAAAGGAGCATAAATCCTGTTGGTGATACAGTTCTCAAATCAGTTCTAAGTTTGTTGTATTTTGAACAGTGAAGCAGAATATGAGAAAGTGTATCAGTTGTATCAGGACAAAATCGACAGCAAGGCTGGTTTTGTGGAATACTAGAGAAGCGACCTTGAAGATGTACTGACGGAAAAGAGTTGCACCTTGCTCCAGTCATGACCCACCTGCAATTGTAATTAACAAGTTGTTCCAGGTATATAGCAGGGCTAGATTTCTGAGGGGCCCTCCTTTGTGCCGGCCATGTGCTTCGGCCAGCTGACGATTTGCCCGCCCACCTCTCCCTATCTTTTCAAGTTTTGTTAATGCATGTTCTCTTTTCATAGCCACGTACAGTTTGGCGCATGGGTATTGATCTGGAAGGGAGCTAGGGAGCTATCTCTTCCCCTTGGGAGTAGCTGATGGCGGCAAGAGGCAACCACCCTGCCGATCAGGGCAGGTAAGGAATACTTCTTGACAAGAACGTCTGCCCAGCAGGGCCCCACGGCACAGCAAAGCTCCAGTACGAGGCGTCCGTCCACGGGAGCTTCACCATGATGCAGATACAACCAGATCAAGACCCTTGCTAGGCCTCACGCTTCTGCTTGATTAATAAAAGGGCTATGGCCAATTGATTTACCCCAGCAAAAGGAGAGGTGGGGTAATTGGGAAAGGGCTTCGCACAAGAGGTTCCCACCCTCGGACAGCAATTGCAAACAACTGCAAGTCAAACGAAGCAGCAACTGTGAAAGACAAACTAATGACGAACTTTTGAAGACTGTTTATTGACCTTTGGAAACAAATACAATGACATCCATGTTGACAACTGTTTTTTGTACTTTAAGATTCGTTTACGCTTCTTGTCTTTCTTTCCATAGTTTGTTTTTAATGCGAGGCTGTAGTTAACTGGATACTTGATACAGCTTTAAACTTTACATATAAAAACAGAACATTGTGTCATTTAATTTGCACATAAAAAGGGAAGCAGACACAAATCTCTGTAAAGGATTGGATAACAGGATTCTAAAGAAAATTGCATAGAAGCGAGGAGGAAGTATTTTTCAGGGCTGTGTCACTGGCAGAGGGGCCTCTTACCAGAGCAACTTCAAAAACAGGAAGCTAGAGAGAGCCAGGAAGAAGGATCCTGATATCACCGGGGCTCTGCTGCATTCAATATTTTTAAGAACGGCCCCAACCATTCCAAAGTTCACTGAGCTCCCAGGTTTTAATTTCTCACATTCGATCTTAGTAAAACAGGATTTCACTCTGCTGGTTATTTTTGATGGACTTGGTGCATCTGAAAATCAAACAACAGAGGTGAGAGACGTCTCCGTTCCCAAAAGCTAACAAGGTATCTCCAACATAGTGCTCATGCAGGGCTTCTAACTGGCCAATGGAGATCTCACTGGCTGTGCAAATTATTTAAATAATATTGGTTCTGGTGGGTTTTCCGGGCTGCATGGCCGTGGTCTGGTGGATCTTGTTCCTAACATTTCGCCTGCATCTGTGGCTGGCATCTTCAGAGGTGTATCACAGAGGGAAGTCTGCTTCACACTGTGTCTAGTTTAGTGTTTGGTGTTGGTATATTGTCCATGTCCCAGGGTGGGGAACAAGATCCAACAGACCACGGCCACACAGCCCGGAAAACCCAACAGAACCAGTTTAATCTAGCTGTGAAAGCTTTTGAATGTACATTAAATAATATTACACTGGTTTTATTCTCCTAGTCATTCCTCCTTCCCAGTGTATTTTTTCCAACCCTTTTCATCTCCCCTTCTTCAGCGTCCTCTGTGCGTATGTATAGTAGTAGTAGTTCTGCCTCTCACAGCAGCCATTTTGTGGTTGCATCTGACACAAATGAATTCCAAACGTGCTCTTGCGCTCAAAAAGGCTGGGGATCCCTGCCCCACACAACATTCTCCACCTAACCAACACAAACGATACTTTTCCATTTGCGTGCTTGAGGGAGGAATAAGAAAATCCAACCCTCTCGGAATGATCAAAACAAAACCGGGTCAGGTTCCAAGACAAGCAAAAATGCCCATCTTTCTAACAGGTGGGACAGGGTTGGGTATGTTTGTTTGTTTGTTTGTTTGCTTGTTTGTTTGCTTGTTTGTTTATTTAACTTATAGGCCGCCTCATCCCCGAAGGGCTCGAGGCGGCTCACAACATGGCTGTTCCAACAAACAGCAAATCAACAAATCAAATCAACAAATCAACGGATCAGCCTATAAAAACTTAATCCCTTAAAACCTAGGCAGCAAATAGATTATATAACTAAGTAATTTAAACGAAAATTGTTTAAAACAGGCGCCCGAACCAAGGCCACGGAAGGGAGGAGAAAGGTAGGGCCCGCGATGTTATCAATGGATCAGGCCCAACCAGAGATAAAAAGATGGAGACAGGCAGCCTCAGATTCAGTGGGGGGGCAGTAGGACCACGGCCGGCCTCTCCAAAAGCCCGGTGGAATAGCTCCGTCTTGCAGGCCCTGCAGAACTCACCAAGGTCCCGCAGGGCCTGGACAGCTGGAGGTAGAGCATTCCACCAGGCAGGGGCCAGAGCCTTAAAGGCTCTGGCCCGGGTCGAGGCCAGCCGTATCATCGCGGGGCCAGGGGTCACCAGCAGTTCTGCCGTTGCCGAACGCAGCGGTCTCTGTGGGACATAAGGGGTGATGCGGTCCCGTAGGTATGAGGATGAATGGAGAATCCCGACAGCACCACAAAATGTTGGGCATGAATAGGATGAAACTGGCATCTACGCAGCTCCTGCGCTCTACACAGCAAGAGGAGATGACTTGCAGATGACTTGGGGAGGAGGATTGGTAGTTTTATGTCCTCAAAATAGGATGCTACACACACACCCCTCCTCAGGATGTCTTATTGGTGCTGTGTGGAATGGACCAAGCTTTTACTTTCAGCCTAAGAACATCCTGGTCTGAAATCCTTCAATAATTGACATTCATTAAAGAGGATGGGTGTCCTTCTGAGGCAGGAGGTAAAATGGAGACATCACTCAAAAAAGATACCTCCTTGCTTTACAAACTCTCCCCACACCAGACAACTTGTGAGGTAGGTGGGGCCGAGAGTGTTCTGAACAAACTGTGACTAGCCCAAGGTCGTGCAGCAGGAATGTAGGAGTGGGGGACAGAAATATAGGAAGGGAGCATTCACTTTTAGAAGCTTGCATCTCCCAAAATCTTATCGGCCTCTATGGCCTCACAGGCCTTCAAAGTAGCTCTTCTACGGCAGACCAGGAGGAGGAGGAGGAGGAGTTTGGATTTATACCCCCCCTTTCTCTCCTGCAGGAGACTCAAAGGGGCTTACAATCTCCTTGCCCTTCCCCCCTCACAACAAACACCCTGTGAGGTGGGTTGGGGCTGAGAAAGCTCCGAGAAGCTGTGACTAGCCCAAGGTCACCCAGCTGGCATGTGTGGGAGTGCACAGGTGAATCTGAATTCCCCAGATAAGCCTCCACAGCTCAGGCGGCAGAACTGGGAATCAAACCCGGTTCCTCCGGATAAGAGTGCACCTGCTCTTAGCCACTACGCCACTGCTCCTATGGTAAAACCATCCTGTTTTTGTGCATTCTAGAATAAGAAGAAGAAGAAGAAGAGGAGGAGGAGGAGGAGGAGGAGGAGGAGGAGGAGGAGGAGTTTGGATTATATCCCCCCTTTCTTTCCTGCAGGAGACTCAAAGGGGCTTACAATCTCCTTGCCCTTCCCCCCTCACAACAAACCCCCTGTGAGGTGGGTGGGGCTGAGAGAGCTCCGAAAAGCTGTGACTAGCCCAAGGTCACCCAGCTGGCGTGTGTGGGAGTGCCCAGGCTAATCTGAATTCCCCAGATAAGCCTCTACAGCTCAGGCGGCAGAGCTGGGAACCAAACCCGGTTCCTCCAGATTAGATACACGAGCTCTTAACCTCCTACGCCACTGCTGCTCTAGAGTGTCTCATGACACTGCTTCTATGTTTTATCAAGAATAATGTTAGCACACCAGCATATCAGGCTTATTTCCCAACTGCTCCGATGGCTTGCTAGCTGCACCCGGGTCATCCCAAGTGGAACTATGGAGGATTCCAGGAAAACTTCCATGTAGGTAGGCCCTGAGAAGAAGTTTTTGCTTGAGACTCCAAAGAAATTTTTTTGCCAGTCTTGAGCCAGATACTACCAAATTCAAGAGCCAGATGGCCAGATTTGGTGTGAAATTGCTTGCCACGTTCACGCTGGCCCAAACGATCCTGCCATCAGTTCGGACGCTTCGCCTAGCTTATGGTCACCTTGACTCACCCATTGTGAATACAGTCAGTGCATCAAGGCAACGATCTTGGCCAGAAGAACAGGGCTGTTTCTTTCCAGTGCAGTCATTGGCTTGAGCCATGCATGTGTCACACTCCAAAGAGGAACCTGGGAAGGGAAAACAGGAGAGTCACAGAATTGCAGAGTTGGAAGGGGACATGCAAGCCCTCTAGTCCAACACTCTGTTCAATGCAGGATCAGCCTAAATCATCCCTGACAAGTGTTCATCCAACCACAACTTTGGCTGCCAGTGAGGGAGAACTCACCATCTCCCTAGGTAGCTGATACCACTGTTGAACAATTCTTACTGTAATTTCTTTCCCTAATATTCAGCCTGCACCTTTTCACTTGTACTTCAAACCCTTATTGCAAGTTTTATCATCTGCCAACAGGAACAGCTCCCTGCACTGGCGTAATGCCCATTGGGCAAGGTGGGCAGCTGTCCAGGGCATCACCTTGTGGGGGGCATCAAAATGCTGGGTTCGTTTTTGGGTATTTTAGTGGTTTTCAATTTGTGGCCTGTAGGGGGCGCAGTTATTAGGCTAGTGGCACCAAAATTTCAGCGTATCATCAGGAGACTGTCTTTATGCTACCCCCCAAGTTTGCTGAGGTTTGGTTCAGGGAGTCCAAAGCTATGGACTCCCAAAGGGGGTGCCCGTATCCCCCATTGTTTCCAATGGGAGCTAATAGGAGATTGGGGGCTACAGTTTTGAGGGTCCATAACTTTGGCCCCCCTGAACCAAATTGCACCAAATTTGGGGGGTATCATTAGGGAAGTCTCCTGATGAGACCCTGAAAGTTTTGAGACTGTGCCTTCAGAAATGTGCCCCCCACAGCCTGCAACCCCCATTGACAGCAATGCAGAAAACTCAATGCAGAACAAAGATTCTTGGGCAAATTTCTAGGATGTTCCTGCAGGGGGTGCATTTTTGGATGTATCAGCACCAAAATTTCAGGGTATCATCTGGAGATGATGGCACTCCCCAAGTTTTATGCAGTTTGGTTCTGGGGGGCCAAAGTTATGGACCTTCAAAACTGTACCCCCCATCTCCTATTAGCTCCCATTGGAAACAATGGGGGATGGGGCACCCCCCCTTGGGAGTCCATAACTTTGGACTCCTTGAACCAAACCTCACCAAACCTGGGTGGTATCATCAGGGCAGTCTCCTGATGGGACCCTGAACGTTTGGTGCTGATATGTTTAAAAATGCACCCCCTGCAGGCACCAATGTCCTGGTGCAAAAAGAAATTTGGTCGTGGTGGAGTGGCAGCCCATGGGGGGGGGCATCCAACTCAGGTTTTGCCCAGGGCTACAGTTTGCCCAGGGCTGCCTCGTTACACCCCTGGTTCACCTCTAAATAACCACCCTTCAAATGCTTAAAGAGAGCAATTGTGTCCCCGCTCAACTGCCATTCCTCACCCAGTATATCAGATGAAAAAAATGTATAACCTAGGGGGGAAAGGGCGGAACTTGGCACCAGTCATGTGATGTCCTTCTAAAGCATTTGGCTGTTTTCATTACTAGCCTTTACCAGATTCAGTGGCGTACCTAGACAAACTGGAGCCCTGGGCAAAACCTGAGTTTGATTCCCCCCCCCATGAAGATGAAGATGAAGAGTTTCGATTTATATCCCCCCTTTCTCTCCTGTAGGAGACTCAAAGGGGCTTACAATCTCCTTGCCCTTCCCCCCTCACAACAAACACCCTGTGAGGTAGGTGGGGCTGAGAGACTAGCCCAAAGTCACCCAGCTGACTTGTGTGGGAGTGTACAGGCTAATCTGAATTCCCCAGATAAGCCTCCACAGCTCAGGTGGCAAAGCGGAGAATCAAACCCGGTTCCTCCAGATTAGATACGCGAGCTCTTAACCTGCTATGCCACTGCTGCCATGGGCAGCCACCCTGAAACAGCATCACTTTCAATGTTTAAACTGGGGACCTCAGATTCTCCCTTTAAATCCATGCCAAAGGGGGTGGATTTTATAATAATAATAACCTTTATTAGGCATTGAGAGGATAAAAGAAAGAAAGAAAGAAAGAGAGAGAGAGAGAGAGAGAGAGAGAGAGAGAGAGAGAGAAAGAAAGAAAGAAAGAAAGAAAGAAAGAAAGAAAGAAAGAAAGAAAGAAAGAAAGAAAACAAGCATTGGCAGGAAGGGGGTGGATTTAAACGAAGTATCTGGGGAAATTTAGGGGGTGCCTGCTGTCAGGGGTGAAACTATTAAGATAGCAGCACCAAAATTTCCGAGTATCTTTGTGAGACCCTACTGATTATACCACCCAGGTTTGGTGAAGTTTAGTTCAGGGGGTCCAAAGTTATGGTCCCTCAAAGGTGTAGCCCCCATCTCCTATTAGCTCCCATTGGAAACAATGGGGGATGGGGCACTCCCTTTGGGAGTCCATAACTTTGGACTCCCTAAACCAAACCTCACCAAACCTGGGTGATATTATCAGGAGAATCTCCCAAAAAAATCCCTGAAATTTTGGTGCTGCTAGCCTAAAAACTGTGCCCCCTGCAGGCCAAAAACGGGAAAACACTGAAAATACAAAAGAACTCCACAAACGAACCTGCATTTTTGTCGCCCCCCACCACAAGGTGGTGACCTGGGCAACTGCCCACTTTGCCCAATGGGAGGAACGCCTCTGAGATACATCAATCGAGCATTATATCATCACTTTTTTCTTTCTCCCGGGTCAGGGAGTTGTCTGTGTTCTGTGAAGACACAACCCAGGTCTACTTCAGGCCTACTAATACAAGGGAATTCCTGGCCATGTACATCCAAATATTAGGGTTGCCAACTCCAGGTTGGAAAGTGTCTAGAGATTTGTGGGGTGGGGTCTGGGGTGAGTAGGGTTTGGGGAGGGGAGGAACATCAGTGGGAATGTGATTCCATAGAGCCTACTCTCCGAAGCGTCCATTTTCCTGTAATCAGGAAATCAGTTGTGATTCCAGATCTCCAGCCAAAGGGATGATACGCTGGTCTCCGCCAGCACCAAGGACTACACTTGGGGAGGAAGAGTTGGTTTTTATATCCCACTTTTCTAAATCTTTAAGAAGTATCGAAATGGTTTACAATTGTCTTTTCCTCCACAATAGACACCTTGATGAAATTGGAGCTGAGAGAATTCTGAGAGAACTGTGACTGGTCACCCCAGCAGGCTTTATGTGGAGGAGTGGGGAATCAAACCCAATTTTCCTAATTATAGTCCACTACTCTTAACCACAACACAACTCTGCCCTGGGACCTGTTTATCATCACCTGCCCTACATGGGGCTGAATGGCAAGCAGAAGGTTTGCAAACCTCAGATGGTTTGATGTGATAGTCTGTAAACCATTCATTGGATTAGTTATGTTGGTCGATTCCGCACTTGCATTATCGACCTAAGTTCGAGCTGCGTTCGACCTAAGTGCTCTGCACAACCACTGGGATCGACGTGGTTTTGTACCAGCTTCACCCCGTGTAACAGTCCAATTTCCTACTCCAGTTGGGAACTACTACTTTTTCAGGGAACCACGCTTGAACTCAGCTCGATTCCAGTAAAGTGTGGAATCTCTGGTGCCAGGAGTCCCCCATTCAGCCAATCACAGCTGAGTGTTTCGGGCATGCGTACAGCTGGCCAATCAAAAAACGCCACCTTCGTCCCTCCATTCCTGTGGCAGTTTTTTTAATAAGGTGTGTGGGGATAGACGGTAACATGGCCGTAGAACAGTAGCCAATCGGAACGGAGCGGCGAAGTGGCACAGGATGATTCTGCCCTCCGAGCTGGGATCAAGCTGGTTGCAGTGGGGAACAACAATGGCTTCGACCTAGGTCAGTACCCTCCTCAGGGAACTGGGTCGAACCTGTTTTACTCATGTGCGTAATAGCCCGTTGTTGACATCAGTGAAGTAACACTGAATGATGCCATCTTGGATCTGACTTGGGCCCACCAACACCCCACCCCCAAGGAACCATACCCTTGCTTTCCCCAAGCAGCTCCATACCTGAAATTAGAAGCACTGAGAGAAGGAGGAGTCCGAGAAAAGTCTTCATGGTGACTGGAGTTGCAGAGTGGAAGAATCAAGGGACAATTCTTTCGTTTTCTCTATGTGGGGCTTTCTGCTGCCCTTCACTCTAATACGGAACCTTAGAACAGGAAGAAACAAAATTTCAAAACCTGATAGGCCACTCCATTTTTTCTGATATCCATCAGTGTTAAAATGGTTTCTCTATCAGAGATGTGTTCCATACAGAAAATAAACTCCTCAATCTGCATTTTCAATAGAGTATGTCACACAGTTATTTTTATATCTCTATCTCCAGAGGTGGGATCCAGCAAGTTCTCACAGGTTCCCGAGAGTAGGTTACTAATTATTTGTGTGTGCCGAGAGGGGGTTACTAATTGGTGATTTTGCCACGTGATTTTTGCCTTAGTTACGCTCCTCCTACGCTCCTCAGAAGTAGTGTACAGAACTTGAAGCAGTCTAGCAGGAGGTGCGGGGCAGCCTGTGCCTGCGTGCATTCGTTTCCTGCCCAAGGACCGGCGCAGTGGCTGCATCCTTGCCACAGCCCCGCCCAGCAATGCCCCACCCCTGGAATGCCCGGCCACGCCCCCGTCATGCCCCACCCAGCCCCATTGGCGCTACACCACTGTTTGAATCCCACCACCATGGGAACCTGTTACTAAAATGTTTGGATCCCACCACTGTCTATCTCACACTAATTCGTTAACAAAATACCATCACGGAAAATATTGGCTAACCCATCAAGGGGAAGGGCAACATGTAAATCAAATGACCACATAATTTTAAAAATTCAAAAGAGCCACCTCCTCCTGAAACATCAGCCACCTTGAGACTGTGGCCCTTCCTGCACAAACATTTTAACATATTTTGAGTCAGGAAATAAAACATTTCCTTCGTGCAATTCCACGTTCTTTCCCCCCTTTATGTTCCAGAAACATTTTTCTTTCCAGCCTCAAAACATTTTAAATGAATATCCCCTTTTAAAACGATTATTTAGCCTGAATGTTTTCAAAACGTTTTCACTTGCTGTGCAAATTTTCCAGGCCTCTGTGCTGTCCCCAAACTTTTCCTTCAGTGCCATTTTATTGTGTTTCTGAGCTCATTTCATTCACCCTTGCCTGTTTATTGTCATCATTTCTGTGTGGGTTTTTTTTATTTCCCAGAGGGAGGGTAAACTCTTTAAAGCATCCATTGTATGAGTTACAGACAATCGCAGCAAGAAGCACTGAAACATGGATTCGACAAATAACGCCAATGTAACGCCAATGAAATCTTGTTAATCTGCTGTTTTAATGGGGTTTTAATGTAATTGTTGTTTTATTGTGTTGTTCACCGCCCAGAGCCCTTCGGGGGAGGGGCGGTATACAAAATCAATTATAAATAAATACCGTATATACTTGCATATAAGTCGAATTTTTCAGCACATTTTTTGTGCTGAAAAAGCCCTTCTCGACTTATATGCGAGTCAGGTGTATTTTAAAAAAATATTTTAGGGTTTTTACTTAGTCGGCTGCCAGGGGGCACAGTTTTTAGGCTAGCAGCACCAAAATTTCAGGGATTTTTCAAGAGACTCTCCTGATGGTACCACCCAAGTTTGGTAAAGTTTGGTTCAGGGGGTCCAAAGTTATGGACCCCCAAAGGGGGTGCCCCATCCCCCATTGTTTCCAATGGGAGCTAATAGTAGATGGGGCTACCCTTTTGAGGGTCCATAACTTTGGACCCCTTGAACCAAACTTCACCAAACCTGGGTGGTATCATCAGGAGGGTCTCCTAAAGATACTCTGAAATGTTGGTACTGCTAACATAAACATTCTTCCCCTGACCAAAAATCCAGTTTTGAAGGATTTTAACTGTTGTATTTTAGCTTGGTTGCTGGTTGAGCTAAGGTTTTTGTACTTTTAAAGTTATTGTTGAGACTATATTGTTTTTGTTGACCCTCTTTTCCACTTACAGTGCTAGTTTACTGTTTTTATTCGAAATAAATATTCGTTTAACCTACTGATGCCTCAATTAATGTAATTTTATTGGTATCTATTTTTATTTTTGAAATTTACATTAGCTGCTGCATTTCCCACCCTCGACTTCCACGTGAGTCAATTTCCCAGTTTTTGTGGTAAAATTAGGTGCCTTGACTTATATGCAGATCGACTTATACACGAGTATATACGGTAAATAAAAACTCCAAAACAAGGGGAAAACCCCTTAGGGCAGCCAAGAATCCAGGGTCTGCAACCTGTGGCTCTCCAGATGTTCATGGACTACAATTCCCATCAGCCCCTGGCACTTTCCTCAACCACAGCCTTCCTGCCTTCCTGATGATGGGATTTGTAGTCCATGAGCATCTGGAGAGCCACAGGCTGCAGACCCCTGCCTCAGAGGATGTGAATGCGGACAAACATCATAGTAAGGGGAAGGAGTGAAAACGTTTTACAAACATGTTAAGTGATTAGTGCAGAAAGGGCCTTTGTTGGGTCATGCAGGAAGGCTGTAGTTGAGGAAAGTGTCATCAAGTCACAGCTGACATGATGAGGCTGGGGGATTTTTAAGGCAAGAGATGTTCAGAGGCAGTTTGCCATTGCCTGCCTCTTCCCCTGGAATTCCTTTGTGGTCTCCCATCCAAATTCTAACTAGGGCCAACTATGCTCAGCTTCTGAGATCTGATGAGATCAGGCTAGCTGGGGCCTTCTCCGTACATCAAAATCTCTGGGGGGCACATTTGAAGCAAGAGGCCCGCACCCTGATGTTTTCTGTGACGCTCATCCAAGATGGAAGGTTTTTCTCTCCATTTATCAAAACACTTAAAAGCTTACAGATGCAAGGCAAAAACAGTTTAGACACCCTTCTGGGAGATCTTCCTCTGTCTCCACATTTCCCTATTCCCCACACACTTCTAATTGTAGTGCACTAAACCCACCTGCCCCAGTGATAAGAACCAACTGACCAGCTCCTCAAATCTATATATATAAAAAGCTAACAGTGACTTTGTTAGTCACGCCCTAATGCCAAAATGGCTGGACGGATTGCCCCCCAATTTTCACATGACGTTCCTCCCTGTTGCGGGCAGGTAATTGGACCTTCAAATCACTGAAAGTCCATACCTGAGCCAGGTAAAATGTCTTTTTCCTGGCGCACCAGGCCATGAAGCTGGCTCTGTTTAACTGTCACCCTTAGAATGTTTGTGCAGCCTGTCTGTCTATGGCCTGAGGGCTTAGTATGCCCTTAGAATGTTCGCAGAGATGGCCACATATGAGCAGTGAAAACAGTAAATAGGTAATACTGGTAGGTAATATGCGTGGAAGTGAAACACATACACACTTTGCTGTATGAGACGTCAGGTGGGGTTCCCCCCCCCCACATGCAGGTAACTTTCACTCTCTGCCTCACCCACTGCTACCACACAACACACATACTCTCATACACATCCAGCTCATCCTCACACACGCCACTCTGCCCTCCCTCACATCCAACCACCACTTACCCACTTCCTCACCCATACTCGCCACAGCTCTCTTTTACTAAAAGCGAGCTGGAATTTGCCTTTTTCTTCTAAGAAAATCCGTGGGATGGGAGCGAACCAACCCTACTGCCCCTGCTTCTTTTGCACGATGGCCTTTAAGAACCCAGGGAGCTGGCAGCTCGTACTCTGAGGGCCTCACCACCCTGCCTCTGCTGCTCTCTGAGATTCAGATGGGCTCATTCTTGTCTTGGGTCCCCAGTTCTGCCTTACCTCAAGCCAGGACTGTAGCGTGTTAACCAGCCTCTGATGGACAGCGGGATTCGGCCTGGAGCAGTTCCGTTGTGGGTTCATGGAAAGGGTTGACCTTATACTAAAACAAGGCACCACCATATACCAATGTGAATTGAAAAAGGGAAAGCTTCAGAGGATTCCATTTGACCGACCCCAAACAGGCGTTATGGTGCGGATACATTAGACACCTGCATAGACATCTGTGTGGGTTGCAGGCAGCTGTGATGAGAAGGACAATTGCCATAGCGACGCGTGGCTGGGCCCTCTAGTATTGGATAAGAAAACACACAAGTGCCAGTTTGGACAAATAAATGGCAGAATAATACGAATTTGATGTGGGTTTTCCTGGAAACGTAACCCATGTTCTGCATTGAGTTTTAGCTCCTAATTTTTTTCACACTGCACCTGCTTGAAGCAGCATCTTCAGAAGGCATCGCGATGAGATGTGTTTAGCTCCATGGTGGAGAACTTAGAGCTGGATCTTTCACAATTCACATTTCTTTCACATCTTTCACAAGAACAGATGCTGGTGAAACGTTAGAAGCTAAAACCACAGCCAAAGACATTTCAATGTCTTGCATTATGACCCTTTATTTTCATGAGAAAGTAATGGGATTGTCCAATAGTTGCTGCAGTCTTTGATGTCTCCTTTTTTGGGAATTCCAATGTAAATTGACTGTTTCCAGTCTGTGGGCCAAAGCTGCAATGAGACCTTTGATTCTGTTTCTGTTGCCTTTTACTTGTGTTTCTCATCTATCTTTAGCAGTTTTAAAAAGTTCTTCATCATGCATCAAGGCTTTTCATATCTTTTGGCATTCTTCCAGCAGTGGAATAGTAACTAAGAGCAGGTGCACTCTTATCTGGAGGAACCGGGTTTGATTCCCCACTCTGCCGCTTGAGTTGTGGAGGCTTATCTGGGGAATTCAGATTAGCCTGTGCACTGCAACACACGCCAGCTGGGTGATCATGGGCTAGTCACAGCTTTTCGGAGCTCTCTCAGCCCCACCTACCTCACAGAGTGTTTGCTGTGAGGGGGGAAGGGCAAGGAGTTTGTAAGCCCCTTTGTGTCTCCTATAGGAGAGAAAGGGGGGATATAAATCCAAACTCTTCTTCGTCTTCCTTGAGAATATGTCTTATTTCAACTCATAGTCCTTGTGGTTTACCTGTACTTGAACTGACAGCCCAATCCAGTTTGTGGAGGCGACCAGAGACAGAACTGCTGCCATGCCTCCCTGCTGCCTCCAGAGGGCTTTTTGGATATGCAGGAAGAGAGAAAAATCCAAAAAAAAAACCCCCTCCCTATCACCAGAAAACCCTCCATAGGGCCTAATGGACTTACAGCATTCAAAAGGGTGGCATAAATCCAGGAACTGAGCCATAGCGCAACCGGCTGCAAATCTGGGTGGAAGCTGGCTAATGTCTTCTCCATCCCAGGAATGCCTCAGCCTGCCTCCCTCACACCAGTGTCCAATGGGGATGCCCGTGGAACTCCATGGCAGCCCTGACTTCCAGTTTTTGCCCCACGGAGCTAAGGGCAGCTGGCTGCTGGTGCCTTTGCCCCCTCTGCTAGCACAGGTGACCTTTGTTCCAGTGGAGGGGGTGAACGAATTGGCCGCTCCCTGACACTGCCTTCCCCCAGTCATCTGGATAGGGCTTAGTAATGCAAATATGTTATTTTCATGGTTTTTAAACATTGGAAATGTCGCTCAGATTGTATTGTGGCACTATCAATGCTCAGGTGTCTTTTTCTTCAGCTCCCGGTCTTGCTTTAGCAGTGAGAATAGGGTTTCTCCATCTTCTGCTTCATATTATGTAATCTATTATTTCTACACTGGGCGTCTGGTGATGCCCATGTACACAATTGTCCATTTGGCAACTTGAAGCAAGTGTTTGCAACAAACAAATTGCTACCTTCACAGAATTCTGAGTTGCTCTCCTGCTCCATTCCACGCCTCTAGCTCAAATATGCCAACAGTATTTGATTCCGATTTGTCTCCTACTTTTACATTCCAGTCACCTATGATTATCAGCACTTCTTACTTGGGCGTGTGATCAATTCCTTCCTGCTCATTTGCATAAAAGATTTCAATTTCTTCCGCATCAGCATTTGCAGTTCGGGCATAAGTTTGAATAATGTCGTTGTTGGTAGGCTTTCCTTGAAGTCTGCTTGATGTTATTCATTCAGACTTTGTAATGCTTGTTAAATAAAGACTCATGTTCTCCTTTAAATAATCAGCATAATCTATATGGAAAATTAATTTTAAAAAATTATGTTTCAAAATACGGGGAAGATTCAGCGACACAAATACACACACGTGACAGCATCAAAAAGAGCCTGTCTTTTTCCCCATGTGCATCTAATTGCCACTTCAGGGCAGTGGGCCATTAACTGTCAGAGAATGTAGAAAATTGGTATGCATCTGGTGAGCAGACAGATCAAAATGATCTAGTTGACAGCTCCTTCCAGAGGTTGCTTGGAGAAGCACCTGTCAAAAACCAGATGTGACTGTACAGAACCAGTACAAACCAGATAACTGACCTTTACAGTGATGGCTAACTGATGTATAAAAGTAGAACCTGTTCACTAGTAGTGTGTCTAGGGAGTTCTGGAGTTTCTGCGGAGCATGCTGTCCAACTGTTGGTTGATTTTGTATATACTGTAAGTAACTGCACGTAAGATAAAAGCCTTCTTGGAAGTAAAACTACTTCGTGGCGTAATGTTTATTCTGCTGTGCCAGCCTGTTGAAGTTGCACTTTGCTTGCCTCGGTAACGCAGCTTTGGCTGGATAAAGTCTACTCTGCGTCATTAACATGGGAAATTTAAATTTCTGGGCGTTATGATTAAAGAGGACTTGACCTGGGGCGTACAGACCGCCGCGGTGGTCAAGAAGGCCCAGCAAAGACTGTACTATCTGAAACTTTTAAGGAAACAACAACTGAATGGAAAACTCCTGGTGTCCTTTTACCGCTGTGCTATAGAGAGTGTCTTAACCTACTGCATCTGTGTATGGTTCTCCAGTTGCACAGTGGCAGATAGGAAGGCAAAGAGTAAGTGATCACTTTCGCTACACAGGATTATCGGCTGCCCTCTCCTCTTGGAAAGGCTCTGGCGTAATTCCCAAAGCCTAAAGAAAGCTCGCAAAATATTCACAAGAGACCGTGCTCTAAATCCAGCACACTCTCTTTTTGAAACTGTTACCAGCGTCATTCTGGCAGACGATACAGAGTCTATCGAAAAAACGCTAGGACCAAAGAGGCGCTTGAGAGACGGCTTCTGCTCTGAGAGCTGTGGCACAATACTTCTGAACTCCGTAAGCAGCTTCGTGTTGCGATGTGTTTGGGGCTGTGTAGGGATGGGTGGGAAGGGAAGAGAAGAAGTGTAGGATGGATGGCCAAATTAGGAGAGTTCTGGTATATTGTGCGGTCGAGGAATGCTGCTGTAAATTTCGTTGTGCATGCACAATGACAATAAAATGCTTATGCTTATGCTTGTAAAAAATGGGGAATGGGGAATTTTCAATTTCTTCAAGGAACACATGCCAGAGCTCCAAAGCACCTGCACAGATCAATTAATCCCTTAAAAATAGAAAGCACAGGAGATCGTGAAACAAAAACTTTCCGATGGCTTTAAGTCCAACCCAAATAAGGCAGTGCGGTATGCAAGCTTTCCACGTCCCCCAGAACTCTTCATCAGACTTGATGTTGAAAGACACAAAACAAAACAAAAATGGAAGGGGGTGGAAATGATCTTTCAAGCCAGGACTTCAGGAAAGTCAGGGATGGGTTTCCAGGGAGGGGCTGTGGTTTTGTGTTAGACCATCTGCTCGGCATGTAGAAGCTACGGTGTTCAGTCCTCAGCATTCTAGGACACTGTGCTCAGTTCAGTCGGCGCAGGGTGTGGCTAGTGTCAGGCTGCACCCTGGGCATGGTGGGAACATGAATAAAAAAAAAAGGAGACAAGACAAGAAAGGAAAGGACACCCAACTGAAACCATCTCAAAACCAGGTCGATTTCTGACAGTCTCCCCACTAGGGTTATCAATCTCCAGCTGAGGCCTGGAGAAATCCCAGAATTCCCACTGATCTCAAAACAGCACAGATCAGCTCGCCTGGAGAATGGCAGCTTTAGATTAGGTTGTCGCCTAATTCCCTGCTATGGCCCCTCTTCTCTCCAAACTCTTCCCTTAGAATCATAGAGTTGGAAGAGACCACCAAAGACCAGTCTGCATTATCTCCACCTCCTGCCATGGCGCGTAGGTTTTAATTCAGGTTGGAATCATGGAATGAACATAAGAACATAAGAACAAGCCGGACTGGATCTAGACCAGGAGTCCATCTAGTCCTAAGGCCTCTCTGCTTTTCGCAGTAGGCCCATCAAGGTGCCTTTAGGGAGCCTCACATGCCACAGAATTTGCAAGCAATGGCCTCTCCTGCTGCCAAGCTGCTCCACGGAAGCACCAGCTGGTCAATTGAGCATTTGCAATCTCTCTCTCAGATCAAAGAGGATCAAGATTGGTAGCCATAAATCGACTTCTCCTCCATAAATCTGTCCAAGCCCCTTTTAAAGCTATCCAGGTTAGTGGCCATCACCACCTCCGGTGGCAGCATATTCCAAACACCAATCACACGTTGCGTGAAGAAGTGTTTCCTTTGATTAGTCCTAATTCTTCCCCCCAGCATTTTCAATGGATGCCCCCTGGTTCTAGTATTGTGAGAAAGCAGAGAAAAAAAAAAAAAAAAAATTCTCTCTGTCAGCATTTTCTACCCCATCCTTCATCTTTCATATGAACTCCCAGTCATATCCCCCCCTCAGAGCGTCCTCCTCTCTGAAGTGCTAAAAAAGAATCAAAGCACTCCTGACAGATGGCCATCCAGACTCTGTTCAAAAATCTCCAAAGACAGAGACTCCACCACACTCCGAGGCAGTGTATTCCACTTTCGAACAGCCCTTACCATCAGGAAGTTCTTCCTGATGTTCAGGTGGAATCTCTTTTCCTGTACTTTGAATCCATTACTCCTTTTTCCAGTTGCTGGAGCAGCAGAAAGCAAGCTTTTTCCCAGACTCCACCCTTAGATCTCCAGGATTTTCTCAAGGGAGTCAGCCACCCTACCTAGAACTGTTCTACATTCTGGCTCTCTACCTCCACAAGCTCCACCCCAAATCTCCAGGAACTGCCCAACCTGCAGTTGGCAACCGTGCAGTCCTCATGGATCTCCCAAAAATCCTGTCTGGCTTAGCCCCTGGTAATGGAATCCTCTTCCACCTCTGATGGCAAAGGAGGAACCCATAGGTTGTATGTTGCCTGACCTAAACACATCCTGGCATGCTAGCTGTTGTGAGTTTTCTGGGCTGTGTGGCCATGGTCTGGTCATTTTTGTTCCTGATGTTTCAGCTGCACCTATGGCTGGCATCTTCAAAGGAATGTCACAATAGGATGTGTTTCTCTTTGGCCTGCCTCTGCAGATGCCAGCCGTAGGTGCAGCTGAAACGTTAGGAGCGAAAACTACCAGACTATGGCCTCACAGCTCAGAAGACCCACAACAATCGGTTGGTTCTGGCCATGAAAGCCTTGGACAACACATGTCCACACATGCAAAGTAAATCAAACTGCAGTCCTGTGGCACCTTAAGGACATTAAAAAGGTATTGTGCTATACAACTTTTGTGATTTAGAGTCCAGATGCTTCGAGGCAGTTAGGGCACACCCAACGAACAGCATTTCCTGACTCTGAAGTGCAGGAAACACACAGTGTCATTTCTAGGTAAAGCCTGGAAGGATACCCCAAAAAAAGTACAAGAACCATCGAAAGCTGCATTCAGCCAAGACAATGTGGTCCCCCGTTCATGTTGGTACTAGCTGCAATAAATTTGTGACTTCTTAAGGGTACCACAGGACTACTTCCTGTTTTTGCAGCAACAGGCTGATATGGTCATCTCTCTGGAGCGTGAAACACCACGCACAAAAATATCCCTTCATTGGTACCGTCCGAACGGTACAACTGAGGGGAAGGCATTTAGATGGGCTAACACAGGGGTCTGCAACCCGCGGCTCCGGAGCCGCATGCGGCTTTCAGCCTTATACCGCGGCTCAACATGGCCTGGAGGTTGGAGGGTAGCGTGGGCATGTCCCTCCAGCCCTCCAGAGCAGCGCTGGAAGGAAAGGTGAGTCGAGGGGCCGAACCAGAGGCAGCTCTCTGTGTGAGGGCGCCGCTTTTCGCTTCCCCTCCCCTCCCCTCTCCTTCCAGCGCTGCTCTGGAGGCCTTTAGGGACACACCCACGCTACCCTCCAACCCCAGGAGGTCGGAAGGTGGTGTGGGCATGTCCCTCCAGAGCAGCCGCCATCACCCCTCTGCTATTTCCGCAGCTGCCAACCCCCCTCTGCCCCACGGAGCTGGGGCAGAGGGGGTTTCCCTGACCAGCGCTGCTGCCTCCCACAGCGTGAGAGGTGGCGGCACTGGGCAGGTCCCAGATGCCATCCCCCCTATGCCCCACAGCACAGGCGACTGCCTGCTCCGCCGGGCAGAGGGGGTTTCCCTGCCCGGCGCCTCCGCCTCCCAGTGCTGGAAGGAAAGGTGAGTGGAGGGGCCAAACTGGAAATGGCTCCATAGATCTTCGGGGCTGTGGAAAACGGGTCCCAATGGCTCTTTGGGTGGTAAAGGTTGCTGACCCTTGGGCTAACATAAAGACCCTACAGCGAAAAGGGGGGGAATCCAGTCAAAGTAGTGAGGCATCGTTCCACGATGGTTTTGCAAGCCTAACACACGTTTCCCTTCTCCCTCACTGCAAACAACCTTCCCGCCTTCCATCCATGAGGGTGGCAAAGACATATGTGGAATGCACAGCAACACACTGGAAACAGCTGGAATGCACAGCAATACGCACACACGGCAACGCTGACAGCATCCAAATTGGATCCCTTTTCTTGCCTCACTCCCACACCTCAGCCAGTGTCTGCTGGAGCCAACCTTGAGCCTCCAAACACCCTGTCTGGAAATTCCTCTTCTAGACAGTTTTACATGTTCCTCAGACCCCCCCAGAGTATTTTTTTTTTCTCTTGGCTGGTCTGGTTGTCCCTGAACCGTCTCCTCCCACCCATTCAAGGAAAACAATCGCATTTCAAAGACGTGATCTGCTTTGCAGTGGAAAGTTTCACCACCAGCCTCTTCGGGCCTCTTGTGAGAAGAAAGGGCTGGGAACATACCAGGTTTTTCTTAGATCAGTGGGCTTATAAATAGACATGGTGCAATTAGGGCAGTGATGGCGAACCTATGGCATGGGTGCCAGAGGTGGCACTCGGAGCCGTCTCTGTGGGCACGCACACAGAGTTCATCATGTGGGGGGTGGAAAATCACTCCCCCCCACACACACATATCTAGACTGGCCTGGGCCACTGAGCATGACATGCGCGCACCGTGGTGACCAGGGAGGACTTGGCTGGCAGGCCTGGTGCCTGTGCTCTGGGTGGCTTCTGCCTGGGGGGGGGGGGCGCAGAGGACGCAGAGATGCTAGAGAGGCACAGAGTGGTGCACGCAGGACTTGCTGAAGGCTAGAGCAGGCTGGCCTCTGCTCGAGCAGGTGGGGCGGAGGAAGAGGGAGCCAACTAGTTTTTTTTTCTAAATTAAAAACTCAGCATTCAGGTTAAATTGCCGGGTTGGCACTTTGCGATAAATAACTGGGGTTTGGGTTGCAATTTGGGCACTCGGTCTCAAAAAGATTCGCCATCACTGAATTAGGGTAACGGTAGATATTAGATGGCAGAGGGTCTCTGCTGTTTCCATCCACCCAAAGCTGCGACTGTCCTTTGAACCGACCAGAGCTCTTCTTGGCAGCTACAGAGAATCACTCCACTGGGCCTCTCCCTTGCCAACTTCTTTCAGCGTTGCTTGTCTGTTTCTCTCCAGCCCCACCCAAGAAGGTTGGGAGAGGCCAGTGGCTAGCAGCCGCCAGTCACAAAAAGCACCTGGTGCAACACAGGGGGATGGATCCTGCCAGCTTTTCGCCCATGTGTCTTAATTCTTTCATTCATTTAGCCTTTATTTGGCATAGACAGTATAAAATCACATTCAAAACTGAATCAAAATACAAGCTTGCAACATATAACAAATGAAGTTGATTCATACATGCTGTTGCTTATGGAATATTTCCAGCAGAAAGTTAGAACATAAGAACAAGCCAGCTGGATCAGAGCAGAGTCCATCTAGTCCAGCTCTCTGCTACTCACAGTGGCCCACCAGGTGCCATTGGGAGCTCACGTGCAGGAGGTGAAAGCAGTGGCCTTCTGTGGCTGTTGCTCCCGAGCACCTGGTCTGCTAAGGCATTTACAATCTCAGATCAAAGAGGATCAAGATTGGTAGCCATAAATCGACTTCTCCTCCATAAATCTGTCTAAGCCCCTTTTAAAGCTATCCAGGTTAGTGGCCATCACCACCTCCTGTGGCAGCATATTCCAAGTTCGCGCCATTTTACAGAATGTAGCATCATAATTATTTAATAAAAACACTAGTCTGCTCAGTTCATCCAGCTCGCCAGGTATCATAGAAAGCAACCTAGAGTATTTGACTCTAATACTGGCCGATTTAGGACAACGGAATAATTGGTGAGTTAATGTTTCTATTTGGTTTGCATCACATGAACGCACCCTTTTGCACATTTCTAGATTGTTATATCTACCTCGTAGTACGGCAGAAGGGAAAACATTGAAGCGAGCGAGTGAAAAAAACTCTTCTCTGATCTGGATTGGTCAGATGATACAGATAGGAGGCCATTCTGTTATGTTGTAAGGGGATTGATAGATGTAAAGGTGAACAAGTTTTCCTCGCTGCCAGAGTTAAATAGTTCCATTCTCTCACCAACAATTGTTGGTGTCTTAATTCTCCTTATTATCCCAGGGGTCTTCTGTCCATGCGGCACCCCTGATCCCCCACCATGACCTTCTTGGGTGTGGTCAGAGCTAGGGTGCCAGCTCTGGATTGAGAAATGCCTGCAGATTCAGGCATGGAGCATCAGCAAAGCAAGATGTGGGGAGGCCCCTCATTGGCGTAAAATGGCACAGAGTCTACCTATAGCAACTCCCACTTTTTCCGGGGGAACTGAACCCTGTCCTCCGGAGATCAGTGGTGATTTTGGGAGATCTCCAGGCCCCACCAGGAGGTTGGCAAACATAGATAATCCAACCCATGGCATTCACAGCACTGTTCTTGGGCGTAGACCTGTCACGTGTACGTGCCCTCAAGTCACAACTGAGTTATGGAGACCCCCCACCAAGGAGCTTTCATGGATTCTGGGGTTTTCATTGATTGTATATTTGTGGTTTTAGGATTGCATCTTAATAGGCTGGAAAGAGGAAGAGCAGCATATCAGCAGAATAGAATAGAATAGAATAGAATAGAATAGAATAGAATAGAATAGAATAGAATAGAATAGAATAGAATAGAGCAGCAGTGGCGTAGGAAGTTAAGAGCTCATGTATCTAATCTGGAGGAACCGGGTTTGATTCCCCGCTCTGCCGCCTGAGCTGTGGAGGCTTATCTGGGGAATTCAGATTAGCCTGTGCACTCCCACACACGCCAGCTGGGTGACCTTGGGCTAGTCACAGCTTCTCCGGAGCTCTCTCAGCCCCACCTACCTGCACAGGGGAATTGTTTGTTGTGAGGGGGGAAGGGCAAGGAGATTGTAAGCCCCTTTGAGTCTCCTGCAGGAGAGAAAGGGGGGATATAAATCCAAACTCCTCCTCCTCCTCCTCCTCCTCCTCCTCCTCCTCTTCTTCTTCTTCTTCTTCTTCTTCTTCTTCTTCTTCTTCTAGAATACAATAGGAGATAGTCTGCCATTGCCTTGCTCTGCAGAATTTTCCCTGGTTGCCCTCATCCAAGTGTCCACTTTGATGAGATCGAGCTATATCACGCCACCTTTCTTCTCCTTGGACCTCTCTGGCGTCTCCTCATCCAAGGATCCACCCTGACGAAATCCCCCAGGCCGCCTTTCCTTCCAACAGAACCGAACCCGCCAGCGCAACCAATTCCTTGCAACCTGACAGGGCTGCTCAGAAGTCTACTGCAGTCTATTCAACGGCGCTGTTGAGCTGACTCCCAGGACATGTTTGCTCGGGATGCAGGAGCCTCGCAGAGAAAAATCTTGTATGACCCAAGAGGACGGTGCAGAACCACCTAATGGAACTGCTCGCCAGCGGCCGCGCGTTTTCCAGGAGAAGGCTGGGACCCCACCCACCACGTTTGCCCCCTGGACCTACCTGCTGTTTATAAGGCGTTTGGAGGCAGAGGGCTGAAGACCTGAGCATCCGACGTCTCCTGTGGCTGGAATCAAAGGCGAGGGAACTGCACCAAAAAAAATTCTTTTCCCCAGGCTCATATAGCCCGGGGAGGGCGAGGGAAACCGGGAGTGTTCCAAGTTGACCCACCCAAGGATTCCCAGAAAGGGAGGAGCGACCGAGACCATTCCCTCCTACCCCCCCCCCTTCCTTCTGAAAGTTGAAGTTGGGATAAACAGACGCAGGGATGGGACTTCCCCGGGATTGGAACTTTTGGTGGCGCCCCCGCCGCAACATCGTCCACGGCATCCGCAGTCGCAGCCGGAGAGAGGGCAGGAACGCGCGGAGATGCGCCAGGGCTTGCGCGCTCATCCACCGTTTTGAAGGAGTTGCACCAACCCAGTCTCTCTCTCTTTCTCTCTCTCTCTTTCTCTCTCTCTCTCCCCCCCCCCCTTCTGCAGCAGCGGAGAATTGGGAGATCTCCGCCCCCCCTCCCCCCAAAAAGTGGTGGAGTCTGCAGAGCTCAACGGGTCCGGTTGCAAAAAGGGGCCAACGGTTTTGAACCCACAAACAGAGAGAACCATCGGGTTGGAAGGGAACACAATCGGCCATCTAGTCCGACTCCCTGCCATGCAGGAAGCCACAATCAAAACACCCTTGACAGATGGCCATCCGACCCTTTCTTTAAAAGCCTCTCTTTAAAAACCTGCAGGGATGGAGGGGGGGGGGTGCATTTGGTTTTGCAACCCTGCGGCCATTGACCTACCTTGGCATCCCAGGCAAACAACAGGTCTGCTCTGGAAAGCGGCTTGCATGACCCTATGGAGGTCCCTCCTCTCCTGAAAACCCACACCCCCAGACTCCACCCTCAAATCCCCGGGTGTTTCCAACCCCGGAGTCTGCAAACTCTTCCTCAGAGAGATTTTTTTTGTTGTTGGCATTTTCGCACATGCAAAATAATGCACTATCAATGCACTTTGGAGCTGGATTTTACTGTGCGAAATAGCAGAATCCTCTTGCAAACAATCGTGAAAGTGGATTGAAAGTGCATTATTCTGCACGTGTGAAAGTTTAATTAGAGGAGGTTTTTAGCAGAAAGCCAAAGTGATGTAGGGGATAAGAGCGGTGGACTCTAATCTACAGAACTGTGTTTGATTCCTCATTCCTTCACATGAGCGGTGGAGCCTTATCTTGTGGACTGGATTTGTAGCTCTGCTCTGCTCCTACACATGAAGCCTGCTGGGTGACCTTGGGCTAGTCTAAGTTCTTCTGAATTCTCTCAGCCCCACCTACCTCACCAGGTGTCCGTTGTGGGGAGAGGAAAGGAACGGAGTTGAAAGCCGCCTTGAGTCCCCTTACAGGAGAGAAAGGCAGGATATAAATCCAAAGTTGCCATCTTCTTCATCCCAGGCCATACCCAGCCTCCACGGCCACCAGTGCTCTATCATTCCATCCCCTCTTGTTGTGACAGGTGCCGTGGATATTTCGGAGTCAGGGCCAAGGGGATACTTTATTATGTTTCTGTTATTTTTATTTCCTTTATAGTCTACATTTCTCATGGGGACAGAAGGTGGGTTGCAAGTCTGCCAAGGACTGTTCAGTCAACTGAGAGCTAGCGTGATGTAGTGGTTAGGAGCAGCAGACTCTGTTCTGGAAAACCAGGTTTGATCCCTGCTCCTCCACATGAAGCCTGCTGGTGTCCATGAGCTAGGCACAGTTTTCTCTAAACCAGGGGTCTGCAACCTGCAGCTCTCCAGATGTTCATGGACAACAAATCCCATCAGCCCCTGCCAGCATGGCCAATAGTCCATGAACATCTGGAGAGCCACAGGTTGCAGACCCCTGCTCTAAACCTTCTCAGCCTCTCCTACTTCGCAAGGTGTCTGTTGTGGAGAGAGGAAGGAAAATGAGTTTGTAAGCCATTCTGAGACTCCTGAAGGTAGATAGCCAGTGGTTAAGAGGAGCAGATTCTATTCTTCAAAACCAGGATCCTAATTGGATTCTTACCAGATTCAATTCCCAGCCTCTCCACATGAAGCCTGCTGGATGACCTTGGGCCAGTCACAGTTCTCTCTGAACTCTCTCAGTCCCACCAACCTCACAAGGCGTCTGTTGCGAGGAGAGGAGAGGAAAAAGTTTGTAAGCTGTTTCGAGACTCCTTACAGTTGAGAAAAGTGGGATACAGATCCAAACTCCTTCACTGTACAGTTTGAACGGCAACGTTTGAATTCGAACAGCAAAGCTGCTGGGAGAAACAAAGGCAGCCCGCAAGCAGAGTACAGAATATGATGATGTTCAAATCCAGCAGCAAAAATTCCTAGCAAAACACCCCAATGCAACCGGGCACAGATTGAAGAAGGGGAAGGGAGACACTCATTCTCCCTAATCTGATACTCTACACCCGCAACAACAACACCCTCCTGAACAATTCTGGTTTGCACAATTTGCCAAACAGTACAAACCCTTCCTGATAGACTCAAGCCCTTCCACTCCCCCTCCCCCCCAATTCATAAATGGATTGGTAAACATCAGCAGGAGGGGTCGTGGCTTAGTGGGATAATGTCTGCTCTGCACACAGAAGGTCTGTGGCTGAATTCGCCTCATCTCAAAGGGCCAGGCAGTAAGTGAGGTGTAAGACCTCTCATCAGAGACCCTGGGGAGCGGCTGCCAGTCTAATTCAGCATAAGGCAGCTGCATGTAGATCAGGCAGGGGCGGAGCGAGGGGGAGCCGCGCCCGCCCCTGCCATGCCTTCACCCGCCTGCCCCACCCCAGAATGCCCCCCAAACACCTCGAAATGCCCACACCCCGCCCACACCCCGGCACGTACCCAGGGCAAGACGACCCACCGTGTCCCCTGGGCACTACGCCACTGAGATCAGGTGACGTGCAATTACAATTAACAGACCCATCCACCCTTAAAACACACACATTTCTGCAGAAACCTTTGACAGCCAGGACAAGCAACACATGCTCCTGTAAGGGTCTGGTACGCCAGTCAATGATTAAGACTCAGGAATAGTTCTGGAGCTTTATGGAACACTCTGCCTTCAGTATCCAGTATATCTTCAAACATTACCCCTTCAAGTACTCCCCCCTACCAGCCATTCCTACAACAGTTCGCATAAGAAAAGACAGTGTGAATGCAACATTGGCCCCTTCCGGACACTACGAGGCGACTCAGGTTCGACTCGTGTTGGCGGAGTCGTTACCTGAGCTCGAGTCCTCCCGTTTCTCTGCACAGAAGCTGACTCGTGTCTCCGGAGCTCAGCTCAGAGGGCGGGACCACCTTCCCACGCTGCATTCTGATTGGGACAAGTCTCCCTTTCTGCACATGCCCAAAGCTTCTCACCGCCGCCACGAGTCTCCTGTTCTGCGCATGGGCAAAATACTGAGCTGTGATTGGCTGGCTGGCAGAGTCGAGGCGACGGATTCCGCACTCGGCCGGCTTCAGCTCGAGTGCAACCCGAGTCCGCCAGTTGACTCGACTCCCCAGTCGAGCTCAGAAATTCAACGGCGAGAGGGGGGTGAGTCGAAATGTAGACTACGAAGATCCGGACGCCATTTCACGTCTGTGCGGAGGACTCGGATGGGACCCAAGTCGATCTAAGGTCAACTCCTACAATGCGGAAGGGGCCATTGTTATGACATTCTGCACTATGTTCCGGAGTGTCCCCTCTACGATAACATAAAAACCAAATACATTAAAGGACTTCTGCCAATTGTAGGGGACACCGATAACATTTGGAAATCGATCCCTCTATTACCAACCGAGCAGCCCTTTTTGCTCACGCTGCAAGAAGAATTAGGTTTAATGATGTTGCGTTGTATTATTTGATAGGGATATCTATAGTAGTAATTTAGTCTATTTTAATTATGTCAGTATACATGGGGTGTTTTTTTGTGTACACTTTTATTTTATGATGCTGTGTATGAGGGGATTGTGAAGGACAATGGCCAAGACAATAAACTTATTACTACCACTTGTGATGATTAGCCAAGGTCTCAACAGACATCCTCCCTTTCTCCAGGGAGCTGAAGGAATGTGGGTGTGAGGGGAAGGTTTGTCTAATTCTCTAGTTACAAGCAGCTATTGAAAAACAACAGGGCCTTCAGGCCATATAGAACAATAAGTGGCCTTGGCCCCAGACTTGAGATGCCAGGCCCAGCAGGAGCCAGGTCTGGCAGCCCCACAGGGTTTCCCAAATTTGTGCAAGATTTCTTCTTCACAAGATTTCTGCAAATCTGCTGGGTATGAACAGCCTAAAGATGCCCAAGAAAGGAATGTTGGCTGCTCTAGCCTAGGGTTGCCAATCCCCAGTAGGGTTGCCAATCCCCAGCCTAGGGTTGCCAATCCCCAGTTCGCACGAACGGTCCCAGAAACAACTGCCGTCGCCTGGTCGACCTACCATCGCTGCGGTGGACATGCCCCCCTGCCCTGCGTGACCACTCCGGCATCGCAGGGCAGGGGGGCGTGTCCCCAGGCCTCGGCGACGCGCTGGACAGCCACAGCGATGGTAGGTTGACAGTTGAAGGGGGGAGGGAGGGCGCCTTTGAGCCGCTGCCGTTTGCACGGCAGCGGCTCAAAGCCGCTGTTTTCCGTAAACCTCGCTGGGGAAGCCAGGTCGGAAAACGGCGGCTTCACGCTGTTCGGGAGGCGCGAGGGCAGTGCAGCAGCTGCGCCCCCTGTGCGAACAGCTCCCTGGGGGCAGCGTTTTTGCCGTCCCCAGGGTGTTGTAAATGGCCGGTGCGGAAAGGGCCTCTGGGTTTTTGCACAGGTTGACTCTCAAAACCCAAATGTTACGATGCAAAGCATTCCTTTGAGATGCCAGCATTGCTTAGAAGTGCACAGCAAAAACACAGTTCTGGAAAGCCAGTGTTTAGAAAGTGCAGAAGCACCACAGATCAGTACATACTATGGCTATCTCAAAGTGAATTAGATGAGCGAGTTTTTTTTTAAAAAAAGTGCTGAGGCGCTGGAAACCATATTTTACATGATATTATATTTATGATGTTGATGCTTTTAAGCCTTCAATTATTTATATGTTTACATCATTAGATGCCTCATATTGATCCCTAAGGCTGGGCATGCTACTAAGGCATTGGAAGTAATCAAACCCCTTACACTGAGGGCAAAACCAGTTTCTTATCTGGAATTCCCCGCCTTCTTCATTCTGTTTTGGCTGCTGATATCAAGTACGTCTTCGTTGTTCATATGTGACTTACCTTATCTGTGAATTTGCCAGCAATTACAAGAGGATCCTGTTCTATGGGACACCACTTTGTTACCATATAGAATCCTTTGGACTTAATACCAGTTAACAGACCAGTGATTCTGTTACTTCATAGAATCGAAGAGATAGAAAAAGTGCAGAGAAGGGCATCAAGGATGATTGCGGGACTGGAGCACCTTCCTTATGAGGAGAGGCTGCAGCGTTTGGGACTCTTTCGTTTGGAGAGGAGACGTCTGAGGGGGAAAATGATTGAAGTCTATGAAATTATGCATGGGGTAGAAAATGTTGACAGAGAGAATTTTTTCTCTCTTTCTCACAATACTAGAACCAGGGGGCATACACTGAAAATGCTGGGGGGAAGAATTAGGACTAATAAAAGGAAACACTTCTTCACGCAACGTGTGATTGGGGTCTGGAATATGCTGCCACAGGAGGTGGTGATGGCTGCTAACCTGGATAGCTTTAAAAAGGGCTTGGACAGATTTATGGAGGAGAAGTCGATTTATGGCTGCCAATCTTGATCCTCCTTGATCTGAGGTTGCAAATGCCTTAGCAGACCAGGTGCTCGGGAGCAACAGCCACAGAAGGCCATTGCTTTCACACCCTGCACGTGAGCTCCCAAAGGCACCTGGTGGACCGCTGTGAGTAGCAGAGAGCTGGACTAGATGGACTGATCCAGCAGGCTTTTTCTTATGTTCTTAATCCTTCCAACTAATTCACTGTCATATGGAATTTTGATATGTTAGAATAATGCACTTGCTTATGCACTTTTTGGGGCGGGGTGGTATACCCATTTGTGTTTTGTGTGTCAAATTAAATGCAACATTTTCTGCATTCTTGTGTTTTTGCCCTTGCCTTGGTGCAGTAGGTTCTCTTTTTGTTCCTTCTTGCTTTGAAAGGTAGACTCTGGCATTACACTGAAGCTCCTCCTCTCCTCAAATCCCACCCTCCACCCACAAAAATCTCCAGGTATTTCCCAACCCAGAGCTGGCAGCCCTACTCTGGGCAGAGGCTGAGAAAGATGACCACAGGGCTGCAAAAGCCACAGCCGGGAGTGGCAATGGGTGCCAGTTTGTCTTGCCTTTGATGGACAGCGGCTGCTCCGAGTCCAGACTGCAAGTGGGGGCTTTTGCTAAGTTTATGATTCACATGCCGGCCAGGAATTGTGCTGTGTTTTGAATGTTGCATACAGAAAGTCCCTGTTGCAAAATGTCCCTGTTGCAAAACGTTCCTGGGCACTGCTTTTGCACTGGGCAGTGGTCAGGGATAATCCAGTGACCTTTTGCTTGGCTAGCTGCTGCCACCCCCCCCACACACACACACATACACACACACGGGTTATTTATAAACCAAAAGATAGAACAACAATGCTCTAAGTTTCCACCTTCCTCCCTGCGCCAGTGAAACAATCCCATAAAAGGCTGGTTCTCCTGCGGGTGGAGGGAATCAACAGGCAAAGTTTCTCAGTGATCCGTCAGCACCACTGCTTGATAAGGGGTGGCTAAATGTTGGAACTGAAAAGCAGGAACTCTGAATTTTTGAAAGTAGGCTGCTTCTCACTTGAAACTGTACGTGACTGATGTACTATCCGGCACCATTTTACTAGGATTGAGCCTGTATGAAAATATTGGCCCATCCTGCCATACCTTTTGAATGAACAACATTTCCATATTGAAGGCCTGTGTTTAAATAGTGCTAAACTTTTTCAATACTTACCTCAGTCAGTTTATAAGTCACTCTCTGTCAATATTCTCACACTTTGTCAGACTGTAATATTTTGTAACATTATTTTTGGCCACTGAAGAAGGCCGATGGGATGAAACACGTTTGGGTCTAAAATTATTGCAGCAGCAGCAGCAGCAGCAGCAGAAGAAGAAGAAGAAGAAGAAGAAGAAGAAGAAGAAGAAGAAGAAGAAGAAGAAGAAGAAGAAGAAGAAGAAGAAGAAGAAGAAGAAGAAGAAGAAGAAGAAGAAGAAGAAGGAGAGCAGGAGGAGTAGTAGTTTGGATTTATATCCTACCTTTTTCTCCTGTAAGGAGACTCAAAGGGGCTTACAATCTCCTTGCCCTTCCCCCCTCACAACAAACGCCCTGTGAGGTAGGTGGGGCTGAGAGAGCTCCCAGAAGCTGTGACTAGCCCAAGGTCACCCAGCTGGCGTGTGTGGGAGTGCACAGGCTAATCTGAATTCCCCAGATAAGCCTCCACAGCTCAGGCAGCAGAGCTGGGAATCAAATCCAGTTCCTCCAGATTAGATACACGAGCTCTTAACCTCCTACGCCGCTGCTGATATACATACATACATACATACATACATACATACATACATACATACATACATACATACATACATATGTGTTTATGTTGGACGCCACTGCAATGCATTGTTATTAATCTGTTTTAATGGGGGTATTGTAATTATTGTTTTTATCATGTTGTTCACTGCCCAGAGTCCTTCGGGGGAAGGGCGGTATACAAGACTAATTATAAAAATAAATAAATAAATAAATAAATACATACATACATACATACATACATACATACATACATACATACATACATACATTAGCCTTTATTGGCATAATCAGGAAGCAAAATGAATACATCAGTAATAAAAACAAGAAGGCCCCAAAAGGATCATAACAGATACATACTATTATATTCTCTCATGCGATCTCCATAATAAAATTGGCGACCTCTTCACAAAAACCAGGGTCAGAGTTATTCAGCAATAAAGGTAACCTAATCAGATCTGGCAGCCCAGATAAAAAAAGAGGATATAAATGAATATATTTGGATCTGATTTTAACAAATCTGGCGCAGTGCAGAAGTTGATGGGCCAGGGTTTCAACCACATTGGATTTGCAGCTGCAGTACCTTGCAGATTTTTCTAGGTTACTAAACCTACCCTTTAATAGGGCAGAGGGCATGACATTGAATTGCGCGATGGTGAGAGTTCTCCTTGCTTGGGGGTTCATTAGAACATAAAGGTAATAGGCCATACGGCTCTGCTCGAATGGAAAGAACTGAGTAGGGGAGCAAGTTGCATAAGACTTTATGTGTTATCATGCTGAGATTGATAACACAATCACTGATGTATTTTTGGAACCTTATTTAGGACCTTTTGCTTTTGCTATGATGTTCTGATATTTTGATTTGAATTTGAATAAACACATTTGTGTTTTTGCTACATAGCAGTTCCCATTTTAAAAGGCCCAGTTTCATCTCAATCATTTGGGTTTTTCCCCCCTTTGGTATTGAAGTTAAGTTTTTGACCCTTTTTCTGTTGGCATGCAACTGATCTATGACCACCCCATGGGTTTTGCAAGGCAAGAGAAGGTGAGACATGATTTCCCATTGCCTGCATGATGATCTGCACATTCTTGGTGGTCTCCCATTCAAACACTAAGCAGGGCCTACCCTGCTTAGCTTCTGAGATCAGAAAGAGATCGAGCTAGCCCGGGCCACCCTGGTCAGGCACCTTAAAGACCAGAGGTGGGATCCAGCAGGTTCTCACCAGTTCCCGAGAGTGGGTTACTAATTATTTGTGTGTGCCGAGAGGGGTTACTAATTGGGTCCGCTTTTCCATCTCCACGCCCTCGCCTCCCCGAGAGGCATCCTGCCTTTGAACGTGAAGGTTCCATATAGCAATTGCAACTAATAATGTAACTCCCTGAACTGGGTTAATCCCTTTCAGGTACTGCAATTCATGGATTCTCAGCCTTTCGTACCTTTTATCTCACCAGTCTCTATCAAAGAACCTGTGTGTTTCACCATTGCTGTGTTCAGATTTGTGAGTTGGGGCATTTTCTATAATGCGGTGATGATTTAGAAATGACCTGGTGCAAAAAAAACTGTTTGGGGTCGTGGTGGAATTTGGCTGTCCACTTGGGGGAGAGTGCATCCAAACTCCAAGGTTTTGCCCTAGGGTTCTAGTTTTTCCTCTAGGCAGTTTCGATCGCCCCCCCTTTGCTGAGGGGGGGGGGGCTGGCGAGGGAACCTGTTACTAAAATTTTTGGATCCCACCACTGTTAAAGACTAAGCACACGGATTCCAGCAGGAGCTTTCATGAGTCAGTACTCAATTCCACAGTGACTACAATTCCACAAGGGTGGAGGGAAGGCGGGCTGGGTGAAACAGCCTGTAAGCTGGCTGCGAAATAAAGAGAAGGCAGTGAAGCAGAGGCTGAGATAAACTAGAATTTGTAGCCAGAGTTAAAACACCTGAGAGGACCCAACCTGAACGATTCCAATTGAGCAATCCGTCGATACTGGGAGAACGGCCAAGGAGAGAGGAAGAAGGCAGGTGAGAAAACAGGTGCGCTCCATTGAAAACTGGTGTCATCAGCAATTTGGAAGCGGTGCGGAAGGAGGAAGTGTGCAGGCATGCCTTCAGAACTGCTGCAAACAACTGGCAAGGCTGAGCAGCTGCCAGAATCCACATATTGGCAGCGGGCCCATCTTCAATGGTGATGCTGCCTTATCACCCTGCACTCCTTCGCAAGCCCACATTTTGCATGCCCACTTCTCATGGATGTAGGCCATGGAGTCTGAGTCCAAGCTGCAGGTGGGGGCTTTTGCTATGGAGTCAGCCCTCCAAGAAGAAGAAGAGTTTGGATGTATACTCAGCTTTTCTGAACTGTAAAGGTAAAGTTTCCCCTTCAGTCATGTCCGACCCTGGGGTACCACTGTGAGCAGTGATTTCATAGGCAAGCCTCTTTTGTGAGGTAGTTTGCCATTGCTTTCCACGGCTATTCTTTACCCCCTAGCAATGAGCTAGATCAGGGGTAGGGAACCTGCGGCTTGAGAGCCGCGTGCGGCTCTTCTGCCCTTGCACTGCGGCTCCACGAGCCAAGCCGCCGGCTTCATCCTTGCCCACCCTGCAGGCAGCAGGGCGGGTGCACCAATTGCCCACAGCCGGCTGGGCCTCGCCGCAGGCTTCCCCTCTTGCCCGCCCCGGCGGAGCGGGTTGGGCACTTTCCCGGCCACCGGCTTCATCCTTGCCCGCCCTGCCGGCAGCAGGGTGGGTGCATCCATGCGCTTCTCAGAATGAGTAGAGTAAAAGGTAAAAAAAAAACCCAATATATACAGCGTTATCTTTATTTTAAATGTCAAAAATTATTTGTGGCTCCAAGTGTTTTCTTTTCCCATGGAAAACGGATCCAAATGGCTCTTTGAGTGTTAAAGGTTCCCTACCCCTGAGCTAGATACTCATTTACAAACCAAGAAATGGATGGATGGCTGAGTTGACCATGAGTCAGCTGCCAGGATATCTGACCCACAGGGGGCTCAAACTCCTGGCTGTGTGAGTGGCAGTGCAAGCACTTAACCACTACGCCACGCGGCTCCTAGTAAGAAATCTCAAAGCAGCTTAAAAACTTATTTTCCCTTCTCCCAACAACAGGTACCTAGGCCAATTATGCACAAGGTATGGTAGAACATACAAGAAGACCATCAGGTGGATCCAGAAAATAAGGCTTTAATATGCTGGTGGGAGAAACAGAGCTCATGCTTACTAGGCATTTTTCCAATGAGTCGTTCCCAAAAAAAATTTGGAGATTGCGCAGACAGGAGGGACTGAGCTATATGTCCAATGTTTGAGTGGAATGGCACTGCTGACATTTAAGAACATAAGAACATAAGAACATAAGAACTAGCCTGCTGGATCAGACCAGAGTCCATCTAGTCCAGCACTCTGCTACTTGCAGTGGCCCACCAGGTGCCTTTGGGAGCTCACGTGCAGGATGTGAAAGCAAGGGCCTTCTGCTGCTGCTGCTGCTCCCAAGCACCTGGTCTGCTAAGGCATTTGCAATCTGAGATCAAGGAGGATCAAGATTGGTAGGGCATGTATAACATTGGCAAATGAACATTTGAGGGCATGTATAACATTGGCAAATGAACATTTGAGGGCATGTATAACATTGGCAAATGAACAAGTGAATGAGTGGATATGAGGACAGATCTTGATTTATTGCAGGCCCTGGAGACTCTCTTTGGGCAAGAAAAGGTTTGCCTCCCGTTGACTGAGAAGAGTATCATTTTTCCAGCATGGGTCGCTGGTTGTTAATGATGCGTTGAGGTAGTTTGAGCTGAGAGCAATTTTAATGTTCTAAGCTTGTTGTAACACGCCCAGAGCCCTTCGGGGATTGGGCAGGATATAAATTAAAAAAGAATTCATATACTTGTATAAGGGTATGCGTATGTTATTCCATATAAGGTTATTCACAGCCATGTTACAAACTCATTGGGTTTTTTTTTGTCTCTCATATACAGTTAGGATTACAACACATGTCAGATAATTTCTTCACCATGTTGCAATTACCTATTGCACCTGTTTGTGTACCTGACAGTCTTGCTGCAATCTTATGGATTCCCAGCAAGCAAGGTTACAGGAGCCAATTGCTGATTATCCATTACCCCTTATATATGTCCTTGCAGTATCTGCTGCACTGCAGGGATGAATGTCTGTCGTGGCGAGATTTCTTGTATGGACTTATTTCCTGGAGCCCCGCTTTCACTTTCCATTCTCTCTGTGGCAAGCGATGCCAAATCTAGCACAACTTTTAATTTTCTTCACCTCCAGAACGGAGAGATTTTGCCCCAGGCAACATCCTCCACCCACCACCAGCCTCCCCACTCCCTTGAACTGCCATCCACACACCCTCACCCCCATTCCAAGTTGCTGGCACCTTGCTTCTCCAAATTCTCATATAATATTTCTTCTGCCTTTCTCAGTGATCAGGAGGGCTTTTCAGAACTTTATTTCAAATGAGACCCTATTTTAAAACAAGCCTCTCTCTTCTCTTGTGGCAGCAGTGGCAGGATGAGAGAGAGTGTGTGCAGGGAAAAGGAGGAGGCTATACTATCAGTTCTAGTCTTGAGACTATTGGGTGTGATGAGATCTGTGCCTTTAAGACTAAGTTGATTTGCAGAGTTAAAAGAACCAGGAAACACAGTGGCCCGGCAGAGTTCAACAGACAAACTGCTCTGTGGGCTGCCTCCTTGTGTGCAAACTGAAAGATGTTAGGAGGCACCACTACATGCCAACTGCACAGTGAAGAGCGCCCCAAGGTAAGCATTCCATGTAGTGGTAGTAGGTGCAAGTTCAGAGAGAACTGTGACTAACCCAAGGTCACCCAGCAGGCCGCATGTGAAGGAGTGGGGAAACAAATCCAGTTCACCAGATAAGAGTCCACCACTCATATGGAGGAGTGGAGAATCAAACCAGTTATCCAGACTAGAGTCCACTGCTCTTAACTACTACACCACACTTGCTGTCCATTCTCTTCTGGGGAACAGATGTCTGCAGTCTGAAGATCAGTTGTAATTCCAGATCTCCAGTCTCTACCTGGAGGTCGTGAACTCTAGGTGAGGTGGGATGGGGGGGGGGGTAACTGATAGTATTTGGTAGTGGAAAGTGCTGCCATGTCACAGCTGCCATGCCATGTTACAGTAACCCCATAGGGCTTTCAAAGTAAGACACAAATGGAAGAAGATAGCCATTACCTGCTCTGCATAGCAACTATGGACTTCCTCAGTGGTCTTCTATCCAATGTCTGATCAGCCAGCCCTGTTTAGCTTTCAAGATGTAATGAGACTGGGCCATCCAGATGTGGGCAGGTTGTGTCCCCCTTCTTTAACTTACTCAAAATCACATAAGAAGGGACATGTAGCACACACACACACCCCACACACACAGATGCGTAGCTCCAAGGGGTGGAGGGGTGCACAATGCACTGGATGTGTGTCCCTGCGGGGGTGTGGGGAGAGTGGTCTGGGGGCGTGGCGTAGGTGTTCCGGGGGCATTCCAGGGTGGGGTGGGGCGGAGGATGCACTGGTGCACCGAGCGCTTTCACCTCTCGCTACGCCTCTGCTCCCTCAGAAATCATGTCTTTTTCCATTGAGCTGGCAAGTTTAAAAAGTCAGAAAGAAGTCCCTCTGAATTCTGCAAATGCCACTGCTGGTGCAAAAAAAGAAGGGGAGAAGGACCAGAGGTGGAATCCAGCAGGTTCTCACAGGTTCCCGAGAGTAGGTTACTAATTATTTGTGTGTGCCGAGGGGGTTACTAATTGGTGATTTTGCCACGTGAGTTTTGCCTTAGTTACCTCCTCTCAGCAGTAGCGCTCAGAACTTGAAGCAGTCCAGCAGGAGGTGCACCAGCGTGCGTGGCAGCCCAGCCTGCATGCACTGCTTCCCTCGCCTTCAAGGACCCGAGCAGCTGACTGCATCCTTGCCACAGCCCCGCCCAGCAATGCCCCACCCCCGGAATGCCCAGCCATGTCCCTGTTGTGCCCCACCCAGCTCCATTGGTGCTACGCTACTGTTTGAATCCCACCACCATGGGAACCTGTTACTAAATTTTTTGGATCCCACCACTGAGAAGGACCCTTAGCATTTTTATGAAGATGAAAGAATTGTTTGCTCAGCCCTAGTAAGGAAAACCTGCTTAATGCTGGACTCAGAGGAAATAGCATCCTCACTGAGTTTAATTTGAAGAGACAAGAGCTCTCAGCTGTCTGGTGATGAAGGAAAACGTCTTTGAATACAGTTAAAGCTTCAGCTCATATTCCAGCCCTTGTATCAAAAACACAGCCACTTGGCACCAATTAAGTCGGGAATGGGAGAGGACAGGCGGAAAGAATTCATTGCATAACAAGAAGGGGAGAGGATTAGCCATGCTGATATTTATTAGACTAATAAGGGGGTTTTAAAGACACATGATTAATCATGTTAGGAAAAGGATGCTTTGTCAGTACAACTTTTGTGTTCTGAGAAAATTTTCAGAAAGTTATAATAGACGTCTTTATCCGTGTTTTTATATGTTTTGCATTATTAGAATGTATATTGAGAATAGTTGTTGGTAATTTTTTAAAAAAATTAATATAATATTACATGTATAGTTTAGTTTTGTCTCATAGGGCGATTCCGTACATGAGTAAAATAGGTTCAACCCAGTTTCCTGAGAAGGGTACTGACCTAGGTCAAAGCCATTGTTGTTTCCCACTGCAACCAGCTTGATCCCAGCTTGGAGGGCAGAATCATCCTGTGCCTCTTCGCCGCTCCGTTCCGATTGGCTACTGTTCTACGGCCATGTGCCATCTATCCCCACACACGTTATTTAAAAACTGCCACAGGAATGGAGGGACGAAGGTGGCGCTTTTTTATTGGCCAGCTGTACGCATGCCCGAAACACTCAGCTGTGATTGGCTGAATGGGGGACTCCTGGCATCAGAGATTCCGCACTTTACTGGAATCGAGCTGAGTTCGAGCGTGGTTCCCTGAAAAAGTAGTAGTTCCCAACTGGAGTTGGATATTTGACCATTACACGGGGCGAAGCTGGTACAAAACCACATCGATCCCAGTGGTTGTGCGGAGCACTTAGGTCAAATGCAGCTCGAACTTAGGTCGATAACGCAGCTGCGGAATCGACCTTAGTCTCTAGAACCAGCTGTATTTATTATTTGATTTTGGTTTCTTTTTTCTCTTTTGTTAATCTTTATTTTAAAAAAGGAACAGGGAGAAAACAACTTGTTTTTGTGATGACCACTTGGAAGGTTCTGAAGCAACGAGGAGAGGGTGTTGTGGGTTTCCTGGGCTGTGTGGCTGTGGTCTGGTAGTTTCTGCTGCTAACGTTTTGCCCACATCTATGGCTGACTTCTAAGATGTCAGCCAGGTCTAAGATGCCAGCCATAGATGTGGACAAAATGTTACGAGCAAAAACTACCAGACCACAACCACACAGTCCAGAAATCCCAGAAGAGCCAGTTTATTCTGGCCGTGAGAGTCTTCAACAATGCAATAAAGAAGTGAATAATTAGATGGGAACAAAAATTATGGTCTCTCTCTCTGTTTACTTCTTTCACAATCTTTTTCTCTATCTCAGTGTGAACAGCTGTTTTTCAAAGAAAGCCCACATCATCATCATCATCATCATCATCATCATCATCATCATCATCATCATCATCATCATCATCATCATCATCATCATCATCATCATCATCATCATCATCATCAGAAGAAGAAGAAGAAGAAGAAGAAGAAGAAGAAGAAGAAGAGGAGGAGGAGGAGGAGGAGGAGGAGGAGGAGGAGGAGGAGGAGGAGGAGGAGGAGGAGGAGGAGGAGGAGGAGTTTGGATGCATATCCCCCCTTTCTCTCCTGTAGGAGACTCAAAGGGGCTTACAATCTCCTCACCATTCCTCCCTCACAACAAACACCCTGTGAGGTGGGTGGGGTTTGAGAGAGCTCCGAGAAGCTGTGACTAGCCCAAGGTCACCCAGCTGGCGTGTGTGGGAGTGTACAGGCTAATCCAGGGGTCTGCAACCTGCGGCTCTCCAGATGTTCATGAACTACAATTCCCATCAGCATGGCTAATTGGCCATGCTGGCAGGGGCTGATGGGAATTGTAGTTCATGAACATCTGGAGAGCCGCAGGTTGCAGATCCCTGGGCTAATCTGAATTCCCCAGATAAGCCTCCATAGCTCAGGTGGTAGAGCGGAGAATCAAACCTGGTTCCTCCAGACTAGATACATGAGCTCTTAGCCTTTTACGCCACTGCTGCTCCGGATAGTATCTAACGGTGCCTTCAGGAATGAACTTGGGGTAGAATTCCAGAGCCATGGGTCCTTAGTTCAGCAGGAGCCCCCCCCCCCCAATCAGCCAATGGATCATGTTTGAGGAATACATTACCATCTAAAATAAGAAAGAGGGCATGAGGCTATTAACACCAGAGTCTTCCATCTGCTAACCACACCACTCCTGGGATTATCCGTCCAATATAAAAAGCAGCAGTGAGGAAATCCTGTCAGAGGCATACAATGGGTTGGGCTGTAGGGAGCCAGCATGTGTAGTAGGTAAAGCATCGGACTAGAATCTGGGAATCTCAAGTTCAGATTGTTACCGCTGCTGCTCGGGTAACAGTAAGTGATTTCAGCTCAGCAACGTAATGAGGCGCAGGAAGCCAACGTTCTTTAAGCAAAGGATTTTATTTGCAGGTGATGGTCACAGCTCGGGCAGGAGAATCACACTTTTGCAACCCAGTGCAAGAACTTTTATTCCCAAACTTCAAAAGGGGCAGAGGGGCAGAGAAAAGGGGAGGTGAGGGGGCAAGTCCTTCACCAAACACCAATAAGAAAACAAACAACACAAAAACAAGCTACAGTTACAACTTCTGAATGGGATTACAAAATCCTGCTGTCAAACGTCTTCCCATGAGATCTTGCAATGGTGCTGAAGGGAGGAGCAGATAAGGTCCATTCAGAAAATCCAGGAGGGCTCCTTACCGCACGCAGCTATCTCCTTTATCAGATGGCTGCTTCCTTTAATAATACCCTGAGGCTCCCGCCTCACATCGTTGCAACAAAGAAAAGTTCAAACTGTCCAATGGTGGTCCCTACACGTCTTCCAATGCTGGGGACCTCTGGGTGCTGGCAACAGATCTGATTTGCAAGTCCAAAGAAGGTCTTTGTCTTTGTTAAGGAGTCAGCTGGGTGTTGGTCTAAGCTGCATTCCAGAGCCAACTTTCTTGTCTCTTAATATCAGACTTTACAGGCTACTGCTTTTGCTATCAGACACAAATTTCAAAAATAACATTTCTAAGTTTAAACATTAGGGAAACCTTAAGGGATAAACACATATACTTATAGGCAAGACTTTCCTAAACCTAACAATAACAGAACCTTAAACTAACTGGAGAACCTAGTCAAACTAAAATCCTAAACCAGTGCAGTTTTTTTCCTGGTTGCACACATCTCCTGTTGCATGCTTATGTGGGAGGGTACAGTTAAGAGACACTCAATACTGTAATTATGTGCATATCATTACTAACGGATCACTTTCACCAACGCTCCTGTTTCCATGCAGCAACTTTCCAGGGAATGGACTGCAGCCAGGATTGACTCTTGTCAGATGCTCCAATGCAGGTTGTTGTCTGGGTGTTGCTGCAGAAAGAACAGGCTTACCCACCTCCCGATGGGAGGGACAGGGAATATCAAGAGGCAAGAGGCTTGAGAATTATTCAATAAAAAAATTATTGAATCCAACAGCATCTCCTGTAGCAACAGGATCAAAGAACTGGAAAGAAGCAAGGTTTTTTATAGGGGGAAAAAGTATGGGAAGGAGTGTCTCCAGAAACAATCCACACATTCAAACTTTAGTACATCTACTGGCAGAGCATTTGTACCGATGGCAGTATTTAAGATTTTCATATAAGAAAAGGGGGTGCAGCAGTAAATATTAGTAATAGGACTACAACTACTGTTGCACTCTGGCTGTAACTAAGTTTTCAAATATGTATATCTATATACATGAGTTTATATCATTGTTCATATTTTTTTATATCTCATTAGTTATAAATACAGTCATTTCTTGTCAACAACATCCAACAGGTAAGTTCAACTTATTTTTAACAATTGTAACAGATAGATTCAGGGTCATCCATATTAATTCAGGTAAGTATTTAGTTCATACTCTCTCGTCAGTTCAACTTCCATAAGGTAAGTATTCAATCAATGCAAAAACATGTATACACATAAAATATATATTCAGTCCATCTTGATTCATCAACATTTTATATAAATCCACCCATTTAATTAATAATAAGTCCAAAATTGTGCACAAGTTTAAGTCCAAATTCTTTTAAACACAAAGAGGAAAACGCATTGCGCCTAATCCGCATTTTTCGATGGCTTCCTCAGCCCCACAGGTTGTAGATATAATTTATATTGGCTTCATATGGGTACTTTTCTCTCAATCTGAGCTGAAATTTCCCATCATGCCATGTTCTAGTAGTACAGAACACATTCAATTTTCTCACCAAGAATGATAAATCAAAGATAAATTCAGTCTATTCCATCTCATCAGGTCTTTCTGTACATCGCTCCACACTTTGACATAAATATTTTGGAATAACTTAGGCTCATTCCGCACATGCAGAATAATGCACTTTCAAACTGCTTTCAGTGCTCTTTGAAGCTGTGCGGAATGGCAAAATCCACTTGCAAACAGTTGTGAAAATGGTTTGAAAACGCATTATTTTGCATGTGCGGAAGGGGCCATAGAGTTCTTACTTGTTAACCACACTCCCAAATATTTAACTTTTTTCCACCATACATCCAGACAGTTGAGATACATTAAGTTGTGAAGTTTGGTCCACATTTTTAGTCAATATTTTATTTTTATTTTTATTTGGCTTAAACTGCACCAGATCTCCCAAATCATTTATTTTACATAAAAATCTTTCCACATTTTTGTACTGGTTCTTCTAGTACTGTGGTGGCGAACCTTTGGCACTCCATATGTTATGGACTTCAATTCCCATCAGCCCCTGCCAGCATGGCCAATTGGCTGATGGGAATTGTAATCCATAACATCTGGAGTGCCAAAGGTTCGCCATCACTGTTCTAGTATTATCACTACATCATCTGCAAAGCCTTTCAATTTATAATGCTTTGTACCCACTTTCAATCCTTTTATTTGACCATCGCATCTTATATTTCTGTTAAAAATCTCACAGGTTAATATAAAAACTAATGGTGAGAGAGGGCATCCTTGTCTAGTGTAAGGCTGAACGCCAGAGGCGTACATAGGGAAAATGGAGCCTGGGGACAAAATCTGAGTTTTGCACACACACACCCCTGCTGTCAGGGGTACAATTATAAAGATAGCAGCACCAAAATTTCAGAGTATCTTCAGGAGACCCTCCTGATGATACCACCTAGGTTTGGTGAAGTTTGGTTCAGGGGGTCCAAAGGTATGGATTTTCAAAAGTGTAGCCCCCATCTCCTATTAGCTCCCATTGGAAACAATGGGGGATGGGGCACCCACTTTGGGAGTCCATAACTTTGGACCCCCTGAACCAAACCTCACCATACCTGGGTGGTGTCATCAGGAGAGTCTCCTGAAAAATCCCTGAAATTCTGGTGCTACTAGCCTAAAATCTGTGCCCCCTGCAGGCCAAAAACAGAAAAAAACACTAAAAATACAAAAAAACCACAAATCGACCTGCATGTCTTGCGCCCTCCACAAGTGGGCGCTCGGGGACATTTGACTCTCCATGTCTCCATTGCACCTGCTGAACACCACTCAGACAAAGTTAACTTAAAAAGAAGAACTTATTGATTTGTGTCGCCCTGGCTACAGGGTGCTGGAACTGAGGATTCTTGTCCTCAGTTCCAGTATTTATTCTATTTACAAAAACAGACAGCAACCAATCAGCTTTTCCCCTCCCCCCAGTTCCCGGTCTCTCATTGGTTCTGATGGAGCTACCTAGTTTCATTTTGCCATAGCTCCCCAGCTCTGTTTCCTGCTCTAACACAAAAAAGCGTGAGCTGGTGGTTGCTGGGAATTGTAGTTCTGACAGTCTAGTTCCTTTTGTTGTCTCACTTTTTTTTTTACATCTCCCCCTTTACAATTACTTTAGCATATTGTTTGGTATAGATTGCCTCTAGATCGTTTGGTATAGATTGCTGCATCTTAGAGCTGGACATGACCAAGCTGAGCCCAGTGTTGAATTGCAAACTCAGCCTGGCTGGATCCAGCTTTCAGCTGTGGACTCCACCTACAAAATCCACATGGGCTTTGGTGGCAGTATGAACAGTTCAGCTCTAGACCTGACCAGGTTTGCAGGGGAGGGGAGAAAGAATGTTTTTCTTTCTTTTTTAAAAAAAGGTGTCAGGTCAAGATGTTCATTTTTCAGGATCCAATTTTCTTGGTTCCCTTTTATTGCTACCCTTTTCAGGTTGAGAAAAACCCAAAATACCAACAAGGCATTTGGGGAGGATTTTTTTGGTTCACCCACCCCTATTGGGGATAGTCAATACAATTAGGGCAAGGCACAGTGTATCAGTGCATCTGTCCACAGTGAAAATACATGGCATTGCAGCCAGGCTGTGATCTCAGTCTTCTAAGAACATAAGAACAAGCCAGCTGGATCAGACCAGAGTCCATCTAGTCCAGCTCTCTGCTACTCGCAGTGGCCCACCAGGTGTCTTTGGGATCTCACATGCAGGATGTGAAAGCAATGGCCTTCTGCAGCTGTTGCTCCCGATCACCTGGTCTCTTAAGGCATTTGCAATCTCAGATCAAAGAGGATCAAGATTGGTAGCCATAAATCGACTTCTCCTCCATAAATCTGTCCAAGCCCCTTTTAAAGCTATCCAGGTGAGTGGCCATCACCACCTCCTGTGGCAGCATATTCCAAACACCAATCACACGTCGTGTGAAGAAGTGTTTCCTTTTATTAGTCCTAATTCTTCCCCCCCCCCCCCAGCATTTCCAATGAATGCCCCCTGGTTCTAGTATTGTGAGAAAGAGAGAACAATTTCTCTCTGTCAACATTTTCTACCCCATGCATAATTTTATGGACTTCAATCATATCCCCCCTCAGCCGTCTCCTCTCCAAACTAAAGAGTCCCAAACGCTGCAGCCTCTCCTCATAGGGAAGGTGCTCCAGTCCCTGGTCAGTCTCCAGGGCCTTGGGGCTGGAGATGTTGCATTATCAACCAGCGGACACATGTAGATGGAAAAGATGAGTCGACAGCTTTTAAAGCATGGGAGAAGAACTTGCATTGCCACCAGAGACAATTGTTCCAGTGCCACACCGATTGGATTTTGCTACCCCTTCAGGATCACTGCACAGAGGGTGATTCTCTGATAGCGAAATGTCCCCCAGAACCAAAAGAGCAGAACAAAGAACCCAGTCCATGTGACAGTTTCAAAAATGTAAAACGTGCCATGAAGACTGGTCAGACGGGTGGGAAAACAACAGACCAATCAACTCTATATATGTAGCCAAACAGGATAATGAGAATGGTGTGTGTGTGTAAGAAAAAAATGTCAAATGGTCACAGAGGTAGCTCTGAGTCTAGTGCTAGAGTACATGTGCAACACCCCCCCCCCAAAAAAGTAGATGGTCTGAGGGTGGGACAGAACTATCCATGATCTACTCCCTGGGTTTCTCTTGGGACCAGCTCCTTATGCTTTCCCCCAGTGATCTGCACCACTGTATTAAGGAACGGCTATTTGACCAGGAACATCAACTCCTAGTTAGCAAAGCAAGGAGCCTGTTTTCCCCCCTTCACTTTGAAATCATGCCTGGGAACTGCAGGACAGCTGCTTACCTAAATATCTTGCTCGACCCTAAGTCTAGGTGGTTATTCACCAGAGCAAGAACAAACACATTCCCTCTCACCTTCTCCCCGGAGAGATTCATGGCATACTCACAGAAAAAGCGTGCATGTCCATATTGCTCAACCTCTGAGGAATCTTTGGAGCATGTTCTATTAGTCTGCCCGAAATTCATAGATCTCAGACCTAGCTTGTTTTTTTCAACACCGACAAACTTGTGCCCTGCATATTCCAAATTGAACCGCCTCTTGAACAATGAGGACCCCAGGCAGTTGAAAATGGTGGTCAAGTTCCTGCTCGATATTGTAAAATAAGTTTCTGGCTCTCTTTTTATTTACTTATTTTCTTGAAGTTTGTACTGTATGAACTATGAGCAGTTGTTTTACCCTGTCAAACTCAGGATCATATTACTGCACAGTTTTATCTGTATTTTCTCTTGATGCCTAATTGAATTTGAATTTGAACTATTCATGATGTTTCCTGCCCATGGTGTATATTGGACAAAAGCAGAACAATTTATACAGATGTTGCACTGCCAGAAAATGCGAGCAAACTTGAAGATTCACCAAAGGCATAACTGGAATTCAACAACAACCAATATGAAACCAATATGCATAAGAGGTTACATTCAGATGGTCTCTCCTCCTGATTTTCAAAAGGACTCTGCCTAGGGAATTATTTTGAAAATGACTATATTGCACTCAAATCCATCCTTTCTTTTTGTGTGTTGCAACATGAGACACAAAAGCACCAGAAATTATTGAAGGGAATATTAAGTCCTGAGAGAAATGATGTTGTTTCTGAGGGAAATTCCAAGCATCTTGTCCTTAGCCAAACCCAGCCTATGTTTGAAGGCGTGTCAAACCCTGATGGGATATTCCTGGCTTTGGGCTCTCATATTTTCCCAGGATAGGCCTCAACGATGCCAGGTTTGCAAGTAACCAGAAGGAAACAGAAAATGCGGGTACCCAGTGAATACTGAGAACAACTTCCCCCGAGTTCCTCACAGTTTTAGCCCTTGAACTTCCATTGTTCCACCTAAGAATACACGCACAAAAAAAAAATAGTAATGCGGGCAATGTTTTGCAGCCTGCACAGAGAACACACTCTCCCCCACCAGATCACAGATGTTTTTAATCAAAATTGGGTTCCTGTGGATGTTTATCCGGTATATGGTTTGGCAGCCTGCTATTGTTCAGCAAATTAAGGACACTGCCAGGAGAGCCGAGGAGAAAAGGGAGTGTTGTATAAGTGTTTTGCACCAAATAAATACACTGAAACATCCCTAGTACTCTGCTTAGCATTATTAAAATTGGAAATATTTTTTCTTGTTTTTGCCTGGAACCAGGGTGTGGCAGTTTCAGCAACCAAGACCCTGTTCTGGGCAACTGAAATAGATATAAATGGAAAAAAATCCTTTTTTTGTATTATTTAGAAAGAAGCACACGCCAATGTGTATGAACGTAACTACATATTTCTATCATCAGGTGGTAGATGCAATCAGCATCTACAATGTGCTTCTTTCTTATCTCTTCATCATTACGTAATAGCCTAACTCCACAAATGCTTATGTTCTCAAACAAAAGCCGGCAGCAGGATTATTTCTTATTTATTAAGAACATAAGAATAAGCCTGCTGGATCAGACCAGAGTCTGTCTAGCCCAGCACTCTGCTACTCGCAGTGTACCACCAGGTGCCTTTGGGAGCTCACATGCAAGATGTGAAAGCAATGGCCTTCTGCTGCTGCTGCTGCTGCTCCTGAGCACCTGGTCTGCTAAGGCATTTGCAATCTCAGATCAAGAGGATCAAGATTGGTAGCCATAGATCGACTTCTCCTCCATAAATCTATCCAAGCCCTTTTTAAAGCTATCCAGGTTAGTGGCCATCACCACCTCCTGTGGCAGCATATTCCAAACACCAATCACACGTTGCGTGAAGAAGTGTTTCCTTTTATTAGTCCTAATTCTTCCCCCCAGCATTTTCAATGTATGCCCCCTGGTTTTAGTATTGTGAGAAAGAGAGAAAAAGTTCTCTCTGTCCACATTTTCTACCCCATGCATAATTTTATAGACTTCAATCATATCCCCCCTCAGACGTCTCCTCTCCAAACTAAAGAGTCCCAAACGCTGCAGCCTCTCTTCACAAGGAAGGTGCTCCAATCCTTCAATCATCCTCGTTGCCCTTCTCTGCACTTTTTCTATCTCCTCAATATCCTTTTTGAGATGTGGCAACCAGAACTGAACACAGTACTCCAAATGGGATCGCACCAGTGCTTTATATAAGGGCATGACAATCTTTGCAGTTTTATTCTCAATTCCTTTCCTAATTATCCCCAGCATAGAGTTTGCCTTTTTCACAGCTGCCATGCATTGAGTTGACATTCCCATGGAACTATCAACTAAGACGTCCAAATCCCTTTCCTGGTCTGTGACTGATAACACTGATTCCTGTAGCGTGTATGTGAAGTTTGGATTTTTTGCACCTATGTACATCACTTTACATTTTGCTACATTGAACTGCATTTGCCATTTCTTAGCCCACTCACCTAATTTATAAAGGTCCACTTGGAGCACTTCGCAATCTTTTGTGGTTGTCACCACCCTACATAATTTGGTATCATCCACAAACTTGGCCCCCACGCTACCCACCTTACTTCCAGGTCATTTATGAATAGGTTAAAGAGCACTGGTCCCAAAACAGATCCTTGGGGGACACCACTCCCTACATCTTTCCATTGTGAGAACTTCCCATTTACACCTACCCTTTGCTTCCTGCTTCTCAACCAGTTTTTAATTCATAGGAAGACTTCCCCTCTTATTCCTTGATTGCTGAGTTTTCTCAATAGTCTCTGGTGAGGAACTTTGTCAAAAGCCTTTTGGAAATCCAAGTAGACAATGTCCACTGGTTTCCCCTTTACATGCCTGTTTACACCCTCAAAGAACTCTAGTAAGTTTGTAAGGCAGGACTTGCCTCTGCAAAAGCCATGCTGACTCTTCCTCAGCAGGTCTTGCTTTTCTACATGTTTTATAATTTTATCTTTAATGATAGATTCTACTAATTTACAGGAACAGATGTCAAACTGATTGACCTGTAATTTCCTGGGTCCCCCTAGATCCTTTATTTGAAGATTGGTATGACATTGGCCATCTTCCAGTCTTCAGGGATGGAGGCTGATTTCAGGGATAAGTTGCATATTAAAGTGAGAAGATCAGCAATTTCATACTTGAGCATTAAACTCTTGGGTGAATGCCATCTGGGCCAGGGGATTTGGTAGCATTTAGTTTATCAATGGCTGCCAGAACTTCTTCCTTGTCTACCACTATCTTTGTTAGTTCCTCGGATTCGCCTCCTAAGAAGCTTGCTTCAGGAGCAGGAATTTTCCTCACCTCCTCTTGGGTGAAGATAGATGCAAAGAATTCATTCAGCTTCTCTACAATCTCCCTGTCCTCCTTTAGCACACTTTTTGTTCCTTCGTCATCTAATGGGCCTACTGCTTCCCTAGCTGCCTTCCTGCTCTTGATGTACTTGAAAAACTGTTTGTTGCTGGTCTTGATGTTCGCAGCCATGCGTTCCTCATAATCCTTTTTTGCCTCCCTTACTTACTTGCTTTTCTTTTGCCACCATTTGTGTTCCTTTCTGTATTCTTCATCAGTCGAGCTGGACTTCCATTTTCTAAAAGGCATCTTTTTTTTTCCTGATAATTTCCTCAGCCTTCCTAACCATGGTGGCTTTCCTTTGGACTGGGTGCTGCCTTTCCTAACCTGCAGGACACATTCCAGCTGAGCTTTTATTTTGTTGAACTCACCAATCTCACAGTTGAACTCACCAATCATGTGTTTTTAAATAACCTCCAAGCAATTTGGACAGTTTTGACTCTCTTGATTTTCCCTTTCAGCTTCCTGCGCACTATCCCCCTCATCTTTGAGAAAGTTCCCTTTCTGAACGTAAATGTAACTACATTAGTAGTTGTCACTTCCTCGCATGCAGAGATACTGAATCTGACAGCATTGTGGTCGCTGTTCCCTATCAGCTCAACAACACTGACTTCCTGCACCAGGATGTGGTGTAGTAGTTAACAGCAAGTAGAATCTAATCTAGAGAACTGGGTTTGAGTCCCCCCTTCCTCCACCTCAGTGGCTGACTTTTATCTGGTGAAGTGGATTTGTTTCCCTGCTCTTCCACATGAAGCCTACTAGGTGATCTTGAGATAGTCACAGATCTCTCTGAACTTTCTCAGCCCCACCTGCATCACAAGGTGTCTGTTGTGGGGAGAGAAAGAGAAAGGAGTTTGTAAGCTACCTCAAGTCTCCTTACAAGAGTGAAAGGCAAGGTATAAATCCAAACTCCTCCTCCTTCTTCATCTTGTATGCTTTCATAACATAAAACAACAAAATCATTCATTAAGTAAACTAACATAGATGGTGGTTAAAGTCTATCTTAATTATACCAACATTCTGATGCATTATAACAACCCAACCAATAAAGCAGAACAACAGAAAGGAGAGGGAAGATGGTATCAGCAGAGTTTAAAGCGGAGTCACTCTGGTAAGACAAGAAGGTCTAATAGTGTTCCTGCACTCACTGAAGCCACCTACCACTCTTGGAAAAGAATACTCTCCACACAAGGTGATCTTTCCATAGGAAGGTTTTACTTTTGCAGTTGCAAGGTTACACAAGTCTATGCTATACAAGACTTTAAAACTATACAGAACTCTTCAGCAAGAACGCAGTGAACACACACTTAAGTTAATACTGAACTCAGACTCAGAACTTAGCATATACAATGCATTGGTTCTTATACATCCAACAAGGATACTTTTCCCCAGCCCCGGCAACAGCCTCTCATTGGTCTAGAGTCACAGTTGAACTCACCAATCATGTTGAAGGTTAACTGTAGCCACTTCGCCCTAGACTGACTGTTTCCTGCCTCTTTGTTGGGCAAACTTCTGCTGACTAGAAGATTAACCTTTTGTGAACTTTTCTTTTTTTATATAACATGACAGATGGGAGAGGGGGGGTCTCTAGATGGTAGAATGCCATAGTTGCCTCAACTAAATGCCTGGTGGAACAGCTCTGTCTTACAGGGCCTATGGAATTGCACCAAATCCCACAGGTCCCTGGTTTCACTGGACAGAGCATTTTGCCAGGTTGCAGGCAAAGCCAAAAACTTCCTTTGCCACTCCAGGGTGGGACTGGCACTGCTCAGAGTTCCTGACCAAAATAACGCCGCAACACTCTTGTCTGGGGGTTAATATTTTGGCCATAGCCAAACCATTTTATTGACAAAGGATGAAGAGAAGCGTGAGGCGCAGCATGGGATCTGATCTGAACACTGGGCAGCCCAAATGCTGTCCCCCAGTGAAAACTTTCCTCCAACCCACCTGTTGGAGGAAACCATTAACCTTGCGAAGCAACTGTGGAACCCAGCTGGGCGGAGGCCACTTTCTGGGGATCCATTTTGCACAGCACAGTGATAGTGGAACTCAGGTGGGCGCCCAGCCCAGTGGTGGGATTCAGCAGGTTCCCACCACTTCGGCAGAACCGCTTGTTAAAATGGTGCTTGTAAACAACCAGTTGTTAAATTATTTGAATCCCACCACCGGAAACGGTTGTTAAATTATTTGAATCCCACCACTGGCCCACCATTTTACCACTAAGGAGTGCAAGCCTCAGTAGCCTCCGGCTGGGCGTCCTGACCCACGGCTTGCTCCACCCCAAACCTCTTAAGGAGGTTCCACCAAAGAGGGTTAGCTCCACAGCTCCTCTCACCATCACATCAGTTCCCATGCGCCAACCGCCAGCTTGGCTATGACAGCATACACAAGCATTAACATTGTCCAAAGGGGAGAGGTGGGTGGGAAACTCAGTGCCACTCTGCTCCAGGGTGGGGCCAAGGGCCGGGTCAAAGCTTCATATAGGCTCTCTACCGCTCCACCTGCTGACGCCCATGGTGGGCGTGGCCACTGCCTGCCTTCCGCCCTTCCAACAGGAGGCATAGTGGGGCCTCTTTGCAGTGCCCATCCTGGGCAGCAATGGCGGGCCCTGCTGATTCAGGGCTGCTCTTTATACATTCTTCCCAATGGGGATTCAAAATGGCTTCCATCATTGTTTCTATAGATCTACTGGTATTAACATTGATCTCCAGACAACCAAGATCTGTTCCCCTGGAGAAAATGGCTGCTTTGGATGGTTCACTCTATGGCATTATACCAACTACGGTTGCCAACCTCCAGGTAGTGACTGGAGATCTTGTGAGATTACAACTGATTTCCAGGCAGTAGAAAAGAGCAAGAGCACCTCAAGGACTAAGGGAGGAGGGCAAAGATGGCAACCAGTTAAGAGTGCTACTTTGGAGACTGTTTTTTTCCTCCTTTTTGGACCTTTCTCCTCCCTTTTTTTTTGAAGGAATGGCAATTGTTTTGGTGCTCAAAAGATTTATCTGGTTATCATCTAGCTGTAGTGAGAAATTGACCTTGGAAGAAAGATAATTACTTCAACTACACAAGCCAAGGGAGTGTCGGTATTTCATGGAGTGTGAATCAGCTTTTCTGAGCCAGTGTATATGGAGCAAACTTGGAGGAAGTTATTTGAATACCAACTTTAAAGCTGAATGCATCAAGAACATTTAGCAGAATTCTTTTGAAAGCTGACTCTCTGCCTACTGCTAAAAATTTAATTCCACTGACATACTTGTCCGGGTTATCTTCTGTTGTAAAGGAACAGGCTAGTCAAGTGATGGGAGCTAGATCTGATATCTTCCCCGGCATCAAAATAGACTAAGATTGACGATTACTTTGTAATAACAATCCACAGTATAATGTTTCTACCTTGAATTCTTTTGCTGGCCTAGCCACAATGGCCAAGGTTTGTACACACTGGGCTCGGTGTGAGATCTTGAGTGGTGATTCAACCTTCCTATTACAGGAAGAGGAAGTAGACCTTGGTGGTTTCTGCATAGCACTCTAATAACATGTGTAACACATTATTAATGATCCCTGTTTCCCCTGTTTGCCTTTGTATTGGAGAGTTCACACACACACACACCCATGAAACCATTGCAAACAGTTCAGGTTGCTGTGGCTCCTTTGATTTCTCCAAAAAGATCACTAGTTAAGTGATTTTTGTAAAAGCTGAGTTGAGGGAAACATAATAGGCTGAACCTGTTTTGATGAAGCCCTGTACAAAGTTCTTCCCAAAAATGGGATATTTGGGCTGTGCAGAAACCATCAATGTTAAAAAAACACACCAAATAGACCTCAAAGGTGCTTTCAATCCTGACAGTCCAAATTGTGGACATATTTGAAAATTTAAAATTAGTACTTTTAAAATTAACTATACTTCATAATAACTATATTTCATAATAAAGGCAAAGCAAAGACAAGACATGCTAAAAATTTACCATTTGACCAGATCTCCTGTTCCTCTAAGGAATAAAACCCAAGGAGCAGCATGACCTCTAACTTGCCGCAATCCAATGGTAATTCTTCCATTACTTATAATATATCTCTTTCTTTTGACTGTTAAAAAGATAAAGGCCAGTTTTGCAATTAATGAGTGTAATTTCTCTCTCAAATATCAATGGATAATTTTAAGGTTGTTCTTTGTTTCGGTTTTTTTTCAAAAAAATGTTTATTCAGTTATGCATTATAATTACAACAATTTAAACTTGTACACAAAAAGAAAAATATAGAGAAGCATGAAAGCGAGAGATAGAGAGATAGGAGTAGAAGAAAGAAGTTGGAAATAGAGATTTTTTTAAAAAAACCAGAAAGTTAAAGATCCATTACAACAACCATAGTGAATAAAATATATTCATACAGTAAATTCAGGACTTCCCCCCAACTAATACATTTTCATATACACAATGAAACTCTGGGGAGGGGAAAGAATTTGGTAGGGTATAACCCACCCTCCAAAGTGACCATTTTCTCCAGAGGAACTGACCTCCATAGTCTCAAGATCAGAGGCAATCTGGAGCCATCTCCAGGACCCAGATGGAGGTCCTGGAAGGGGAGGGAGGGGAGGGAGTGAGGGAGTGAGGGGTGAGATGCAAGGGAGGGGAGGAAGGGGTAGGGGTAGGGGGCCGGCATCTGGACATGGCCCACCCACCCTAACGGAGAGGGAGGGGAGGGGTGGCATGCAAGGGAAGGGGAATGAGGGAGGGGAGAGAGGGGTGACATGCACAGGAGGGGAGGGGCCCCGGCATCTGGACATTCAAATACTGACAAACAAATTAATGACTCCCAATGTTTGAATAGCCTTATTAAAATTGGCTGAAATTAGCAAAGAGAATTTAAGGGAAAGCAAAAACCTTTTAATCATTCAGGGTTAAATCAAAGATTATATCTAAATTTAATATGTGTTCCAATTTTCCCATTTTGTTATTTGAAAGTCAGACACATTTACATCTTTGCTTTTAAAGTTAAGGTGGTGCGAAATCTGATCAGTTATGCTCAAATCTTGAACTTTGTGGACCCATTCTTGGACCAAAGGAATTGGCAGTGTTCTCCATTTGGAGGCCAATAACAGTCTTGCTGCTGATGCTGAGTAGAGCAACAGATGTTGGAATTTGGCTGGAAGGGATAAGTCTGACAGTACAGGACTTAAAAGGTAAGTTTCCATGTTTAAATTAAAATTTACTTTGAGAATTCGTTGTATTTGTGAGTGAACTCTTAACCAAAATGTTTTGATTTTTTTGCAGGTCCACCACATATGGCTATAAGAACCCACACTTTTCCCACACTTCTAACATAAAGGTGAGTATCCTCTGTACATTCTTGTTAACTTTTCTTGGGTAAGGTATCAATGGTAAAACATGTTGATATTATTCTCTCTTAAAGCTACACATGGTGTAAACTTGTATATATTTCTCCAGTAGATAGACCAATTGTTTAATTGTATGTCTCTTCCCAGATTTCTTGCCCAATTAATCATGGTAACTTTGACCTGCTCTTGTTCAGTCTTGTATTGCAACAATAATTTGTAGTTTTTACTATTTAGCATTCTCTTTTATCAAAGCTTTATCAAGGGGATTTTCTGTTAAGTTAAAACCGCAACTATTTTTAATCTTTTTTGAAATAGCTAAATACTTGGGTATATGTACCAATGATACATATTATTATCTAGAATAATCTGTTCTCATTCTTTAAGTTTGTAATCATTTGCTTCTTTAACTAAGATATCTCTATAGCTAGGTAATCTATAGTCTGCTGTGTATGTCTTAATCTGTAACGTTTAGACTCAGCCGGGTATTTTATCATAAAATATTCTTTGGTATTTCTGCCAAGTCTTAAGTAGGGTTTTTCTGATATAAGGATTCTTAATTACTGTGGTTCTAGAGACTTTTTCTTTTGATCAGGCAACAACTGTCCATGCTATCCTGAGGGCAGGCCGTAGCCTTCTAGTGTTAATGAATTTGTATCTGTAAGGCTTATCCAGTCTTTTATTCACATCAATAATTGTGGTAAAGTTTTAAATCTGGTACGGATAAACCTCTATATTTTTATCTATCATATTTGTGAGTCTTATTCGAGGTTTCCTACCATTCCAGATGAATTTAGTTATTCTAATCAGTAAAGGGCTTTTCAGTTTCTATCAGTGGTAAATTTTGAAACAGGTACATAAACTTAGGGAGTACATTCATATTAATAAGTGCAATTCTTCCCATTAGGGATAAATTTAAATGTTTCCATTTTTGTAGGTTTATTTTAATTTAATTCCACAAATTTACAAAATTATTTTGGAATAATAGGTGGTTGTTATTTGTTATAAACAACCCTAGACATTATTCATGCTATTTCTTCTGTATTGTGTATTATTTTGTCTTTATATTAATTTTGGGGGAAAAATTCTTTTTCCTCCTTCAATCTAGTTGTAAGCCATTTCCCTGGCATATTTGCCGAAAAGAATTCTATTTGTTTGATAAAGGCGAGGGTTTTTTTTTTGCAATTTCATCAGTTCTAATCTTATCTAATTTTTAATATTTTTATTTTATTAGATATATTTTGAAGGTTTATTTTGTAATAAGATTTCCATTTTTTAACTCCATTTCTATCATCAGTTTTTCTTTAATCTTATGTTTTTTATCCGCTATTTCTTGGGATATCAGTACTCCTCTCATTACCACCTGGTGTGCATCCCAAAGAAGATTAATATCTCCCATTGAGTTTGTTAATATACCAATAGTTTTGAAGGGCCTGTATTATCTCTTTCTGAATGGTGGAATTTTTCAATAGCAAATCTTTACATTTCTAGATACGTCTTATGTCACTTTTGTTTAAATTTCAGACAACTGGATTATGATCTGAGAGATGTCTGGGTGGAATGTCGATTGTTTTTGTCAAATTATAGATATTACCTGGAGCTCAGATCAAGTCAAGGTGTGAGTGGCATTGGTGTCTGTTGGAGAAATAAGTAAAGTCTCTAGCCCTTTCTTGTTGTTCCTGCCATATATCATGAAACTTTAACATTTCTACCATATTGAAGAAAGTTTTGGGCAGCTTTCCATTATTAGGGGGATCCCTTTTCTTAGTTATTTTGTTTTTAGAGGTAGCAGATTTTTTTTATCAATTCTACATCCACAACACCTTTAAAATCTCCCAAGAGTACCCAATGTTCATAAGGTAAATCCAGTAACACATTCTTCAATTTGTCATTAAAAGTTGTCTTATTTTCATTGGGGCCATAGATGCCCACTATAAGTACTACTATACCCTTGGATTGAATTTCAACTGCTAGATACCTAGATACCGGAATAAATTTGGGTTCCAGAAAATTTTTAATATACATGGCAATACCTTCCCTTTTTTGAGCAACACCTTTGGGCAATACCTTCCCTTATATGAAAGAGCTCCCCTAGTTTTTTTGTTAAATATTTCTAATCTCTCATTTTGATGTAGGTCTCTTGCATACACAAGATGTCATTATTTTCCTTCCCAAAATGATGAAAGACATTTTTCCTTTTTTTAATTGTTCAACCCATTTATATTACACGATGTGATTTTTTACATATATGACAAAAAGAAGAATCAAAAACAAGAAACTGAAAGGTAAAAAAGAGAAAGCTTACTATACCTAGTTCTCTTCCTGGTAGAGTTTTGTTGTTGTTGTTAGTAATACATTCCTGGTCTTTAGATACAGAATCTATAGTATAGTTCTTTCCCTTGTATTCGAAAATTACACCCCTCAATAGTGCCCATCTAAATATAATGTCATTGTCCCCCAATAGTTTGGTCAATTTGGTATAATTTTTCCTTTTATGTAGAAGGCATTGATACATTTCTTTCATTATCTTTAGAGGGGTCCCATCCAGTGGGATTTTTTGTGAAGAATGGGTTTTTAATATTTAAATCACGCATTGATTTCTGCAGGCAAACTAGGATAATGTCTCTCAGTACTTTTTTTCCCCTCTAACAAAGCGTGAGTTCACCCTGTATACACGGTCGATTTCTTTTATTGCTATATCCTTGGGCATTTCCCATACTTCAGCCAATACTGGCAAAATCATCTCTATTATATTTTCTTTTGGGTTTCCTTCACTCCACAAATTCTCAACATGTTCTCTTTCCATTTTAATTCAAGAAGAACTATTTGGTCTGCTTGATCTTCATAAAGTTCTTGAAGTCCTTCAATCTTATCTCCAGTCATTGCTAATTTTTCACTATTGTCTTTAACAGTTTCTGTAAGTTGTTTAATTAACGTCTCCATTTTTTAATCTGGGAAACGTCTCTCTTAACTTCTTGTAGGTCTAAGTTCATTTTCTGAGACAATTCAAACAATTGGTCTAGGCACTGGTTTAAATCCACAGATTTTTCTGGAGTTTTATTGTCCGCAGGGCCACTTGTTTTCATCAATGAAACTGAGTTGGTTTTATTTCTCATTGTCATATGACAGGGTCTCACCTTGTTTATGATAGGTTTCTCAGCCTTTTCTACTGATATTCATTTGTCTCTTACAGCAGGAATTCACCCCCTCATGCCGCATTGGTTACTCGCTCTTCCGATGGTTCACTCTGGTATTTTCCAGCTAGTTGTTAACTTCTATCAGCTCCAGGCGTTGCTTTTCATTAATTAATCTTCCACCTGCCTTCCAACTGGTCAGTTTTCACTAAATAATCTATTATGTTGTAACAGTCAATTTGTTCAAGACTCTGTGGTTTGGGTTTGGAGCCAGAAGTGATTGGTTCCTGGTGTTCTCTTACCATCAGCTTCCTAAGTTTTTCCTTGTAGGGCATGTATTCTAGACCATTTACCATTTTTGTCACACTCCTTTGGACCTGTTCCAGCTTGTCAGTATCCTTCTTGAATTGTGGTGCCCAGAACTGAACACAGTATTCCAGGTGTAAAATATAGTGGTACTATTATGTCCCTTAATCAAGACAGTATACTCCTATTGATGCAGCCCAGAATTGCATTAGCTTTCTTGGCTGCCACATCACACTGCTGACTCATGTTCTTGGCTGCCACATCACACTGCTGACTCACTCTGGTGTGCAGTATTTTTATACCCCTTTGCGCAGGTAAGGCAGGAAATTCAAACTTAGGTACTATATGTTATATCTGATGTGCTTTTGAGAAACCATTTCCTCAAACTATTGTTTCTTCTATGCATTTCCTCAACCTTTAGATACAATCTCCCTAACAACAAGATCCCTTCCTGATTCACTCAAGCCTCAGCCAAATTTGAATACTTAAGGCAGAGACTTTAGGAAGTGCCTCTGCATAAACCATTCAAGTTAGGACCAATTGACCCCATTGTCCCGGGAAGTAGAGACAATAGATAGAGCTGCTAATTAGCTCAACCCCGCAAGTCCAGCAGGGAAACCCCAAGTAGTTGCAAAGAAATGAAACCTAAGTTTGAATTTCCCGCCTTACCTGCGAAAAGGGGTATAAAAATACTGCACACCAGAGCCTCAGTGCTCAATACTAGCCTGAACCTCTCTTGGTCACGTTGGGTTGAGACGCGATATATCGTCCTTCGCTTGGGTCCCTATGCTGGCATAGAGATCCTTGCCTTCTTCTGGAACTTCTCTGCAGAATTTAGGTAACTTATAAGTCCCTCGCTTCCCCTCCTATTCTATCATCCAGAACCTATCTTTTTCTCCCTGTTTATATACTTAGGAACTGTGTGTATGAATCTTAACGTCTCACTATATGATTGCTTGCAACCAAAATTTGTATAAAAATATTTAAACTACAATTTGGTCTCTTTTTGCATTCTTTGTAGAACGTTTCAAAAGCCAATTCTGGTATAGTTGTCTAAAATATCCCATCTAGCCTGCCTCTTGCACTGCCAAGCTGAGTAATTCCCCATCACTATTTTAAAAATAAGTTCTTACACTGTTAAGCTAGGTAACAGATCTTTGTCCCCTCAATGATCAAGTTGTTTACAAAATGGGCCTGTAGTATCCTGCCCCTGATGGACTTAAACTGAACAATGCAATCTCTTGGTAACTTGTTTTGTTTAGCATAAATTCAATTTATGCAGAAAGCTTTATCAATTTTCCCTTCCATTATCTCATGTTTTGCATCTACTAGCTGAGCCAGCTTTATGATAAGTAACTGTATAATATCCTGTTCCTCCACTTCTGGGATTGATCTGAGATGTAAATAATTTTCTCTTTGCCTGTATTCCCACATAGCAATGTGGTCTTGGAGTCTTTCATTTTCATCTTCCAATACAGAATCTTTTGGTCCAACCTATCTAACCTGTTCTTAATTCCTTTTACATCCTCTGTAAGGTTCTTGGTGGTGGTCAAGTTGGAGGTGATCAAGTTGGTGGTCAAGTTAAATTTACTTTCTTGTTTATTTCCATGAGGGTTGCTGTATTTGCTTCTAACAAATTAGGCAGTTTATTAAACATCTTTATTAAATCTGCATTACTTATTTCAACAGGGTTCTGCCCCGTCCCCATCTGGCCCTAGTATGTGACTTGCAAAGTCTCTCCTGGTTTTTCCTTTGGTAGGGTCATGCTTATTGGCCATAGTTTAAAACTCACCTACAGTACTTTCTCAAAACAAAAATATATTTCTCCCCACAGTCTTTTCCCTGGTCACAGATACTTCCATATTTCTAATCTTCTTGTTGTCTAAAAGTTTTCCATCTTATTGTCAAAGAATTTCTTCCTTTACTTCAGATTCTTCCCTCACTTCAGATTCTTCCCTCTTCTTTCTTGAAGTGACTCAGATTTATGAGGTGACAAACTCAGATCCTGCATTCCCATTCCCCTCCCATGCTTTCATAGCCTATTATCTCTTCCTTACATAAATATTTTGATCTTCTGGCCAATCAAATCCTTCAATTATTGTAAATTTCAATATGCATTTATCTTCTTATTTTAATCTCTCTGCTTTAAGTTTAACTAAAATTAAGTAAACCTTCTAGAGTCTTTTTTCTTCCAAACTTTGTATTATGATTCTTTGCTTATGTTGAATTAAAAAAAACAACCCTCACAATTACTGCAGGTTCCTTAAGTCTTTAATTCTTTAAGTCCACCAAACAGCCAGTCTGCACTTTTTTGTTTCCTCCAATTGTGAGATAACTTCTTATTTGTCAATCCACGTATGATGAAACTAGGGCTCATTCCGCACATGCAGAATAATGCACTTTCAAACTGCTTTCAGTGCTCTTTGAAGCTGTGCGGAATAGCAAAATCCACTTGCAAACAGTTGTGAAAGTGGTTTGAAAACACATTATTTTGCGTGTGCAGAAGGGGCCTAGGTTTAAGAAATCTGGTTTGAAGCAGCTTGATTCTTTTTGGTTCCACAGCCGGGTTTAGCCAAGATGGTGATCGCATTCTCAAGCTTCACTCTAGGACAGGAAGAAACTTCCTCCAACACTCCCTTCTCCTGAAAAAAACCTTTAGGAGATACATGGTTGATCTGAAGTCTATCTCCTTCATCTGGAGATGAAACTCCGGCTTGAGAAACCTCTCAAACCTAATAACCCCTCAGCTGGGGTTTTTTTTGCTTTAACAGAGAGCTGCCATTGCTTCAATCCCACATTAGAAGTCTTCCTGTCATTGGTATTGTGGTTGTGCCCTGATCTAGGTGGCCCAGGTGAGCCCAATCTCATCCAATCTCAGAAGCTAGGCAGAGCGGGCCCTGGTTAATACTTGCATGGAAAACTACCAAGGAAGTTCAGGGCTGCTACAAAAAAGACAGGTGATGGGAAACCAACCCTAAATGTGTCTTGTCTTGAAAACCTTCAATAGGTCACCAGGTTTTTTAAAATATTATGTTAATACTAACGATTAATGCTTAATATCCTTCTAAGTTTACATCTATAACCTTTAGGAGGAAATTTGCTACATTCTCGCACACAAAGGGATCAGGGTTATCCAAAATTAGAGGAATCTTGAGGGCATCCATTAGTTGGTTGTATAAAAGTGGGGCAATAGTAGATTGGGTCATTCTAACTTTGGCAAATCATGCACAGTGAAACAGGGTGTGCTCGAGTGTCTCAATTTGGCCCGCGTTGCATGGTCATAGTCTCCTTTGTTTGTCTACATGTTGGTATCTACGCTTGAGGAGCTTGGAGGGCATTAAATTAAATCGGGCCAACGTTCTAGCTCTTCTTTGTTTTGGGTTTATAAGCCAGAAGAGGTAGTTTGCTATATGACCTTGTTCAAAAGGGATGAGCAGGTTTAAAAGAGAACACATTTTCCTCGCAGCAGCTATCATGTCGCGGTACTCATGTTCTAACAGCTTGGTTTTTAGGCAACTATAGGCCTCAGATAGAGTAAGAGAGTAGCGAGAGGCCGATGGTGCCAATTTTCTCTTCCACCAACATCATCCATCTGGGTGTCACTGAATCAGAAAGCATCAGGTGGGGGTCACCAGTTGCTTAGCTACAGAAAACGATGCCATGGAAACCACTGAGATTGTGCCTTGCCCCCAGACACCTTACTGTCAACTGATCAGGAATAAGTGGGAATCTACTCAAGAGGCTGGAGTTTTGCTTAAACAACAACTGCAAAATTTCCCACTCCACCAAAGAATCCCTTTGCTGATTACACCGAGTTCACACAGTTGAAACTACTATGATGTCCATTGATCTTCGCTACACTTTGCAAAAACATCTTCTATATTGAATTTATTTTGCTCTGATGCATTAATTTCATATACTAAACAAAACTAACCAAACAGAATGAGGGCGATTCCACACACGAGTAAAATAAGTTGGACCCAGTTCCCTGAGAAGGGTACTAACCTAGGTTGAAGCCATTGTTGTTCCCCACTGCAACTAGCTTGATCCCAGCTCAGAGGGCGGGATCATCCTGTGCCTCTTCACCACTCCATTCCGATTGGCTACTGTTCTACAGCCACGTTCTGTCTATCCCCACACACATTATAAAAAAACTGCCACAGGAATGGAGGGACGAAGGTGGTGTTTTTTGATTGGCCGCTTACATTGGTACGAGGAAATTGTGCGCTGTTTGTGATTGGCTGAAGGGGGGACTTCTAGATCCAGAGATTCCGCACTTTACTGGAATCGAGCTGAGTTCGAGCGTGGTTCCCTGAAAAAGTAGTAGTTCCCAACTGGAGTCGGAAATTTGACCATTACACGGGGCAAAGCTGGTACAAAACCACGTTGATCCCAGTGGTTGTGCGGAGCACTTAGGTCGAATGCAGCTCGAACTTAGGTCGATAACGCAAGTGCGGAATCGACCTAAAACTCAAGTGGAAAGAAGATAAAAAAATAAAACAGAACAGCAGCTTCTGTTTGAAGAAACCGTGCTTTCAAGCCCTGCCCCACAGTCTTGCCATGCTCGTAGAAAAATGCTGACACCTGAGTAGCTCTTGTTTGGCATGCTTTGCTTAATGACTGTGTTATAATTTCAGCACCCAGGAATGTTGATATCTCATCTCCTGATCTTGGAGATAGTGTCTGGCAGATGTTGCCTGGAGATGGAGGGAGGAGGGTGGAATTCAGCTCAGCTCTCTCTATTTTTTTGGCTGAACTTTTTGATTGCCATTTCTGGCACTAGCCAGTTGTGTGATCATCACAATTTTTCAGTAAACACAGAGATTGCTAACCCTCAAGTCTGACTTATTGCAGAAGAGCGGAGGCACAAGACATGCAGGGATACTGAAATGTCCTTTTCTCTTTTTCCCATCTAGCATTCTGCAAAGTGATAAAGAACAGAAGTTTTTAAAGTGACAGCTGAACTTGGGGAGGAGGGGAGCTTTTTAATTGACTTTACATTACAGAACAGCAAGGCAAAGTCCCAAGATGAGGAAAGGGGATTTTGCTTCAGTTGCACTGCCTTTTTACTTTTCATTATGCCAGACCCTAAAGGCAACATACATTTGAAAACACATTTCATCAGAAAACACAATACATCACAAAATACATTTGAAAACAAACAAACCGGAGAAGAGATTGAGGCTACAGCATAAGGACCTTTCCTGGGAGTCAGTTCCATTGAATAACAAGGGGGTTACTTCTGAGTAGACCTGCATTGGATTGATACCTCCATTATTTCCACTCACAGTGCCGTTTGCTCCGACCAAACTTGCCTGCACTTTCCATTGCCCTGCTCTGCTCAACTGCTTACAACCATCGCCCCGCCAGCGTTAGTACTATACCCTGTCTCACAGAAAGATAAAACTTCTAATGAGAATCAATCTGCACCCAGTTCCTGGAAATTCTTTCTTCCTCCTTCTGAAGCAACTTGTGACCAAATTTGGCCAGGCAGTCACCTTGGCTGTGCTCCATTCCTGTCCCCATCAGGTGTGGCTGGCCGGAGGCAGTTGAGTGGAGAACATCTCTGACTGCAGAAGAGGCCACCGTGCCAGGCCATGCTTCCTCACTGTCACTGCCATCCATCCGACCACTGTCTCAGGGCCAGGCTGCCTGGGGGCCACAACACTCCCTGCTCAAGCTGCCTCCAGTGGAGAGAAGCTGCAAGCCTCTGGCAGCCTGATCCTGTACAGCTCACTCCCTCCGCAGCCCCCTGAAGCAGTGCTCTGCAGAGATGTTGCCAAAGCAGGTCAGGCAGGCTAGGGAATGAATGCACAGCAGGGTAGGGGCTGCAGTCCTTTGCTGGCTTCCCAGGGCTTTCCAGGTGCTGGGCAGGCTGAGGTCCTGTTCATGACAGCCATGCTTGGCTCCCAACAAAGTGCTTCAGCACTTTGGAGGATGGAGGTCACCCTAAGGCAGGGGGGCTGCACCTAGGCACCTTTTTGCTCTGGGTGCCATTTTCTCCCCCTACGCCCCTGGCAGGAGGGTGATTGGTGACTGAACTTTTCCCTTGGCCCAAAAGTGTGCTTGGCTGGACAAAGGAAGTAGCTAATCTCCTTTGTCTCACCCTAAAGTGGTTTAATCAGTAATCTGAGCAGACCATTCCCTCCAATCAATCAGCATTCAAGGCATACTCTTGGGTCCTGACAATCATTCATTCATAGGGTGTGTGTTCTGTCCATACACACACCTCCCACTTGCACCTGGGTTCTTTCTTTAGCTCTTAGAAACACTAGTCATTTTCCTATTGTTACTGCTGCTGCTCGGGTAACAATAAATGATTTCAGCTCAGCAACGTAGTGAGGCTCAGGAAGCCGGTGTTCTTCAAAGCAAAGTATTTTATTCGGAGGTGATGGTCACAGCTTGGGCAGGAGAATTGTGCCCTTGTAACCAAGCGCAAGAACTTTTATTCACAAACATCAAAGGGGGCAAAGGGGCAGGTAAAGGGGGCAGGTAAGAGGGCAGGTCCCTTGCTGAACACCAATAAAGAAACATCAATACAAAAGAAAGATACAATTACAACTTTTGTGAATGGGATCATGAAATCCCGCTGTCAAGCGTCTTCCCGTGAGACTTCACAATGATGCTGAAAGGACAGTGGAGAAGGTCCATCCAGAGAATCTGGGTGGGCTCACTACTGCACCCAGTTATCTACGTTATCAGATGGCTGTTTTCCTTGAGCTATGACCTGAGGCTCCCACGCCTTGGCCCAGTAACAAAAGAGAGTTCCAACTGTCCAATGACGATCCCGACACGTTCTCCAACAGCTGGGACCTCTGGGCGCTGTCATCAAACTCGATTTGCAAAACCAAAGAGGGTCTTTGTTTCAGCTGGGAGGTCGGCTGGGTGTTGGCTCAAACTGAATTCCAGAGTCCACTTCCTTGTCCCTTAATATCAGCTTCTACAGGCTACTGCTTTTACTAACACAAATATCAAAAATAACATTTCTAACCTTAAACAGTGGAGATAACCTTAGAGAGCCTTCAATACAGTACAAACACATAAGAATTCCCTAAATTAACAATAACAAAACCTTAAACCAACTGGAGAGCCTAGCTAAAATATAATCCTAAACAGCGGGCAAATCATAAATTCAACACTAAAGGGGCTTTCATTACATCTTAAAAGGGGCAGAGGCAAGAGGGAAACCAGATAACATTGGCACAATCACATATATATGTCCTGTGGAGGCTTCTGAGCCACACAGATCTCTGTGTCCTGACATGGAGCCAGTGTAGTCAGGTAACTCAACTCAGGAAAATATTTTGGATATTTTCCTGGGCAGTAACACTATCAAGCGCTGCTTTCACTGGAGGTGCTTTCAAGACTGGGAACTAACACCCCCATCCCCAAAACCCTGTCCAAATTCTTCCCTTTTTCTCTTAGTCAGCTCGTGTATGCCTTGTATATGTATCTTCATAACTGAAAATATATTCCTTGTTTATGCATTTGCAAAGATTTGCAAACTGTTGAGGCTCTTCACAGATCTTATCTACGTTCAGTGCATCAACCACAGAGGTTTGTCTTAACATTTAAATCTGCATTTCCTCCCTCCCTGATGCTAAAGAGTAAAATGTTATTAAGAAGGCATTATTTTATTAATAAAACTCAGTTGCCAATTATGCAACTGGCTGCTCTTTTTAGAAGAAGAGTTTGGATTTATACCTTGCTTTTATCAACTGTAAGGAGTCTTAAAGTGGCTTACAAACTCCTTCTCCTTGCTCTCACTACACAAGATACCTTGTGAGGCAGGTGGGGCTGAGAGAGTTCTGAAAAACTGTGACTAGGCCAAGGTCTTCATGTGTAGAACAGGGAAACAAATCCAGTTCATCAGATAAGAGTCCTCCGCTCATGTAGAGGAGTGGGAAATCAAACCCGGTTCTCCAGATTAGAGTCCACCTGCTGTTAACCACTATATCATGCTGACTTAAGAGTTCTCGCCCAGACAATCCTGGTTATCAATCTCACTTGCTCCCTCTCACTCTGTCTCTACAACTAATTTCCCCAAACTTAAGTGGAGACTGACTGCTTAGGGCACAGGTGTCAAACTTGTGGCTCTCCAGATGTTATATACTACAGTTCCCATCATCCCCTGCCAACATGATGCTGGCAGGATATGATGGGAACTGTAGTCCATAACATTTGGAGGGCCACAAGTTTGACACATATGGCTTAGGGCCGTGGTGGCGAGCCTATGGCACTCCAGACGTTCATGGACTACAATCCCCATCAGCCCCTGCCAGCATGGTCAATTGGCCATGCTGGCAGGGGCTGATGGGAATTGTAGTCCATACACATCTGGAGTACCATAGGTTTGCCACCACTGGCTTAGGGTAACAATTGTTGCTGTAGCTCCCCTCAGGAGAATAAGTGAATATCTTCCATGTTCTTGTGGTTATGAAAGGGGCCAGAAATAAACCTGACAACAGGTGTGCAGAGGAGGTAAGCCAGCTGATTGCTTCACCTACAAGAAAGAGTTGTGGGACAGGAAACAGAAGGAAGACATGACAGAAGTGGCAATGAGATGCAGAGAAGTGGCTTTCATCCAAGAGATATGGTGAACGATGGCTGAATTTGTTGTGATGGGGGCTGGGTAGCACTCCATAATTGTTGATATGGCATAGGAGAAAACACCAGAATAAACAGATACCCCTTCTCTAGGTTCACAGACACTTTCAGTGGCACATCCCTGGCCCGCAAATGTGGTGGTGTTGGCAGCTGTAAAGAAAAATGAAACATGTGTCATTCCAAAAGAGACCACATCACAGTCTGTAGCTTACATCAGTGGCGTAGCACCAATGGGACAGGGGGGGCATGACACCCAAGGTGTGCACCAGTAGGGGGCTTGGCTGGGGCGTGGAGGGGCATTCCAGGGTGGGGGCACAGGGCGTGCGTGTGCCCCTGGAGCAGTTTCTCCTTGCTCCAGCCCTGGCCTAAATCATGTCCTGGTTGTAACTCCATAAAACACTAGTGTGGCCAATGTCTAAGTGTAAAATCTCTGGTTTTTTTTGTTAGGGATGCTAATGTCCAGGTGTGGCATGAAGATCTCCTGGGATTACAATTGATCTCCAGTCTATGAAGATCAGTTCTCTTGGAGGATACTGACACTTTGAAGAATGCTTTGAAGGGAAAAGTCTGTGTCATTATACTCTACTGGGTTCTTTTCTCTCCCCAAACCTCATCCTCCCAAGTCTCCACCCCCAAAATTCTTCAGATATTTCCTAACCCAAAGTTGGCAACAATATTTCCTGTGGAGTTTGTCTTATTTTGTGGTATTATAAAGCCATTGATGTTTATTTATTTATACCACACCCAGTGCAGACCCAAAATAGCTTACAAAATCACTCCTTTGGTCATCCATTTTAACTTTACAGAAACAACACTGTAAGGTAGGTTATGCAGACAGGCAGAGAGGATGGTTAAACCAAGCTTTCATGGCAGAGTTGGTATTCTGTTCTGGGTCTCTCAGACCATGGTCCAGCAATCTAACCCCTAAGAACATAAGAACATAAGAACAAGCCAGCTGGATCAGACCAAAGTCCATCTAGTCCAGCTCTCTGCTACTCGCAGTGGCCCACCAGGTGCCTTTGGGAGCTCACATGTAGGATGTGAACGCAATGGCCTTCTGCGGCTGTTGCTCCCGATCACCTGGTCTGCTAAGGCATTTGCAATCTCAGATCAAGGAGGATCAAGATTGGTAGCCATAAATCGACTTCTCCTCCATAAATCTGTCCAAGCCCCTTTTAAAGCTATCCAGGTTAGTGGCCATCACCACCTCCTGTGGCAGCATATTCCAAACACCAATCACACGTTGCGTGAAGAAGTGTTTCCTTTTATTAGTCCTCATTCTTCCCCCCAGCATTTTCAATGAATGCCCCCTGGTTCTAGTATTGTGAGAAAGAGAGAGAAATTTCTCTCTGTCAACATTTTCTACCCCATGCATAATTTTATAGACTTTATAGACTACACCAGGGGTCTCCAACCTGAGACCCTCCAGATGTTCATAGACTATAAGTTACCTCAGTTCTGCCAATTGGCCATGCTGGCAGGCCCTGATGGGAACTGTAGTCCATGAACATCTGGAGGGCCACAGGCTAGAGCCCCCTGCACTACATCATGTATGAAGTCACCAAGAAATGTGGTGAGATCCGTCTTGGGCTGCATTTGTGGTTTGAATTCCCACTGTCTGCTAATCAACATAATCTTGAACATTCCCAAGTTTAAGCCCACTGCAGTCACTCCACATTCTCCACTTTCCCTCAAGAATCAATTAATTAAACCACTTCCAATGAACTTGAGCGCTGTCAACCCAAGAACACGTTATGGAGTCCCTCTAAATCAATCCTCATGAGCACATGAAGTTGCTTTATACTGATCCACCACTGGTCCACCATATTGTCTACTCAGACGGGCAATGGTTCTCCAGGGTTTCTGGTGCTTTCTGAAGCCGCTCTTCTTAGACTTACTGATGCCTTGCAAGAACTCCAGCATGCCTGTCACGTAGACACAGTGATTCTCAGCTCCAGTACAACGCAGGGTACTTTCAGCGACACACGAATCAGAATCTTGTGCATAACAACTTGGGCAGCTTAATCCATTTTGTGTAGTATCCTCTGGTGGCACTGAGAACATCAGTACATAATCAATATAAGGCATAGCAATGAAAGCATATGAACATAAGAGTCATGGTGCCCCCCCCCCCGGCCTCTACATCTGTGCCCCCTGCCATCTTGGGATTGGCTGCCTTTCCTCCCCTGAAAGAGGGTTTGAAAAATAGAATTGTCGGACGCCACTCTGTAAAGCAATCCTAGTTATTATGCTTAGTTTCCTATTTTATCGCTGCTTTTAATAGTTTTAGTCGTTTTATCCTGTACATGATGGTATCATGCTGTACACCGCCCAGAGCCCTCCGGGGATGGGGCGGTATAAAAACTGAAGAAAATAAATAAATAAATAAATAAATAAATAAATAAATAAATAAATAAATAAATAAATAAATAAATAAATAATGTTTCAGACCAGTGGTCCATCTAATCCAGATTCCTATCTCACTCAGTGGCCAATATACAGCAAAAATAACAGCAGGTGCCACAGGGGCAAAACATATAACAAAGAGGAACAACAGTGATACCTATGTTACACATGAAACACTGATGAGTGTTTTTAACTCTTGTGTTTTAACTCTTGTGTTTTAGCTTGGTTGCTGGTGGAGCTAAGGTTTTTGTACTTTTAAAGTTATTGTTGAGACCATATTGTTTTTGTTGTCTCCCTTTTCCACTTACAGAGCTAGTTTACTATTTTTTCTTTGAAATAAATATTCAAATCATTTAACCTACTGATGTCTCAATTATTGTAATTTTATTGGTATCTATTTTTATTTTTGAAATTTACCAGTAGCTGCTGCATTTCCCACCCTCGACTTATACGCGAATCAATAAGTTTTCCCAGTTTTTTGTGGTGAAATTAGGTGCCTCGACATATATGCGTGTTGACTTATACACGAGTATATACGGTACATGCAAGTCTGTGGTATAATTCATAGGAAATAATGGTGAGCCATCTGGTTCTCTTGCTCATTTCATGGTCTAGTCTTATTCTATGTATTTTTAAACATTTGTTCTATTTTTATCCTACCCTATACCTGAGGTTTCTGGGCAAGGTACAACCTAAAACTCATAAAATCCTATACAATGTAAAAACAACTAAAACCTATCACAATAAAACCTATTAAAATACATAAAAACTATTAAAATTAATAATACCTGTTTAAAATTTTTTCCACTGCTCTAGCCCATGTAGTCTGCTCACTAGTAGATCATAGTACACCTTTCATATAGGTATCGTATACAAGCATCTAATGAAATAGCAATTCTTTGATCCACAGTCAAGGTGTCCATTAAACATGAGTTTAAGTCTTCTGCATTACTTTGGAACTTAGCCTCACAAAATGGCCAACCAGTTGCTTGGGAGGATAAACAGGGCATAGAGGAGTAAGAGGACAAGGCTTTCTGCAATGTTGTTTCTCGGCATTGGGATTCAGATATTTACTGCCACTAAATGTGGAGTTTTCCTTTAGTCACCATGATTAGTAGAAACTGATAGACCTATTGTTCATGAATCTGTCTAACACTGTTTAAAGCCATAGGTAATCACAGAGATTTTTTTTAAAAGAATGTGAAAAACAACACAAATCAAGTGGCCTCTGGCAAGGGGCGGAGCCCCTTTCCGTGGGGAATACACCCACGAGGACATGTGGGGACACATGTCCCTGGGCACATGCCACCCTGTCACACGGGGAGCGCGAAACCGCCCCACACCCCTCCTCCCCCACACCAAAATCAGCTTGTCCAAGCCATGTTGGTGTGGGGGAGGAGGGTGTGGTGTGTGGGGGCAATTTTGCATGCCCCCACACCTCCCCCACACCTACACAGCACATCGAAGTCATTGTAGGGGAGGAGGGGATGGCGCCAGAGGCATACAGCCTATAGGGACATGGGGTCATCCATGTCCCCAGATGCATGCCTTTTGGTTATGTGGGGGGGCACTGGGCACCCCCTCCATGATGAAATGGCATTCATCACATGCCCCCAAGCCCCGCCTCCACCTCCCTGCAGGCTGGCTCCTGCCTTCCCCAGGACATGGGGATGGTAAGAGCTGGCCTGCAGAGAGGCAAGGTGGCAGGTGACCCCCGCCGAGATCTGCCCCCAGGCTCCATGCAGGCTGGCTTTTGCCCTCCCCAAGCCCTGGGGACAGCAAGAGCTAGTGGCCAGCCTGCAAGGAGGTGGGGATGTGGCTCGGTGCCCCCCAAGCCCTGCCACCGAGCACGAGGGGGCACAGGGGCGGTGGGACGCCTAGAGAAGGTGTTGTTGTTGTTAATAATAATAATTAAAGTTAGTATACTGCCCACCTCCGAAGGGCTCTGTTGTCCCTTGGCACCATTTCTCCCCGATACATCTCTGGCGCCACACTGTTCAGTGATCAAAAACTGAACATGGCCACACAGGTTGGGAACCATGCAGACAGCTTTCTCTGTGGTGGTCCCAGCATTCTGGAACACTCTCCCACCGGAGATCCACTCTGCAGTAATTTAGGCATCTGGTCAAGACCACCCTCTGTGATCAGACATACAGGTGACCTCCTCTGGGAGATGCATCCTCCTCCCCAACCCTCTTTTATTTTCATTATTTGCACCAAATCTATCCTGGTTTTTAGCCCCAACTTCAACCCAAATGTTGAAATTGTTGGGGTGGGTGTTCAGGCATTTTCAGAAGGAGGGCTAGGGTGTTGGGTGGGGATGGTTTATTAAAGTGATTTTAGGCTGGTTTTATCTGTTTGTATTTTTATCATGCTTGGGGATGGGCAAGATATATACAGAAAACAAACAAACAAATACATATGGAGTAACTGAGATTGAGCAAATAAGACAAGGAGGACCATAGAGGTATAGGGACAGAGTAGCTGTCCTTCACTTCAGATAGGTATCCAAAGAAAGCTAACAAATGTCCTCATAATAGTACGAATACCAACGGGTTACACAAGATAAATCAGTAGAGTTTTAATCCAACACAATAAAAATAATTTAAAAATATTATTTATTTATTTATTTTTTATTTATTGTTTGGATTTGTAGACCGCCCCATCCCCAAAGGGCTCTGGGCGGTGCACAACAATATCCATATATATATACAATGTATCATTACAATCAGTGCAATTACTAAAACCAATAAAATCCATTTAAAAGCAGCGGTCAGTACAAAAAAATATTGGCATCCCGAAACCCAATTTAATTTAAAGGCCTCCCTAAGACAGGGGACGGCCGGACTTCCCTCTCAGAGGGTGGCATGATGGTAAGTCAAGTATGTAGGGGGGGGGCACACATTTCAGCGACTGGACACTCCAACTCAGTCTTACAGGCCCTGCGGAACTCACCAAGGTCCCGCAGGGCCTGGACAGCTGGAGGAAGAGTGTTCCATTATCTGTATTGTGTTAAAAGTTTTTCTAGTTTATCTTGTGTCTCTAGTTTATCTTGTGTCTTTTAGTTTATCTTTGGGTACCTGCTGTTTCTGGGCTGAGGTTTTTCTTCCCCTTTCTTTTTTGTTTTTGCAACTTTCTCTTTGGAAGCAAATGTTAAGAACTGTTTGAAGTCATGCTAGTCTTATGCCTCTGGTGGTGGTGGTGGAAAGCTCCATCCAATGTTAGCCAACTTACGGTGACCCAGAAGGGTTTTCCAAGGCAAGAGATGTTAAGAAACGATTTGCCATAGTCTGCCTCTGTGTAAGTGACCCTGAATTTCCTTGGCGGTCTCCCATCCAAGTACTAACCAGGGTCAACCCTGCTTAGTTTCTGAAATCTGATAAAATCAGGCTAGCCAAAGCTGTCCAGGTCTCTATAGATTCATAACTCTGCAGTATCCATGTCATTAAATACAGTGCCCCCTGGAGGCTAAACATCAGTCTGAGATACGCACATAAAACTGATTGATTTCCGAAGTTCTCTTCTTGGCAGCACACAGCATTCCTTCTCAGTGTTATCTGACGGCCAAGACTCATAGTCCTGATGCCGGCTTTGCAAGCTGTAGATGTCGTACAGGTCTTCAAGATGCCTGAAAATCCGGCCTTGGCTGTTCAAAAAAAGAAGAGACACCATGAACTGAATAATGATTTGAGAGACAGCCAGTGTGGAGTACTGGCTGGAGAGTCAAACTAAGATCTGGGCAACCCAGGTTCTGTTCTCACTCTGTGAGCAAAGTTACAGAGGAACCATGGGTCTGTCACTCTCTTTCAGTCAAACCTACTTCACAGGTTCGTTGTGAGGAGGAAATGGAGGAAAATAGATCTGTGTGGGGCCTCCCTGAGCTTGTTGGAGGAAGGGGGGAAATGTAGTGTATAAATTACTTGCTGGGCTACCAAATGGGAGGGAAGGCAGCATGGTATAGCCCAGGCTTGGCAGATCTAAGAAGCTAATCTGGGTTGGTACTTAGATGGTGATCTCCAAGGAACACTCTGTAGAGGAAGGCAATGGTCAGCCACCTGTGGTCCATGCCGCACAACCTAAATAAGACGTCCTAAGTGAAGGGCAACAGGTATATTTACAATGTATAAACCTGTCAAGTAGAGTAATGAGCAGAAATGTGAATTGTGTATCACTTTAAATCAGAATAGTTATCTTTCTAATAACCAGCCGTTTTTCCTCAGAAGTTCATAAACATAAAGAGAACTTTACTTTTAACAGGGGCTTATTCCGCACATGCAGAATAATGCACTTTCAAACTGCTTTCAATGCTCTTTGAAGCTGTGCGGAATGGCAAAATCCACTTGCAAACAGTTGTGAAAGTGGTTTGAAAATGCATTATTTTGCGTGTGCGGAAGGGGCCAGAGAAAGAGAGAAAATGAAACCGTATAAATATATATCAACAAATTATCACATATACATTGCTTCATGCACGGCTCATCGTTTGTTACAATTTTGGTTGTGACAGTAAGCTTATACAGTATCTTAGTCAGAGGCAATTTTACATAGCATTGGTTAGCAAAACACAAAAAACATCTTTCTCTCAGTTAGTCAAGGAGCAGAAGAATTACCAACATTTTTTAACTGTCACCTTTAGAATGTTAGTGCAGATTCCCAGAATTCCCTGCTGCTGGTGCTGCTGCTGCATGCAAACAAGGCTGAAAATTCCAACATGGGGACACTAAAAAAAAAGGTGTCCTAGGAAGGCACTCTGCACAGTTTTCTTCCCGAGATATCATCCAGATGCTTTATTTCACCTCAAGACATCTCTTTTTGAAAACTCTTCAAAATGCACCTTTTTTCCTTAAGGCACCTGCAAGACGTCCCCTGCCTGGCTGTGGGGGGAATGCAAAGCTCAGGAGGAGTCTTATGTCTCCTACCCAACATTAAGCTCTCTAGTCAATTGCTGCCTCAGCTTGCACCAACATTTTGTGTGCTGGTGAAAAAATTCTCCCTACCTCTATTTCAGAGGTGGGATCCAGCAGGTTCTCACAGGTTCCCGAGAGTAGGTTACTAATTATTTGTGTGTCCCAAGAGGGGGTTACTAATTGGTGATTTTGCCACGTGATTTTTGCCTTAGTGTTTTTGCCTTCCCTCCTCTCAGCAGCAGCCAAGCAGGAACTTCTGAAGCTTTGTGTCTAGCGATGGGAGGTGAACTGGCGTGCGTGGCAGCTCATGGCGCCTGCGTGTATTCCTCAGCTTCCCACCCATGATCTGACGCGAGTGGCTGGGCGCCTTGCCACAGCCCTGCCCAGGAATGCCCCGCCCCCGGAATGCCCAGCCACGCCCCCATCTTACCCCGCCCAGCCCCATTGGCACTACGCCACAGTTTGAATCCCACCACCACTACTAAAATTTTTGGATCCCACCACTGCTCTATTTGTAATGCTTCTTAATGGGTAGTAGGCCTGTCCTATATTCCATCCACCTTAAAGGTATATCAAGTCAAAGTATTGCAGCATCTTTTATACGGGGTCCCAATAATGGATCGGTGCATGGAGCAAATCAGAAGAAAGGGTCCAATCATCATTTCCATACAGAAATTTCAGAGTACCCCATTGTGTCCCATATGTCGTTCTATGCTTAAAGAGTGGCCTGCACCTGTTAACAACTAGGGCATGGTAACTTACTTTCAAGTTCTGGATAATGTTGTGCTTCTATACTGAATCTAATAGCCTGCTGTACAGGGCACTACCTGATTTACAAGCCTCGGAATGGTGGAGCACAATTATTGGTAAACTTACCTCTCTGGGTCTATCCCTGGAGGCCCTTGCTATGAGGGAGCCTCAAGATATATTAAGGGTAATTAGAACAAGACTACTTGACCAAGAGCAGCAACTCCTATTAAGCCAAGCAAGAACATCATGCTCCCCTTTGTTCCTCAGTATTAATCCAGAGGCTGGCAAGATGGCCTCACACCTATTGCCAATCCTAGGCAATGTTGGGTTCTAATCAGAGTCAGATGCAACATTTTCTCTCCAGCCTTGTTACAGGGTCGGTTTGGGAATTCCCCTCTTTCAGACAGAGTATGTTCACATTGCCCAACTTGCATTGAAATGCTCAAACGCATCTTGTTCCACTGCCCAAAATATAAGGCCCCTTCCGCACACACAATATAATGCGTTTTCAAACCACTTTCACAACTGTTTGCAAGTGGATTTTGCTTTTCCACACAGCTTCAAAGAGCACTGAAAGCAGTTTGAAAGTGCATTATTCTGCATGTGCGGAATGAGCCTAAGCCTCTCAGGGAAGCCTTATTGTCCCAGTTTATACGCAACTGCTCGCCTAAAGCTAGCACCTTAAAACTACTCAACAGCAACGATCCCTTGATTCTAGGGAACACAGCCCAGTATTTGCTGCAAGTTTTGGCAAGAGAAACCTAATCTGTCGTTATATTTGCTTCTCCTGTGATTTTTATCTTGGACATGTATGCCTAACAAAGGTCTTTTGATGTTAAATGTTTGATTTTCCTATCTAGCATAGAATTCTCTAATAAGGACTCCTTGGTTTAGTGGGAAACTATGAACTGGCTCCAAGTCTCTTTTGTTCTCAGCACGCACACACGCCTGGATAAGCTGCACTGTGTTTTGCTTCTGTGCGCTCTGCTGTAATGAAAAGGTGTCTCTTACCAGAGAGAAATACCAGCAGCAGCTGCTGACAAACAAGAAGTCTGATAACAAGAGAGATTTGCTTTCTGATTTTAGCCAAGGGTTCCTTTAGAAACCAGAGGATGAGAGGCATTCTCTTGTCCTTTCTGTGTTACTTGATAAGAGGCTCACTGAGACCTCTAGGGATAAGTGAATGACAGTTGCTTGCTCACTTTATTTATTTGTGTAATTTTTAATATTGTTGTCAGTAGGGTTGACAACTCTTGAGTTGGGAAATTCTGGAAGATTTGGGCATGCAGGCAAAGAAGGGTGGGGTTTGGGGAAGGAAGGACCTTAGCAGAGTAAAATTCCATTGAGTACACCTTTCAAAGCAGCCATTTTCTCCAGAGCGACTGATCTTTGTGGTCTGGGGCAGTGGTGGGGTCCAAAAATTTTAGTAACAGGTTCCCATGGTGGTGGGATTCAAACTGTGGCGTAGCACCACTGGGGCTGGGTGGGGCACGACAGGGGTGTGGCTGGGCATTCCGGGGGCAGGGCATTCCTGGGCGGGGCTGTGGCAAGCACAAAGCTGCTGCGCTGGTCCTTGGGCGTGAAACGAATGCACGCAGGCGCAAACTGCCACTCACGCCTGTGCACCTCCTGCTAGACTGCTTCAAGTTCTGTGCACTACTGCTGAGAGGAGGGGCATAACTAAGGCAAAAATCACGTGGCAAAATCACCAATTAGTAACCCCCTCTCGGCACACACAAATAATTAGTAACCTACTCTCAGGAACCTATGAGAACCTGAAGGATCCCACCTCTGGTCTGGGGCTCTAAATATCTAGTAGAGAAGTCGGCAAATCTTTGGATACTTAAATCCGATGACTGGAACCATGGGGCAGATATGTGAAAATTCCTTGCAGTAAAAGGCCTGCTCCCGTTCGCAGAGACAGCTTGGAACAGTTGCACATGTGTTGCTGCACTGGGATGTTTACATGCCCCTGGGGAAAATACTTATCAAACTGTTACTAATGAACTGCCTAAGGATCTCTGATAAGGAACTAGTATCTTATCTTTAGCTCATTCTCAAACAATGGTGGCAGTAGCCAAGTTCCTGTTAACTGCTATGAAAATTCGAGATGCTAAGCACAAGACTTCAATTGTCACCGCTAATAAGTAGAGGCAATATTGTACTTTGAGTGATATTTGTTTTGTTGATAATATTCAGTTTCAATAAAGGTTTGTTTGATTGATTGATTGATTGACTCGAACTGTGAATGGAGAAGGCAGATCTTTCTACAGGAGCAGCAGTGGCGTAGTGGCTGAGAGCAGGTGCACTCAGATCTGGAGGAACTGGGTTTGATTCCCAGCTCTGCTGCTTGAGTTGTGGAGGCTTATCTGGGGAATTCAGATTAGCCTGTGCACTCCCACACACGCCAGCTGGGTGACCTTGGGCTAGTCACAGCTTCTCAGAGCTCTCTCAGCCCCACCCACCTCACAGGGTGTTTGTTGTGAAAGGGGAAGGGCAAGGAGATTGTAAGCCCCTTTGAGTCTCCTACAGGAGAGAAAGGGGGGATATAAATCCAAACTCTTCTCTTCTTCTTCTTCTACAAACATGAACTGAGGTATTATTTTGCCAGCAATAACATCTATGGAATAGTCTCACCTTCAATCTATCACTCCTAAATTGATTTGGAATCAGGCTATTGAATATAAATTAGGTACATTTGTTTCATCCCAAAAGTCAAATGAAATGAGATTATTGACTGCAGTTTCCCCAATTGCTTTTTGTGAACAATTTGCAGGATTAACTGACAGAATAATAAATGCTGTTGTAACCCCCATGCCCAGAATGGGTTGAACCAGTAAGGGGGTGGAGACTCAGAGCAGCAGAAAGGCTGCAGAGCTCTTTGGAGAAGACAAGGCTACCAGACTTGGACCTTGATTTCTATAAACCCTTAACACCTTGTTAAGGTAATTGCAATATTATTGGGAACTACTGGGAAGGTAGTTGTTTGTTTTTGCTATGTTGTAAATGTTGGAGTTTATTGTTTCAGGGTTTCTTTTTGTGGTTGTAATGGGTGAGAGTTCTCCTGGAAACCTTCATCATGTTGCATCCTGTTCATCAAGCCCTTGGAGTCTTCAGGAGCCAACCCACTTGCAAAGAAGAATTGGACTTGGCAGTATCAGTTAACTAGAAGGACTTGAAATGCAACCTGAACAGGACCTTGAATTGTAATGTTAAATGTTGATGTTAAATGTTATTTGTAAAGAGAAGTAAACTGTTTTGTTTAAATTTGGTTCTTTGCAACTCCTTCCAAGTACTGCCCCACAGAACCCACAAGCGGAGGTTACACTGTCACCAAACAAGATAAAATTCATATTTACAAAAATACTTTTTTGACAATTTTTTGAAGGAAATTAAGAGGACTCTTAGGCAGATTTAGTCAAATGCTACTGCAGAAAGGGTAAAGATCTTACCCTGTGTATATTTTATGTTAAGAAGTTCCTTGTTTGCATGTATCTATAAGAACCATCAGAAGCAATACAATCCCAATGGAAATCACTTATTCAGGCAACTTTGGGTAAAGACTCTAAAAATGAGGTCTATTGTTGCTAAGGGTTATTGTGTACCTTCTCCTGCTGCAAACATAGACCCCATGCAATGGCACGCATATTTTAGTAACCTTTTTCATGGCCCTTAGGCATCACAGGATATCTGCTGTCTAATGAATATACCCTTGTGGCCCCCTGTATCAGCTGATGAAGTTAAAACCTTAATTCTTCAGCTCAAAGCTAATAAAGCTCCCAGACCTGGTTTGGTTCCAGCTGAAGTCTAAAAAACCCATACTAACTGGTGGGCGCCTATTTTAGCTAAACAATTTGATGCAGGTAAACAATTTGATGCAGGTATTATACCAAGTTCCTGGACAAATGCCCATATTATGCCAGTCTTCAAAAAATGAAATCCTCATGAACCCACTCATTATAGACCAATTAGTTTATTATCAATAGCGGAGAAGCTTTCTGCAAGATACCTGTTAAATCATTTGCAAGTCTGGATACAAGAATACAATATCTTGGATCATGAACAAATTGGATTTAGGAAGGGTTTTACAACACTAGACCATTGTACGTTACTTAATGTGCTTATGTCCACATATAAGATCCGGGGTAATACCAAAATCTTTCTGGCCTTTTTGGATCTTAAAGCTGCCTTTGATTCAGTAAATAGGATTCTCCTTTGGGACAAACTAAATCATTTGGGAGTAGATCAAAGACTCTTAACACTAATAAGATGTCTCCATTCGAAAATGACTTGCCAAATAAAATGTACATCTATTGGCAAACATCACCAAAATCCCAATAAATACTGGCGTAAAACAAGGATGTATATTGGCACGGACCTTGTTCAATTTATTTCTGAATGACTTAGCTCCTAAACTCAGAGAGGCAAGCATGCATTGTCCAACAATGGGTAACGTTGCTGTGCCAATTTTGCTATATGCTGACGATGCGATCCTGAAGTTGACTTAAACCACTTATTATTGAAATGCAATGCATACTGTAAAGGAAATTCTCTCAGCATAAATCTGGAAAAAACCCAAAATCATTATTGTCTCCAATAGTCATCAACTCTATAAGTAATCTTTAAATGGAAGCCCCATAGAGTTGGTTCAAAAATTCAAATATTTAGGAGTCCTCTTTCATCAAAATACTCACTGCACAACACAGAGAGAAGCAGCAATTTAAAAAAAATGTAACACTTCAATTAGACATTATTACGTTTTTTCTTTACAAAAGGTCATGCTTTTATTCCTGCCATACTAAAAGTGTATAAAGCCAAAATAACTCAGCAGATATTATATGGATCACCACTGTTGATAAATGAATAGAATAACAAGGTGGAAAAGGTACAATCTTGTTTTTTATATAAAATTTTTGGAGTGCCTTATAGTGTCCGTTATGCAGTTTTATGCCTAGAGGCTGGTCTGCATTTATTAGAAACTAGGGTGTGGCTTCAAACGTTCAAATATTGGATTAAACTTTGTTGCAATAGGGCTGAGTGTAGTTTAACTGTCCTACATAATGCTTCCTGAACTGCTGAAAACAAAATGATGGGAATCTATTACTCAAAAACTGTTGCTTGGGTTTAGGTTTTGAAACATTATTAATGTTGGTGCCAGGGGAAATATTATCCCAAATAAAAATCCGTCTTTATGACCAGGAAGAGCAATGGCTCAATAGTCATGCAAATGCATCCTGTTCACCATCATATTAAGGAATCATTAAAAAAACGGGACAGTCAGCATATTATCTTAGGCCCCTTCCACACATGCAAAATAATGCATTTTCAAACCACTTTCACAACTGTTTGCAAGTGGATTTTGCCATTCCGCACAGCTTCAAAGAGCACTGAAAGCAGTTTGAAAGTGCATTATTCTGCATGTGCGGAATGAGCCATAGCTTACTGATTGATCCTAGACAGAGATGGGTTTTCACTACGGCCAGGTGTAATGTTTTCCCTTCGGTGCAGCACTATGATAGATTTTTGTAAAACCCCATATGCTGATAGAATTTGTAAAGTATGTAAAACAACTGTTGAAACTCTGGAGCATATTCTACTTGTCTGCCCGAAATATGACGTGTTTAGGAAGCACTGTTCTTCGCTAGCCAAACGAATTTACAACAGGAAATTAAGAATGGTACAAATACTTAATTGCAAAGATCTTCAAGTTTTACAAAGTGTTGCAAAAATGTTGGTGTAAGTTTTAGAGAAGTGATTGTTTATATTTTCCTAATATGTATGCCTAATAAAGGTTAACTGACCTGAACTAAACATGAAAAGAGCCTTGGATTTGCAACAAAATCTAAAATTTAAAAAAAGAAAGAAAAAATGGAATGTTAAAAAACAAAAAAAATGATTAAAGGAGAGCTTTAAGTAATGGATTTCCATCAGAGACTATTGCTAGGGAACTCAGGTCCAAGGCTTAAAAGGCAAGGGGAGAGGGCAGGGCTGTTTTGGCATTGGAGGGAGGGCTCACTGTCCATTGTTTTTCCAAGAGAACCTCTGCCACCACTGCTGCTGTGGGTGGGAGGGGCAGTTTGGCAGCTCAGAGGGTGATGGCGTCACAAAGGGATTGATGGGGTGAGGAGATAGAAAGAGAAAGAGTGATGGGGGCAGAAAGAACGAGAAAATGACAAGCATGTGTTACCGCCAGGAAAATATAAAAATATTTTACTATATATAATATAGTAAATATATTAAAAAATATCTTCCTAAGCCTATCACCAGACTGCACTGGCTAAGGACCAGAGCAAAGAGACCAGTGTTACCCGGAAGTCTCCATAGGGTCTGGAAAGGACGTGTATATGTGTTTGTGCCAATGTTTCACATGGTTTTCTTCCTGCTTTTATTTATTTATTCGTTTGTTTGTTATTGTTTTCAGGATTAAACACTTTCAATCACTTTCGAATAAAAATATTCTGTTTTCGAAGAACACCGGCTTCCTGCGCTTCACTACGTTGCCTGAACTAAACATCGCTTAATGTTACCCAAGCAGCAGCGGTAACACATGGAGGGCAGAGAGTATAAGAAGAGGGGTAGCAGGAGAGAGGAAGAATGAAAGACTGGATGAGATAGGGGGAGAGGGGAAGAAGCAAAGGAATGGGATAGCTGCTCCCACAAGTTTCTTGTGCTCCCACAAGTCATGTTGTCCTTATTTACCCATAGGAGGCTTGTTTCCCATAAAACACATATCTTGGGTCATTTCAATGACCAGTCTAGATGATTAGTGAAAAGGGTAATCGTTGAATGGCAGTTCTTAGTTCAAACTTAATTGCATGTAGCTGCATGGAATTGTGTTACTTGACTTAAGCATAAACTGGAAATCAAACTGGTTAGTGCACAGCAGAGGCGTAGCTACAATGGGGACATCCGGGGACAAGTGCCCCGGGCGCCACCTTGTGGTGGGCGCAAAAATTGCAGGTTCGTTAGTGGCTTTTTCTATTTTTCAGGTTTTTTTCCATTTTTGCCCTGCAGGGGGCGCAGTTTTTAGGCTAGCAGCACCACAATTTCAAACTATTGTCAGGTGACTCTCCTGATGATACCAGCCAAGTTTGGTGCAGTTTGGTTCAGGGGTTCCAAGGCTATATGGACCCCACCCCAAAAGGGGTGACCCCATACTCCACTGTCTCCAATGGGAGCTAATGCTAAACGGGGCTGACATTTTGAGGGTCCATAACTTTGGATCACCTGAATTAAACTTCACCTAAACCTAGGTGGTATCATAAGGATAGTCTCTGTTGATACCACTCCAGGTTTGGTGCAGTTTGGTTCAGGGGGGCCAAGGATTATGGACCACCTCAAAATGGTAGCAACCCATTTACCATTAGCCAAGAAAAACCATTTGGAAACAATGGAGTATGGGGTCACCCATTTTGGGGGTCCATAGCTTTGGATCCCCTGAATTAAACTTCACTAAACCTAGGTGGTATCATAAGGATAGTCTGCACAGATACCACCCAGGTTTTCAGTGAAGGTTGGTTCAGAGGGTCCAAGTTATCAGGACCCCCAAAAGCAGTGCTTCCATCCCCATTGTTTCCAATGGGAGTTAATGGTAGATGGGGCTGACCCTTTTGAGGGTCCATATAACTTTGAACCCCCTGAACCAAACTTCACCAAACCTGGGTGGTTAAATCAGAGAGAGTCTTCTGAGAGATAGCCTACAAAGTTTAGTACTGTTAGCTTAAAACATTGCTCCTCCTGACAGGCACCTCAAATTTTCCTCAGGTTTCTCTCTTTAAATCCACTCCTTTGGAATGGATTTAAAGGGAGAATCTGAGCTCCCTAGATTTTAAAAAAAATGAAAGTATTGTTGAAGGCTTTCAAAACCAGATTCAACGCTGGTAGTTGTGAGGTTTACAGGCTGTGTAGTCAGTAGTCTGATAGATCTTGTTCCTAACGTTTTGGGTCTGCATCTGTGGCTGGCATCTTCAGAGGTGCATCACAGAGAGTAGTCTGTTATAAGAGAAGGCTGGACACAGTGTATAATAAGGACTTCTCTCTGTTGTTGATACACCGTTGGAAATACCAGCCACAGATGCAGGTGAAACATTAGGAACAAAGATACACGGCCACATAGCCCAGTGAAAACCTGACACAACAACCTAACATTGAAAATGATGCTGTTTGGGGTGGGGAATCTACCCTGAAACAGTATCACTTTCAATGTTGTTTAAACTAGGGAGCCCAGAGTATCCCCTTAAGGTGGATTTAAAAGGAGAATCTGGGCTCTGTAGTTTAAACAATATTAAAAGTGATGCTGTTTCAGGGTGGATTTCCCGCGTTCAAAAAATGGCATCACTTTCAATGTTGTTTAAACTAGGGAGCCCTGGGTGTGTTCAGATTTGTGTGTTGGGGCATGTTCTATAATGCGATGGTAACTTTGAGATGACCTGGTGCAAAAAATGTTGTTTGGTCGTGGTGGGGGAGGGATGCTGCCCAAATGGGGCGCAAAACTCAGATTTTGCCCCGGGCTCCATTTACTCTAGCTACACCCCTGGTGCACAGCTCTCATCTTTCTGTTTGTGACATCAAATGGAGGGAAGTGACAAATTGTATATGAAGTGCAATTCCAGGACAGACCCTGAAAATTTTCAATCTCTGCAACAGTGACCTCTAGTGGCCAACATCATCTTTACTGTTGCCATTAAAACAGGAGAATAAATAGAGTGATTGCTGATTGTTGCATGAATATTTTTTTCCTCTAATGCTCACTGTGGTCATATGAAGACTTTCCTTGCAATCCAAAGAAGTGCACTCTGGCCCATTCGTCATGGACCAAGAAGAACAGGTGTAGTGTTGTATTACCCGTTTTGCGGGGGGACTTTGCACAGGCCCTCCACCCAAAATGTGTCTGCCCTGTTTCATTTCCTCCAACCTGTTTTTTTTAATGGCTAAACAAGCGATCCTTTTGAAAAATCTCAGTTCAGAGATGCTTCTGAGCAAATGGCCAGGCAGGAGGTGATTTATTTCCCTCCGTTCCAGCGCTTCCTCCACGGTTAGGGAGAAGCCACCCCCCAATTGCCTGGCAGAGCGGCCTCTTCCAGGGGCATAACGAGGCAGCCCTGGGCAAACTGTAGCCCTGGGCAAAACCTGAGTTGAATGCCCCCCCCCCCATGGGTGGCCACTCCACCATGACCAAATTTTTTTTTGCACCAGGACATTGGTGCCTGCAGGGGGTGCATTTTTAGACATATCAGCATATCATCAGGAGACTGTCCTTATGCTACTCCCCAAGTTTGGTGAGGTTTGATTCAAGGAGTCCAAAGTTATGGACTCCCAAAGGGGGTGCCCCATCCCCCATTGTTTCCAATGGGAGCTAATAGGAGATGGGGGCTACAGTTTTGAGGGTCCATAACTTTGGCCCCCCTGAACCAAACTGCACCAATCTTGGGGGGTGCCATCATCTCCAGATGATACCCTTGAAGATTTTGTACACAGTGCCGATAGGTTATCCAAAAAAATGCACCCTGCAGGAACATCCTAGAAATTTGCCCAAGAATCTTTTGTTCTGCGCTGAGTTTTCTGCATTTGCTTGTCAATAAGTGGGTTGCAGGCCAAAGTGGGGGGGCACATTTCTGAAGGCACAGTCTCCAAAACTTTCAGGGTCTCATCGAGGAGACTGCCCTAATGATACCCCCCAAGTTTGAGGTGCAGTTTGGTTTCAGGGGGCCAAAGATATGGACCCTCAGACAAGCTGTAACCCCCATCTCCTATTATTAGGCTCCCCATTGAAGCACAATGGGGATAGGGGCACTCCCTTTGGGAGTCCATAACTTTGGACTCCCCAAACCAAACCTCACCAAACTTGGGGGGTAGCATAAGGACAGTTCCCTGATGATGCGCTGAAATGTTGGTGCCACTAGCCCAGGGGTAGGGAACCTGCGGCTCTCCAGATGTTCAGGAACTACAATTCCCATCAGTCTCTGTCAGCATGGCCAATTGGCCATGCTGGTAGGGGCTGATGGGAATTGTAGTTCCTGAACATCTGGAGAGCCGCAGGTTCCCTACCCCTGTGCTAGCCTAAACACTGCGCCCCCTGCAGGCCAAAAATGGAAAACCACTAATATACCCAAAAACAAACCCAGCATTTTGATGCCCCTCACAAGGTGATGCCCTGGGCAGCTGCCCACCTTACCCAATGGGCATTACGCCAGTGGCCTCTTCTCCTTTTTTTAGTTTTGCGGCTACGCAGATGCAACTAGTCATATCATGGGACATTGGTAAGGCTGTAGGGGTTCATTTGTGCATTCCTGCATAGCTACGCATGTGTGGCAGGTAATTTAAAAGAGAGAGAAGTGTCTCTGAGCAAAGGCACGAAGGCAACCTGGATCGTTTCCATGGGCTCTAATCGCAGCCTGCACAGAATGTATGTGAATACAAAAACAAGAAAAAGGGTTTCTTTATCACGACTGCAACCCATTACACATTCGCTGTGCCAAATCGGCCTCAGATTAACCAAAGGTCATGCCGGAATAAATGTTTGTAGGCTTTAAGGTGCCTCTGGACATTCAGATTGCCTACCTAGATTGGTCTGCCCTAGGATGGTGCCGCAAGTATCTTCACCCAAGAAACAAGGCTTCATATTTCCATCACAGGCCTTCCCTGGAGCGCTACAGTCTTCACAAGCCAGCAGGTCCACTGGAAGGAGAAATACGAAAAGGTTCCAGGCAGAGCTCAATTTCTACAACAGCCATATTTATCACAGGTAGATTTTGTTCTACTCTCTCTTCCCTTCTTGGTCTGCTGGGCTTGATTTGGTTTTGGTCAACACTGCATGTGTACATTTAACCACTGCCTGACTCACAAAAATTGAACACTTGAAGCTTTTTTCATAGCAAGCAGGGTTGCAGACAGAGGTGGGATCCAGCAGGTTCCCACAGGTTCCCGAGAGTAGGTTACTAAGTATTTGTGCGTGCCGAGAGGGGGTTACTAATTGGTGATTTTGCCACGTGATTTTTGCCTTAGTTACGTCCCTCCTCTCAGCAGTAGCGTGCCAAACTTGAAGTAGTCTAGCAGGAGATGCACCGGCGTGAGTGGCAGCCTGTGCCTGCGTGCATTCGATTCCCACCCAAGGACCGGCACAGCGGCTGTGTCCTTGCCCCAGCCCCGCCCAGGAATGCCCCGTCCCAGAATGCCTGGCCACGTTCCCGTCGTGCCCCGCCCAGCCCCATTGGCCCTATGCCACAGTTTGAATCCCACCACCATGGGAACCTGTTACTAAAAATTTTGGATCCCACCACTGGAACTTGCAGATCCTTCCTGGCTACCAGCAGGGATGGAAAGGTAGGGCTGCCAGGTCCAGGTTGGGAATGTTCCTGATTATGGTGGAGGGCGACCAAGAAGATTAAGTGGCTGGAACCCCTTTCTTGATGGAAAAGCTAAAGGGCTTTTTCCGTTTCGATTAAAATATACAACTAAGAGGCAGGGCTGCAAATTCCTCAAGATCTTACTGCCCTCCACCATTTTGAGTAGCAGCGGGAGAAAAATTAAAAATGCAGCCTCGGGTACTTACCAGGAGTTCTTACCAGAATTGACAAAGGATAGTTCTAAAAGTCATTGGAAGCTCTTAATTAAGTACAGTGGAACCTCGGTTTTCATTGCCTTTGGTTTTCATTGGTTTTGGTTTTCATCTATTTTTTCAGTGAAAAATTTGTCTTGGTTTTCATCAATTTGTCTCGGTTTTCATTGATTTGCAGTAAGGTGCAGGGGCTTGTGGAGAAAAATCATCTGGACAAAGCTGTTGCAGGCAGTGTTTGCAACTTCTTTAATGACAATGTCTTGCCCCATTTCAGACAAATCTTAAAGAGGCGTCAGAAACAGACCTCTTGGGACAGCTGTCTGGTGCGACATTGGTCCACTGGCTCTGAAGCTGGTCCTAGTGTTATTGTTTATTACTGTTTTCAGCATTAAACACTATGTTTATTCACCCAAAAATATGTTTTTGGTATGTTTTTTGGAGTGCCTAGAACGGATTAATTGGATTTACATTGATTCCTAAGGAAAAGTTTGTCTCGGTTTTCATCGATTCTTTTCGGATGGATTACCAACGAAAACTGAGGCTCCACTGTACCTAAAAGGTCAAGGGGTTATTAAAAGGGCCACTAAATAAAATAAACTATCGAAAACACATATTTATTACAAATTAAAATCATCGACATATTATAGAAGGCCCATAATAGCCTGCACAATATCACAATGACAGTACACAAAGGAGGTCCGATGGGACACTTTTTGGACCCTTAAAATCAGATGGATTTCAGTCTGCTGGCCTTCGTCGGTGGTCAAAAGTGGTCAAAAATACAATAATTCTTTTGTTGATTTATTCTCTCCTTAAGAATCAGGCATGATTGACACATTATACTCTTTAAGAGGACATGACTGTATGTGCAAGACCTGAGTGCCAATTTTAAACAACTTTCTACTAAGTCTGCTTTTTAGAAATTGTATTAATTACCTTATATACTTGAGTATAAGGGGGATCTTGTTGAGCATCTTCCCTATGAAACTCTGAAGAGATACTGTCTGTGAGAGTTATATATTCCACTTCAGAACTTTTAAAGTTATTGTTGATACCATACTGTTTTTCTTTGAAATAAACATTTAAAAACATTTTATTGGTATCTTTTTAATTTTTGAAATTTACCAGTAGCTGCTGCATTTCCCACCCTAGACTTATACATGAGTCAATAAGTTTTCCCAGTTTTTTGTGGTAAAATTAGGTGCCTCGACTTATATGCGGGTCGGCTTATAAACGAGTATATGCAATAATCCTTTTTTATGTGTATCAAAAGTGTTATTTCAGATCGGCTAATTATTTTTTCTTCTGGTTCGTTTTTGTTTATAGACAAAATGTTATAATTGCAATTTTTAGTCTGATAGCTAATACACATAGGACCCCTTTGTGTATTGTCATTGTGATATTGTGTATATAAGGCAGGCTATTAGGGCTCTCCATAATATGTTGATGATTTTAATTTGTAATAAATAAGAACATAAGAACATAAGAACAAGCCAGCTGGATCAGACCAGAGTCCATCTAGTCCAGCTCTCTGCTACTCGCAGTGGCCCACCAGGTGCCTTTGGGAGCTCACATGCAGGAGGTGAAAGCAATGGCCTTCTGCGGCTGTTGCTCCTGATCACCTGGTCTGTTAAGGCATTTGCAATCTCAGATCAAAGAGGATCAAGATTGGTAGCCATAAATCGACTTCTCCTCCATAAATCTGTCCAAGCCCCTTTTCAAGCTATCCAGGTTAGTGGCCATCACCACCTCCTGTGGCAGCATATTCCAAACACCAATCACACGCTGCGTGAAGAAGTGTTTCCTTTTATTAGTCCTAATTCTTCCCCCCCAGCATTTTCAATGAATGCCCCCTGGTTCTAGTATTGTGAGAAAGAGAGAAAAATTTCTCTCTGTCAACATTTTCTACCCCATGCATAATTTTATAGACTTCAATCATATCCCCCCTCAGTCGTCTCCTCTCCAAACTAAAGAGTCCCAAACGCTGCAGCCTCTCCTCATGGGTGTTTTTGATACGTAGCAGTTTTATATTTAGTGACCATTGTGATTACTTCTTAACCTTTTAGGTACTTAATTCTAGTTTGCAGGGTTAAATTTGTTCCCCCCTCTTTTTGTTGGAGCTCTATGGTTTTACCATAGAGTCTCTGGCCAATTCCTAGAGCTATTCTTTGTCACTTCTGGTAAGAACTTCTGGTAAGTACACGGGGCCGCATTTGCTTAAAAATGTTCTCTCAGTGTGCTGCGCCCCCAAACAAAATCCTTCTGCCAGTTGCCAGGCACTGCCTAGCAAGTCTGCTAAGAGGAGGGGGAGCTATGTTCGAGGTTTGTATGCATGAGGTGGAGTAATTGGATAGAAAGACCCTCTCCCTAATACTAAACCGCAGGGGAACCCAATGTTGTTAACTCTCAGTTGGGAAATTCTTGGGGAATTGGGGGTAGAGCCTGGGAAGGTCAGGATTTTGAAAGGGACCTCACCAAGGTATAATGCCATAGAAAACCTCTAAAGTTGCCATTTTCTGCAGGGGCAAGAACTGAACCTAGGAACTTTGCATGCAAAACAGATGTGTTACAGCCCCAGAAATATAAAAGAGGGGTGATCGCACTTAGTTAAATGCTACACCCCAGAATCCCTACTGATAAAAACCTAGTGTGTCAATGGGAAAGTCAAGTTATGATGCTTCTCTCTGACAGCTGGCTTCCCCTTGTGCATGCTTGTAATGTACAAACCCCCATATGAGAGCAGCAGTGGCATAGCGGTTAAGACCAGGTGCATTCTAATCTGGAGGAACCGGATTTGATTCCCCGCTCTGCCGCCTGAGCTGTGGAGGCTTATCTGGGGAATTCAGATTAGCCTATGCACTCCGACACATGCCAGCTGGGTGACCTTGGGCTAGTCACAGCTTTTTGGAGCTCTCTCAGCCCCACCTACCTCACAGGGTGTTTGTTGTGAGGGGGCAAGGGCAAGGAGATTGTAAGCCCCTTTGAGTCTCCTACAGGAGAGATATAAATCCAAAGTCGTCTTCTTCTTCTGGATATACACCCCCATGCAGATTTCTCCAATCAAAGGCCTAAAACCACCTTCACCATTTACCTTTCTTATTATTTATTCTCCCTCCTCACATGCCTCCCTTGCTCCCGTGCTTCCAAAGCTCTTGTGTCCTTTTGACTTCCTGGTTTCGACATGTTCGCCTCCATCAATTAACTTGGCCAGAAATGAAAAGCTTACCTGCATCAAGCAAAGCAGAGAGGATGGTGAAGATCAGCCAGGGATGCATGGAGGCTGTGTATGATTTCAGACATGGGCCACGGGCTTCCGGCAGTGAGACGTTCTAGGTACAATGTACCTGAAGGTGATTTTTCATTTGTTGTGATGACGGAACCCAGCCATAATCCAAATGCAAACACTGAACTCTGAACCGTTCTCGCAAGGCAAGGGTAGGAAGGCGTGGTGTGCGTTTTATGACCTTCTGCAAAACAAGAAATAGAATGCTGAGGGTTTTCCCCCATGCCAAGTACTTGCTTGGGTAAGATGGGACTTGGAGCCCTCTAAGAGTTGCCAATCTCCCTCTACTGGGCTACAGGACTGAATACTGTTATGGACTTATCCTCATTTTTGTAATTTTTGTACCTTTACTGTGTTTGTGATTGTAAAACACATAGTAATCTCTGGAGGTTAGAACTGCTGAAGATAATTAGGGACTGACAGACATAAATTGAGAGTGAGGGAAATGCTAATGTAACCCCCATGCCCAGAATGGGTTGACCCAGTAAGGGGGTGGAGACTCAGGGCAGCAGAAAGGCTGCAAGAGCTCTTTGAAGAAGACAAGGCTACCAGACTCGGACCTTGATTTCTATAAGCCCTTAATTGCAATATTGTTGGGAACTACTGGGAAGGTAGTTGTTGTTTTTGCTATGTTGTAAATGTTGGAGTTTATTGTTTCAGGGTTTTCTTTTGTGGTTGTAATGGGTGAGAGTTCTCCTGGAGACCTTCATCATGTTGCAACCTGTTCATCAAGCCCTTGGAGTCTTCAGGAGCCAGCCAACTTGCAAAGAAGAATTGGACTTGGCAATATCAGTAGACTGTAAATAGAAGGACTTGAAATGCAACCTGAACAGGACCTTGAATTGTAACGTTAAATGTTGATGTTTTAAAAGTGTTAATTGTAAAGAAAAGTAAACCATTTTGTTGTTTAAAAATTGTTGTTGCAACTCATTCCAAGTACTGCCCCACAGAACCCACAAGCTGAGGTTACACTAACCTCAGACATTTGTGACAGAGAGAGAAGCTTTGTGACCTGAGTCAGTGCACGTTTGATTGGGTAAACGTTGCATTGTTATTTAGGATGTCATAAGTATATTGCTATGTATTAATCTCAGGTCTGAGAACTTTTGATGTACACTTTACTTTGTGTAGATATCAGGGTTAAGAATCTGAAAGACTTCTGTGGAAGCAGTGAAGATTCTCCTGGGTAATTTAAAGCGACAGACCTGAAGAAGCACAGAGCAACAAGGAATAAACTGCAAATCCTTGTGAAGTACTATTGCTTGTGCAAGTTTAAGAGAAGACTGAATTACATGTTAGACTTTGTATGTCAGTCCATGAAGGCAATTAATTAGTATGTTTTCTTGAAACAGTATTGTTTGAAAAGTGTGATGTAAGTTTAGAAATAGTATGTTAATCAATTCAGTTTGTTTGTTTGTTTGTTTGTGTGTTTGTTTGTTTCTGTGTTTGTGTGTTTGTGTGTGTGTGTGTGTGTTTGTTTGTTTGTTTGTTTGTTTGTTTGTATATATATACCGCCCTCCCCCGGAGGGCTCAGGTTAAGTTAATGGTTAAGTATTTTTATTTGCGATATATAAAAACAGTTTTGATTTGTATAGTGGTTCATTACTTTTATGAGTTCTGTGAGTTGGTTGCAAAAACTTTGCAACAAGACTTGGCAGCAAATAAAAAGGGAACTAAAATGCCCCCTTGTATGTAGCTGCTAAGTGTTGTTTGGCAGTGAAGTCTGCAAATAGCTATAATAACTTAGGGGTTTGTACAAGGAAATATTTAATTGCTATAATATGTGTATGTTTATAACTCAGATTTCCAAAAGGTTTTTTTTCCCTCTTTCAAGTTTCAGTGACTGTTTTGGAGTGTTATATTCATATCTGCTAAATAACATGAGGATCGAGACAAAGTATTGTACATCAGTCTATGTACTTCTTTTCTCTTAACATAAGGAAAAACTAGGTTCTATCTAAGCCTCAGCAACAACTATATTTATATATACAATCCTGGGCAGATGAAAAAATGGTATAGTTTACCAGCTGGCTTGGGAAATTCCTAGAGATTTGGGGTAGGCTCTGAGGAAAATGAGGTTTGGAGAGGTGAAGAACTTTAGTAGGGTATAATGCCATATACCCATTGTTCAAAGCAGCCATTTTCTTTAAGAGAACAGATCTCCAGGATATTTCCAGGCCCAGCCTGGAGGTTGGCAAGTTGAGCCAATAGGCATGTTTACTGCCTACTGAGGAAGCATCTGTCTACTTGTCTTTTTTAAGATAGCTTCTTGGGAAGGCTGTAGGTGTGTTAGATTTTTTAAATGAAACAAAGGCAACCCAAACATCAAAACTCTCCCAGGATTCTCTCACTTGCTTTTTCAGAATATATTTATTTGCATAACATTGATTGTACAGCTTACCAAAGACATTCTACGATCAAAAGAACAGGATTTCAACATTAACTGCAAATGTGCAAGAAGAAAGCAAAGCAAGTGTGCATAATTATCATTGTGAAAGTTGATCCCATCAATATTTTGCAGGCGGTCTTCATTCAACGTCACAAATTAACATGGCCATTTGGGTAGGTTAATTGGAAATGACACACCAATTGGAAATTATTTCAGTGGTCTATTGTTTGGCCAAATGCCCTGATTTACCGAACTGAAAGCGGCTGAGAGCTTTGCGAATCATTCTGGCTTTTTCTTGTGTATATTTCAGGGATGGCACTTTGGACCCCGACGTTACATTTGGGGGGCTCTGCTGCATTCTATCTCATGACGACTCATCTGCACCCCTTGGGTATTCGTAATGGTGATCCTGGCATGAGCAGAGTTGGCGCAGAAAGCTTCAGTGGCACAGCCCATGTGGACGTTATTACCTACACAAGGCAATACAGAGTTTGTTAGGAGAGCAAGGAAGCCCATTGGACATTGAACTGGCAAGCTGAAAACAGTAAAGGATCACTCTGGCGTTAGGGAAAAATTGCAGTCTACAGAATATTGCTAACGTCTATTGTTTTTGAGAGAGCCGGTATGGTGCAGTGGTTAGGAACATATGGTTTGATTCCCCACTCCTCCACATAAAGCTTTCTGGGTGATCTTGGGCCTGTCAGAGTTCTCACAAAACTCTCTCGGCCAATGGCAAACCACCTGCGAATGTCTCTTGCCTTGAAAACTCTACAGCATCGCCATAAGTCAGCTGTGACTTGACGGCAGTTTACACCACCACCGTTGTTTTTGAAGTTTCTATTTTTCCCACAGCCTCCTTGGCCATGCTTGTTTCATCCCTCCAGTCTCTTCATGAGCCCCGGCCTACCCACAGAACTCCCCCTCCCTAACCTTGTGATCACCAAAATAGTGCCTGGCGAATGTGCTTTATGGTTACCAACCTCCAGGTGGATCAACCATAAATAGATGGGGTAGGTGCACCTAAAAGGTTAAACCCAAGCCTCTCTGTACCAAATAAGTAAAGGTGTGCCAACACTTGTAAATCTTTAATCCTAACAATAATGCAAATCATTCTGACTTTTCCACTCTCTCTTTTTAAAAATATTATCTTCAACAAATGCAGCTAGGAAGACTGTGCTGCAGCTTTTCAATAAACAGATTGAAGCAAGAAGTTGTCTAAGCTTGTCTTATTAACACAAGAATACCCTTAAGTGGCAGAAGCCTCTTACAAAAGCGGGGCTTCTGCTATGTCTGGGATATCCAGCTGGCCACCACAAAGGTCAGGGCTTTTATGGCCCTGGCCCCTACTTGATGGAGTAAGCTCCCGAGTGAGATCAGGGCCTTGCGGGACTTAAACTGTTTCCACAAAACTTTTAAGATGGAGCTTTTCCACCCTCTCCTCCCTCTCCTTTATCATAACATCAAGTGGATCCACCGCCTCATCTCCCCTCTGGGGCTCTGGGTGAACTGAAGCTCGCGCCATCTTGTTTTAATGTTAGTTTAATGCTAAGTTTAATAATGTTGTATTTTTAATAAGATAGGGTTTATTATTAGAGCCATATTAACTTATATTTATTGGATTTTAATTTATTATTGTGCTCTGTTATATGTTGTTCACCGCCCTGAGCCCTTTGGGGGAGGGCGGTCTATAAACCCAATTAATAATAATAATAATAATAATAATAATAATAATAATAATAATAATAATAATAATAATAATAATAATAATAATAATAATAATATTTTCATCTGGCCAGCCGGCCTGACTTGATTGTTACTCTCATTGGCCTTCCATGAGCATGGTGGGGAGGGAAGTCACCATCTGAGCTTGTTTTTATTGATTTTATGTATCTGAACTGTTTTTAAAGACGTCAGTGAATTAACACGAGACGCGATTGCTGCTCGGGGTGGTAAAAGGCAAAAACACCACCACTGCCGCCGCCCAGAGAGGGGCGAAAGGGAAAGGGAACCATGTTGGAAATGAGCCAACGGCACCGGAAAAGGAGGGGCAGACCGAGACCTTAAAGGAGCGCCCCCTCCTTTGTCCTGGCCATGTGCTCGTCGGCTGTTGATTTGCCTGCCCACCTCTCCCTGGTTTTCTTTGTATGCTTAGTCTCATGCTTCTGCTCAATAAAATGGCTATGGCCAATTTATTACCCCAGCAATTGGAGTGGCGTGTATTATTGGTAAGGGTTTTCGCAAAGTAGGTCCGCCCTCACACAGCAATGACTGTTTTATTATTCACCGCTCTGAGCTCTGTTGGGGAGGGTGGGATATAAATGGAAAAATAAAATAAATGTAGTAGAAGCCTCTACCAACACCTGGGATTCAGCTATAAAAACATTCAATAATGCCCATATATTCTTATCTATCAATAATGCTCATATATTCTTATCTATCAATAATGCTCATATATTCTTATCTATCATGTATTCATGCAATTGTTCCCGATTTATGTAACTCTTTCTGACTATGCCAATAAAGGCTTAAGTATGTAAGTATGTATGTATGAGAATCATGTTTTAATCTGTTCATTGAAAAACTGCAGTACAACACTTGATTTTAGCCGATAGGCCGAGAGAGGTTAAGAAAAATGACAGAAACTACTTCAATCTCTTACCTTTTCAAAAATGTTGCAGTTAAACTTGAAATGTTTTAATTAATTTTTTGACAATTGTAAAATTACGATTGTTGTATGTATGTACGTGTGTGTTTGTGATGATTTTTGTAACTATGTGAATATATAATAAACAATATTAATTAGAAAAAGAAAAAGAAAAACTGCAGTACAGTACATACTCCCTAGCCATGTTAGTTGAAGGGAGTACCTAAAAAAGAGAGCATGGAAGAGTTAGAATTATTTGCATTATTGCTAGGATTAAATACTTAAAGATGTTGGCAAACTTTTAAAAGTATTTAAAAACTTAAATTTTATGTATCTGAACTGTTTTTAAAGACGTCAGTGAAACAGGGGAAACCTGCAATTCTGCCAGAAATACAACTGATCTACGGACTACAGAGATCAGTTGCCCAGGAAAAAATGGCAGTTTCACAGGTTGGACACTACGGTATTCCATAGAGGAAACGGTATCCATGAGAGTGTTGTATCACTTGCCAACACCATTCTTAGTGTCTGCCAAATGGGAAAAAAGCAAGCTGGACTTTTGCCCAAGAAGGCTTCTGATTGGCTGTGCAGATGTTTGAAAACGTTGCTTTGGCAACAGTGTAATGATTTTGACGATAAGCTGCAACAGTCATTTTATGACTGGCTCCACCTCTATAGCAGCCATTTTGTTAGGATTTGCAAGTGTCTGTCACAATCCTGATAACAAGGGGTTAACTGTGTGCATGTTAATAAGCTAGTGAGGTCAGTGTCTTGCTATCAGCTCATTGATTAGTCATTGGGCAGTTAATCCGACATTGCTTATGTGAGGCAGAGCACGTAGGTCAGAGGTTATAAAGTTAACTATGTTTCTTTGTCTCACACAGACTCTCTCTCTCTCTCACACTGAGCACAATGCTCACACACTGTTCTTTTTCTTTTCCCCTGTAAGATGGATTCACCTTAAGAGGTGAATGCTTAGGCCACATGTGGGCTCACATGTGCCTAAGTTTTGTAACTAAGTTCTGTAACTAGAATAGTAAGAATTTATTGTGTGTATTCCATGTGTACCCTACCCTGATTTAGTTAAGTAAAGTTTCATTTTATAATCACAGCAAAAGTCTCCTGGTCCTTCCTCTCACTCTGCTTATTACCCAAATAGGGAAACAATTCCCCAACAATTTTGATGGCAGCCATTTTGTGGCTGCACCCACTATGCTGCGTCAGAATTGCAAAAGTTCCTTCAGGCTCAGAAAGCCTGGGGACCTCTGTAAGAAAAGCTAGGTGCAACACTTCCTCAAACTCCTTCCTCCACTGTCTCTTCTCCCAACTCTCCAGGAATTTGCCAAACCTGAGCTGAAAATTGTGTCACCCGAAACCCACTTCCTACTTGAGGTTTGGGGATAAAACCCAGAGGACTCAGGTTCTGAATCAGAAATAAATCAATCCATCTGAATCTGAAACCGAAAGGGTTTTCAATGAAACAGCAACAAACAAGGAAGCTTCAGATAACTCCTCTCTAGTTTATTGATTTGGCAATACTGAGCTCATCCCAGGCATGTGTCTCAGCAGTGGTGTATCTAAGGGTATGACAGGTATGGCACATGTGCTGCACATCACTTGAAGAGTGGTGCCATCCCACTACAGTGTCCATGCTCCTCTTCTCTCTCTGCCCACCTATGGCATCTTGATGCTGCTAAACCATTGGTAGGGCCACACTAAGCTTCTGGGAGAGAGTCCTGCTGCCGTGAGCCAGCAATGAGGCTAGATTACCATAGGCACTATCTATCTATCTATCTATCTATCTATCTATCTATCTATCTATCTATCTATCTATCTATCTATCTATCTATCTATCTATCTATCTATCTATCTATCTATCTATCTATCTATCATCTCTCTCTCTCTCTCTCTCTATCATATATCTATCATCTCTCTCTCTCTCTCTCTCTCTCTCTCTCTCTCTCTCTATCTATCTATCTATCATCTATCTATCATCTATCTATCATCTATCATCTATCATCTATCATCTCTCTCTCTCTCTCTCTCTCTCTCTCTCTCTCTCTCTCTCTCTATCTATCTATCTATCTATCATCTATCTATCATCTATCTATCATCTATCATCTATCATCTATCATCTCTCTCTCTCTCTCTCTCTCTCTCTCTCTCTCTCTCTCTCTATCTATCTATCTATCTATCATCTATCTATCATCTATCTATCATCTATCATCTATCATCTCTCATCTCTCATCATCTATCTATCATCTATCTATCAATCTCTCTCTCTCTCTCTCTCTCTCTATCTATCTCTCTATCTATCTATCTATCTATCATCTATCTATCATCTATCTATCATCTATCATCTATCATCTCTCTCTCTCTCTCTCTCTCTCTCTCTCTCTCTCTCTATCTATCATCTATCTATCATCTATCTATCATCTATCTATCATCTATCATCTATCATCTATCATCTCTCTCTCTCTCTCTCTCTCTCTCTCTCTCTCTCTCTCTCTATCTATCTATCTATCATCTATCTATCATCTATCTATCATCTATCATCTATCATCTATCATCTCTCTCTCTCTCTCTCTCTCTCTCTCTCTCTCTCTATCTATCTATCTATCATCTATCTATCATCTATCTATCATCTATCATCTATCATCTATCATCTCTCTCTCTCTCTCTCTCTCTCTCTCTCTCTCTCTATTTATTTATTTATTTATTTATTTATTTATTATTCGACTTATAAGCCGCCTCACCCCCGAAGGGCTCGAGGCGGCTCACAACACGGCTGTTATTCAAACAGCAATCACACAACATAAAACTTAACCTATTAACCAATTAAAATTTAAGCAGCAGTTACACACCATAAATAACAAAAGTTGTTTAACAGTTAATCAAAATTGTTAATTAAAATCGGCGCCCGATCTAAAGGCCAAAAAGAAAGGGAGGGAGCGGGAGGGCCTGTGATGGTATCAGAGAATCAGGCCCAACCGAGATGGAAAAAGATGGACACAGGCAGCCTCAGTTGCAATTGCAGCTTCAGTGGGGGGCAGTAGAACCGCGGCCAGCCCCTCCAAAAGCTCGGTGGAATAGCTCCGTCTTACAGGCCCTGCGGAACTCACCAAGGTCCTGCAGGGCCCAAATAGTTGGAGGTAGAGCATTCCACCAGGCAGGGGCCAGAGCCGTACGCATCTCTGAAAATCAAAGCAGTGTGCTTCCAGCTTAGCCTTAGAGACAGAGGTTTTTAGGTTTCCCTGAATTCTGCCCTCCCCAGGGTCCACCCAAATCTCCAGGATTTCCCAACCTGGAATTGGAAACCCTAGACTTCACTGTCACACAGTCCTGTGCATTGATATCTGACATTGTTGTAGTTAGAAATGTCCTCCATCAGTAGCTGAATCAGAATTACCTATCGTCCTTTTAAAGCACTGGTTTTCCAATCCTTTGCAACGGGTGGTCTCTTTCTCGCATTTGTCAGGATGCTGAACGCTACATGAAGGGCACCAGAGTCCATTGGGGGTTTCATTCCAAACTGGCACTGGAAGCAAACAGCCAAGAATCAGTTTTCATTACAATTCAGGTCACCAAGTAAGGAGTGTAAAACAAAGGCTGGGTCAATATTTTATTCTGAAACTGGTTTCAATTTAGATTGTATGTATTTTATTTATTATTTGATTTTCTATACCACCCTATCCCCCAGGGGCTCTTGACGGCGTACAGCATAAAATTCTACCATAATGCAACCAAATAAAGGGAGCAACAATTAAATACATGGATAAACTACAAATTGCACGGCTCCATCAATTTTAAAACATGACTACTAAATCCCTTTAAAAACAGCAGTTAGTTCAGTAAAATAAATAAATAAAAGGCATCCAGCAAGACCCGTATTTAACACCCTCCCCAAGGGGGGGGGGATGGCGGGCCCTATTAATATAAAGGGACCCTGATGTAAAGGAGCAAGAACAAAAGGGGGCACCTCGTCAGCGGCTTATCACTCCAAAGACCCAATGGAACAACTCAGTCTTACAGGCCCTGTGGAATTCACCCAGATCCCGCAGGGCCTGGACAGCTAAAGGGAGAGTGTTCCACCAGGCTGGGGCCAGAGCCGTAAAGGCCCTGGCCCGTGTGGAGGCCAGCCGCATCATTGAGGGGCCAGGGACCACCAGCAAATTGGCCTCTGCTGAGCACAGAGGCCGAGTAGGGACATGGGGATAATGCGATCCCGAAGGTACGAGGGTAGCGCAGAGGCCGAGTAGGGACATATGGGGGTAACGCGATCCCAAAGGTATGAGGGTCCCAGGCCGCGTAAGGCCTTAAAGGTCAACACCCACACCTTGAAGATGATTCGGAACTCGACTGGAAGCCAATGCAGACGGAGCAACACAGGCTGAATATGATCTCGGAAGGCGCCCCCTGTGAGCAAATGAGCCGCTGCATTTTGGACCAGCTTTAACTTCTGAATCAGGCACAAGGGAAGGCCCGTGTAGAGCGAGTTACAATAGTCTAGCCTGGAGGTGAGTAGTTAAGTAAATCTGGTGAGTAGTTGAGTTGGAAGGAACCTGTGGAGTTCAGAATTTCTCAGAAATGCATTAGAGTGCTTTTCACACCTAATAATAGCCCTGCTCTTTTTTCTAAAAAGTCTGCCTTTATAGCTGCTTGTCCTCACCATCCAGGTCTTCAGAGGTAGACTGCCACTGAAGGTAGAGATTCCATTTAACAGCTTGTAGCTGTTGCCACCCGACCATCCCTTCCCGGAGACCCAATTTCCACACCACACTCCTGGCTGGGGTAAATTGCTTGGCCATAGCCAACCGTTTATTGCACAGTAAGAAGCATGAAGCGCAGCATGGGATTTTCGATCTGATTTGTAACACTGGGCAGCCCCTCCTCAGGGATGTCTCCTGGGCAAGCTGCTCTTCCCACCGCTTTGATGGCTGAGCGGATGACCTTGCCACTGCTTTGGGGTTCCAGCGAGCGGTCAGCCTCTTACTGGAGCTTCACTGTGATGCTCAGCTGGGTGGTCGGCACAAAGGCCTCCCCAGGTGACACCGTGCATGCCCTTAAGGGGCATGGCAGGGAGGCCCCCATGTGCCCTTATTAGGGCGGATGCCAGGGGCTTCCTCCTGCCCTTCCCGGGCAGCAACTGCTGCTGCAATGATTCCCAACCACTCTTTTAGCAGGTCTGTCTTCCAAGAGGCATGACATGGCTCTTGCTTTTCCCAGGTGTGAAAAACCCCTCATTGGCAGAGATTCTGATTTGAATTGGAAACGTCTCCCCTTTAAGTGAACCCTAAGGGTAATGATGAATGAACCCTGTGGCACAGAGCAGTTAGCTGCAGGACGGCAATCGAAAGCTGTGCTCACAATCTGAGTTCGATCGCAGCAGAAGTCAGTTTCAGGTGGCCGGCTTAAGGTTGACTCACTTTCCATCCTTCTGAGTTCAGTAAAATGAGTACCCAGCTTGCTGGGAGTAAAGTATAGACAATTGGGGAAGGCAATTGCAAAACTACCCTGTAAACATAGTCTGTCTAGTAAACATCATGATGTGACATCACCAGAGGCATAGCTGCAGTGCTGATATTTGGGATGTCTTGCTCCGGGCGCCACCATTGCAGTCACAGGGTGGGGCCAGGGGCATGTCAGGGACATTTCAGGGAGTTTTGGGGTTGGCAGGGGGCGCATGGACAGTTCATGCCCCGGGCTCAGTTCCCCCTCCCTTCGCCACTGGACATCACCCCATGGGTAAGAAATGTCCCAGTCCTTGCACAAGGGAACACCTTTACCTGTATGCTAACAATTGCATTAAAAACTTCAGAAACAGCTTTGTGTCTTTCAGAGCATCCCTCCCCTTCTTGCAGAAGTGCATGAAAATCACAAATTATTGATCTTGAATGAGGACCTCCCAAAGATGCTGGAAAAATCTAAATCAGTGATTCTCAATCTGGGGATCAGGACCCCTTTTGGGGGGGGGGTCAAATGACCCTTTCACAGGGGTCGCCTAAGACTCTCTGCATCAGCGTTCTCCATCTGTAAAATGGATAAATGTTAGGATTGGGGGTCACCACAACATGAGGAACTGTATTAAAGGGTCACGGCATTAGGAAGGTTGAGAACCACTGATCTAAATCATGCTAGCCATCAAATGAATTAGGAGAAAGAAAGGAGGGCTGTTAAAAATAAGGAGTAAATAGATCTAGTGGAGGGCCCACTGCTTAGTGACAGATATAATATGCTTTGCATCTAGAAGACTTTGGGTTTGAATCCCTGCATCTCTTACTAAAAGGGACCTTTGGTCATAGAACTGGGGATGGTTTTGGATGGTTTTGCCAGGTAGAATAGATGGTTGGTGATAGAAGCCGTTGCTCTGCTCAATATGAGGCAGCATCACACATGCACAATACATACCTGGAGGAACCACAGTGTTGCAACCATTGGTAGAACAGCAGAGATTATGTCCAGTCTCCTTCAGTCCTTTCTCAACATGCATAAATACTGCACCAGGAACACAGCTCGCTTTCGTTGAGCAGAACTTTTTAACGGTTCTCACTGTCTTTCCAACTATACATCAGGATGAAATGAGGATACATTGTGGGTTTGTGTGTTAAACATACACAAATTGAAACCTGCACAAAACATAAACTGTTCTATTCTTTCACTGTTACTGTATGACTAATCCAAATTGTGGTCAGGAGATTAAGAATGCCTAATGCTGAGGTCTGTTTATTATTTTGGTACAGTACAGTAAACCTTTATTAGTTCGGTCCAGCGGGTCCAAAGTTATGGACTTCCAAAGGGGGTGCCCCCATCCCCCATTGTTTCCAATGGGACCTAATAGGAGTTGGGGCTACCCTTTTAAGGGTCCATAACTTTGGGCCCCCTAAACCAAACTTCACCAAACCTGGGAGGTATCATCAGGACAGTCTCTTATGGTTTTGTGAAGTTTGGTCCAGGGGGTCTAAAGCTATGGACTCCCAAAGGGGGTGCCCCCATTCCCCATTGTTTCCAATGGCAGCTAATAGAAGATGGAGGCTGCACTTTTGAGGGTCCATAACTTTGAACCTCCTGAACCAAACTTCACCAAACCTGGGTGGCATCATTAGGAGAGTCTCCTAAAGATTCCTTGAAAGTTTGGTGCTGCTAGCTTAACAATTGCACCCCTGACAGCAGGCACCCAGTAAATATCCCTAGATTTTCCTTTTAAATCCCCCCCTTTGGCATGGATTTAAAGGGAGAATCTAAGGTCCCCAGTTTAAACATTGAAAGTGATGCTGTTTCAGGGTGGGGGAAAATCAACCCCAAAATAGCATCACTTTCAATGTTGTTTAAACTGGGGACCCCAGATTCTCCTTTAAGGTGGATTTAAAAGGAGAATCTGGGCTCCCTAGTTTAAACACCATTGAAAATGATGCTGTTTGGGGGTGGATTCCAGCATCACTTGTATAAACTAGGGACCCCAGATTCTCTTTTTAAATCTACCTTAAAGGGATAATCTGGGGTTCCCAGTTTAAATAGCATTGAAAGTGATGCTTTTTCCCAAATTGGGAGGACTGGATACAACACCACAAAATGTTTTCATGGCAGTAATAAAACATTTTGAAAGCCTTTTGAAATTGTTTTCAAAAAATCAGTTCTGCTGTGTGACATGGCCCATTGCTGTGTTCAGATTTGTGAGTTGGGGCATGTTTTATAATGTGATGGTGACTTTGAAACGACCTGGTGGAAAAAATCATTGTTTGGTCACAGTGGGGGAGGGCGGCTGCTCATAGAGGGGCGCCAAACTCCGGTTTGCCTAGATATGCCACTGGGCATAGCTACAAAGGGGTTGGTGGGTGCGCGTTGCACTGGGCACGTACCTGGGGGGGGGGCATCATACTCAGGTTTTGCCCAGCGCTGTAGTTTGCCTAGTTACGCTACTGCCCTATAGGTTAGGCAGGCAACTTTTTCTCAACTGTGCATGCAGCAATCAATAATACACTCAGAAAGAAAGCAACAGGGAGGTATTGAGTAGGCAACAAGTTCCCTAAACTTGGGAAGCCAGTTCTGATCATTCTGGCTTCTACCTTCAATTTTATCCCCATACATGCTCCCCTGAATCCCCCCTCCCAATTTCCCAGATAATGTGCGAAAGAGAAGTGTGAACGAGATTGTTTTTGAAAGCAAGCATCCCAAGACCAAGGCAGAGATAGTCAGATAGCCTCCTGCCAAGTTTTGTTCCTTCCTCCCTCCCCTTCCGGAGCTTCAGGCAGGGTCAGCCTAGTTATCTACATTTGCAAGCATATAGAAATAGATCAAACAGAATGTAAGTCCATTAACATGTCATAGTTACATTGTGAAGCATAGATCAATCCCCATGCAGTGGAACCAACACTTCCTCATCCAGGTGTTAAACCCAGCTCCTTGTGGCACCCCACTGCTTGATGCCAGGAAGGCGGGTGCCATTCCTCAAAAGTATTTTTGGTGTGTGCTTCCAGTTTGGACTGTGGCAGAGGTCTAACCCTTTCCACCCTTGTCAGAATACTTTTCAACAATATTACAGGGGCAAGAACTGATTTCTATGCTCGTGACTAGCCACAGCTTGAAACACTTGCCAAATTCATGGGTCTGTTTACTTACACCGTGTTGCTTCAATCACCAATGATTGACAGGTGTCAAACTCGGGACCGCAGTTCCGGAGAGAGGTACTCCGTTGGTTACGTGTTGTGACTCTGAGAGACACCTCACACTGAATAGGAAACCCTGGAGGAACAGAGAGAAAGAGGGTTAGAGGAATTAGACAAAGCCGATGGAAGATAAAGCTCCAGACTGTTTCTTCTCCGAATTCTCTCCTCTCACATTTCTGTCTTGACTTTATTCAGCCTAGGACACACAAATGGATCAAGGAGAAGAAAAAAGATAAATAAGAAAGGATGATTCTGGCTAATTCCATTTGAGGTGTTTAATCCTCCTTCCCCAAACAACTTTCCTTTAAAAAGAAATCTTTGGCTGTCAAATAATAAGGGCAATCCAGGAATGTGGAATGGTATGGCATATCCAGTCATATCTCAGAAGGTGAGCAGGGTTGATACTTGGGTGGTGGGGGAGACATATAAAGAAAAGCATGTATAGAGAAAGCACGTATAGAGAAAGGCAATGGCAAACCACCTATGCTTCTCACTTAACTTGAAAGCCCTTTGCTAGGTTTGCCATAAGTCAGTTGCGACTTGACAGCATGAACAGGCATAAACACCTAAAGGCAATCCTCTCAAAATTTAATCCGGGAAGAGGAGTGTGTAAAATTTTGCCCCACAGAGAGAATGTTATGGGACTCCATCAATTGATTTTTCTTAAGTTTGCTCAGGGATTGGATGTTTTCTCATGGAACCCGGCCATCTTTTCCACCCAATCTTCCCCAATTCTCCTCCTTATGTTAGCCTCCTCACCTCCTGTGACTTTTGTTGTTTCTTTCCAAAGTTTCTGAAAGTTTTATTTCAATACACATAAAAACAAAACATGAGCATTCATATTCTTATGATTCAGTCCTCAAGGGGGTAGCCGAAAGTACAGAGGAGGCAGTGTAACCTCATCGCTGGCCTAAATGCCACTTGCCCCAGTGTAAGAGGTATTTATGACAGTGCTGGCACTTACATCAGCTCCAGGCAGTGGTGCGGTAGCATCATGTATGGGAGAAAAAGAGTGTTTTTATACCCCACTTTTATCTACATTCAGGAGTGGCTTACAATCACAATCCCTTCCCCGCAACAGCCACATTGTGAGGCAGGTAGGGCGGAAAGAGTCCTGAGAGAAAAGTGACTGTCTAAAGGTCAGCCAGCAGGCTTCATGTGGAGGAGCCAGGAAACAAACCTGGTTCTCCAGATTACAAGAAGAAGAAGAAGAAGAAGAAGAAGAAGAAGAAGAAGAAGAAGAAGAAGAAGAAGAAGAAGAAGAAGAAGAAGAAGAAGAAGAAGAAGAAGAAGAAGAAGAAGAAGAAGAAGAAGAAGAAGAAGAAGAAAGAAGAAAGAAGAAGAAGAAGAAGAAGAAGAAGCAGTAGAAGAAGAAGAAGAAGAAGAAGAAGAAGAAGAAGAAGAAGAAGAAGAAGAAGAAGAAGAACAACAACAACAACAACAACAACAACAACAACAACAACACAAAAAATACCTTGTGGGGCTTAGAGAATTCCAAACAAACTGTGGCTAGCCCAAGGTCACCCAGCAGGAATGTAGGAGTGCGGAACACGTCTGGTTCACCAGATAAGCGTCTGCCACTCAGGTGGAGAAGTGGGGAATCAAACCCTGTTCTCCAGATTAGAATCCACCTGCTCTTAACCACTACACCACATCTGCCTGCTTTTAAGCACTTACACTACCATGACAGCAATGCATGCCTGTGCACCTCTGGTGCAGAAGAACGGTTCATCACCAGAGTGGTTGTGCCTGGGGTCAGGGGTGGCCTTAGTTTCCTGGGGAACACCCACATTTGCTAGTGCAAATTTACATCAGCAAAAATGTAGGTGCAGCCCATGAAGCTGCATACAGCATTCCCACAAGGGTTGAGCAAGTGCCCTTGTCAGGTTGCTGGCCATGGTATAGCAAGTTGCTTAGAAGGTAGCTCAGCTGTGCAATGGCTAAGCTATCCCTGGCTGTGATACAACTATCCTGAGTCCTACAGAGAAAGGGCAGGACATACATTTAACAAACAAAAAAAACCCCAAATTTAACAAAATAAATACCCTCCCCCCCTGTCCCCACCCCGGATTCTGCTGCCAATTTCCATCTTCTTTCTGCTTTCATTTTCTCCAGGTTAATTCTTCTGAATTGTGATCTGCCCAAGGCTATAGTAAGATGCCTGCTTTCCCAGATTTTATAGTTAACTATTTTTATATCCATCACATATTCTTGAACATGATTAGTGTCTATCAGGAAAAAAAGTAAAATCTTTTTTTCATATGACTTTTAGTAACATAGGTCCCATGATCCCCAGCATAGCTGTGTTGGATTATCAAAGCAGGTCCTTGCCTTTCTTTCTTGCTAACACAAAAGCTGGTTGAATCCAGCCCCATATTTGCCAAATTTTTGAGAGACTGGGGAAAGACCTTCCATTTAATAAGAAGTTAGAATGTATTTTTGATTGTAAAGTGCTGGTTTTCCATCCCAGTTTGGATGAACTTTTCGAGAATTGTAGCCCTCACCCAAAGGGTCTTCCCTAGCTCATTTTCGACAGTCTGAAACTTTTGGCTCAGGAACACAGCCTCTGGAGATCCTGTCCCAATGACACTGAAGACAGCAAAATTGAGAAATGCAGTGGATTAATGAAACCAATGGTGAATAAATCATTGCAAAACCAATAGAATGTTAGGAAAAAATGACACAAAACTTTGCAATCGGTTGTGTTTCCCCATAACTTACCTGTTCTCGCTATGGCAAATAAAATTGCAAAGAGGAAGAGGGTACCAGGAATTGTCATGATGCCGTTCAGAGTTTGTGAGGCTGTCAAGAGTGGATCACCTGGATTCTCTGATCTTCAGAGTGTTTCAGCCGGCTGAGATTTATAGGAAACGTAGGGGTGTAGCCTGCCCTCTTTTGGCTGAGATATCTTATTTCTTGGTTTCAGTTCAAAGCAAAGTAAATACTGGTGATTTCCTCAAAACCAACATGATCCGATAATGATCCTCTTGAGATTCAAGTAGTTGGTTGTTTATTTTAACACCAGAACAATGTTGGCATCATAAATGAGTATGCTGAGAAGAACATTCAGATTTTTTTTAACTAGTTAGTGAGCATTTTCTTTAAATGAGAGTGTATGCATTGGGGGGGGGGGGGGGTGGGGGGGGGGGGGGGTGGGGGGGGGGGGGGGTGGGGGGGGGGGGGGGTGGGGGGGGGGGGGGGTGGGGGGGGGGGGGGGTGGGGGGGGGGGGGGGTGGGGGGGGGGGGGGGTGGGGGGGGGGGGGGGTGGGGGGGGGGGGGGGTGGGGGGGGGGGGGGGTGGGGGGGGGGGGGGGTGGGGGGGGGGGGGGGTGGGGGGGGGGGGGGGTGGGGGGGGGGGGGGGTGGGGGGGGGGGGGGGTGGGGGGGGGGGGGGGTGGGGGGGGGGGGGGGTGGGGGGGGGGGGGGGTGGGGGGGGGGGGGGGTGGGGGGGGGGGGGGGTGGGGGGGGGGGGGGGTGGGGGGGGGGGGGGGTGGGGGGGGGGGGGGGTGGGGGGGGGGGGGGGTGGGGGGGGGGGGGGGTGGGGGGGGGGGGGGGTGGGGGGGGGGGGGGGTGGGGGGGGGGGGGGGTGGGGGGGGGGGGGGGTGGGGGGGGGGGGGGGTGGGGGGGGGGGGGGGTGGGGGGGGGGGGGGGTGGGGGGGGGGGGGGGTGGGGGGGGGGGGGGGTGGGGGGGGGGGGGGGTGGGGGGGGGGGGGGGTGGGGGGGGGGGGGGGTGGGGGGGGGGGGGGGTGGGGGGGGGGGGGGGTGGGGGGGGGGGGGGGTGGGGGGGGGGGGGGGTGGGGGGGGGGGGGGGTGGGGGGGGGGGGGGGTGGGGGGGGGGGGGGGTGGGGGGGGGGGGGGGTGGGGGGGGGGGGGGGTGGGGGGGGGGGGGGGTGGGGGGGGGGGGGGGTGGGGGGGGGGGGGGGTGGGGGGGGGGGGGGGTGGGGGGGGGGGGGGGTGGGGGGGGGGGGGGGTGGGGGGGGGGGGGGGTGGGGGGGGGGGGGGGTGGGGGGGGGGGGGGGTGGGGGGGGGGGGGGGTGGGGGGGGGGGGGGGTGGGGGGGGGGGGGGGTGGGGGGGGGGGGGGGTGGGGGGGGGGGGGGGTGGGGGGGGGGGGGGGTGGGGGGGGGGGGGGGTGGGGGGGGGGGGGGGTGGGGGGGGGGGGGGGTGGGGGGGGGGGGGGGTGGGGGGGGGGGGGGGTGGGGGGGGGGGGGGGTGGGGGGGGGGGGGGGTGGGGGGGGGGGGGGGTGGGGGGGGGGGGGGGTGGGGGGGGGGGGGGGTGGGGGGGGGGGGGGGTGGGGGGGGGGGGGGGTGGGGGGGGGGGGGGGTGGGGGGGGGGGGGGGTGGGGGGGGGGGGGGGTGGGGGGGGGGGGGGGTGGGGGGGGGGGGGGGTGGGGGGGGGGGGGGGTGGGGGGGGGGGGGGGTGGGGGGGGGGGGGGGTGGGGGGGGGGGGGGGTGGGGGGGGGGGGGGGTGGGGGGGGGGGGGGGTGGGGGGGGGGGGGGGTGGGGGGGGGGGGGGGTGGGGGGGGGGGGGGGTGGGGGGGGGGGGGGGTGGGGGGGGGGGGGGGTGGGGGGGGGGGGGGGTGGGGGGGGGGGGGGGTGGGGGGGGGGGGGGGTGGGGGGGGGGGGGGGTGGGGGGGGGGGGGGGTGGGGGGGGGGGGGGGTGGGGGGGGGGGGGGGTGGGGGGGGGGGGGGGTGGGGGGGGGGGGGGGTGGGGGGGGGGGGGGGTGGGGGGGGGGGGGGGTGGGGGGGGGGGGGGGTGGGGGGGGGGGGGGGTGGGGGGGGGGGGGGGTGGGGGGGGGGGGGGGTGGGGGGGGGGGGGGGTGGGGGGGGGGGGGGGTGGGGGGGGGGGGGGGTGGGGGGGGGGGGGGGTGGGGGGGGGGGGGGGTGGGGGGGGGGGGGGGTGGGGGGGGGGGGGGGTGGGGGGGGGGGGGGGTGGGGGGGGGGGGGGGTGGGGGGGGGGGGGGGTGGGGGGGGGGGGGGGTGGGGGGGGGGGGGGGTGGGGGGGGGGGGGGGTGGGGGGGGGGGGGGGTGGGGGGGGGGGGGGGTGGGGGGGGGGGGGGGTGGGGGGGGGGGGGGGTGGGGGGGGGGGGGGGTGGGGGGGGGGGGGGGTGGGGGGGGGGGGGGGTGGGGGGGGGGGGGGGTGGGGGGGGGGGGGGGTGGGGGGGGGGGGGGGTGGGGGGGGGGGGGGGTGGGGGGGGGGGGGGGTGGGGGGGGGGGGGGGTGGGGGGGGGGGGGGGTGGGGGGGGGGGGGGGTGGGGGGGGGGGGGGGTGGGGGGGGGGGGGGGTGGGGGGGGGGGGGGGTGGGGGGGGGGGGGGGTGGGGGGGGGGGGGGGTGGGGGGGGGGGGGGGTGGGGGGGGGGGGGGGTGGGGGGGGGGGGGGGTGGGGGGGGGGGGGGGTGGGGGGGGGGGGGGGTGGGGGGGGGGGGGGGTGGGGGGGGGGGGGGGTGGGGGGGGGGGGGGGTGGGGGGGGGGGGGGGTGGGGGGGGGGGGGGGTGGGGGGGGGGGGGGGTGGGGGGGGGGGGGGGTGGGGGGGGGGGGGGGTGGGGGGGGGGGGGGGTGGGGGGGGGGGGGGGTGGGGGGGGGGGGGGGTGGGGGGGGGGGGGGGTGGGGGGGGGGGGGGGTGGGGGGGGGGGGGGGTGGGGGGGGGGGGGGGTGGGGGGGGGGGGGGGTGGGGGGGGGGGGGGGTGGGGGGGGGGGGGGGTGGGGGGGGGGGGGGGTGGGGGGGGGGGGGGGTGGGGGGGGGGGGGGGTGGGGGGGGGGGGGGGTGGGGGGGGGGGGGGGTGGGGGGGGGGGGGGGTGGGGGGGGGGGGGGGTGGGGGGGGGGGGGGGTGGGGGGGGGGGGGGGTGGGGGGGGGGGGGGGTGGGGGGGGGGGGGGGTGGGGGGGGGGGGGGGTGGGGGGGGGGGGGGGTGGGGGGGGGGGGGGGTGGGGGGGGGGGGGGGTGGGGGGGGGGGGGGGTGGGGGGGGGGGGGGGTGGGGGGGGGGGGGGGTGGGGGGGGGGGGGGGTGGGGGGGGGGGGGGGTGGGGGGGGGGGGGGGTGGGGGGGGGGGGGGGTGGGGGGGGGGGGGGGTGGGGGGGGGGGGGGGTGGGGGGGGGGGGGGGTGGGGGGGGGGGGGGGTGGGGGGAATATGTCTCTTTCTCTTCCCTTTTCTCCAGCCCTTCTTGAATTTAATCTGAATAATTTTTTGATGTCTTCATCCAGAACGTCATCTTCTGTGTCTAAGTATTTTGCCAGGTTTGCAATTATTTCTTCTCTTATTTTTCTCCTTCTTTTTCTGGAACTCCTCTCAATCTTAAAATGTTTTGTTTTTGATGTAATTCATTCAACTGAATCTGATTTTCCAGCTTTCTGAATTCTCCTTCCCAGTTATTTAACTTTTTATCATTTTTTTCTGAAGGTCTTCTATTTCATTACATTTTTGTTCTAATTCATCTATTTTTGACCCATGTCTTTGATTATCTTCATTTCATTTTTCAATTCATTAATTTCTGTACACACCTTGTTAAATTTAGTGTCCATCATATTTAGTTTCCCTTCTAATTCATTAAATCGTATTGTGTTGTCTTTTTACATACCATTCATGATTTCAATTACATAGTCCAGTTTTGCTTCCATATCCACTTTTTCTGTTAGGCTATTTTTCCTGGTTTTACTCATTTCTTCTCTAGTCTCAGCCTTATTTATTTCTTTACCCTTTATATAGAATCTTATTCTATTCATTCCAAATAGTTTTGCTTTGCCGTGTTTTCCTATACTTCAAACTGGCGCTTTTTGTCTCTTTCTTTTGTTACTGCGTCAGTTTAAAGAGACAGTGCACTATTACCGCTCTGTTGAAAACACAGTTACGTTAATCTTACTATCTTCTTCAGCTTTTCTACTCAGTCCGTCTTAGTATTATTTTTTCTCTTTCTTGCTATCATTTATTAGGAATTTATAAATGATTCCAGCTCCTTTTGGAAGGTTACTCTGCACGAATTGCTGCTTACCCCCGTTTCTAGACACAAACAATTGGCGTTGCTGCAGCTTTTCTCCTCCCTCCATTTGCTATGGGCTCATCTCACGGGCTCATCTTACGAAGTAGGTCGCTTTCGTTTTTGCTCGGACATACCGGGTTTGTTCTGTCCTCCCCTTTTAATCCATGGGGGATGCTGGTTCCACCAGGGGGTCCCCCCACCTCAGGATAACTATTTTGCACCAGCTAGAAATGGGGGTTTAGCAGAGCGTGGTAGCACACGCCTCTGTTCTTTTTGCCGCCGTAACCGGAAGCCCCAGAGTTTGAGTTTGTAAGCCACTTTGAGACTCCTTACAGGAGACAGGCAGGGCATAAATCCAAACTCTTCTTTTTCAGCTTCAATGCATGATAGCAGCCATGCATTGCTACAGAGCAGCATTCAGCCTGCTGGCTCCTAAATTTGGTAAAGCTACTGTGAGTTAAAGGTATATCTTGAATTGTGGTCTAGAAATTAAATTGGAAGCGAGCAACATTTTCAAATGTGACATTCTGCAACTTGAACTCTGGCCGATTCCCCATGGTCAAGGATTCAGGAAGAACTCCTCACTGCCTGATCAACGAACAAGGATTCATCCCGGTTCTGGCGCTCATTCTCCCCCTTATCCCACGTCTTTGCCGAACCTGCTTGAAAGTACTAGTTTTTTAAAAAACACGTATTTGATCCAGTTTGGAGGGGAGGATCGGGGATCTAATATTGGTTCAAATTTCCTGCCATGGAGTGTAACGCAAATGCCTTACAACCAATCAGTCCATGCAGTGGTGTTCTCGCGAGAACACAAGAGAATGATGACCAACCAGAAACTTGGGCGGGGGAGATGTGATGACATGATGACATGCTGATGTCATAACATGAGCACATTTTTGTGGGAGAAAAAAAAGGTTCCCCCCCCACATGGCACGACAGCCAATCAGGAGAGACCCGCCAAGCCTATTGCGTGATAGTGGGGATTGTTACATTTCTTGAATCCAAATAGGCCTAGATGTCTTCACTGGAAACATGCTGCGGTGAGGAGGTTGAAACCTCGATGAAAAGGTGCCATTTATTTTCAAACTTGGTTTGATCTAGATTGAATTTCTCAGTGGGGATTCGGCCTTCAAATGTAAAAGTAGGTGCTTTGGATGGACATGTCATGCATCTGTTTTGAAAAGAAGGCGAATGCATGAAACTGCCTTATTCTGGGATCAGACCATCAGTCTGCCAAGATCAGTCTTGCCTGCTAAGATTGGCAGCAGTTCTCCAGAGTTTTATGCTGAGGTCTTTCACATCACGTCCTGCCTGATCCTTTTAGCTGGAGGTGCCGGGGAGAGAACCTGAGACCTTCTGCATACCAAGCAAGTGCTCTAGCACTGAGCCATGGTCTCTCCCTCCCTCTCAGGCCATTTCCACATGGTCTTCTAAATATCCTGTGTTGAGCAAGAGAAATACCCCATTCTGTACAAGAATTTCGCATGATTCCCAGTCCTTAAGCGTGTGCCCCATGATATTTCCCTCATCCCCTTCTGGGATTTCCATTCTGGGTTTCCATCACTGCTGGATCCGCTTTGGGCAGCCATCTTTTAGGCCACCCACTTTCTTGCCCCTGCTTACATTTTGCCCCCTTCCTCTTGCCCTGCTTCTCACTGTGGTCAACCACAGAATAAATAGCTGAACCAGAACTCAAGACTGGGATAGATCTCTCCCAGGAAGCTGCTGAACGCAATGGTGGCTGGTATTGTGCTACAGGACCACATGATTTGGCTCGACCTAAGACTATGTAACTCAATGCTACAGCCAATCATCATATTGCTATGAATCAAGGAAGCAGAGAAGACAAGGCATAGTGGCTTGGGGAAATTCCCTTGCACTGGGAATTCAATGGTCTGTTATCTCAACAAGGAACATTTCCTATTTCCCATCATTGGGCAAGAATGAACATGACATGAAGCCAAAGAAACAACAATAAATAAATGTTTTTTATGTAATGGGGGTGGGAAAAGGTGAGGTCCCTTCTAGCTCTTTGTCTCTAATTGTTCCTGGTGATTTTAAAAAATTGCTTTGGAGCTGGCCCTATAACATTATTCACTGTTGACCAAAGGTGAGTGGTGCTTAAGCCAGAAAACGTTTTTCAATAAGTTACTCATTTTGAAAAGCATTCCACTAAACAGAGATTTTTCCTGAAATGTTGAATAGTCACTCTTAGAATTATCTATAATTGTGTGGCTAAGAGCATAGTGGCTAAGAGCAGTTTCACTCTGATCTGGAGGAACTGAATAGAGCGTATCTAAAAAACATTTTTGGGGGACTTAACACGGGGCAGCCTCACTTTAGGGGTGGGAGCCGTGTGCAGTTCCCCTCCAAAATGATTTTCCCCCATCCCCAGCCCAGTTTTATTGGCCCATGTGGAAGGGGCCTCTATCTCTCCCCACTGGCTTCAGATGTCTCTGGATGCCTTCACATTGCAGCTATCAAAGGTCATTTAGAAAGCTTTGTCTTTATCATTTAGAAAGGGTCAGGTTCAGTGTCCTCAACTGGTAGATGCTAGCAGAATGCCCATGTACATACAGGTGAAAATCAAAATATATTTGTTTCCTTATATGTCAAAAAAGATGGACCAGAATATGTATTTACACTACAGGTCATCTCGCTCAACCCACTTAAAAGATAATTTGCCAAATGGGCAATTTTTGAAGGTAAAAAGGAATAACACTTGGTATTCTGACTATGAGAAATCTGGCAGAACTTTTGAAGTACAATCATTAATTAGAGACTATCCATGGCACACAATTTTTTTTAAAAAAGCCAGACGAAGAGCAGACAAGACTCAAAGAAAGAGTTTGTTTAATGTTTAAAAGAAACAAAATGGAGAATCACATAGGGTTTAAATTTTTCACTATTAAGTAGTAACATTTTTAAAGTGATTTTGAAATACAGTGGAACCTCGGTTTTCGTTGGTAATCCCGTCCGAAAAGAATCAATGAAAACCGAAACCGATTAAAACCGAGGCAAACTTTTCCATAGGAATCAATGTAAATCCAATTAATCCGTTCTAGGCACTCCAAAAAACATACCAAAAACACATTTTTGGTGTGCCTAGAACAGATTAATAAACATAATGTTTAATGCTAAAAACAGTAACAAACAATAACACTAGGACCAGCTTGAGAGCCAGTGGATCAATGTCGCACCAGAAAGCTGTCCCAAGAGGTCTGTTTCTGATGCCTCTTTAAGATTTGTCTGAAATTGGGCAAGGCATTGTCATTAAACAAGTTGCAGACATGGCCTGCCACAGCTTTGTCTGGGTGATTTTTCTCCACAAACCCCTGCACCTTACTGCAAATCGAAGGAAACCGAGGCAAATCAATGAAAACCGAGACAAATTTCTGACGCCTCTTTAAGATTTGACTGAAATTGGGCAAGGCATTGTCATTAAACAAGTTGCAGACATGGCCTGCCACAGCTTTGTCTGGGTGATTTTTCTCCACAAACCCCTGCACCTTACTGCAAATCGAAGGAAACCAAGGCAAATCAATGAAAACCGAGACAAATTTTTCACTGGAAAAATCGATGAAAACCGAAACGGATGAAAACCAAAGGCAATGAAAACCGAGGTTCCACTGTACTGGCCATTAATTAATGACATCCCAGGGTGCAGTGAACCTCCAGTGATTGGTTTCAGAAAAACAAAAGGTCTCGCTATTTGATACATTTTGATATTCAACAGGTCAGGTGTCTTAAACAGAGTGTTAAAGGGCATGTGGGATTTGTGCAGCCTATAAATTCTCTTTGCCTACAAAGGTTTTTCAGCATCCCATCTGTAATTACAGAACACCTTTGGAATTCTTTACCAATTGTAATACAGGTAATACTGTGTATGTTATAAGTTGTCCCTGTAAAAAAAATTGTTTGTAGGTTGCACTGTACGCCCAATTAAAAAACCACATTCTTGAACACTATCCTAGAGTGAAAAATCATATAGAAGTACCACTCACTGAACATTTTAAAAAACCCATCATGAACCGGAAGATATGAAATCTGTGGTTATTTCTGTCTTTAGAAAGGAAATGTTCAAATACACCAAAATAAATGTTATGAAATGGCTCCACCAACAGGAATCTTTTTATATACATAGACTGAATACACTTCAGCCTACAGGACTGAATACAGTTATGGACTTATCCTCATTTTTGTAATTTTTGTACCTTTACTGTGCTTGTGATTGTAAAACACATAGTAATCTCTGGAGGTTAGAACTGCTGAAGATAATTAGGGACTGACAGACATAAATTGAGAGTGAGGGAAATGCTAACCTCAGACATTTGTGACAGAGAGAGAGGCTTCGTGACCTGAGTCAGTGCATGTTTGATTGGGTAAACATTGCATTGTTATTTAGGATGTAATAAGTATATTGCTATGTATTAATCTCAGGTTTAAGAACTTTTGATGTACACTTTACTTTGTGTAGAAATCAGGGTTAAGAATCTGAAAGACTTCTGTGGAAGCAGTGAAGATTCTCCTGGGTAATTTAAAGCGACAGACCTGAAGAAGCACAGAGCAACAAGGAAGAAACTGCAAATCCTTGTGAAGTGCTATTGCTTGGATATTTGAAAAGCTGAATTGCAAGTTTAAGAGAAGACTGAATTGCATGTTAGACTTTGTATGTCAGTCCATGAAGGCAATGAATTAGTATGTTTTCTTGAAAGTTTGAAAAGTTTGATGTAAGTTTAGAAATAGTATGTTAATCCATTCAGTTAGTGGCTAAGTATTTTTATTTGTGATATATAAAAACAGTTTTGATTTGTATAGTGGTTCATTACTTTTATGAGTTCTGTGAGTTGGTTGCAAAAACTTTGCAACAAGACTTGGCAGCAAATAAAAAGGGAACTAAAATGCCCCCTTGTATGTAGCTGCTAAGTGTTGTTTGGCAGTGAAGTCTGCAAATAGCTATAATAACTTAGGGGTTTGTACAAGGAAATATTTAATTGCTATAATATGTGTGTGTTTATAACTCAGATTTCCAAAAGTTTTTTTTCCCTCTTTCAAGTGTCAGTGACTGTTTTGGAGTGTTATATTCATATCTGCTAAATAACATGAGGATCGAGACAAAGTATTGTACATCAGTCTATGTACTTCTTTTCTCTTAACATAAGGAAAAACTAGGTTCTATCTAAGCCTTAGCAACAACTATATTTATATATACGATCTTGGGCAGATGAAAAAATGGTATAGTTTACCAGCTGGCTTGGGAAATTCCTAGAGATTTGGGGTAGGCTCTGAGGAAAATGAGGTTTGGAGAGGTGAAGAACTTTAGTAGGGTATAATGCCATATACCCACTGTTCAAAGCAGCCATTTTCTTTAAGAGAACAGATCTCCAGGATATTTCCAGGCCCAGCCTGGAGGTTGGCAAGTTGAGCCAATAGGCATGTTTACTGCCTACTGAGGAAGCATCTGTCTACTTGTCTTTTTTAGATAGCTTCTTGGGAAGGCTGTAGGTGTGTTAGATTTTTTAAATGAAACAAAGGCAACCCAAACATCAAAACTCTCCAAGGATTCTCTCACTTGCTTTTTCAGAATATATTTATTTGCATAACATTGATTGTACAGCTTACCAAAGACATTCTACGATCAAAAGAACAGGATTTCAACATTGACTGCAAATGTGCAAGAAGAAAGCAAAGCAAGTGTGCATAATTATCATTGTGAAAGTTGATCCCATCAATATTTTGCGCAGGCGGTCTTCATTCAACGTCACAAATTAACATGGCCATTTGGGTAGGTTAATTGGAAATGACACACCAATTGGAAATTATTTCAGTGGTCTATTGTTTGGCCAAATGCCCTGATTTACCGAACTGAAAGCGGCTGAAAGCTTTGCGAATCATTCTGGCTTTGTCTTGTGTATATTTCAGGAATGGCACTTTGGACCCCGAAGTTACATTTTGGGTGCGCTGATACATCTTATGTCTTGATTGCTCAACAGTGCATGTAGGTCATCCGTAATGGTGACCATGGTTTGAGCAGAGTTAGCGCAGAAAGATTCAGTGGCGCAGCCCATGTGGACGATCCAACCTACACATGGCAATACAGAGTTTGTTAGGAGAGCAAGGAAGCCCCATTGGACATTGAACTGGCGAGCTTAAAACAGTAAAGGATAACTCCGATGTTAGGGAAACAATGCAGTCTACAGAATACTGCTAACACCTATTGTTTTTGAGAGAGCCGGTGTGGTGCAGTGGTTAGGAACATTGGACACTAATATATTTTGATTCCCCATTCCTCCACATAAAGCTTTTTGGGTGATCTTGGGCCTGTCAGAGATCTCACAAAACTCTCTCAGCCCTCTCTCAGCCAATGGCAAACCACCTGCGAATGTCTCTTGCCTTGAAAACTCTACAGCATTGCCATGTCAGCTGTGACTTGACTGCAGTTTACACCACCAACATTGTTTTTGAAGTTTCTATTTTTCCCATTGTCTCATTGGCCACGCTTGTTTTATCCCGCCAGTCTCTTCCGGAGCCCCGGCCTACCCATAGCACTCCCCCTCCCTAACCCTGTGATCACCGAAATAGTGCCTGACGAATGTGCTTTATGGTTACCAACCTCCAGGTGGATGACCATAAATAGATGGGGTAGGTGCCCCTAAAAGGTTAAACCGAAGCCTCTCTGTGGCCCCTTCCGCACACGCAAAATAATGCATTTTCAAACCACTTTCACAACTGTTTGCAAGTGGATTTTGCTATGCCGCACAGCTTCAAAGAGCACTGAAAGCAGTTTGGAAGTGCATTATTCTGCATGTGCGGAATGAGCCTGTATCAAATAAGTAAAGGTGTGCCAAACCCTGTAAATCTTTAATCCTAACAATAATGCAAATAATTCTGACTCTTCCACTCTCTCTTTTTTTAAAGTATTACCTTCAACCAGTGCAGCTAGGAAGACTGTGCTGCAGCTTTTCAATAAACAGATTGAAACAAGAAGTTATCTAAGGCTCGTTCCGCACATGCAGAATAATGCACTTTCAAACTGCTTTCAGTGCTCTTTGAAGCTGGGCGGAATAGCAAAATCCACTTTGCAAACAGTTGTGAAAGTGGTTTGAAAATGCATTATTTTGTGTGTGCGGAAGGGGCCTAAGTTTGTCCTATTAACACAAGAATACACTTTAGTAGCAGAAGCCTCTTACAAAACCTGGGCTTCTGCTACATCCAGGATATCCAGCTGGCCACCACGAGGGCCAAAGTTTTTATGGCCCTGGCCCCTGCCGGATGGAATAAACTCCCGAGTGAGAACTGCGGAACCTAAACTGTGTCCACAGAACCTGTAAGACGGAGGTTTTCCGCCAAGCATTTCCATCTGGCCAGCCGGCCTGACTTGATTGTTACTCTCATTGGCGGGGAGGGAGGGAAGTCGCCATCTGAGCTTGTTTTTATTGGTTTTATGTTTTTAATGACTGTTTTATTATTCACCGCCCTGAGTCCTGTTGGGGAGGGTGGGATATAAATGGGAAATAAATGAGAAAAAATGAGAAAAAAGTAAAATGTAGTAGAAGCCTCTATCGACACCTGGGCTTTCGCAATAAAAACATTCAATAATGCTCATATATCCTAAGGAAGCCCCGGCATTGGTAGAGGCTTCTATACATAAGTGTATTCTTATGAGAACCGTGTTTTAATCTGTTCATTGAAAAACTGCAGTACAGTTTCCCTAGCCATGTTGGTGGAAGGCAGTACCTAAAAAAGAGAGAGTGGAAGAGTTAGAATTATTTGCATGATTGCTAGGATTAAATACTTAAAGATGTTAGCAAACTTTTACACCTTTGCTGCATGGAGGCTTTGGTTTAATCTCCAGGGGGAGCCTGCAATTCTGCCAGAAAAACAACTGATCTACGGACTACAGAGATCAGTTGCCCAGGAAAAAATGACCGCTTCACGGGCTGACTCTGGCCCTTTCCCCACTTACCTTAAGCCCTGCGCTACTCTCCTCAAGTAGCGCGGGGTCCCCCGGCACTCCCCACTACAGGGGCGGTGACAACGCAGCTGCCCTGACGCTGCAGCTCTCGTGCCCCCTCAGCCCGTGGCATCCCTGGCGCTCCTCGAAACGGCGCCTTTTGATGACGCCCAGGCGCTCCAGAGATGACGCACGCTGAGAGCAGCGCGCAGCAAAGGGCAGCAAAGATAAGTGGGGAAACACCCTCTATGGTATTCCATAGAGTAAATGGTATCCATGAGAGTGTTCTATCATTTGCCAACATCATTCCTAGTGTATGCCAAGTGGGAAAAGGCAAGCTAGACTCTTGCCCAACAAGGCTTCTGATTGGCTGTGCAGATGTTCAAAAACGTTGCTTTGGCAACAGTGCAATGATATTGAAGATAAGCTGCAAAAGTTATTTTATGACTGGCTCCACCTCTGTAGCAGCCATTTTGATGGCAGCCATTTTGTGGCTGCACCCACTATGCTGCATCAGAATTGCAAAGGTTCCATCAGGTTCAGAAAGCCTGGGGACCCCTGTAAGAAAAGCTAGGTGCAATACTTCCTCAAACTCCCTCCTCCACTGTCTCTTCTCCCAACTCTCCAGGAATTTACCAAACCTGAGCTGAAAATTGGGTCACCTGATACTCACTTCCTACTTGAGGCTTGGGGATAAAACCCAGAGGACTCAGGTTCTGAATCAGAAATAAATCAATCCATCTGAATATGAAACCCAAGGGGTTTTCAATGAAACAGGAACAAGAAGAAGAAGAAGAAGAAGAAGAAGAGTTTGGATTTATATCCCCCCTTTCTCTCCTGCAGGAGACTCAAAGGGGCTTACAATCTCCTTGCCCTTCCTTGGCTTAGAGCAGATGGTTGTAGAACCAACCAGGGGAGATGTGATCCTAGATCTAATTCTATGTGGGACCCAGGACCTGGTGCGGGAAGTCAGTGTTGTTGAGCCGATAGGGAACAGCGACCACAATGCTGTCAGATTCAGTATCTCTGCATGCGAACAAGTGACAACTACTAATGTAGTTACATTTGCCTTCAGAAGGGAAATTTCTCAAAGATGAGGGGGATAGTGCGCAGGAAGCTGAAAGGGAAAATCAAGAGAGTCAAAAATGTCCAAAGATTGCTTGGAGGTTGTTTAAAACACACAGTCTTAAAAAGCTCGAAAGCTGGAGATAATGTTCCTGCAGGTTAGAAAGGCAGCGCCTGTAGTCCAAAAAAGAAAGCCACCATAGTTAACAAAGGGAGGGTTGAGGTAATTATTAGGAAAAAAAAAGATGTCTTTTAGAAAATGGAAGTCCAACTTAACTGATGAAAGAATACCAGAGAGAACACAAATGGTGGCAAAAGAGAAACAGAGATTGAAAGCTGTAAGGGGGCAAAAAAAAAAGGATTATGAGGAGCATGGCTGCAGAACATCAAGACTAGCAACAAACAGTTCTTCAAGTACATCAAAAGCAAGGAAGCCAGCTAGGGAAAGCGGTACAGAGTCCGTTAGGCATTGAAGGAACAAAAGGTGTGCTAAAAAGGTGACAGGGAGATTGCAGAGAAGCTGGTGAATTCTTTGCATCTGTATCTTCACCAAGAGGAAGTGAGGAAAAATTCCTGCACCTGAACCAAGCTTCTTAGGAGGTGAATCGAGGAACTGAGTAGAGTTAGTAGTAGACAAGGAAAATGCAGTTCGGCCATTGATAAACTAAATGTAACTACCAAATCCCTGGCCCAGATGGTGCATTCATCCAAGAGTTCTTAAAGAGCTCAAGCATGAAATTGCTGATGTTCTCACATTAATATGCAACTTATCCCTGAAATCAGGCTCCATCCCTGAAGACTGGAAGATGGCCAATGTCACACCAATCTTTAGAAAAGGGTCTAGGGGGGGACCGGGAAATTACAAAGGCCAGTCCAGTTTGAAGCATCTGTTCCTGGTAAATTAGTAGAATCTATCATTAAAGACAAAATTGCAGTAAACATGTAGAAAAGCAAGACCTGCACTGAGGAAAGAGTCAGCATGGCTTTGTAGAAACCAAGTCCTGTCTTACAAAACTTACTAGAGAGTTCTTTGAGGGTGTAAACAGACATGTGGATAAGGGAGGAACCAGTGGACATTGTCTACTTGGATTTCCAAAGGCTTTTGACAAAGTTCCTCACCAGAGACTGTTGAAAACTCCTTAATGAAGAAGGAATAAGGGGAAGTCCTCCTATGGATTAAAAACTGGTTGAGGAACAGGAAACAAAAGAGTGGAGTGTAAATGGGAAGTTCTCACCCAATGGAGAGATGTGGGGAGTGAGGTGTCCCTTTAAGGGTCCGTTTGGGACCAGTGCTCTTTTAACTTATTCACCAGAAATGACCTGGAAGTAGAGGTGGAGTAGTGTGGTAGCCAAGTTGCAGATGATACCAAATTATGTAGAGATTAGTAGGAACCACAAAGAGGATTGAAGAGCTCCAAAGCGGGACCTTGATAAATTAGTGTGAGTGGGCTAGAAATGGCAAATGCAGTTCAATGTAGTAGTATATGAAATTGATGCGTGAGGGGCCCAAAAAAATCCAAACTTCACATACTGCGCTACGGGGGGTCAGTGCTATCAGTCACAGACCAGGGGAAAGGGATTTAGTCTTAGTTGATAGTTCCATGGGAATGTCAACTCAATGCATGGCAGCGGTGAAAAAAGGCAAACTCTATGCTGGGGATAATTAGGAAAGAATTGAGAATAAAACTGCAAAGATTGTCATGCCCATATATAAAGCCGTGAATGCGACAGCACTTGGAGGTACTGTGTTCAGTTCTGAGTGCATACATCTCCAAAAGAATGCTCACGAAGAGATAGAAAAAAGTGCAGAGAAGGAGACAGCTTGAGGATGATTGAAGAGGATTGGAGCACCTTCCTTATGAGGAGAAGAGCTGCAGCGTTTGGGACTCTTTAGTTTGGAGAGGGAGGCGTCTGAGGGGATATGATTGAAGTCCTATAAAATTATGCATGGGGTAGAAAAATGTTGACAGAGAGAGAATTTTTTCTCTTTCTCTGTACACTAGAACCAGGGGCATTCATTGAAAGAGAAAATGCTGGGGAAAGAATTAGGACTAATAAAAAGGAAGCTTACTTCTTCATAGCGTGTGATTGGTGTTTGGAATAATGCTGCTACTGAGGTGGTGATGGCCATAACCTGGATAGCTTTAAAAGGGCTTGAGACCCAGATTTATGGAGGAGAAGTCAATCTATGGCTACCAATCTTGATCCTCCTTGATCTCCAGATTGCTGCTAATGCCTTAGCAGACCAGAGTGCTCTCAGGAACAGCTTGGCAGCAGAGAATACATTGCTTTCACATCCTGCATGTGAGCTCCCAAAGGCACCTGGTGGGCCACTGCGAGTAGCAGAATGCTGGACTAGATGGACTCTGGTCTGATCCAGCAGGCTAGTTCTTATGTTCTTCTTATGTTCTTATGTTCCCCCCTCACAACAAACGCCCTGTGAGGTGGGCGGGGCTGAGAGAGCTCCGAGAAGCTGTGACTAGCCCAAGGTCACCCAGCTGGCGTGTGGGGGAGTGTACAGGCCAATCTGAATTCCCCAGATAAGCCTCCACAGCTCAGGTGGCAGAGCTGGGAATCAAACCCGGTTCCTCCAGATTAGATACACGAGCTGTTAACCTCCTACGCCACTGGGGGCTTCAGATTATTCCTCTCCAGTTTATTGATTTGACAATACTGAGCTCATCCCAGGCATGCGTCTCAGCAGTGGTGTATCTAAGGGTATGGCACGTGTGCTGCACATCGCTTGAAGAGGGGTGCTATCCTGCTACAGTGTCAACACTCTTCCCCTCTCTCTGCTCACCTATGGCACCTTGATGCCACTAAACCACTGGTAGGGCCATGCCAAGCTTCTGGGAGAGGGTCCTGCGGCCGTGAGCCAGCAACGAGGCTGGATTACCATAGGCGCTATTTGCTATAGATGCATCTCTGAAAATCAAAGCAGTGTGCTTCCAGCTTAGCCTGAGAGACAAAGGTTTCCCTCAACCCTGCCCTCCCCAGGGTCCACCCAAATCTCCAGGATTTCCCAACCTGGAATTGAAAACCATAAACTTCACTGTCGCACTGCCCTATGCATTGACTTCTGACATTGCTGTGGTTAGAAATGTCCTCCATCAGTAGCTGAATCAGACTTACCTGTTATTCTGAGAAAGCACTTGTTTTCCAATCCTTTGCAAAGCATGATATCTTTCTGGCATGGGTCGGGATGGTTAACGCTGCATGAAGGGCACCAGAGTCCATTGGGGGTTTCATTCCAAACTGGCACTGGAAGCAAGCAGCCAAGAATCAGTTTTAATGACGGTACAGTTCAGGTTATCAGGTAAGGAGTGTAAAACAAAGGCTGTGTCTATGGCCCTTTCCGCACGGGCGGTAAAGAGCGCCCCAGGGACGCTAAAAACAGCTTTCCTGGGGAGGGGTTCACACGGCCGCCACTGCTGCCTCACAGCAGCGCCGGCCTCGCAACCCCCGAGCAGCGCAAAGACGCTGCTTCTGAACCTCGCTCCCTGAGCAAGGTTTTTCAGAAGCAGTGTCTTTCAACCGCTGACGGAAGCGGCTGGAAGGCGCCATTTCCCCCCTTCCCCTGAATGCCTTACCATCCCCTCTGGCCTTCTGGTGCGTCGCACAGGCCAGGGGACACCCCCCCTGCCTTGCAACTCCAGAGCTGTCGCACAGGGCAGAGGTGCGTGTCCCCTGGCCTGTGCGATGCGCCGGAAGGCCGGAGGGGACGGTAAGGCATTCGGGGGATGGTGCAGCCTCTGTGCAGGTTGCGCCATCTTCCCCACCCCTACCGGGACCATCCATGCGAACGGTCCCGGGGGAGTGCATCGGCTTCATTTATGCCGACACCCCCCTGCAGCATGGCTGTGCGGAAATGGCCTATATTTCATTCTGAAACTGGTTTCAATTTAGATTTTAAATCTGGTGACTAGTTGAGTTGGAAGGAACCTGCGGAGTTCAGAATTTCTCAGAAATGCATTAGAGTGCTTTTTCACACCTAATAATAGTCCTGCTCTTTTTTCTATAAAGTCTTTGTCTTTATAGCTGCTTGTCCTCACCATCCAGGTCTTCAGAGGTAGACTGCCACTGAAGGTAGGAATTCCATTTAACAGCTTGTAGCTGTTAACAGGTCTGTCTTCAAAGAGGCATGACATGATTCTTGCTTCACCCAGATGTGAAAAAAAACCCTCACTGGCAGAGTTGATTTGAATTGGAAATGTCTCCTCTTTTAGTGAACCCTAAGGATAATGATGAATGAACCCTGTGGCACAGTATCCAATCAAAAGCTCTGCTCACAATCTGAGTTCAATCGCAGCAGAAGTCAGTTTCAGGTGGCCGGCTCAAGATTGACTCAGTTCCATCCTTCTGAGTTCAGTAAAATGAGTACCCAGCTTGTTGGGGGTAAAGTATAGACAATTGGGGAAGGCAATTGCAAAACCACCCTGTAAACATAGTCTGCCTAGTAAACATCATGATGTGACATCACCAGAGGTGTAATTGCAATGGGGACACTAGGGGTGGCTCACCCCGGGCAACGCCATTGCAGTCACAGGGCCAGGCCCGGGGCATGTCAGGGATGTTTCAGGGCATTTCAGGGGTGCTTTGGGGTGGGAGGGGGCACACAGGCAATTCATGTGCCAGGCACAGCTCCCCCTTCCTTCGTCACTGGACATCACCCCATGGGTAAGAAATGTCCCAGTCCTTGCACAAGGGAACACCTTTACCTGTAACGCATTAAAAACCTGAAAAACAGCTTTGTGTCTTTCAGAGCATCCCACCCCTTCTTGCAGAAGTGCACGAAAATCACAGATTACTGATCTTGAATGAGGCCCTCCCATAGATGCTGGAAAAAAAATTAAACCATGGTAGCCATCAAATGCATGAGGAGAAAGAAAGGAGGGCTGTTAAAAATAAGGAGTAAATAGATCTAGTAGAGGGCCCGCTGCTTAGTGACAGGTATAATATGCTTTGCATGTAGAAGACTTTGGGTTTGAATCCCTGCATCTCTAGCTGAAAGGGATCTTTGGTCATAGAACTGGGGATGATTTTGGAGACCTACTGCCAGGTAGAATAGATGGTAGCTGGTGATGGAAACCATTGCTCTGCTCAATATGAGGCGGCATCCTACATGCACAATACATACCTGGAGGAACCACAGAGTTGCAACCATCGGTAGTACAGCAGAGATTATTTCCAGTCTCCTTCAGTCCATTGCTAAGATGCATAAATACTGGACCAGGAACACAGCTCGCTCTCTTTGAGCAGGACTTTTTAACGGTTGTCACTGACCTTCCAGCTATATATATCAGGATAAAACGAGGAGACATTGTGTGTTTGTGTGTTTAAACATTAACAAATTGAAACCTGCACAAAACATAAACTGTTCCATTCTTTCATTGTTACTGTATGACTAATCCAAATTGGGGTCAGGAGATTAAGAATTCCTAATGCTGAGGTCTGCTTATTCTTTTGGTATGTAGTTGCCTTGCTTGGAGTTCACAGAGGGAGGAAAATAAATGTACTGTGCAGCTACATAACTGACAGAGACATTTTCCAACCAGCAGTTGCACAGATGTCACCACCCAAATGGAATGTATTAATTGCTTGCAGCCTTGTGATCAGAGGCAGTACTGCAGACTAAGGGGTGGAGTGGGGGAATGGAGAGATATGTTACATTTGCCCCCACTGTCCTACAGGATGGGCCAAGTAGTCACAGGCCAATGTTTTGCTTGCCTTGCCCCTATAAGCTAGGCAGGCAACTTCTTCTCAACAGTGCATGGAGCAATCAAAATACACTCAGAAAGAAAGCAATAGTGTGGTATTGAGTAGGCAACAAGTCCCCTAAACTCAGGCAGCCAGTTCTGATCATTCTGACTTCTACCTTCAATTTTATCCCTATCCGTGCTCCCCTGAATCCCCCCTCCCAATTTCCCAGATAATGTGTGAAAGACAAGTGTGAACAAGATTGTTTTTGAAAGCAAGCACCCAAGACCAAGGCAGAGACAGTCAGATAGCCTCCTGACAAGTTTTGTTCCTCCCTCCGTCCCCTTCCGGAGCTTCAGGCAGGGTCAGCCTAGTTATCTACATTTGCAGGCATATAGAAATAGATCAAACAAAATGTAGGTCCATTAACATGTCATGGGTTGTTTCCGCATGGGCAGAATACAGTGTCCCAGGGACGCTAAAAACAGCGTCCCTGGGGAGCGGCATGAAGCCGCTGTTTCCGAACCGCGCTCCCTGAGTGAGGTTTTTCGGAAAGAGCGGCTTCCAACCACTGCTGTGCAAACGGCAGCGGCTGGAAGGCGCCATTTCCCCCCCTTTCCCGAACGCCTTACCATCCCTCCGACCTTCCGGTGCATTGTCCAGGCCAGGGGCCATGCCCCCCTGCCCTGCGACACCAGACCTGTCGTGCAGGGCAGGGGGCGTGTCCCCTGGTTTGGGCAATGCGCTGGAAGGTTGGAGGGATGGTAAGGCGTTTGGGGGACGGCGCAGCCTCTGCGCTGGCTGTGCTGTCTTTCCCGTCCTTACTGGGACCGTCCATGCGAACGGTCCTGGAGGGGTGCGTCGGCGTACCCCCGCAGCGTGGCCATGCGGAAACGGCCATGGTTACATTGTGAAGCATAGATCAATCCCCATACAGCGGAACCAACACTTCCTCATCCAGGTGTTAAACCCATATCCTTGTGGTGCCCTGCTGCTTGATGCCAGGAAGGCGGGTGCCATTCCTCAAAAGTATTTGTGGTGTGTGGCGAGGGCTTCCAGTTTGGACTGTGGCAGAGGCCTAACCCTTTCCACCCTTGTCCATACTTTTCAACAATATTACAGAGGCAAGAACTGATTTCTGTGCTCGTAACTAGCCACAGCTTGAAACACCTGCCAAATTCATGGGTTGGTTTACTTACCCCGTGATGCTTCAATCACCAACGATTCACAGGCATCAAACTCGGGATCGCAGGTCTCGAGAGAGGTACTCCGTTTGCCACGTATTGTGCCTTTATGAGACACCTCGCACTTAATAGGAAACCCTGGAGGATCAGAGAGAAAGAGGGTTAGAGGAATTGGACAGATTGAAGATAATGCTCCAGACTATTCCTTCTCCGAATTTTCCCCTCTCATGTTTCTGTCTTGACTTTTTTTTAGCCTAGGACACACAAATGGATCAGGGAGAAGAAAAAAATAAACAAGAAAGGGTTATTCCAGCTCATTTCATCGGAGATATTTAATTCTCCTTCCCAAAAGGAATTTCCTTTAAAAAGAAATCTTTAGCTGTCAAATAATAAGGGCAATCCAGGAATGTGGAATGGTATGGCATATCCAGTCATATCTCAGAAGATAATCAGGGTTGATACTTGGGTGATGGGGAGACATATAGAGAAAGGCATATATAGAGAAAGCACAGATAGAGAAAGGCAATGGCAAACCACCTCACTTAATTTGAAAGTCACAGGTCGGTTGCTACTTGACAGCATGTACAGGCATAAACACCTAAAGACAATCCTCTCCAAATTTTAGTCCGGGTAGTGGAGTGTGTAAAATTTTGCCCCACAGAGGCTGATTCCACATGGGCGAAAAACAAGCGGTGTGAAAACGGTGTAAAAGGGTTTATACTGTTTTCACACCGTTTTCACACCGCTGTTTTTGGCCCATGTGGAATCAGCCAGAGAGAATGTTATGTGACTCCATCAACGGATTTTTCTTAAGTTTGCTCAAGGATTGGATGCTTTCTCACAGGACCCAGCCATCTTTTTCTCTCAATCTTCACCAGTTCTCCTCCTTACGTGAGCCTCCTTGCCCCCTGTGACTTTTGTTGATTTTATTGCCAAAGTTTTTGAAAGTTTTATTTCAATACACATGAAAACAAAACATGAACATTCATATTCTTATGATGCAGTCCACAAGGGGGTAGCCGAAAGTACCAAGGAGGTAGCGTAACCCCATCGCATACCTAAATGCCACTTGCCCCAGTGTAAGGGGCGTTTATGACAGTGCCGGGGCACTTACATCAGCTCCAGGCAGTGGTGCGGTAGCATCATGTATGGGAGAAAAAGAGTGTTTTTATACTCCACTTTTCTCTACAATCCCTTTCCCGCAACAGCCACATTGTGAGGCAGGTAGGGCGGAAATTGTTCTGAGAGAAAAGATCAGCCAGCAGGCTTCATGTGGAGGAGCTGGGAAACGAACCTGGTTCTCCAGATTACAAGAAGAAGAAGAAGAAGAAGAAGAAGAAGAAGAAGAAGAAGAAGAAGAAGAAGAAGAAGAAGAAGAAGAAGAAGAAGAAGAAGAAGAAGAAGAAGAAGAAGAAGAAGAAGAAGAAGAAGAAGAAGGAGGAGGAGGAGGAGGAGGAGCAGGAGCAGGAGCAGGAGCAGGAGCAGGAGCAGGAGCAGGAGCAGGAGCAGGAGCAGGAGCAGGAGCAGGAGCAGGAGCAGGAGCAGGAGCAGGAGCAGGAGCAGGAGGAGTTTGGATTTATATACCACCTTTCTGTTCTTTAAGGAGACTCAAGGTGGCTTACAAGCTCCTTTCCCTGACTCTCCCCACAACAGACACCTTGTGGGGCTTAGAGAGTTCCAAAGAACTGTGGCTAGCCCAAGGTCATCCAGCAGGAATGTAGGAGTGTGGAAATGCAGCTGGTTCACCAGATAAGTCTCTGCCACCCAGGTGGAGAACTGAGGAATCAAACCCTGTTCTCCAGATTAGAATCCACCTGCCCTTAAGCACTACACCACCATAACAGCAATGCATGCCCATGCACCTCTGGTGCAGAAGAACAGTTCACCATCAGAGTGGTTGTGCCTGGGGTCAGGGCTGGCCTTAGCTTCCTGGGGAACACCCACATTTGCTAGTGCAAATTTACATCAGCAAAAATGTAGGTGCAGCCCACGAAGCTGCATACAGAATTCTCACAAGGGTTGAGGGAGTTCCCTTGTCAGATTGCTGGCTGTGGTGTAGCAAATCGCTTAGAAGGCCGCTCAGCTGTGCAATGGCTAAGCTATCCCTGGCTGCGATACAACTATCCTGAGCCCTACAGAGAACGAGCAGGATATAAATTTGACAAAAAAACAAACTTAAGAAAATAAATATCCTCCCCCCTACCCCTGCCCCGGATTCTGCTGTCAATTTCCATCTTCTTTCTGGTTCCATTTTTTCCAGGTTAATTCTACTGAATTATGATGTGCGCAAGGTAAGATGTCTGCTTTCCCAGATTTTATAGTTAACAATTATAGTTAACTATAAAATTATAGTTAACAAGGCGCCCCTGCTTGTTTACACCCAGACTATCCTCCTATGGAGGAGTCCAGCTACTCCCTAGGGGAGGGTTTTAAGAGTAAGGAGTTACCAGGGGCCTTTTTATTATGATTACCGCTGTTTTAACAAAAAAATTAGTATGTTTTAGTATGTTTTAATGATTGTTGATTTATGGATTGTTGTTGTTTTAATCATTGTTCGCTCCTGATTTTGTTGTATTAGTTTTGTTGTACACCGCCTAGAGCCCCTGGGGATGGGGCGGTATAAAAATTCAAATAATAAATAAATAAATAAATAAATAAATAAATAAATAAATAAATAAATAAATAAATAAATAAATAAATATCCATCACATATTCTTGAACATTAGTGTCTATCAGAAAAAAATGTGGTTTAATGGTTAAGAGCAGGTGTACTGTAATCTGGAGGAGCCAGGTTTGATTCCCCGCTCTGCTGCCTGAGCTGTGGAGGCTTATTTGGGGAATTCAGATCAGCCTGTGCACTCCCACACACGCCAGCTGGGTGACCTTGGGCTAGTCACAGTTCTTCTGAGCCCCACCCACCTCACAGGGTGTTTGTTGTGAGGGGGGAAGGGAAAGGAGTTTGTAAGCCCCTTTGAGTCTCCTACAGGAGAGAAAGGGGGGATCTAAATCCAACTCTTCTTCCTCTAAAATCTTTTTCATGCTACTTAAGTTAACATAGGTCCCATGATCCCCAGCCTAGCCATTTTGGATTATCAAAGTGGATCCTTGCCTCTCTTTCTTGCTAACACAAAAGCTGGTTGAATCCAGCCCCATGTTTGCCAAATTTTAGAGACTGGGGAAAGACCTTCCATTTAATAAGAAGTTAGAATGTATTTTTGACTGTGAAGTGCTGGTTTTCCATCTCAGTTTGGATGAACTTTTCGAGAATTGTAGCCCTCACCCAGAGGGTCTTCCCTAGCTCATTTTCGACAGTCAGAAACCTTTGGATCAAGAACACAGTCTCTGGAGATCCTGTCCCAATGACACTGAAGACAACAAAGTTAAAATTCAGAAATGCAGTGAATTAATGAAACCAATGGTGAATAAATCATTGCAAAACCAATAGAATGTTAGGGAAAAAAAATGACACAAAACTTTGTAATCGGTTGTGTTTCCCTATAACTTACCTGTTCTAGCTATGGCAAATAAAATTGCAAAGAGGAAGAGGGTACCAGGAATTGTCATGATGCCGTTCAGAGTTTGTGATGCTGTCAAGAGTGGATCACCTGGATTCTCTGATATTCAGAGTGTCTCAGCCAGCTGAGATTTATAGGAATGGTAGGGGTGTAGCCTGCCCTCTTTCGGCTGAGTTATCTTATTTCTTGGCTTCAGTTCAAAGCAGAGTAAATACTGGTGATTTCCTCAAAACCAACATGATCCGATAATGATCCTCTCGAGATTCAAGTAGTTGGTTGTTTATTTTAACACCAGGACAATGTTGGCATCATAAATGAGTGTGCTGAGAAGAACATTCAGAATTTTTTAACTAGTTAGTGAGCATTTTCTTTAAATGAGAGTGTATGCAATCTGTCTTTAAGCAACTGTTCATGATCATCAGTGGCATACCTAGGCCAGGGGTCTGCAACCTGCGGCTCTGGAGCCGCATGCGGCTCTTTCGGCTTTATACTGCAGCTCTGCATGGACTGGAAGTTGGAGGGTAGCGTGGGCATGTCCCTCCAGCCCTCCAGAGCAGTGCTGGAAGGAGAGGTGAGTGGAGGGGCTGCTCCCCAGGGTTTTACCAACTCCCAGTCCCCATCCCCTTGACCTGGTCAGTCTGGGTCAAGGAAACTTTTCCTGCTAGCTTCAGGTATCCTCTTCATGACACCCTTCTATCCTTTTAAGACCTCACAATCTGTGATACCTTCTTGGAGAAGGGGGGATTGTTCCCATTGTCTCTTGCCACCTCTTCTGCATTTCTAAAATGGTGACTGGGCAAGGCTAGACACCTCCTGGGAAAAACTGCTTAAATGTTCCTTTCAAACCTTATGGGGGAAAAACATCTCTTCACAATAAAGTTAACAAACTATAAGAGTAATCTCAAATGTAGAAATAAAATAAGATTTAAAACATGTAGAAATACATACTTTTATTATTATTGTTCAATTTTGTTTAATATCACAGCTGCCAGTTCTTTAGCTGGTTGATGGTCTTTCATTGCAACTTGAGCCTCACCCAGAGACCTAGGAAATTGTAATGTAGCAGCATAGTATTCATGTGGATCCCAGCAGGGCTGCCTTCTGAATCTGACAGGTGCTGATTTTGTCAATTTGAAGATGTTTTAAGTGCCACCCAAGTGTTTTCGGAATGGCCCCCAGGGTGCCAATTACCACTGGGTTTGTGCCATAGTTGCTGAATCCCGATTTTCAAATTGTGGTATTTAGTGACCTTTTTCAATGACCCTGCTTTCACCAGGTGTTGCTGTATCGATGATCATCACTTTCTTGTCCTCGGTCACTGTCATGTCTGGAGTGCTATGTGCCAACACTTTGCCCATTTGGATTTGAAAGTCCTGCAAAATTTTGACCTTTCAATTGTCCGTGACTTTCTCTGGGCAATGTTCTCACCAGTTTTTAGCTGTCCTAATGTTGCAATTTTTGCATAAATTCTAATGGACCATTTTGGCCACTGGGTTGTGCCTCTGTTTGTACTCAGTCTGGGCGATCTTTTTGCAGCAGCTGAGTACATGATCTACAGTTTCATTGGCTTCCTTGTACAGTCTGCACTTTGTATCATCTGAGGATTTTTTAAATTCTGGATTGTATTTGTCTTAAAGGCTTGCTCTTGAGTGGCTAAAATCATGGATTCAGTTTCCTTTTTCAAAGTTCCAGTTGTTAACCACAGCCAGATCTTTTCATCATCCACCTTGTCCTTGATCTTCTCTAGAAATTGGCCATGCAATGCTTTGCTGTGCCAGCTTTCGGTCCTCATTTTGATCACATTTTTTTCTGTACTCCTGTTTGGTTCTCTGGGCTTTCAGTAAATGCCTGTTCTTCACTCCAATCAGTGTCTGTTCTTGACTTTCATTCACATAATCAGCCAGTGCATGTTTCTTCTCCCCCAGTTTTTGCTTTGCTTTCAGTAACCCTCTGCCACCAGATCTCTAGGGAAGATATAGCATATCAGTACCACTATGTGGGTTTAAGGCAAAGAGTATTGTCATAAGCTTCTACGTTTTTCTATGCAATGCATCCAGATCAGCCTGTGTCCAGATTGTGGTTCTGGTGTACCTGGTGATGGGTATGGCCCGGGTGTTGATGGCGTTGATGGTATTCCCGCCATTTAATTTGGATTTCAAAATTTTCCTGACTCTGGGTCTATTCTCTGCAGACCACAGTCTTCACTTGCTCATGCTTGATTTCTGTGTCTGATTTCCCGTAGAGCTTCAAATCATCCATGTACAGCAAATTTGAGTTTTTTCGGAGGTCTTTGGCCATTTGATATCCCAACTTTGTTTTCCTTGAAATCACTGTTAGTGGGATCGTGGTGATGATAAACAGTAAGGGCTACAAAGAATCACCTTGGAAAATTCCTCACAATATTGACTGTTCCATAGTTTTCATTTCTGACTGTCAATTTAGTTCTCCACTGTCTCATTGCTTTTTCAGTGAATACTCAAATGTTTTTGCTAACACCAATTGTTTCCAAGCATTTTATGATCCAACTATGGGACAGTAAGTCAAATGCCTTCTTGTAATTGATCCAGATCATATGCAAATTTGTTTTTCAATTCTTGCAGTTCTCCATTATCATTTTGTCTATCAGGAGTTGGCCTTTTGTACCCCTGCTCCTCCTTTTGTTCCTTTTTTGCTCCACCAGCAGGATGGTATTGACTTCCAAGTACTTCACGATGTTATTCATAGGCTTGGTCAATACCCTAGAAATTTGATAAAATTTGGATTTGGATTTATTTGGGCATAAAATTATCTGTTTGCCTGAATAAGACAAATAACATATTTGGATGTACCTGAATATTCAGGTATATCCAAAAAATTCAGGTCCGCCTGGTTATTTTTTGTATTTTTGGTGTTTTTATATCACCTGGAACAACAGGAAAAATCCTTTGCTGCAGGACATGTTTTTCCCTATAAAAGCCCACCCCAGACCCCAGTCAGGTGTTCAAAACTATCACACACCACCATGGTGCCCAATAATATTGTTCCACCAGCGCTGATAATCCAGAACCTAATCATTATGTCTCTGTCTCCTGGACATCCACTACAAGACTGGCAAACATAATCTTTGATATCTCATCCCTTCTCTCTCTCTATATATATATCCAAAATCTGTCTTTCACCTCTAAATTATATCCCAGGAAACCTTGCATGTGTGTATTTTTACCCCAGTAATTGAGTGATTGTGAGAGATTTTATTTTATTCCATTTTCTTATTTTCCCAATAAAATCCTAGAAAAAGAAATTTATTTTCTCTGCTGGTTTCTCATATTGAGCTGAAACCATATACACAGGCAATATATCGATTAAGTTACCCAATGCTCCTTAAGCCACGCTAAGTGATCTTGTGCTGTACAGCTAATTTCCCCAACCAAAGAGGGCTGTTGTGTCCCACCATTTTGGTTAACAGTGGTGACCATTTTGTATCTGAGCCCACCACACTGTCCGAATTCCAAATGGGCACCAAAAGTTTGGGGATCCTGATCTACTATGACCTTTTCTACACAAACCTTTTAAAACATTTTGAGACAGGAAATAAAATGTTTCTTTCATGGAGTTTCACATCTCTAAATAAACCTGTTAAACTTTATGATATCTCCTATAGAATTTCTTGCAAAAGCTGATTTTTTTAAACATAGGCAATGAAGTTCTTGAGCTTGCCCAACCTTTTGCTAAGCCAAGAGTCTGCTCTCACTAATTCCCCACTCGAAAAGGGAGTGACTTCAGGTAACAAGATTACTGAAATAACTGTTTTGCAAAAACAAGGAAGCAATCCATCATGATTTCTGCTTGACTTCAAAGAGAGCACTTGCTGTGTTTGCTGATGAAGTGAAGCATTAAAGTGAGTGTTTGCAGATATTCCTAGGCATTCTTCTGTTCCATCAACTATTGATGAATTCCATTTCTCTTTCTCTCTTCTCCTTCCTGCTTAACTAAATGTGTGCAGCAGAGGGCAGAAAGAATCTTTTTGCCAGGACATGAGAAAGCTATTAAATACCCTGAGTTAAAGCCATATTAATGTCCTTTAAAAATGGACGATTTCCAAATGGGCAAAAGATAGCATTTAAGACAAACACTTGGCAGAAATGTGCATCAGGAATGGAAGATGATCCAGGACCAAAGGGGGAAAGATTTAATCTCAAGCATACAAGAGGAATACAAACATATACAGAAAGTTTAAGCAGCATTAAGCATCATGCTCTCTCATAAAAAAAACCCCAAAATCCCATAGAACTGTACCTGAAACTTTTCCCTGCTTGGTGAAAAGAGGAAAATATTACAAGATTATTTTTCTGAAACTGCAAAAAAGGAAATGTAATGCCACCTTGATTTTATATCCAAAAGTGAAGAATTGCTACTGTCTGGATGAAACCTTGCAAATGCTTTAACTCACAATCTGACATGGTGGGATTTGGGGGGACGAGTGGGGCATGTGTTCTGGGTGGCAGGCAAAGAGGGGGCGGCAGCAGGAGATGGTGGAGGCTTGATTGCTTAGAGGAGATCGCTTGTCTGGCAGCATGCCCCTGCTTCCCCCAATTAGGCTGCTGCTATATCTATGAGGTGGAAGAAGGTCAGTGACCCAGCAGAAATGACTTGGTCCACAGCATGCATGCCCCTTCCCACGACTGGGCTTCTAGGAGGTTGAGGAGGCTCAATTGCCCAGAAGAGATGGCTCATTTTTCAGTGTACCCAATTCCTCCAATTAGGCTTCTGTTAGGAAGTGGAGGGAAGGAGGGGGAACCCCTGGGCTTCAGAGGGGAGTCATAGCCCTTGGTAAGCAGAAATTGCAGCTTTCAGGCAAGACTATGGTGGCCAAAGAGGAGGCGGAGCTAATGGTTCGTAATTAGATGTTCAAAGATGTCAAGTTCTTCACAGAAATATCCTTCCTTGGCTTTGCTAATCTTCCTTCTTCCCCTGGTTGAGGCACCCTCCGCACTTCCACCTACAGGACTTTCAATTTCTTTGTCTTCCCACCCCTTCTCCTTTCAATGAGCATACACTGACAGTCACACCTCTGGAGTCCATGCAATTACCGAGGGGGAACAATTAGACCTTGGGCATGTGAGACTTCAGGGCGGGGGGACTCAGAGCTGTGTTATGCTTGGCCCCAAATAGACCTTCCCCCCAAAGCCTGATTTTATACCTTGCCAATTGGCCATACTGGCAGGGGCTGATGGGAATTGTAGTCCATAACATCTGGAGTGCCAAAGGTTTGCCACCACGGCCCTAGGGTCTAGAGATAGACCCTAGCTAATGCTATCATTATCCTTGCAGCAGTGGCGTAGTGGCTAAGAGCAGGTGCACTCTGACCTGGAGGAACCAAGTTTGATTCCCAGCTCTGCCGCTTGAGTTGTGGAGGCTTATCTGGGGAATTCAGATTAGCCTGTACACTCCCACACACGCCAGCTGGGTGACCTTGGGCTAGTCACAGCTCTACGGAGCTCTCTCAGCCTCACCAACCTCACAGGGTGTTTGTTGTGAGGGGGAAGGCCAAGGAGATTGTAAGCCCTTGGAGTCTCTCCTACCTGGGGAGAGAAAGGGGGGGATATAAATCCAAACTACTCCCTCCCTTCCTCCTCCTCCTCACCTCCCCCCCCTCTCCTCCCTCTTTCTTTCTTCCTTCTCCTTCTCCTTTCCTCTCTTCCCCTTCTTCCTTCCTCTTCCCTTCCTCCTTCCTCTTCCCCTCTTCCCTTCCTCCCTCCTCCTCCTCCTCCTCCTCCTCCTTCCTTTCTTCCTTCTTTTTCCTTCTTCTTCTCCTTCTCCTTCTTCTCCTTCTTCTTCTCCTCCTCCTTCTCCTCCTCCTCCTCCTCCTTCTCCTCCTCCTCCCTCCTTCTCCTCCTTTCCCTTTTCCTTTTCCTTTTTTTTCCCTTTTCTCCTCCCTCCTCCTCCCTCCTCCCTCCCTCCTCCCCTCCTCCTCCTCCTCCTCCTCCTCCTCCTTCTCCCTCCCCACCTCCTTCTCCTTCTCCTCCTTCTCCTCCTTCCTTCCCCTTCCCCTTCCCCCTTCCCCTCCCCTTCCCCTCCTTCTTCCCCCCTTCCCCCCTCTTCCCCTCTTCCCCTCCCCTTCCCCTTCCTCCCTCCTCCTCCTCCTCCTCCTCCTCCTTTTCCTCCTTCTCCTTCTCCTTCTCCTTCTCCTTCTCCTCCTCCTCCTCCTCCTCCTCCTCCTTCTTTTCCTTTTCCTTTTCCTTTTCCTTTTCCTTTTCCTCCTCCTCCTCCTCCTCCTCCTCCTCCTCCTCCTCCTCCTCCTCCTTCTCCTCCTCCTCCTTCTTCTCCTTCTCCTTCTCCTTCTCCTTCTCCTTCTCCTTCTCCTTCTCCTTCTCCTTCCCCTTCCCCTTCCCCTTCCCCTTCCCCTTCCCCTTCCCCTTCCCCTTCCTCCTCCTCCTCCTCCTCCTCCTCCTCCTCCTCCTCCTCCTCCTCCTCCTCCTCTTCTTCTTCTTCTTCTTCTTCTTCTTCTTCTTCTTCTTCTTCTTCTTCTTCTTCTTCTCCTTTTCCTTTTCCTTTTCCTGTTCCTCCTCCTCCTCCTCCTCCTCCTCCTCCTCCTCCTCCTCCTTCTCCTTCTTCTTCTTCTTCTCCTTCTCCTTCTCCTTCTCCTTCTCCTTCTCCTTCTCCTTCTCCTTCTCCTTCTCCTTCTCCTTCTCCTTCTCCTTCCCCTTCCCCTTCCCCTTCCCCTTCCCCTTCCCCTTCCTCCTCCTCCTCCTCCTCCTCCTCCTCCTCCTCCTCCTCTTCTTCTTCTTCTTCTTCTTCTCCTTCTCCTTCTCCTTCTCCTTCTCCTCCTTCCCTCCCTGCTCCCTGCTCCCTCCCTGCTCCCTGCTCCCTCCCTCCCTCCTTTCCTCCCTGCTCCCTCCCTCCTCCCTTCTTCCCCTCTTCTTCTTTTTCTTCTTCTTCTTGCACACCATGAGGAGGTTGCAGTTCTTGGGTTGGTTGTACCATCACACATAACTTCACAAGTGGCTGGTCAGCATTCAACCTTCAGGAAACTCAAGGTAATATCTGCTTTTTTAGGTGTTGGCACAGAAAGATTCAGCGGTGCAACCTTTTTCTATGTGCTGAAATGTTGTGGCGGTCATGGGATTTGTTGTGACAACTATTAAGCCCCAGAGAAAAATGAAAGGATTAGCAGATAACAGCAAGTAATTTTATGCATTAACATTATCAACATGAATGGCATTTAAGGAAGAAGATCTTCCTTCTCGGTGTTGGGTCTATGGTTCCATCTCCCCCGATTTCTCAACTTCCTTCTTTTCAGCTGACTGCCTAAGTTGTCCTATTTTGTTCTTTCTTTTCTGTATTTAATTTAGGACACTGTTACCCGTCAGTTCTGCAAGCTCATACAAAATATATACCATAAGGCAGTATTTTTCAACCTTTTCAAACCTGAGACCATGGGACTAGGGGGGCCAGGCCATGCCCGACAACTGGTACAAGGGCAATGATGATGGTGTTATGTCTCTTCTGAGTAAAAGCTGAAAGTGACTAAAGGAAGCTTTCCAAGAATTTTAAGTGTCCAACATCTAGAGTGGACCAGAGTCTGAACCTACATCAATGTGGACAAGTGGCTGACCCAATGGACCTATTAACCTCAAGCCAAGACTGCCCCCCTATTGTTTGTGGATCAAAACGAAACCCACTTGCCTTGGTGCTACAAAGGAATCAAATCGTAATATCAATAGGCAGGAACAAGCAGAACCTTAATAGAGGGTCCAGCTTTCCAGTAATAAGAAATTCCCTGAGCCAACTACTAGGTTTTACATCAAGGGAGACTCAACTAAGGTCTTACGAACCCTTACCTTACTGCACTGGTTACAGGAGACTTTTGTTAACTTTCTATACAGCTGTGTCCCCATCCTTACTCCTGAGTCGCAGACATTTTTATTTACAGAAGTTTGACATCAACATTACAAGAGTTTTTAATAACCTTAAAAAGTCCCCACTCATCAGCACGGTATCAACTGTGCAGAAGACCACCAACTTAAATCTTTATACACAGCCCAAAAAGGGTATTTACACAGACCTTACAAAAATTACAGAAGAATGGAGCCAACTTGAGTCACTGTCCAAAGATATGGCGACTTCTCATCAAATGATTTCTAAGGCACTCAACCTCATTGGTTCAGACAACTCCCTTGAGTCACGGAATAACTTCCTAGCTAATTCAACTGATATGCAACCCCTGCCAGCTCTTTTGGGCTACGCTCCAGCAGCTGACACTGAAACTCTTCACCAGGCCGCTGGATCTCTGCCTCTGCTAACAACCAATCAGACCGGGATTGAATTCCCAAAATCCCCAGGACCAATGAAGAACCTGATGGAGCTGGACATCGACCTAAGGTCCTCAAGGGTTCTTCAGATAGAATCTCATCCATCGAATTCTGGCAAATCCTGGGCTCAAGAACTGGCAGAACTAAACGAGCCCCACCTTCCAGAATGCTAAGGCAGCCATGTAAGTCTCCCAACATATCTCCAACAACTCCTCTTATCGTTTTAGAATCTGCTACTACAGAGGGTGCTTCTCCATCTCAAATTGACCCAGCAAGAAAGACGCATTAAGGCCCTTGCAACCCATTGACCAGCGAACAAGCAGGTAACAGAGCTAGACTGGAAACATCAAAGAACATCTTAAACCAGTCCATGCTTGGTGTCACACCAATCTTTAAGAAAGGGTCTAGGGGGGACCCAGGAAATTACAGGCCAGTCAGTTTGACATCTGTTCCTGGTAAATTAGTAGAATCTATCATTAAAGATAAAATTATTAAACATGTAGAAAAGCAAGACCTGCTGAGGAAGAGTCAGCATGGCTTTTGTAGAGGCAAGTCCTGCCGTACAAACTTACTAGAGTTCTTTGAGGGTGTAAACAGACATGTGGATAAGGGGGAACCAGTGGACACTGTCTACTTGGATTTCCAAAAGGCTTTTGACAAAGTTCCTCATCAGAGACTGTTGAGAAAACTCAGCAATGAAGGAATAAGAGTGGAAGTCCTCCTATGGATTAAAAACTGGTTGAGGAACAGGAAACAAAGGGTGGGTATGAATGGGAAGTTCTCACAATGGAGAGATGTAGGGAGTGGTGTCCCCCAAGGATCCGTATTGGGACCAGTGCTCTTTAACTTATTCATAAATGACCTGGAAGTAGGGGTGGGTAGTGTGGTGGCCAAGTTTGCAGATGATACCAAATTATGTAGGGTGGGTGGAGAATCACAAAGCGATTATGGCGAAGAACTCAAAGCTGGACCTTGATAAATTAGGTGGAAGTGGGCTCCAGGAAATGGCAAATGCAGTTCAATGTAGCTAAATGTAAAGTGATGCCCATAGGGGCAAAAAATCCAAACTTCACATACACACTACAGGGGTCAGTGCTATCAGTCACAGACCAGGGGAAAGGGATTTAGAGTACGTCTTAGTTGATAGTTCCATGGGAGATGTAAACTCAATGCATGGCAGCCGTAGTGAAAAAAAGGCAAAACTCTATGCTGGGGATAATTAGGAAAGGAGAGTTGATGTAATAAAACTTCTGCAAGCGACTATTGTCATGCCCTTATATAAAGCAGTGAGGTGCGACCGCATTCTTGGAGTATGTGTGTTCAGTTCTGGTACAATTGCCACATCTCAAAAAAGTCGATATAAAGAAGAGAGATAGAAAAAAAGTGCAGAGAAGGTAAGCAACCCGAGGGATGATTGAAGGATTGGAGCACCCTTCCTTATGAGGAGAGGCTACGCAGCGTTTGGGACTCTTTAGTTTGGAGAGGAGACGTCTGAAGCTTGGGGATATGCATTGAAGATCCTCATAAAATTATGCATGGGGTAGAAAATGTTGACAGAGATAAATTTTTCTCTTTCTCACAATACTAGAACCAGGGGGCATTCATTGAAAATGCTGAGGGGAAGAATTAGGACTAATAAAAGGAAACACTTCTTCACGCAACGTGTGATTGGTGTTTGGAATATGCTGCCACAGGAGGTGGTGATGGCTACTAATCTGGATAGCTTTAAAAAGGGCTTGGACAGATTTATGGAGGAGAAGTCAATCTATGGCTACCAATCTTGATCCTCCTTGATCTCAGATTGCAAATGCCTTAGCAGACCAGGTGCCCAGGAGCAGCAGCAGCAGAAGGCCATTGCTTTCACATCCTGCATGTGAGCTCCCAAAGGCGCCTGGTGGGCCACTGCGAGTAGCAGAATGCGGGACTAGATGGACTCTGGTCTGTTCCAGCAGGCTAGTTCTTATGTTCTTATGTTCATGCTAATACGCTCTGCTGCCCCGGCTGTAAAATCTTTAGGTTACAACAAAGCAAACAAGGATGAAAATACTATAGCTCCTGGCAACCAGACTTCAGGGTCAATAAACAACAGTTACCCCTCTGAACCTACAATACTTCACAACGATAAAGCAGCCAATGGCTGCATCATCTACGATGATAATGGGGACTGGGACAAACTGGAACAACTGAGCTGAAGCTTCGAAATGCGTCCCACTCACCATCAGCACAAGCCCAAAATATCAGTATACTCTCTTGGAGATATAGCTGGATGGGAGGATCTCCAAAAGGGAAGACTGCTGCATTTAATGGATTTTCTTGCTAACTGCTTTGACTGTATTCTCTATAGCAAGAAACCTGGTCACAAGGATGTGCTCCCAAGTTAAAAAGGCTTCCCACTGCCTATCATTCTAATACCAGGGTTATAAATCCAATCCCAGAGGGGCATTTTTTTTCAAGCTGGTCTTTGCTTTTTGATCAGAGATCAGCTATCCCCCTAAAAATTGAGAAACACCCTTGATCCATGTATTCCCTCTTGCTCAGACTTTTACTTCATTGACATGTGCCTAAACCACTTACTACTTACTAATGTATACCTACACTCCAACAACCACTTATAGACCACGAACTCACTAGCCAATGGAATCACCTCCTATTTACGAACCATATTTCCAACATAGAGATGGAAATATCCACAGAAGGCACCTTTTGTCCTCATGTTGGTGTGACTTTAACTTGCCAGAATAAGCAAAGGGAATCAACGATCCTCAAAAACTGTAACTGAGACTGGCCGGTCTTAACTTACCCGATCCAACTAACTTCAAAGGATACAAAATCAAATAAAAGTGGTCATTTCCTAATAGATTTTTGTCCAGTGTCAAAATAAATCAATACTTAATGGCTCCACCCACTTCCTGACTCTGGCCAATTTACCTTCTTCTCCACCAGGGGATGCAGCATAATAGACTATGGAATTTGCACACTGACTTCATAGAACTCATCCACTCCTTCAAGTTGGAAAACTTGTGCAGAAAGTGACCACTTACCCCTCTTGCCTATCCCTGAAGAACTGCGTGTTCCTGCAATAAAAGTTACAACTATGGAAAACTCTCTAACCAAAAGAGTTATATAGAAAAATCCACTGGTGTGGGATGGCAAATACCCTATCATCCACCTTGGTCAATGATCCCTTCACAAATTTAAAGACCTGATTATTAGCTCTGGTCAGAGCCGTTTTGCCATGGGATGGCTATACAAGATACTTACTAGACTACATTTACTAGCAATGCCGACTCAATTCAATATGGCTCCTAAAACAAGCTGGTTCGATTACGACTGTATCCAGTCAAAAAGACTGCTGAGAGCGATATTTAAGACCATATATAATACCAACGACTCGTCATCCCTAGTAACCTATCTACAACAGAAAAAGGAACACCAAACACTACTACAAAGGAAAAGAGATCAGTTTGCCAATACTCAATGGACAATATTATCTGACGCCCTAAAATCTAATAACACCAAACAATTCTGGGCAATAGTGAACGGACCTCCCAAACCATTACTTGCTGCAAATGTAACCGAACCCCAATGGACCAACTATTTCTCAGTTCTCCTTCGTGATCCCGCTAGCACATCTGACATATGGGAGAAACTGGATGGGGACAACATTCCGTCATGGCCATCTCCTACACTAGAGGACATACATAATTTAATTCATCTTTTAAAGAAAAATAAGGCCCCATGTCCGTATGGGATCCCTGGTGAGGTATTCTTGGAACACACTGACTGGTGGGCCCCTATTTTAGTCAAGCTGTTCTCCTTCATTGACCAGTATGGAATAATTCCCGAAACTTGGCTCTCATCAATTATTGTGCCAATCCATAAGAAAGGACCAACGAACAGACCAGAGAACTTCAGACCTATTAGCTTATTATCAACTTTAGGAAAACTCTATGCAAAATATCTTGAGAGCAAACTAATGACATGGCAAAATAAAAACAGGATTATAGGTCCAGAACAGGGTGGATTTAGAGCCGGGAAATCTACAATTGACCACTGTCTCACTCTCTCTTTTCTTGTGGACAAATATACCAACCAAGGACAAAAGAAGCTATACGTAGCATTTTTGGATCTGAGTAATGCCTTTGACAGTGTCTCTAGGACCCTTCTCTGGTCCAAACTAGACCAAATGGACATGGATCCTCGTTTATTCATGCTAATTTGGAAAATGTACAGTGCAACCTCCTGCCAGGTAAAATTGAACCATTCGGGCTCACTCTCCAACAAAATACCTATCTCAAGAGGAGTCAAACAGGGGTGCGTGCTGGCCCCGCACCTATTTAACTTATATATAAATGACCTGCAAGACCATCTCAACACGGTAGAAGGACATCCACCGAAAGCAGGAGGCCATCCTATTCCATTGCTACTGTATGCCGACGATACTGCTATTCTATCGCAAACCAGAGTTGGCCTTATGAGATATTTAAAAGCATTCTTTAACTACTGTGATATAAACGAACTAAAGGTTAACTACGTAAAATCCAAAATAGTAGTTTTCTCAACTTGCTGGAAACAGATGACATGGAAAATCAATAATATCCATCTTAATCAGGTCAAATCTTTTAAATATTTAGGCCTAAATTTCCAATATAATTTCCAGTGGTCACTACAAAGATCTTGCTCCATAACTTCCGGGAAAAGGCTGCTATCAGGTATTGCCCAATTCTATTACGGGAAGGGTTTTCAATCCATCATTGCTGCCCTGAAGATTTTCCAAGCAAAGGTGATTCCAAAGACTCTCTATGGGATCCCCTTATGGATCAATGCTTTCAATTTGGAAATCGATCTAATCCAAGCCACATTTCTGAGAAGAGTAATGGGAGTCCCCAATAGTATCACCTTCACTACTCTGTGTCTTGAATGTGGACTATCCACAGTCGAAACCCTAGCTTGGATTTTCACAGTAAAATTCTGGCTCAAGATCCACTTTAGATCCAAGGATGACGACATTACCGTACATCTACTCAAAGATAATTACGTCTCCAATTGGTCCAAGGCAATTACCAACAAAATTAGGAGCATTGGAATAGATCTAACTGTCCTTCAAAACAGCAATGAGAACTTTATTTTCTGCCTAATCAAAGACAGACTGAAAGACCATGAACGCCAGGCTTTCTATTCATCAAGTATTCCAGTCTGTTCTCCTCGAGCTTTGGGCATCCTTCCCAAGTACGGAGTTATAGCCAATTACCTAGCAGCTACTTTGCAGGTTGCCCACCGTTGGGCATTTATGTTAGCCAGATTCAACAGTTTTCCTTCAGCCTCTACCAACGGAAGGTATCACCAAATTCCAAAACAACAAAGACACTGTCGCTGTGGCTCCACTGACTCTCTTACCCATGTCCTCCTAGAGTGCCAAATAAATGCAGATGCGCGTCTCAGATTAATCCACCCTTTATTAGTGGCAAGGAAAATTTCTAACCCTACTGTTGCCATACATTTTCTTCTTGGAGATTACAATGCTCATACAACACGTATGGTAGCTCTATATCTGACAACCATTTTAAAGTGCTAATTTATTCCCATTTTATTACTTTATTACTTTTAACTGTATTTTTAAAAAATATATTATACAAGTACACTAAACCAAATTGGTTCATTATATTTTGCTTTTAACTTGCTAAACAGATCTATTTTTATTGCAATTTTATATTAGATTGTATTTTTACATTGATGTGTAGGGGTATTTACTGTCATTTGCTCTGGCTATTTCTTTTTTAAAAAAAATCTGAAGTGATTTGAATCCCTCGAAGTCAACCATCAAGTTATGTGGACTATTTCCTTGCTACTGAACTATACTTGAGACTGCAGAATGTGTCTGTGTCAATCCTGATCTATCTATGCCTATTAAAGGTTAATAAAGATAAAGAAAGACTAAGGGAAGCTCTAAAAATTGCTAGAAACTCTGTGGTTTTAACATAGAGTCCTGGAAGTGCCCTATCTCATTTCCAGGTAACATCACTGGCTTTCCCCCCTCCCATTGCCACTTACACTGTCTGTTATATGTTACCATTGCTGTAGCTGTAATGGGATTCTTCCCTTCCCTAACCCTCCCCTCCCCATCACTAGGCCAAATGTGCTCCCCATAAATATTGAATATGAGAGAAAGACTTGCTCTGACTTGCTCTTTGTGTGGCTTCAATATGTGTTCTTCTTAACCTTGCCTGCATGCCACTGTCGTCTCCAGTTCCTGGCTGACTATGGATCGGCTTCTTGACCTTAATTCTTGGCTTCTACTTATTTTCTGTGTGATAGTGGCAGACTTCCTCTTGGAAATTACCAAAAACCAGCAGCAATTCTTTATTTAACATTTTATTCTTTGCTCTGTGTATCCATGTTTTTTACCAGTTTTCTCTTGCTGTATTTATTTTATTGTTTATTATGCCAATTTTTAATGTATTTATTTATTTCTTATTTTTTTATACCGCCCTATCCCCAAGGGGCTCTGGGTGGTTTACAACATAAAATCTAATACACTACCAACAAGGAGCAAACAATAAAGGCTTGATCGATTGATTGATCGATCGATCGATCTTCTACTTGTTGCTGTGTACATTCCTGGCTGTCAACTCCTGGCTTGATCAACATTGCTCTGGAATCTCCCATGAACTTGGTATCTGTTTGAATTATCTCTTATTAAACTGTTGTCAGTACAGCCCCGACTCTGAGTCTCCTCCATGCTGTTCATTGCTGTGACAGTACACCAGCCCCACCCAGCCTGCACAGCAAGTCTGTGTATTTCTATGGAGTTCCTTTATGCATAATTGCATGGAACAATGCCGTTGAAAGAATACAATCTGGCTTCCTCTACAAAATACTCGTGTTATCACACTCTGTACCATACGCTGTACTATGCTTAGAAACCAGCCAGAACCTACTTGAAACTAGAGCATGGCTGAATACATTCAAGTATTCTCACGGGTGGCTTGGCTCGGGACCATATCTCCCCCGTGTTGCGCTGCTTGCATTGGCTCCCAGTGGAATTCTGGATCGTCTTCAAGGTGTTGGTGTTGACCTTTAAAGCCCTTCACGGCCTGGGGCCCTCATACCTTCAAGACCGTATTACCCCATATGTCCCAACTCAGCCTCTGCGCTCTGCAGAGGCAAACTTACTGGTGGCTCCTGGTCCCGCAATGATGCGGCTGGCCTCTGCCCAGGCCAGGGCTTTTTTGGCCCTGGCCCATGCCTGGTGGAACGCTCTTCCTCCAGCTGTTTGGGCCCCTCACCGGGACCTTGGTGAGTTCCGCACGGCCTGTAAAACTGAGCTGTTCCACCGGGCTTTTGGGGAGGCTAGCTGTGGATTGCCTACGCCCCTCCCTGATGATGCCCATGTTACCATCTACTGCACGGCATTCTAGCCGGGTCCCCTCCTCCCAGGCGTTTGGAGTAGGGTGTTTGTGATTCGGACGCCTCTTTTAAATATGGGTTAATCAAGTATGATGTTGATACTGTTTTAATTGATTTTAATGCACTTTTGTCTTTTGCACACTATGTCTCATTGTTTGTTATTGGTTTTATTGTACACCACCCTGAGCCCTTCAGGGATAGGGTGGTCTATTAAATAATAATAATAATAATAATAATAATAATAATAATAATAATAATAATAATAATAATAATAATAATAATAATAATAATAATAATAGTAGTAGTAGTAGTAGTAGTAGTAGTAGTAGTAGTAGTAGTAGTAGTAGTAGTATTGGATTAAATTATGTTTCAACTCTGACAAGAACAGTTTAATATAACTGCGTTCCCAAACCTATTCGCCTCTGAATGGTATCAATTACTCAAATCAAAAATTTACTCTCTAGGTTTATTATTTGAAGATCTTTGTATGTTGTCACCCAGAGAGATATTCCAGACCTTAAAAAGCACACTTTTAGAACAAAAATACCATATCTTATTGGGGCAAGCAAATAAATCATGCTCACCCCTTTTTGTCGGAATAGTACCTGAACAGGGGCATATAGCTAAATATCTTGAATTATTAACTAAACCCCAACAGAGATGGATTATTACAAGGGCCAGTTGCAATACTTTCCCATCTGCCATTACAAAGGGTCATTACTTATCCATCCCTATCCAGGATCGGGTTTGTCCACACTGCAAAAACCCAAGTGGAGACTCTTGCTCACATTATACTCAACTGTCCGAGATATGCGGGTATTAGGAATTTCTCTCCCAGGCTGGCAGACAAATCTGAAAGAGACTCTGACAATTCTGTTGTGGAGCTTCTGTTAAACAGTACAGATGTCATGCTCTTGGAAAAAGTAGCAAAATTTCTTTTACAAGTGACGGAACTTTCTAAGTAACATATTATTATTGCAGAGCCTGCAACCCCCATATTTATTATATGCCTAATAAAGATTGTTGTTGTTGTTGTTATCTTCAAAGATAGCTCTTTGAAAATGAAAAAGGGAAACTATATAGTGCCGAAATCGGCAGGAAGAGCTGAGTACAACTATGTACTTTTTGGGCTGAAAAGGTACCCAGGATCAGAATCTGCAGAGCAAACATCCTGGGGCTACCTTCAGCAAATAGAGGTAGTATTAGAACTCCCCCTGCATAGACAATGAAACACTCAAACCTATTAAAAGTTCAAAGTTTTATTGCTGGTGTCAGGAAGAAAGCAGAAGACTGTTCTGAGCTCATCCCCTCAGAACAGTGATATTATAGTACAGTGTTTCCCCCCCCACACACGTGAAACAAAACAGAAGAACTTTCACTGAAGCAGTTCTCCAGACTGCCAAGGTTACATCTGCAGATAAGCACCTGCGAACAACATGAAGCAATGTAGAGCATAGAGCACTGGCGTAATGCCCATTGGGCAAGGTGGGCAGCTGCCCAGGGCATCACCTTGTGGGGGGCATCAAAATGCTGGGTTCGTTTTTTGGGTATTTTAGTGGTTTTCCATTTCTGGCCTGCAGGGGGTGTAGTTTTTAGGCTAGTGGCACCATATTTTTAGCGTATCATCGGGAGACAGTACTTATGCTACCCCCCAAGTTTGGTGAGGTTTGGTTCAGGGAGTCCAAAGTTATGGGCTCCCAAAGGGGGTGCCCCTATCCCCCATTGTTTCCAATGGGAGCTAATAGGAGATGGGGGCTACAGTTTTGGGGGTCCATAATTTTGGCCCCCCTGAACCAAACTGCACCAAACTTGGGGGGTATCATTAGGGCAGTCTCCTGATGAGACCCTGAAAGTTTTGAAACTGTGCCTTCAAAATGTGCCCCCCAGAGCCTGCAACCCCCATTGACAGCAATGCAGAAAACTCAATGCAGAACAAAGATTCTTGGGCAAATTTCTAGGATGTTCCTGCAGGGGGTGCATTTTTGGATGTATCAGCACCAAAATTTCAGGGTATCATCTGGAGATGATGGAGTGGCCACCCATGGGGGGGGCATCCAACTCAGGTTTTGCCCAGGGCTAGTTTGCCCAGGGCTGCCTCGTTACGCCCCTGGCATAGAGCAAACAGTCCCCATGGCAGCCCAACCCCCATGACCACCATCCCAACAGGTAGGGAGAATCCTTTCACCAGCACACAAAATGTCGGGCACAAACAGAGTGTGAAAATGACCAGAGAGCAAAACAGTTGGACCGAAAATAGCCTCTTTCCCCCTCTGTCACCTTTGCTGTCTGAAAAGCATACCAGAAACCGCCTTTTTAAAAGACATCGTATTTTGAGTGTGTAGAGTGAAAAGAGGCAGTTGGCTCTTTTTAAGACATCCCACAGACCTCTTTTTGTGTGCTGTGCAGAACAGACCAAGGGTTTTCAAGAAAAGACACCTTGAACTGAAATACGGCATCTGGAGGACATCTTGGGAAGAAAGTTGTGCCTTTCCAGGACACCTTTTTTAGCCTCCCCAAGACATCTTATTTCGGCAGTGTGGAATGGACCTATGTGTGTAAAATGCAAACGATTCAAATATTAACACAAAAATCTGCAGTATTGATCACATACCAGGCATTTTGTCCCAATGTTTTATAAAGTTTTAAATGTTTATACATGCCAATAAAGGTCATTTGTATGGACCACCTGATATCACTGAAGTTTGTAAGCCACTTTGTGACTCCTTGCAGGAGACAGGCAGAGCATAAATCCAAACTCTTTTTCAACTTCAGTGCATGATAGCAGCCATGCATTGCTACAGAGCAGCATTCAGCCTGCTGGCTCCTAAATTTGGTAAAGCCGCTGTGAGTTAAAGGAGCAGCAGTGGCTTAGGAGGTTAAGAGCTCGTGTATCTAATCTGGAGGAACCGGGTTTGGTTCCCAGCTCTGCCGCCTGAGCTGTGGAGGCTTATCTGGGGAATTCAGATTAGCCTGTACACTCCCACACGCCAGCTGGGTGACCTTGGGCTAGTCACAGCTTCTCGGAGCTCTCTCAGCCCCACCTACCTCACAGGGTGTTTGTTGTGAGGGGGGAAGGGCAAGGAGATTGTAAGCCCCTTTGAGTCTCCTGCAGGAGAGAAAGGGGGGATATAAATCCAAACTCTTCTTCTTCCTCTTCTATCTTGAATTGTGGTCTAGAAATTAAATCGGAAGTGAGCAACATTTCCAAATGTGATACTCTGCAACTTGAACTCTGGCCGATTCCCCACGGTCAATTAATCGCATGATACTCACGCAAAATATCAAGGATTCAGGAGGAACTCCCCACTGCCTGATCAACGAACAAGGATTCATCCCGGTTCTGGCGCTCATTCTCCCCCTTATCCCGCGTCTTTGCCGAACCTGCTTGAAAGTACTAGTTTTTTTTTAAAAAAAACCATGTATTCGATCCAGTTTGGAGGGGAGGATCGGGGATCTAATATTGGTTCAAATTTCCCGCCATGGAGTGTAACGCAAATGCCTTACAACCAATCAGTGCACGCACTTGGTGCCTGTTCTCCTTGAGAATACGAGGAAACGATGACCAACCAAGAGAGAAACTTGGTGAGAGTGTGAGTGGCACGTGATGACATGCTGATGTCATAACATGAGCACATTTTTGTGGGAGAAAAAAAGATTCCGCCCCAACACGGCACGACAGCCAAGCCGATCGTGTGATAGTGGGGATTGTTACATTTCTTGAATCCGAGATAGGCCTAGATGTCTTCACTGGAAACATGCTGCGGTGAGGAGGTTGAAACCTTAATGAAAAGGTGCCGTTTATTTTCAAACTTGGTTTGATCTAGATTGAATTTCTCGGTGGGGATTCGGCCTTCATATGTAAAAGTAGGCGCTTTGGATGGACACGTCACGCATCTGTTTTGAAAAGAAGGCAAATGCATGAAACTGCCTTATTCTGGGATCAGACCATCAGTCTGCCAAGATAAGTCTTGCCTGCTAAGATTGGCAGCAGTTCTCCAGAGTTTCATATTGAGGTCTTTCATGTCACCTCCTGCCTGATCCTTTTAGCTAGAGGTGCCAGGAAGAGAACCTGAGACCTTCTGCATACCAAGCAGGTGCTCTAGCACTGAGCCATGGTCTCTCCCTCCCTCTCAGGCCATTTCCACATGGTCTTCTAAATATCCTGTGTTGAGCAAGAGAAATACCCCATTCTGTACAAGAATTTCGCACGATTCCCAGTCCTTAAGTGGGTGTGTCCCATGATATTTCCCTCATCCCCTTCTGGGATTTCCATTCTGGGTTTCCATCACTGCTGGGTCTAGCTTTGGAGAGCCTTGGACAAGATATCCGCTTTGGGCAGCCATCTTTTAGGTCACCCACTTTCTTGCCCCTGCTTACATTTTGCCCCCTTCCTCTTGCCCTGCTTTTCACTGTGGTCAACCAAGGTGAGCAGCAGGAACCTCATTTTTCCTGCCTACTGCCAACAGAATAAATGGCTGAACCAGAACTCGAGACTGGGATAGATCTCTCCCAGGAAGCTGCTGAACGCAATGGTTGCTGGTATTGTGCTACAGGACCACATGATTTGGCTCGACCTAAGACTATGTTACTCAATGCTACAGCCAATCATCACATTGCTATGAATCAAGGAAGTACAGAAGACAAGGCATAGTGGCTTGGGGAAATTCCCTTGCACTGGGAATTCAGTGGTCTGTTATCTCAACAAGGAACATTTCCTATTTCCCGTCATTGGGCAAGAATGAACATGACATGAAGCCAATGAAATAACAATAAATGTTATTTATGTAATGGGGGTGGGAAAAGGTGAGGTCCCTTCTAGCTCTTTGTCTCTATGTTTCTTAGGTGTACCCATGAACAAGCTGAGGAATGCTCTGAGTGCAAACAAATAGCATTCTAATACAGTCAACAGTGTGGTTGTTCTGTTCATCTGTTCTGTTCAGAAAGGGGTGCTCTGCTTGCCAGGTCAACATAGCACCTATGGGTGCCGTTGCACCCACTAACGCCTTTCCTGGCATTTACCAGGTGGGACGTTTGCACAGTAGGACTTCTAATTGGCTACTGCAGATCTATTTGGCCATGGTGATTTTAAAAAAATTGCTTTAGTGGGAGCTGGCCCTATAACATTATTCACTGTTGACCAAAGGTGAGTGGTGCTTAAGCCAGAAAATGTTTTTCAATAAGTTACTCATTTTGAAAAGCATTCCACTAAACAGAGATTTTTCCTGAAATGTTGAATAGTCACTCTTAAAATGATCTATGACCTCACTCCCTGATATTTTGTGGACTGCACTTTTTGTGGTATCCATTTTATAGTTGCCTTCACCACAGTGTGCTGGAATTACAAAGGTACTTACAGGTGTTGGTTTTTTTTAAAAAAAGGTGGATATATCCTGATTTGTCCATTTAGCACAGAACTGGGATGAGATTTCGAAACAGGGCAATTTCAGGGCAGTTCTGGTCGCCACATCTCAAAAAGGATACCGAAGAGATAGAAAAAGTGCAGAGAAGGGCAACGCGGATGATTGAAGGATTAGAGCACCTTCCTTATGAGGAGAGGCTGCAGCGTTTGGGACTCTTTAGTTTGGAGAGGAGACGTCTGAAGGGGATATGATTAAAGTCTATAAAATTATGCATGGGGTAGAAAATGTTGACAGAGAGAAATTTTTCTCTCTTTCTCACAATACTAGAACCAGGGGGCATTCATTGAAAATGCTGGGGGGAAGAATTAGGACTAATAAAAGGAAACACTTCTTCACGCAACGTGTGATTGGTGTTTGGAATATGCTGCCACAGGAGGTGGTGATGGCCACTAACCTGGATAGCTTGCATCTTTATTACAGTCAAAACCAGCAAATTACAGTCAGGGACCGACAAATTCTATAAGCAAATTACAGTCAAGAATCAACAAATTCTATACACACTCTCAACCTTAATTCCCCGTGTAATTGTAATATATAAATACCCTAAAATCAACTTATAGGGCCTAATTTGTTTCCACTTGTGTCCCATACATCTGATATCTTAGTACGTTAAAATACATTTCAGTCCATAACTTAGCGTTAAAATAAATCCAATCTATAACGGCATTAAAAATAAGTCCAATCCATAACTTAGCGTTAAAGTGGTCCAATCAATAACTTAGCATTAAAATATATTCAATCTATAACTTAGCGTTAAAATGAATTCATTCCATAACTTAGCAGTAAAATGAGTCACTTAGGTTAAAATTATTCATATATGCATGGGCTTGCCTACTTATTGTCTTTTGGCCACCTGTTTGCCCTCCCATTTACTCAATCCTAGATTAAAATAGTAATAATATTATTAATAATTAATAGCTGAATTATGAGCCATATATATATATATATCTGTATCTCTAATACAATATAAGTTGCCTGCTCACTGGTCTACGCATTTCTTTATAACAAATGTGTACAAGGGTTGGCAACCAATCTAGACCAGTTTGGATTTTTTGTAACCAGGAGCTTCCCTTATACATACATTTTCCTGGATGGACCCTGAAATTATTTAATGTTGGGTCTAGTATTTTGGCTCTTATTTCTGTAAAAAATTGAGGGCAGCGGAGGAGGGATGTGGCCTGTAGTGTCCATTTCTTCTAAATTACAGAGATTGAATCCTCCCTTTCTTTAGGTATCTTCTTATATCTCCCTTCTAGGGATCGCAGGCGGGAGGCGATGCACATCTCACCAGGGGTAAAATGCACTTCTGAGTGTATGTATTTCAATGTTGGATGATACATATGGGGCTGGTGACTGTATGTATCTACAGAGATACCTCCTAGTGTAAAATCGAGATACTTATGCGAATCTTGTTGTCTAGCAATATCCTGTACCCTTTAGCTTGAGAGTGCTTTTTGCTGTAAATATGGGTTGAGATTTTAAATCAGGGAAGTGATAAACCCATCCTTGTTGCCTTCTCATTGACTTCCCGAATCCATCTGGGTTGAAAAGAGGTCACTTTGAAGCAATAAATTGTATAATCCTTTTACTGATTACTATGTGCCTTCAACCATAGATGAGCTGTTTGAAGGAAGATTCTGTCTTCTATCCTTATTAATCCGGCTTCTAACCTTAAAAAGGCGTTGGCCACTCCTGGAGGTACTTGCAAAATAGCTCTTAAGAATTTCATTTGAGTTCTCTCCAAGATCTTTATATTTGTCATGCATTGATTTGAGTATACTCCATATATAAGTTGTGGAATGATTTTAACCTGATACAATTTTAGTGCTGCAGGAACATAAAAGGCCCCCCACTTTGAACAAAAGAATTTTACTTCCAGCTGATGCATAGTTCTTTCAATGACCCCTTTTCTGGTACTAATTTTAGATTTTCAAGCTGTTGGATCCGGAAGATTGTATTACCACTCCCCAAATATTTAAAGATGTTTACACTTTGTTCAAATTTTGTTGCCTTTTATATTCCAAGTTCTCTTTTTTAGTTTTACTGCCAAATTTCCATAATTTTTGTTTTGGAAAAATTTATGACCAGTTCTTCTTTTCACAGTACTTCTGTGTGAAGCTCCGGAGAAACTCTTCTAAGTCCTACTGCTGTTCTGGACAGGAGAACAATATCATCTACATATAAAATTATTGCCAGGTGTTGTGAGAATACAACTTGGGTGGATGGCTGTCAATGTTTTTCAGTTGTTTTGTGATTCCATTTGTGAAAAAGTTGAATGGGGTAGGAGCTAATAAGCATCCCTGCCTGACAACCTGCCTTATTAATATGTTAGGTGGGTCAGTGAGATGCTTGCTTTTAAGTTGCATCAAATTTTCATTTTTGCTTGGTTATGCAGGGAACGCATTATCAAAAAGTAAAAACCTCTTATCTATGCTAGATACCTCTAATTTCTGCTTAAAGAGCTTTGTGTCTGGAGATGGAATCAAAAGCGGACTTCAGATCAATGAATGAAGCAAATAGAGATGTTGGACCACTTAAACTTATTTTTTTCAATCAGATGTTGTATAATTAGTGAATGCTCAGTAATTTGGAGCGTCCCTCTCTAGTAAGCCAGCTACTGCTATATCTATTAGATCTTCTCTTTCCAGCCAGTGCGTTTATTTTCTCCAAAAGCGAATGTCTTGAATATAATTTACTTAGCCACTAAGGAGGCTAATTGGCCTGTAGTTTTTGGGATCTTTTTTTATCACCTTTTTTGTGTAGGGGAACAGTAATCGCCATTCCCCAATCTTTGGGGATCCGTCCCGTTCTGTCAATGTAGGTAAATACGTTGGCCAGAAATTGAGCCCACCAATCAATGTTCCCTTTCAGGACTTCTGTTGTAATTCCATCTAAGCCAGGGGCTTTCCCTGCTTTCAGCCTGTTAATATGGTCTTTTATTTCCCTTGTACTAACTGCAGGCCATGTCTGAATGTTTGTTAAAAAGTCCTCATAACCTGGATAGCTTTAAAAAGGGCTTGGACAGATTTGTGAAGGAGAAGTCAATCTATGGCTACCAATCTTGATCCTCCTTGATCTGAGATTTCAAATGGCTTAGCAGACCAGGTGCTTGGGAGCAGCAGCCGCAGAAGGCCATTGCTTTCAAATCCTGCATGTGAGCTCCCAAAGGCACCTGGTGGGCCACTGCGAGTAGCAGAGAGCTGGACTAGATGGACTCTGGTCTGATCCAGCAGGCTAGTTCTTATGTTCTTATGTTCTTAATTTGTCAGAATTGTACTGCAAGGGCCACTTTGGATTACGGCATTTTTAAAATGTCTCTTATTTTTATTGTTTTATTATCCTGGACAGTTTTCAGTAGATCTGGAGAGGCAACATACACACTTTCCAAAGAAATAGAAAAATACATATTTTATAGCCATTTTTCTTTCACTTCTTCAGCCAACAATAAGTAGTAAGTTGAAATCCCCTTTTGAAATAAAAGATAAAGAGGGGTCCCCAAACATTTAAAGTTTGCTGGCACCTTAGGAATTCTGACACAGAGTGGTGGGCAGAGCCACAAAATGCCTGCCACAGCTTATCTTCAGTCACACAGTGAAGATCCTTGTGCTGTGGTGGCAGTTGCTGCCCAAACAACCTTGTTAAAAAAAATCTGCACAACGAATCAAATCTCCAAAGGCCAATTGGAAATTTTGCTGGGCAAAAGCCACACCCACCTTCTAAAAACTTATATTGGTCACCAGAAAAAAAATGTGTTGGCAGGTGCCATGGCCGCCACATGAGCTACATGGGGGAGTCCTGAACAAAATACAATGCTAGTCTTCAGGGAACATCACAAATTATAAATCTCTCGTTGACCTATTATTGCATGCAAGGCAGTGGAGGGATTCATCAAGGTTCACACCACTTCGGCAGAACCGGTTGTTAAAATGGTGCTTGCAAACAACCACTTGTTAAATTATTTGAATCTCACCACCTGTATGAGCCAACGGGCCGGTCCTGACCTTTTCACAGCCCTGCAGGCTAGCCAACAGGCAGCTCACAAGTTTTCTGCAGGCTTTGCTCCGGCCTCCTCCACAGCAATCTTCTCGCGGCACTTTCACTTCAGCGAGAGAAGCAATGAAGGCAAGGGAAACCAATTCCTTTCTACGACAAAGTCCAAAGCCTTTTATTCACTGTCATTTAAAATCACAAAAAAACCCAACCATCCTTCAACAGTTTCAAACATTCCAAACGATAAGGATTGGTTTCAGTATACTGACCAAGAACCAAGGCTACTTACTGAGTAAATCACTCGCAAAACAAAACTTACTTCCTTGCTTTTCCCCCTGCCTTTATCTTGTCTCCTTTCTTAATCAGCACCAGCTGTGTTCACTCTGAAGAGATGGTAATTTATCTCCTACAGGCAGCATTCCGACTGGTAAAGCCATTTTGCTGCAAGATGCAACCCTTACATACACCACCAGAACCAGTTGTTAAAATATTTGAATCCTACCATGGATGCAGGGCTTACCTTGTGGCTCTGTCCTTCACTGAGGGTTTTTCCTGCAGTTTGCAGGGCTAACTAAGGGAGTCCGCTTGCTGTAGTGGTTAGGAATGGTGCACTCTAATCTGGAGAACTGGGTTTGGTTCCCCGCTCCTCCACATGGGCAGTGGACTTTTGCCTGGTGGCCATTTGTTTCCCCAATACTACACATGAAACTTGCTGGGTGACCTTGGGCTAGTCACAGTTCTCACTGAACACTCTCGGCCCCACCTACCTGGCAAGGGTCCATTCCACAAAGCACAACAAAGACATATGTGGGATATTTAAAAAGAGGCAACTGTCTCTTTTCACTCTGCATACCCAAAATAAGACATCTGAGGGGTGTCTTAAAAGGAGGTTGGTCCAGCTAAGTACAACTATGTATTCTTTGGGCTAAAAAGGTGCCTATGATTGGAGCTTGCAGACAAAAATGTTGGGGAAACTTTCAGCGAATGGTGGCAAGGAGAATCCCTTCAGCTGCACACAAAATGTCAGGTGGTAAACAACACAACACAAGCCTTTATTGGCATATAAAACAGGACAAAATTTTAAAACAAAACAAGATTAAGAAATGCAGTTAAAATTACTAATTTCCAGTATAAAATTTGCAACAGTTTCACAAAAGAGCACATCAGAGCTGTTCAGGAGATTGGGTATCTTATAACACTCATGCCACTGAGAACATTGCAAGAAAATGGAATTCATGTATTTCATGCGTATCTTATTGTATTTAGGGCATAGAAACAAAGAATGGTCAAGTGTTCCAACCATAGTCATGTCACATGAACAAACTCTTTTAGAATGTTCCATATTCTTAAATCTTCCCTCCAGCAGAGCTGATGGCAGCACATTACATCTTGCAGTAGCCAAAGCTCTCCTCTGGGTGGGATTAATCAGCAGACGAAGATATGCTGCCATAATTCCACGCTTGCATGGGATTAATAATGTAGTCAGGTTGTCTTGGCAGCAAGAGTCAAATTATGAAAATCAAGATCCAAGAGCCTATTCTTAACTAGTCTGAAGAAGGCTTCCACCTTTGTGAGCATAAGGAGTGATTCCAAGGGAAACCAATAGCTTCAACCTTTCTAAAGATCAAAGTATACCATTCTGGATAAAGTGGTCTGATAACAAAGAGGGACTATAGCTATTGGATCCCACTAGAAAATGTATATGCAGCCAATATTTATGGCCCTTATCCATGCCAAGGTTTCTAGAGTTTGGCCCATCTCTTTGCACAACGCAGCATAAGGCACACATCTAGAAATCCCCATTGGTTTCGAAGAATTTGGAATGTAATAAATTAAATGGTTTATTTATTGCGAGAAATCCAAATGGGAACCGTACAGTAATAAGGGCCAATCCTAGCCTCACAAAACGCTAGAAGCATGGGAATGTATTGATTGCCTTTACTGTAAAAAAAACTGATATATTGCTGTCATGTTGTGGAAGGTATGTGCCAAGGTAGAAGTTTTCTTCAATTAAAACATGAGGGACCATGACAGATTATACCTATAGCAAATGTCAAGGTATCCGATATTTGACCTACTCAATTTTGTGGCCCTTAATTACATGGGGCGTGGGCTGCCAACTCTTAACTTAAAATGAGAACTTTAGTTTTAGCATGGTTAATTTCCAGTCTGTTCTCTTAAGTGGCAATTAACAAAGAGCTGTACATTAGGCGTTTTAAAGGCCAATACAAAATGTCAGGTGTTAGTGGAGGGGTGAAGAATGAACCACGGAGGAGAACAAAGCGGTCAGGTTGGGAAAAAATAAGATGCCAAGGCAGAGCCAGGCAGGAAGACATACGAAGGCTGGTTTGAGGAAAATTGCACTTTGAAATGTGTTTTTAAAAATATGTCTTTAACAGAAATAAGGCATCCTAAGGACATCTTGGGAAAAAGGCTGTGCGAACTGCCTTCCCAGTATACCGTTGTTGTTTTGCATCCTCAGGATAATGTGCTTATTCAACTACTGCACAGAACAGACTAAGGTATCTCTTATTATTGGGGAGAGGGAGGGACAGGAGTTTGTAAAGCTGCCTTGGAGTCTCCTTACAGGAGAAGAAGGCAGGGTATACATCAAGATTGGCTTCTTCCTACTTCTTTTTTCTTCTCCCATATGCAAAGCTTCCCTTGCCGATTCACTAGTCCTAGCTGCATGCCACTTTCTCTCTTTCTTGTTTAAAAGAACACTTCTCAGGCTGCTCTGCTGACTGATTGTGGAAGGAACTGTTGTCAGGTGGGCAAAGGAACGTGGGTGAACATAGGGAAGATGAGAGGGGCAAGCAAAGCTTCAGTAGACTGAGCACAACAAGAGATCATCACTTGTGAGCTCCCAAAGGCACCTGGTGGGCCACTGTGAGTAGCATAGTGCTGGACTAGATGGACTCTGGTCTGATCCAAGAAGGCTAGTTCTTATGTTCTTATAGTTCTTTTTTCATGCAAAAAGAAAGGTCAGGTTGCGTATGAAGATGTTTTTTGGAAGCCATGGGTCTTCTCTGACCTGCCTTGAAGTGACCTTTGGAGGGAAAAAAATGAGTGTGCAATCAAGAATCTGCCCCAAAGGGAATGTATGCTCATCGCGGGGACAGACCATAAGTGTGTAACAGGCCATTTTGTTATGTAAACCTTGATTTCTCTTAAATTAGATCCCAAAAAATATTGTGGGTGCAGCCCTGGGAGGGCTTCTCTGTGTCTGTGAAGAAGTCCTCTTTGTCCCCATAAGCTTGGTCAATACCCTAGAGAATTTGGTAAAATTCACAATCAGATTTATTCGGACAAATAACGTATTTGGATATACCCGAATATTCGGATATACCCGAAAAGATTCAGGTCCGTCTGATTTATTTTTGTATTTTGGTGTTTTTCGCATTTGTGCCTGCAGGGGGTGCACTTTAAAGCTAGTGGCACCAAAATTTCAGAGTATCATCTAGAGACTGTCCTAATGATACCAACCAAGTATGGTGCAGTTTGGTTCAGGGAGGCCAAAGTTCTAGACTCTCAAAGGGGTAGCCCCCATCTCCTGTTAGCTCCCATTGGAAGCTGTGAGGAATGGGGAGCACCTTTTGGAGAATCCCTTAACTTTGAATCCCTGAACCAAATGCTACAAACTCAGAGTGTTATCGTAGGAAGGTCTCCCGGATGATACTCCGAAAGTTTGATATGACTAGCTTTAAAAATGCTCCTCCTGCAGGCCAGCTCAAAGCGCAGCCTAGAAACCTGAATGTCTTTTGTTTAGGACTCACGAATATTAGAGCAGAAGAGCATGTGGGGTGGGTTTTCAGCTTAAATATGCCTGAATGTCGCCTGTAAGGAATTCCATAGAAGCAGAGAGCCAAAGGGCTTTTGGGTGTAAAGATCAGATTTATTGAATGCTCCTTTAGAAAGCTCACATACCTGCATTAGTGCTTGGGAGATGACTCTTCCCGCCAGAGGCTGGGTTGCAACACCCATTTCACTATCCACATCCCACACTTCCACTTGTGCAGGAGCCGAGGTCCTGCATCTCAGGCATAGAACATAATGCTCCGCCCGAGAAGAAGCTGGCCCAGCTCGCCCGGGCTGGTGGAATGCACTCAAGGTTACTTCACCATCAACTTGCATTGATCATACACTCTACCTCCCCTAAAGAAGACCCCTTCCCCAGGTTTATCGCGGAAAGCCCGGTGGAAAGCAGAAATAAGGGTGGGGGCTTCAATATTCCTCGGAATAAACCCAGTGAGTTATACCACAGAGAATATCCCACCCAAGAGACTAAATATTGCAAAGCGTTTGCGAATTAAAGAGTCCAGGATAAGCGTCAATTTAAAGTAGTGCTTGTGACCATCAATATTAATAGTCAATTCGGTGGGGCCTCTCCATTGGGTGGAGTAGTGCCAGCGAACATCCCGAGGCGGGAGCACTCACTTGAAGAGCAAGAAAGGAATGGAAGACAGGATGGATGTTACTAGAGAAGTTAGGCAAAATCTAAGAAGACAGTGACATCATTAATCCCACTTTGAAGTAATCCTGAAAGATTCCACGAAATCTCTTATGCCAAGTTTGGAATATTATACTTGCATCTCACAGGGATTTTTTGTAGATAAATACACCCAAAGAGCCCTGCGCAGAGGAAAATCTGGCCCGGTGTTTATCCGCTTGCAGTTTTTAAGGAGTCCTTTGCTTTGTTGTAAAGGCCCGGTCTGGACGATCTTCCAAATACCGAAACTAGGGATGAAATCCGTGTTGAAATTCTGGGGTCCAAAAGCTGCCTTGAGTGGTTGTAACTTAGCAATGGTGAAGGAAGCGATGAATTTTAATTTCAAGGGGTTTTCTTTGTACTGCTATGAACCCCGCATTGTTGTAAAGTACTCCATAAAATGGAATAAGCTTCGCACCAATTGTCTTGGTGGTAGTTGGGTGTAACAACGTAAATACTGCTCTAGGGTTCTGTTAGTTTCTCTCCGTCTCACCCGTCACTTTGAAGGCGATTAAGGTAGAGGCGTGACGGCAGGAGCGAGCTAACAGCCCAAAAGCGGCTTTCCAAGAACTTTGAGATGAATTGGGGCATGATCGGAGAACCACCTATAGAGAAGGCGGAATGAGAGCTGATAAACATGTTGAATAAGCAGCGTTCTGCCAACTTTAGAATGCCGGAGGGATGAAAGCACATGTAGAATAAAATGGAGGCTTGCCAGAAAATAAGTCTACCCACCACCCACAAAGAACACCCGTGATGTTGCCATGACTTTTCCAAGACAAAGTCTGTAATAAAATCCCATGGGAGAATGACTTCCCAAAGGCGGCGAGGCCACCCGCGAAGTTCAATTGCCCATGGGAGAAAACTTTTCCGGAGATGGTTTTGGCTTCCTGCACAAACCAGGCAGCCTTTAATGTATGCCTCAGTAATGTCTTTAGCATTGCGCCACAGAACTACTGCCGTGGGCTAAATGCAGGATTTTTTCAAAAGCCAAAAGATGTCCAGCCCGAGGCGGGCATGCGTGGCCGAGCTTCGAGAAATTTCTGCTAGCGGAGGCACGTACCAACATTCCCCTCCGCCGTAAACTCACGATCTCCCAAAAGCATGGTTGAGTGCTTTCTTCCATGGAGCACATTTTGCACCCGCCTCTCAGAAGTTCCCTTGGGAAAGGAGAGGCAGAGAGACTAGGAGGAATGGGGGGTGAAGAGCAGGGGAGGAGAGAAACGTTTGAGAGCGGGTGACGAAGCCAACCTAACTGGGAGAGAAAAAGAACAGTGCGTGGGAGAATGTCACCATTAAAGACAGCTCCACCCTCCCCGAGAATTGAAGCACTGTGAGCGTCCAACCAGTTTATTGGTTTTCCCAGGGAAAAAAATGGACTGTAAAGAGAAGCGAGAAGAAATGCGGCCAGAAGTTGTTTTGCGGACGCATCTTGAGGGGGGGGTGGAAAGAGCTGCAGAGTTTTTTATGATCCGACCAAACCTGAAAGGGGTGAACACAGCCCCTCTCCAGCCAGTGGCCAAGTGGAGAGAATGCTACTTTGATGGCCATGATCTCTTTATCTCTACAGTCCGGATTGAGTTTCAGCACCAGAGGAATTTCTTAGACAGCAATAATGGCACCGCAGGAACCAGCCTACCATCTTTATTTTTCTGCAACAGGGCTGCCCCAAGTGCATTAACATCCGAGGCATCCACGTGAACCTGAAAAGCGGAGATCTGGGTCAGGGTGCTTTAGGATAGGTTAGGTGAGTAAGCACTTGAATTTTAAAGAGTTGAAAGGCTTTGAACGACATTCCTCAGACCAGGGAAAGAGGGGCCCGGGCTTGGCGGACAATTAGTCTTTACCCTTAGATGCGTAGAGAGGTCTGTGAGAGGAGAGTCAGTTCAGCGAATGGTGGGGTTATAAAGAATCCGCGATAGAAATTAGCAAAACCAAAAGAAAAGACTGGAGTTCTTTGCGGTTGGTGGGGAACGAACCAATTTGGAGGACTGCGTCAATTTTAACAGGATCCATTTTCAAGCCCATAAAGGCGAGATCCGGTAACTTAAATAGTCAATGGAGGTCACAGTAGAAACAGCATTTTGAAGTTTGTAAAGGGTTGTCAAGCAAAGCGTTTCAATACCTCTTTCAGAACCAATATTTCATGCTCTTCTATGGTTTTGTGAGTAAATTAAAAGCGTCATCTAAGTATACAACAACTCCCTTGTACAATAAATCATGGAGAACTTCGTTGATAAGGGGCCATAAAGCCCGGGGCCCCACCCAACGAGATGGCATTATTAAGTGATTCAAACTGTCCAAACTTTGTGTTAGCATGATCAGGTGTTCATAGCAACTTCAACAATTCTGACTCTGTAGTAAGCTTCTCTCAAGTCCAATTTAGTAAAAATCGTCCCTTTGCGAGTGCATCTAAAAGGTCCTTGATCAAAAGGCAAAAGGATATTTATTCGAACAGGGGAGCCGCATTGAGACCTACGATAATCTGTGCAAAGCCGTAGAACCATCTTTCTTTTTTTACAGAAACCAAAGCGGGAGCAGCGTGTGTATTGTTTAGTAGCCCATTATTATGAACCGAGCGAACTGGGTTCTTGTCCAGAAGGCAGAAGTTCCTTCTCTCCTCATTTGGGACTCATCGCGGTAGATTCTACCTTTGGGTAGTTTAAGCCCTAGTTTGTATAACAATTTACGTCCAGATGTCTCTGTGGGGTGGCAACTGATAGCATTCCTGCTCCTGAAAAAACTCTAGCTAGATCATGATACGCAGGTGGGATGCCAATGGAATCGGGGAGACAATCGCTGAAAAAAAAAACCAGGGAGGGTGTGTGTCAGGAGGCGTTGGGTTTCTCCCCAATTCATGTGTTCTACTTGGGAGGGGTCCAGTGAATTCTAGGATCCGTTCTTTCAAATGAACTTTGGTTCATGTAACAATATACCAAAGGCATGCCAAAACTATGGAGTGTTTTGGCCACTGGCATGAACCGAAAACTAATTTTCTCCCAATTAGTTAGAAACTGTGGCCGGAGGAGAGCCGGCTGTGTTTTTTGTACTGGGCGGTCCTTACCGTTCCCGAGGAGCTACCGATCCATTTGGAGTGAATGGTATGAGCTTAACCAGAATTTGGTCAGACCCTAAGCTCCTCTACCACCTGGGGACATTAAGCAGTGGGAGCAGCGGAATCCACAAGGGCGAGGAGACTGCAATGCGAGAGTGTGTTTAGCGAGGGTTGGCTGAAATGCTTTGAACAGTAATGGGAGGCGCTGCCTTCACTCACGGCACGTCAGAATTAGGGCCCATGTCCATGAGGGGCTGAAGAAGAAGACAAACAGCTACTTCCCCTCCTCTGGGTGTAACTTTTCGATGACCGCTTTGGAAACCTTGTGAGCCTGTAGAGGCTGACCCTGATGATCGCGTGGTGGTTTGTAGGCCAGTCTTGTAGCGGAGCTGGAAGCGGTTGGTTTTGTTTCTTGGGACAGTTGGCTGACTAGATGACCTGGCCCCTCCGCCAGTAAAGAACACAATCCCAGTCGGCGGCGGCGTTCAGAAGGTAGTTTCGGTAGAGGCTGACTGGAAGCGACTTGAGTGGACTTACGGTATTAGTGTGGTTTTTTTGGTGATGTAGGCGGCCTCCCGACAGCGGCATTATTCAAAGCGAGGCGCCACTTGGGACTTAACTGGATCAATCTGCAATAGTGCACGAGGAACCGAATTAAAAAACACCGTTTCCGCGTAGCACCGTCCACGGCATCCAATATTAAGCATTTCATGCGTTCAGGCCACTCAGGAAGGAAGTCGGGCAACCCGCCCGCCTGCAAAGATTCCTGAAGACAGAAATTCACCACCCAAGCGAGGCGGTTACCTACTGGATGGTTTTGATGAGTGCGGATAGCTTCATTCTTAGCGCATACCTGGATCTTGGCTCTTAAAGACTGGAGGAATCTGGCGGGCACTGTCGCGAGAAGTCTTCATCCTGCAAATCCAAAGAGTCCGCGAACCAAGTGAAACGGCTGCTGCCATCCAGGACTGGCGAGCCCGATGTCCGTATTTTTCCTCGAATAATTACCAGAAATCATCATAATAATGAACTTCCAAGTGGGCATTGGGTTACCAAAATGAAGTAAGGGGAAGTTTGGAAGCGGTCCCATCAAAAAGCGGAGGGCTGAAGTATCGAGGGGCGATGGTAGCCCCGTTCAGCGACTCTTGAACGCCTGCTGGGAGGTGGTTGCGGGTTGAGCAGGTTGGGCAGGCAGCTGTTGTATGCAGAGGGCGCAGGTCCGTACAAGCGGTCTGCCGCTGGCGTTTGGGTGGCAGGACCAGATGCGTGGCCCTAGCGCCCGGCGTGATCAGTAACAACATAGACTCCAACTTGGGGGCTTCCTGGTCTGCTGCCTCCTTAGTTCCCTCTCCAGCATGAGCCAGCTCCCTCTCCTTGCGAGTCAGTACATCCCTGAATGGCATACAAAGCAGCTTTTCTCGTTCAATTTAGCCAGTTAAGGTCCCACGTTTAAGGACTTCCAGTGAAGCTCACTGCGTGCGCCCAGAGTACAAGGCAGCTTTGGCGTTGCGTTGTGCCATAAATCCAGTCTAGAGTGTTCCAGGACTTTATCATGGACTGACAGATTCTGGGCATATTATGCGTTGGAAGCGGCGTCTTTGCCGCAGTTGGCTTTCGAGCGCTGGACACTTCTTTGCATTACCGTTCAGGATTCCCTCTACGGGTTTTCGCTCTTGCTGCAACTGTGCCCGTTCCTCCTCCCATAGCTGAAGATTCCGCGGGTCCATGCTTCTTGGGCATCTGCGATTAAGCCCCACTTCCTCATCCCAGGTCTCCCGCCGATGGGAGAGAACAGATCGACTGGGGAGTGCAGGCTTTCTTCCCGGACTCTTGCGTGCGTCTGGAAGCGAGGCGTCGGAGACTTACCCGTAGCCGCCGTAACCACCGGTGGCTCCCGAGGCACCTCAGGTGCGGTCGCTGGCCGGGATCAGGGGGGGTCCAATTGGGAGGCCGGTACGGATACCCCTCCCAATTCCAGAGTTTAGTCCGGTGTCGCTTTGGGCCGGGCCCCAGTGCTGATGCCCGCGGTGAAGTTCCTTGGGAGGCATCGCAAAATCTGGAGTCCAGGAATGCGTTCAATGGATTCCTGGGTTGCCGCTATGAAAGGTGGTCAAGCCCGTCTCCTCCATGAGCGGAGTTGCATCTGAGGGTTTGTAATCCACCGCAGCGGGTAGAGATCCGATCCACGGAAACCGATCCATAGACAGCCCCAAGCGACTTCATGGAAATCCCCAATGGTCGATGCGAAATCCGTCCCTCGTTCAGCAGGAGTATTAAAGGAAGACTTCGTGCCAATCACAGGGGCCGGGGAAGAGCCACCAGCGAGCCGGATTCTCCCTGCCGGTTCCTCCAGATCCAGAAGGGAAGGTGGAGCCCTCTTTGGGGAGCTGCAACAGCTTTTATTCCGCGAAGTAACTTTCCAACCTACTCCATGCATAGCCAAGACAAAGAGGTCCACTGCACAGGAATATATAGATGAATTAGGTTTCCTGCCACAATGTAAGGAATTCCCATGCCAGAAGCAGAAATAAAAGGCTTTTTTGGTGTAAAAGTCCGTTTATTAAAGACATCTTAGAAAGCTCGCATACGCCTGCATTAGTGGCAGGAATGACTCTTCCGCCAGAGGCACAGGTTATAACACCATTCACCCCATCCCCTTCCTGCAAAGCTCCCCATGGGAGCTGAGTCCTGTCTCAGGCATAGATAATGGCCTTCTCCGGAAGAAGAGCTGGCCCATCGCCAGACTGTGGAATGCACTCAAGGTTTACTTCACCATCAGCACCATTAGATCCTTTAGCAAGGCCCAGAATTCGAGACCAAATCTGGGATTCAGGTGCACCCTGAATCTCAGAAACCTAGTTCTGCTCTGCCTGCATATTTATGAGTTAAATAGAGTTAATTTACAGCGGCCTTAAAATGTAAGGCTGAACAACACTCCAGACCAAGTTAACTTAAAAGAGGTTAGCATTCTTGTCCTCAGTTCCAGTATTTATTCTATTGACAAAACAGACCAGCAACCAATCAGCACCTATCCTTCGCGCCTCTTCTCCTCTGTCTCTCCCCAGTTCCTGCTCTCTCATTGGTTCTGATGGAGCTACATAGTTTCGTTTTGCTGTAGCTCTCCAGCCCTGTTTCCCGCTCGAACACAAAAAGGCAGGAGCTGGTGATTGCTGGGAATTGTAGTCCTGACAGCCTGCAGATTTATGAGTTAAAATACAAAGACTCCACAAGACAAGAATGGGGAAGAGAGGAGCAGACAGAAATATACATGTTCCAGTGTCACAAGGGAGGCAATCAATATATTGAATTATGTAGAATTTATATCAATACAATACAACAACCTTTATAAGGTATATTAAAATAGGCTCCAGAGCGTTACAGACATTTCTGAAGTACAAATCAAAAGTACATTCAAAACACAGACAAACTGTATCTAGCACTGGACGTTACTTAGAAAGTTCTGTCACTTGTAAAAGAAATTTTGCTACTTTTTCCAAGAGCATGGCCTCTGTATTATTTAACAAAAGCTCTATATCCTGCCATATCATCTCATATTCCAAGCAACTGACAAGGCAACCCCAATTTACAAGGGTACAAACAATAATCCAATTAACAAGATGAAAAAAGAAAGAAATTCTCAAAATCCACTTTTACCATTAAAAATGGTCCAAAATTTAAACATGGACACATTACTGATGGTATGAAATGTGCAGGATGACAGAAGGCACACAATTCCAATCATGCAATCAAAACATTCAGATTTTAAAAGGCTCAAAATTAAAAACACACCAAAAAACTAAAAGTACACAGAATTAAAAAGAACACAGCCAAACCTGGCAAAATAATTTACCCTCTGCCAAGTACCTTCTGGAATATAACAGTTTTGCACACTAAATGTAGCATGTGAAGATGTCCATTCTGGTAGACCATCCCAAGGACAGGGTACATTATGGAAAAGGTTTGTGAGCTATTGTTGCTATGCGTTAGTGGTCAGACTATGAAAATGTTAACACCTTTCTATGTGTGTGTATAGTGAAAGTTTGGTTCAACATGGCTCCATGGAAACAGAGAAGACACCTTCTAGCCCATGTAGGTTCTCAGCAAGTCTAATTGACATAAATCGTTCAGTATTACAGGAAATTGCCCTTAGAGTATTTCCAGAAAAAAGTAAGCAGTGCTACTGAGAACAAAACCAAGGAAAATCAATGAGAGATTTATTTATTTTATTTATTTATTTGTCTTGTATACCGCCCTCCCCCTGAGGGCTCAGGGTGGTTCACAACAAGGTTAAAACATACCTTAAAACATAATTTAAATATCAGTAATATAAAAACCCATTTAAAAATGTGGATGGCATTCAGCTGCCCCTCCCCCCCTTTTGTGCCCACGGGAGGCCAGATGACATGGTAGTTATATTTTTAACCAGGCTGGCCAAACGTCTGGCGGAACAGGTCCGTCTTGCAGGCCCTGCAGAAACTCTGTAAGTCCCGCAGGGCCCTGATCTCCCTAGGGAGCCTGTTCCACCAGGTAGGGGTCAGGGCTGAAAAGGCCCTGCCCCTCGTCGAGGCCAGCCTTGGAGTCATTTCAGAGCCAGGGATCACAAGTAGGTCCTCCTCCGAGGAGCGGAGGGGCCTACCGGGGCAATATGGGGAGAGGCGGTCCCTCAGGTATGCAGGTCCGAGACCGCAAACGGCTTTGAAGGTCAAAACCAACACTTTAAACATAATCCAGAACTCAATCAGCAGCCAGTGCAGATGGTATAGGATCAGTGTGATTCGATCCCTGCTCGAACTGCTAGTAAGCAGCCTGGCTGCTGCATTCTGAATGAGTTTTAATTTCCGGATCATGGCTAAAGGCAAGGCCGCATAGAGTGAGTTACAGTAGTCTAATCTGGAGGGAATAAGATAAGAAGCAGAAAATATCTGTGTGAGGTTCTCATGATTGTACACATTAAAAAAAACATTGTAAGAAAGGCTTTGCTATCAGAAACCCAGAAAAGATTTGGAGGCAAAGCCATCTTGATTCCGGAGCTGTATTTGTTATTCCTGGCACATCTTCATTTCCACACTGTATTGTTTGAGAAGACAGGATCAGGCTTTCAGAAAAGGTAATTGCAAAACTATTGGCACAGAAAGATCTGGTGGCACAGCCCTTCTGGATGGTGGAACCTACAGGAACAAAATAAAGCCACATCAGTAAATAGGAGAAAAAGAGGAGAGAACAAGATGGAAGAGAAGTCGATTACCCAATGGCTAGCTCTGCCGTTCCCTTGCCTGGCAGTCTGGCACAAAAGTCACACCAGACGTGCTCTTGCTTTCCATGGGGAAAATGAGAAGTACAGGCAAAGCAATAGGCAATGTGTTGGGACAAGAATTCTTGCCCCTACACTCTCCAGCTGGATCAGACCAGAGTCCATCTAGTCCAGCGCTCTGCTACTCGCAGTGGCCCACCAGATGCCTTTGGGAGCTCATATGCAGGATGTGAAAGCAATGGCCTTCTGCTGCTGCTGCTGCTCCTGAGCACCTGGTCTGCTAAGGCATTTGCAATCTGAGATCAAGGAGGATCAAGATTGGGAGCCATACATCGACTTCTCCTCCATAAATCTGTCCAATCCCTTTTTAAAACTATCCAGGTTAGTGGCCATCACCACCTCCTGTGGCAGCATATTCCAAACACCAATCACATGTTGCATGAAAAAATGTTTCCTTTTATTCGTCCTAATTCTTCCCTCCAGCATTTTCAATGGATGTCCCCTGGTTCTAGTATTGTGAGAAAGAGAGCTACAACTAGATTAACCCCAAGCTACAGAGATCAGTTTCTCTGGAGAAAATAAGTGTTTTGGAGTGTGGAGTCTATGGCATTATACCCCACTGAGGTCACTGCCCTCCTCAAACCCTGCTCTCCCCTGGATTCACACCAAAATCACCCCATCAGACTCTGGGGATCTATATTTCTCTTTGCAGCAGAATTAGACTGTGCCTGTATCTCTCTGTTGAATAGTGGGGCTCTCATTGGTCCTTTCTGCACAAGCCCCTGAAAACATTTAGCAAATGTTTTGCAAATTTTTTTCAAAACTTCCCATTTGTCTGCACTCACATCTTGATTAAGAATTATGATATTGTTAAATCATTAATGGATTACATATTAATGGGTGGATATCATTGTTGGAGAGGTGGCTACTGAAAAGTGAGTTGATTTGAAAACGGAACATTAGCCACAGATATAATCACATTGATATCAATATGTTTCTTTCCCTTTAAAGGATTAAGAAACAAAATAGCTAATGTGTTTTGGAGATTTCGTAATCAAGTTGTATTTCATGTAGGTGCAAACAAACAGGGGTTGGGGGTTGGGGGGATTGATTATGTTTTGCAAACAATTTAGGTGACTTATAAGGAAAGGGCCCAAGTGTGATTCCAGGACTTCCTTTTATGGGATGAAGGCAGAAGGCCCTAGATCAGTGGTGGAGAACCTATGGTGCTCCAGATGTCCATGGACTACAATTCCCATCAGCCCCTGCCAGCATAGCCAATTGGCCATGCTGGCAGGGGCTGATGGGGTTTGTAGTCCATGAACATCTGGAGCGCCATAGGTTTGCAACCACGGCATTAGATTATCTCTTCGTGGCCTTACTAGTCTCCTCACCCCTTGGCTTCCTTAATTCAAGAACCTCCTTTCTTTTGCTGCTCAGCAACTAGGATTGCCAACTTCTAGCTTAGATCTGGATATCTCCTTGGAATTACAATTGATTTTTTGATGAGAGAAAATGGCTGTTTTGGAGAGTGGTGCCCATGGCATTTTACCTCAGTGAAGTCCTTCCCCCTCTGTAAGTTCCGCCCTCCTCAGGTTCCATTCACAAATCTCTAGGAATTTCAAAACCTGGACATGGCAACCCTATAGCATGCCCTACAAGAATCTAGACTGCATATTTTAGCACCACCACCACCCCTTACTTCTGATCTTAATATGTGTCATAACTCAGCCCTGTACCATGTGGAGTAATGGTGGGCAATAGGGTTGGAGATTCGGACAGTCCAAATCCGAATTTTTACCGAATCTGCACGGATTCGGACGGATTCGGACGAGCAGGGGCCGAATCTGAGCTGTCCGAATCCTAACAGATCCGAATCCATGGGATTCGGATTACCAACTTCGAATGCGTTTTTTTTATTTTTTTGGTGTTTTCACATTTTCGGCGCAGGGGAGACATTTTTAAAACATATCCCAGCACCAACCAAATTTTCAGGTATCATCAGGAGACTGTCCTGATGATACCCTCAATTCAGTGCATTTTTTGGTTTAGGGGGGGCCAAAGTTTATGGACCCCAAAAAAGTGTGTCCCTATCCCCATTCTTTTCCAATGAGAACTAAGGGGAATGAGGGCTACCCTTTGAGGGTCCATAACTTTGCTTCCCTGGAACCAAACTTACGCAAATCGGGAGAGCCTCATCAGGACAGTCGCCTAATGGTGATACTACTGAAATATTAGTACAAATTACATCTAAATGCACCCTGCAAGGCACCCTAGAAAAATTTGCACAGATTCTTTGTTCTGTGACTTGGCTGCATTGCTGTCAATAGGGAATTTCTGAGGGGCTGTGGAGTGCGCATTTTTCATGGTAAACCCACGAAGCTTTCAGGGTATCTTCAGGAGAGTCTCTGGATGATGACACCATCCAGGTTTTGGGAACTTTCTGCTTCAGGGGAAGTGGGAGATGGGCCCTCACCGTTTTGGGTCCCATAGAATTTAAACCTGAAGCAAAATTCAAACTACCAGGATGGTGTCATCAAGAGACTCTCCTGAAAGATAACACCCTGAAAGTTTTGTGACACCATACCTTCAGTAATGTGCACCTTCACAGCCTCTACTCAGAAATTTCCCATTGAGCAGCAATGCAATGAATCTGCAAGCTAAGAAATCTTAAACAAAATTCTGAAGTACCTCTGAGGCACTTGTTCTGAGATGTATTAACAAATTATCAGGTATCATCAGGTGAGCTGTCCTGATGTTGCCCATAACAGAGATTCAGTGCCAGTTTGGTTCCGGGTATGGACCACTCCAAAGGATTACTAACTTATCCCCATTGTTTCCAATGGGGAGCTGATAGGGGATGAGGGCTACGCCTTTTGAGAGTCCATAACGCGACTCCAGACCAAACTGCACCAGAGCTGAGGGCTATCATCAGGACAGTCTCCTGATGTTACCCTAGTTGATGTCACTAGCTTTAAAATGCTGGTTTTCGTGTTTCGCTCACTCCTCCAGCGAGCTTCATGTGCAGGAAAGCGGTGAAACATGGCCGGAATTTTAAACTAGTGGCACCAAATTTCAGGGTATCATCAGGAGACTGTCCTGATGACACCCCAAGTTTACAGTGCCAGTTTGAGTTCAGGGGCCAAAGTTATGGACCCTCAAAGGTAGCCTCTATCCCCATTGAACAATGACAGCTAAGAGGAGATGGTGGCTACCATTTGAGGAGTCTATACTTTGGCCCCTAAACTGCACCAAGTGTGAAGGTGTCATCGGGACGATCTCAATGTCTAATATTTCAGTGCTGATATCTAAAATGTGCCTGGTACCCCAAAATTGCCAAGGTTCTTTTTTTTTTTTTTCGCCGCATTGAGCTTCTGCATTTGCTGTCCGAAAATATTAAGGATTTCTGAAATTTAGGAGGGCACCCTTAGGGTGCACATTTATCAAAGGTACGAAGTCACAAAATGTTCAGAATTATCTTCAGGAGAGTCTTTGGATGACACCATCAGAGTTTGAGAACTTGCTTATGGGGGCGAGTGGGAGGTGGGCCCTACATAGCTGAACCCTTGAAGCAACGGTCCGCAAACCTGGATGGTGTCATGGAACTCGAAGATACCCTGAAAGTTTTATTCGTTTACCATGAAAATGTGCTCAAAGCCTCGAAACCTATTGGCTCTAATAGACCAATATGCTACAGAGCGCGAATCTGGGAAATTCTTTTAGATGACTGTGAGGAGTTACTGATTTTAGAAACTACTATCACCAAAATTTTTGGGGTATCATAAATGTACTGTCCTATGATACTCACAGTTTGGTGAAGTTTAATTCAGGGTCCCAACATTATGGACCTTCAAAATTCATAGCCCCATCTCTGCTTCCATTGGAAACAATGGGGATGGGAGCACCCTTTTGAGGTCAATAGCACCTGGGCAAACTGCAAACGGAGAATCATGCCAGAGACAGTCTCAGATGATATCGAGGAATTTTCAGTGCCATAACTTTAAAATTGCGTCCCCTGCCAGGCCAAAACGTGTAAAACGCAAAATTCAAAAAATAATAAAAGCGGTTGAATTTCGGTTGCGAATTTTCGGGTTATGTCGAATTGGCTACGATTCGGATTCGGGCATACAAATAATTTTATGCCCCAAAATACCCAAATCCGAATTTTACCGAATTTTTTTAGTATTGACCAACCCTAGTGGGCAAAGTGTTCCTCAGAGCATATATGGAGAGTTTTCTGCTCTCTGCTAAGAACCCACAGAACCTATTTAACTTTTAGCTGCTGTCTCTTAAATAAAATTGAAATGTCTCCTTTGAAATGAACCAGAAGCCTATGTCTGAATTTCTGTCATAGCTAAAATATGAAAGATAAATTAGTGAGACAATCAGAATTACCAATTTCCCTGGTGAAGCACCGGTCTTCTGATCCCATGCAATTAATGGTCTCTTGTTGGCACGTATTGGGGCTCTCAGCACTACAGGAAGGGCACTGCTTCCCATTCAGAATTTCATTCCAGGCCGGCACTAGGAACCAACAGCCAAGAACAAGCTTTTAATGACTCCATGGATAAGACTAACAAGAAAGTAGAGAAAGGGAGTTGAACAAGTTCTACATTTCGAACTGAAATTGGTTTTGAATTTCAGCGCCCCAAAAGAGGCCTTTGAAAATTATTTTTTGTTGTTGAAACATTTGAATACTGCCTTTCCTCATGGTTCAAGGCAGCTTATAATAATATTTTGAAAACATTTTTGGTTAAAGACAAAAACTAAAATAGCGAACCCCAAACCTTTCTCCCTTACCCCCTTAGAAGTTGCTTGCTCTCCAAATTCCCAACCTCCATTCAAGATGTTGGTTTTGACCTTGACAGCCCTACATGACCCAAGACCAAGGTATATAAAGGGTCATCTTCTCCCATATGTTCCTGCCTGGAAATTAAGATCACAGGGAGAGACTCTCCTGACTGTTTCACCACTCAAAGATGTTTGTTGGGTACATGAGAAAGGGCCATTTCAGTAGCAGCCTCACAATTACAGAACACCCTCCCCATGGAGGTTTTGAACTTTTGAACTTTAGGAGACAGTTGAAGATGGTTTGATTTAGGTCTGCTTTTAAGTGCAGTGTACCCTGTCTCAAAGAAAGAAAGGACCTCAATTGAGAATCAATCCGCTGCCAACGCCTGGGACTTCTTTTTTCTATGGAATGCTTCTCTTGTGTCTTAGTGCCATCTGAGGTGTCACAGTCATGGCCTCTGTGCGAGCAGCTGCAGGTTGGTGATGGGGGGACATGTGAGGAGAGCAAAGGGGGCTGAGGGAAGGAAGCGGCAGCAGAGTTTCCCCAACAGCTGGAGGCTGTTGTGGTTCTTTGCAGCAATAGTGGCTGCTCCTCCTTCCTTTCTGGGTCCATTCACTCTTGCCAGCCCCTGCCTCTCCCCCACTCTCGCTCCTCCTTACTGACAAATACACAAAGGGCAGTGCTGGGCACCTTGAACCAGCTTGGGAGACAAGAAGAGCCCTACAAGGTGAGGCGAGGCAAGAAGCAGCCGCCTCAGAACAACAGGCCCAGGTGGCAGGGAAAGGGGATGCAAGGGGACTTCTTGCTGCCACTGACCCCGGCATCCCCAATGCAGCTGCAGCCATGGTGGGGAGGGCCAGGGAGTTAGCAACAAACCAATGAGACCCTGACAGAGGAAGGGAAAAGAGGGAGCGTGCAAAAAGAATACCACCCCCCCGTGGCAATGTTATGTCTCACAAACCTCCTTCTTTCCCTCTCTCTGCCTTTCTCCTCCAATTGACCCAGGCCAAGCAGATAGGGAGGGAAGGAAGAGCGATATGTGAAGGAAAAACATTAGTTTTAAGTAGATTCTGCTAGGTTTTTTTTCTTTTTTATATATAGGATCCCAAACAGAGTATGCAGGGAAGTTTAGAGACTATGTTGCTGCATCTTATTAAGATCCGCTGGTTATACTTCTGTGGAAAAATAAGCCATTTTGTCCCTCACAGAGAACTGTTGAATTTTGAGTTTACTTATTTTGTTACATCACAAACAACATAAAGTAGCCCTTTTCATATTTACAGCTTACAGCAGAACAGTAAATGTCTAAACTGACAGAATTACATAGAGAGAGAGCTTTTAGTCAACAGACAAACTGAGAGAGCTCAGTACTGAGAGGTCTCAGTTCTACTGTCATAACTGACAGCCTCATCTTTGAAAATTCTCCCAGCATGCAGTGCAGTTTTTGTATGCTAGAATGAAAAACCCAACAACGTGGTGATCTCGGCTGCCACTGAGAAGCAACCTCAGCTGAGCCACTGGCAAAAGACATGTTTATGGCCCTTCTCAGAAGAGAGGATGACAGTAGGGAATTTTTTTAGTGGAGAAGCATGCTCCTTCAACCTAACTACTACTGACCACATTTTTACCTTTCTATGAAACAGAGTATAGCAGTTTTGTGAAGTACATATTGCTGTAAAGGATGCACGACAATGCCAGAGTCTAAAATGACCATACTTGAACCACGACTTCCAGTCTCAGATGAGACAGAGGAAGCTCAGCTGTATAAGCCATCCGGAGAAGATCAAGAGAATGAGTGGATAGAATCTGGATGATTAGGAGGGCTATTATAAATATAAAGGAAACAGATCTGGGGGAAGACCCATAACCCAGTGGCAAATAAAACACAAAAAAAATGTATAAGGCTCAGATCTCTCCATTTACTTCTTAAAGGATATCTTGAAACTCAGTTTAGGAAGAGCCATTGCCAGCCAAGGAAAACAGTACAGAACCATATATGAATTCCATACTTAGTAGTATTTGGCAGCTTTATAAGCACACAAGAGTCATACCTGTAAAATTTGCTGCGTTGCAGTCGTCCGTTGTACAGCAAAGGCTTTGCCCTGTCTCTTGATATCCATTTGCAAGATGCATAAATATATCCCCAGGAATGCAGCTCTTTTGTGTTGTACATGATCTTCGTGTGGTTTTCAGCGTCTTTCCGGCTGTATGTTAGAATAAGATTGGGATTCACTAGTGTGAAATAGCATTTTTTTCCAAATAATCCATGAAAAGAACTGCCTAACGACTTCCAGAAATTCTGTTCTGCAATTCTGATGTTCAATATTCTTTACACTTTGTAATGTTTTATATCTAATCAGCAACCTCAGAAACTTCCTTTCAGTCGATGGTATTCAGTATTTGGGAGGTTTTATGTTTGAAGCTTCTCTCAACAATGAAGAGATGGGTCTAAAGCAGGTGTTGCCAGCCTTTCTGAGCCTGAGGGCACCTTTGGAATTCTGATGCAGTGTGGTAGCCTCAGTCACAAAAAACATTTATACAAAATGGCTACCGCAGAAAATAGCCAGCCACAAAATGGCTGCTGCAGATTCCTTTCAATACCATAGTGAAGATCCTTGTGCTGTGGTGGCAGCTACTGCCAAAGCATCATTAAAAAAACACCTTCACAGCCAATCAAATCTCCAAAGGCTGGGCAAAGACTCACTAAGACAGTGGTGGCGAATCTATGGCATGGGTGCCAGAGGTGGCACTCAGAGCCTTCTCTGTGGGCACGCTCAAACAGAGTTCATCATGTGGGGGGGGGAATCACTCCCCCCCCCACACACACACATACACATCTACTTAAGAGCTGGCCTGGAGGCAGCTGGAGCTTTCCCGATTGAAATTAACGCATTAAACCTAAGACCTAGTTTTGGGGAATCAGTGTAGGTAACCCTGTTAAGCGCTGTTAACCCCACTGATTCTCATGCAAAGAACAAAATTCGCGTGATCCCTTTACATGGGAAGTAAAAAAGCTCTCAGTTGCTGGCAATGGGGCTTGCTTCTGAGTAAACGCCTACTAAGTCGTTGATTCACCCGTTGGAAGAGTTGCGCGGTTGCTTCAAAAGCAAAGCCACCGACTACCCACACCAAGCTTATGTAACCCCCCATGCCCAGGAAAATGGGTTAGAACCAGTAAGGGGAGTGATTGCTTGGAGACTCAGAGCAGCTTAAAGAAAGGCTGCAGAGCTCTTTGGAGAAGACAAAGGGCTACCTGAACTTCGGACCTTGGTTCTATATAAGCCCTTAACTTACCCTTGTTAAGGTAAAACTGCAATATTATTGGGAACTTCTACTGGGAAGGTAGTTGTTTGTTTTGCTATGTTGTAAATGTTGGAGTTTATTGTTTCAGGGTTTCTTTTGTGGTTGTAATGGGTGAGAGTTCTCCTGGAAACCTTCATCATGTTGCATCCTGTTCATCAAGCCCTTGGAGTCTTCAGGAGCCAACCCACTTGCAAAGAAGAATTGGACTTGGCAGTATCAGTAGACTGTAACCAGAAGGACTTGAAATGCAACCTGAACAGGACCTTGAATTGTAATGTTAAATGTTGATGTTTAATGTTATTTGTAAAGAGAAGTAAACTGTTTTGTTTAAATTTGGTTCTTTGCAACTCCTTCCAAGTACTGCCCCACAGAACCCACAAGCTGAGGTTACACTTACTCCTAAGTAACACACGCCTCGGAGTCAACCGTTTTTTCTAAACGAAAACCTCAGTATTCAGGTTAAATTGCAGTGTTGGCACTTTGCGATAAATAAGTGGGTTTTGGGTTGCAATTTGGGCACTCAGTCTCAAAAAGGTTTGCCATCACTGGGTTAGGACCTGCTGCTCTTAACAATTACACCAAGCTGATTTAAACTTGGCTCATTTAAGAAGACAGGACTTGATCTTGGGTCAGCTTTTCATGGCTTCACCTGCTCGTTTCTCCCCCAAGATAAGGCTACAGTTCGAAGACAATTTGTGGCACCCGGTCTCAAAAAGGTTCGCCATCACTGCACTAAGACCTCCACTTTTAAAAAAACATTTGGCAGAAACCAGGAAAGGTGTCATTGAGCACCATGTTTCCCTTGTTGGAGACCCTCAGTACAAAGCACTCAACGTTTGAATGTCATACAAACATATAACATTTAAACATTTAATTTGCAAACACTGCCTTGGAAATTTTTTTGAATATTGGAGATATGGGTTTGGATCCTGCAGAACTGTTCTACTAGGAGGGATACTTTCGAAGGAGCCTGAACCTGATGTAGCACACTTGGAAGAATATTTGGCATTTAGGAAAGTGTCCCTGTTAGAAGACTAGATCCTTGGGATCTAGCCCATGTATTTCGACAAGGGATGTTCAGAACGTGCCCAAGGGATTTCCTTCCTGTTTCATGTCCTTTGTTCAGCAGCTGAGAAATTTTCACAGAAAATTCTGCCCTAATAACAGAATTCTGGCAGATTTTATTTCAACGCGGAGAGCCACCTTCCCTAATAAATAAATAAAACAAATTAAATTAACATTGAAAATGAGCAAAAGTCACAGGCATTGCTTACTCCAAAGTAGGCAAGACTTACAAGTAACATCTTCTTCAGCCATCAAATTGGAGGTTTTTACTTTCTCAGTTGGCATATGGCTATGTAGGAAAAGGTTGCTTTAAAAAGATTTAAAAGAAAACCAAGGCCCTTTCCGCACGGGCGGATTATGGTGCCCTGGGGACGGCAAAAACGCTGTCCCCAGGGAGCCATTTGCACAGGGGGCGCAGCTGCTTCGCAGCCGCGCCGCCCTCGCCCCACCCGAGCGGTGCGAAGTCGCCGTTTCCCAACCTTGCTTGGGAAGCGAGGTTTTTGGGAAATGGTGGCTTGGAGCCGCTGCCATGCAAACGGCAGTGGCTCCAAGGCGCCCTCCCCCCTTTCTGCCCTCTACCTACCATGGCTGTGGCCGTCCGGTGCGTCGCCGAGGCCTGGGGACACGCCTCCCTGCCCTGCGACGCTGGAGCACTCACGCGGGGCAAGGGGGGCATGTCCCCAGGCCTCGGCGACTGCGTCGGACGGCACTCAATCCGACATGTAATATGGTTAGTCGATGCGACGGCTGCTTCTGCGGCCATTGCCCGTCTTCCTTAGCTATTTCTGGGACCCAAGTTGATGCGCGAACGGTCCCAGGGGGGTTGGGTCGGTGTGGAATACACCGACCCAACCCCCATCATCGCCATGCAGAAACGGCCCAAGAAAGGCTATGACAGTCAGCAAGCCACAATGAGAGGTTTGCGCCTTCCTTCTGATGCCCAAACAGAACATCTGGCAACAAGTTCATGGATATGTGTGATCTTAAGTTCCTCATACTTACACAGTGTTGCTTCAGTGAAAATTAAGTGACAGGTGTCGTACTCAGAGCTGCACGTGGTGAGGGTGCCAGTACACTCAATATTTACACCTGTACAAGTTCGGCATTGAATGGTGAATGCTGAAAATACACACAGGAAAAGGCTGAGTAAAAGAGAAACTAGTGTAGAGGCAACTTAATTTCATGTAGAGACAAATGGAGATCTTTTTTCATCTGAATCAGAAGGTAAGAAGGGTGTTGTAAAAATTCTGGCAGGCAAGCAGGCAGTCTATTTATTGCAGCCATAGACCAGTATAAAAACATTCAATCACAAAGTTACAAGAAAGGACAAGTTTAGAAACAATTTCCATCAATAAAATATATAGTATCTCTAAAAAAAATTAAAATGAGATTTTAAACTGCATCTTTACCTTTTTCAGCATTAAATCATTTGCATCCTTTATAAATAAAGAAGGCGCTTAAACTCTGATGCCACCTTGCCTCGAAGAGTCATAGAATTTAATTCACCCAAGCAAGTTAATTTTTTTTGAGATGCATTTTATCCAAATGAAATTAACTAATGAGGGATAAATAATCGTCAGTTGCAACTCATTGCAAAAAGGACAATAGGGAAAAAACAGTCACCACAGTCACTATTTCTTTTACACCACGTGGATAAATTCTCTCTGCATACAGTGTCTTAGGAGCAGCAGTGGTGTAGTGGTTAAGAGCAGGTGCACTCTAATCTGGAGAACTGGGTTTGATTCCCAGCTCTGCCAGTTGAGCTGGGGAGGCTTATCTGGGGAACGAGATTAGCCTGTGCACTCCAACTCATGCCAGCTGGGAGATCTTGGACTAGTCACAGCTCTTTGGAGCTCCCTCAGCCCCACCCACCTCACAGGGTGTTTGTTGTGGGGGGGTGGGGGGTGGAAGGGAAAGGAGATTGTAAACCCCTTTGAGTCTCCTTATGGGAGAGAAAGGGGGGGGTATAAATCCAAACTCCTACTCCTACTCTTCTTTCTACTTTCTTATCTACTTCCAGGAACTGCCAACAACAAGGTGTCATATCTGGCCAGAGGGAAAGTCCTTCTGACCTTGTTGACCTCCAGCATGGAAAAGTAAGGGGCTAGGACCAATATACTCAAGAAAGCTTGCAAAGGTACAATGCATACTGTCATCAGCTTGATTAGAGTGGAAGAAAATGGTTGGGGACATAAAATTAGCATTTGTAGTGCGATAAGAATTCTGTGTCCCTATTGCTCCTGAGATGGGTCAGGGTCCAATGTTCTAAACACGCGAACGAATTCCAGTTCAGCAATTTCCCATTGTAATCTCCCCTGCGGGGTTGCCATGATTCAGCTGCAACTTGACAACACTTTCCACAAACACACATGCACAAATCTTTCTTTGAGAAGTTTCCTTGTTTGAGGACTGTCACTCTTATGTCAGAAATGGCATGTTCAGGAAGATTAAAATGTTCCCCTACTGGTTTTTGAGTGTAGTAATTCTTGCACTGGCCACTCTAAGGGCCAAATTAGACAGGAGCCTCATTAGTCAATTAACATGGGAATCATACTTGCTACAAAGAGCTATAAGCTTACATCTTTGAATACTTAAATCCAGTGACTGGAACTGTCAATGGACAAGACAGATCTTTCTATGAATCTGAAAAATCTGAGAGGAAGGAAAAGGAGTTTGTAAAGGTGGGGGTATAAATCCAAACTCTTCTTCTTCATAATTCTGGTTACTCCTAAAGATTTGAGGATGGAACTTGAGATGATAGGGACTTCAGTGGGGTACGATGTCATATTATTATGGTAGATTTCACAGCTGCCAGATCTTTAGCTGGTTGTTGGCCTTCATTGCAATTCGAGCCTCACCCAGAGGCCTAGGAAGTTGTAATGTATGGGCGTAGTATTCGTGAGGATCCCAGCAGGGCTGCCTTTTGAATTTGACCAATGTTAATTTTGTCAATTCACAGATGTTTCAAGAGCTGCCCTAGTGTTTTCAGGATGGCGCCCAGCGTGCCGATTACCACTGGGACGAACTCAGCTGGTTTGTGCCATAGACACTGAAGCTCGATTTTCAAAATCATTGTGGGTATCTAGTGACCTTCTCGTGTTCTTTTTCAATGACCCTGCTGTCACCGGGGACTGCTATGTTGATGATGCTCACTTTCTTGTCCTCGATCACGGTGATGTCTGGTGTGTTGTTGTTGTTGTTGTTGTTGTTGTTGTTGTTGTTGATGATGATGATGTTGATGTTGATGTTGATGTTGATGTTGATGTTGATGTTGATGATGATGATGATGATGATGATGATGATGATGATGATGATTAAATTTGGTATACTGTTCCATCCCTGGAGGACTCTGGGCAGTGTACAACATCAACATAAAATACAATAACAAGAGGGGCGAGTAAATAGGAACCAATAAATAATACCTAACATGAAAAACTCAGTCCCATAAACTCTAAAATATTAATTTAGTTTAAAACAGCGATTGCTACATTAAATTGGCGTCCCGCCAATACTTAAAAAAATCCCCCTAACAAGTCCACCTTCCAAGCATCCCTTTGTAGTCTGTAATTAAACTGTAATTCTGGGAGATCCCCAGGCTCCATTTGGAGGCTGGTGTCCCCACCTTTCAGATCCCTTGTTTCCATGAAGTCACAGAGCGGTTTTTGTAACCTTAAGTTCCAGGAGGGATAAAGGAACAACGTTAAGCAAAATGGGGGAAGGGAAACCTCTCACATTTTCACATTCATGCATCATACCTGGTCTAGCTGCAACATATAGAAGAGCAAAGAGGAAGAGGATGAGAAAAGCCATCTCAACGTCCAGGGTGCAGTCAGGTCAGGGTTGGGGTGGATTCTCCATCTGAAAGATCAGTTTTTGCACAGGGAATTTATATGCCATAAAAGGGCTTTCTGCAGGTTTCGCTGAGCCAATAAGGGCTAAACAATGGCGGAAGGTTTTGTTTTATGACTTTTGACCATTGATTCCTGTTCTGTCCCTTTTTGGGGAATGGAATACTGTTACTATTAAGAATGACAGGACACTCAAAGATTGAACTGATAAAAAGAGAGATAAACTCAAAGAGTACACATAAAATGGGGAAAGAGATGGCTCCCAATTTTATCTGCACAAAGCATACTCACACTTGCTGTCACTACTGTCTCTTTAGTTACAATTATGAGGCAAACCTAGGCGAAGTTACACCAGGCTCAGCCTATTGAAACCAGTTCAGTATTGGATGTAGACAAGCTGTCTTTTTAGCTACCCCTGGAAACAATTATTCACACAAGTTCAAGTCACTGAGCGTGGCTGAAAATAGGGTTGCCAACTCTGCTTTGCGAAACTTCTGCAGATTTAAGGGAAGGCTGAAGAGGGAACTTGTTGGGGTATAATGGCCTAGAATCTACTCCAAAGCAGTCTGGACTTGCCCTTGCCCAGATCAGTTGTAAGTCTGGAAGATTTCCAAGCCCCATCGGGAGGTTGGCAAGCCTATTGAAGAAGAGGCTAGTAACCTTGTTGTAAACACTCCTGGTCAACCAAGGATACAGTGCTATTTGAAACAACCAGACTTTATTCTTAACCATGAACAGAGTCGTCAACTTGTGGAGGACTGAAGTTCATATTTGCCAATTAGTTCATCAACCAATCTGGTTTGCCTTCATTTCTCAGTCTCCCTATCATCTAATTCTTCAGTGTTTGTCTCCCCACCACTTCTAGTCTCATTTCTTCTCATCCTACTCCGGATTGAGAACTAACACATACTTAGTAACCGAACACAAATCTCACTTCAGATTATGAATAGAAAAGTAGGGGGTGTCGAGTTAATATTTCCCATGAATCTATCAAAATAGTGAAATGTTGATTCCACAGAAACAATTTAGATGCACTGTGATCTGTTAATCCGTATTAGGGGATGTAAATGTGGAATAGTATATATTAAAGCAAACAATACTCTAACAATACTCTATATTTGAGTGTAATTTGTGAATTGCAGTTTTAAAATACATTTTCTTTTAGATTGACTTAAATTCTGAAATCCAAAGTTAGAACCAGAACTGTATTCTATATTGGCAGACACGCATGTCTATGTGCAAATGTAAAATTACAAAATTTGACACAGTGCTAAAGAGAGAAATCATGATAGGCATAGGCTGTGCAAATTGAGTAGCTGACACAGAGAATCCTGAGAGAAGTGAGGGACTGTGTACTGGCTCTTGCCTCAATGGCAAAGGAAGATTGCAAGAGAGTCAGAGGCCCCTTCCGCACATGCAAAATAATGCATTTTCAAACCACTTTCACAACTGTTTGCAAGTGGATTTTGCCATTCCGCACAGCTTCAAAGAGTGCTGAAAGCAGTTTGAAAGTGCATTATTCTGCATGTGCGGAATGAGCCAGAGAGACAGATAGGCAGGAACACTGACCATCCTTGCTTTCACCACTCTGATGCTATCCTTTTCTCTCTCTTTTTAAAAAACGTTTCAAAGGTTCCATATAGCTTTAATTTCATGACAAAAAGAACCCAAACAAGGATGGTGTAAACAATGCAGAATTCAAGATTGTTGGTAGATAGTCAAGGCTAGGCCTATAAAGGTTTTCCATACAATAGTGAAATACTTAAATATCCATGCAGTTCTAACTACTGGATGCTATCCTTTTGAAGCGCAGATTGCAAGTTTCTGTTTCTCTTCCACACTTTTTTCCTCCTGTCTCTTCATTTTGTGATGTTGTGGCTAATTGTATCTGTTGTCTTGAATCTAAAGCAGTTAATAAGGCCTTTCCAAAGCAGAGTGTACAGAAGACCAAAAAAGCCTCTGGAACTGATTTACAGAGACGTAAGTGGACCTCTATATGCAACCATGGGTCATTTTAAGTACTTTCTAACATTTATGGATGACTATTCAAGATATACAGTCTTTGTTACTAAAGGAAAAATCACAGATGCTGGAAAGCTGCAAGATTATGGTGAATTCCACACAGCTCATTCATAATGGGTGTAACTTGTCATGAATGAACACATTTCCCCCTTTGCACATGAGAAACTTACCCATTCAGAAAGAGGATGTCTGGGGAAAAGGTGCCATACCCTCTCCGGAGCGCTGAGTTAGGGGAATAATTCCGTTAAATCATTTCATAGAATCTGGAGACGTGAAGCATCTTCCTCCGTTAGCATCTGATGTCTAATCAATTTTTTCAGACCCCAACACACCTTGGATGACCACGTGGAAGTGTAAAAGTGCTATCCCTGTGGTAGCCCTACGAGAACAGCAGAGAGGGAACCGACATTGGAGCCATTCCGCAGAACCTGATGGAGCATTGCAATGGAGGAAGAATAATTTATGAATAAAGAGTCTGCAACCCCACCACTGGTACGAATGAACATAAATAAAATTTATAACACAACTAAAGGATTCGATTTCAAGAAGGCTTATCTGTCACCCTTGAAGAATTTCAACCTCTATCTACAGCAAGCATAATTTATGATAAATGGCGAAGAGTCGAACCATAGCATAGAATCTGGAGACGTGAAAGACAGAGGTTATTTTCAAAACTACCTTGATGGGACTGCCGCAGAGACGAACTTGTAAGTCAAAAAGGACATCATTATATCTCTAATTATCATTAAGATAAAACACAGATCTAGACACCTTTAAGAAGAACAATAGAATCATGGGATTGACATAGAAGAACTTAACAAAAGAGAGGCCCTTCCAGAGCTGAAAAGCAGAAAGCTTCAAAAGTACACAGAGCAGCAGAAACGGAAATGATGGGACGCTACAACATAGGGAGCTCCTAATTCCAATAAAATGCCTTATAAAGTCTAAATCAAAACTGGAGAGCAAAGGAAAGAAAAATAAGAAGCCTTTGAAACCATAACTCGATAAATAATTGATTTTCAAAACTTGACTGCCAATTCTATCAAATCTCTCTAAATTGCACTTATGACTTTAGTTTCTTTTCACTTGGAAATGAAACAAAGATGCTAAATCAATAAGTTATGACCCAGGAGAGAGGGGAGAAGACTCCAGACACTGAAAGGACAAAACATTAAGCTGTATTGAAAGTTCTTCAATAATGGCGACCAAAAGAACAGCAGTTAAAACTTTAAAGACATTCCTTGATTTGTGATGGAGAGATTAAATCAGATGTGAGCACAGATTCTAAATCTGAATTTCTACCACTTAATCTGCAAAGAATGCAAAGATGCAAAGAATTTTGGAGGGACATGCCGTTGATGAAGTGAGTCCCGACTCACAAAAATGCCAGATTAAAGGTCAGGAAAGAAAAACAATCTGTCAGCTTCCATGAGAAGAAGTAGCTGAACCAAAACTCGGGGCTGGGGCAGATCTCTGCCAGAAAGCTGCTGAATGGGAGAGTTGCTACAGAACCGCATGATTTGACTTGGCATAAGACAGCGTTACATTCTGCTCAATGCTACAACCAATCAGTAGGCTGCTACTGATCAAGGAAGTGCAGAAGACAAGGCACAGTGGCTTGGGGAAATCCCCTTGCACAGGCAATTCAGTGTTCTGTATCTTAACAATAAGTATTTTCTGTATCTCAAGGGTGATGATTGGATAGAAATCCAGAAAAATAAAGTAAGTGCACTTATAATGCATCTTGTGGATAGGAAGAGGTTAGAGCCCTTCCAGCTTTTGTTTCTATGTTTCTTAGGTGTAATCGTGAACATGCTGATGAATGCTTTGAATGCAAAGAAATGGCAGTCCAGTTAAATCAACAGTGTGATACTGTCCTGTACATCCCACTGAAAGAGGCATCCTCAGCAGGGTCCAGTTGGTGCCTTTTCTGACACCTTTTTTTAACATCTACCAGGAGGGCTTCTGCACAGAAACCCTTCTAATTGGTCGCTAGAGATCTCATGGAGTGGTGATTCATAAACCTCTCTTTAGTAGTAGCTGGCTCCACAACATAGCCATATCCAGTGTTGAATGAAGGCGAGTGGTACGTAAGCCACAAAATATTTCTCAATAACATTTTCATTTTTTAAAAGCATCCTGAAATTTTTAAAAATTAATTTCATATTTATAGTTAAACAATTAACAAAGTTTCCCAGTAAAAGATAAAACCTTTGCAGATAAAAATAGCAAAACAGTTACCATCAAGATATAAAATCAATCTTGACATTATCAATCATCCCTTAAAACAATATTCTATTAAATTTAGCTGTCTTTTAAAAATACCTACTATTTATTATGTACACTAATATAACTATTATATGTGTATGTGTGTATGTATGTGTGTGTATATATATATTTATTTATATATCAAATTTATAAACCGCCCACCCCCAAAGGGCTCTGGGCGGTGTACACTAGGCCAAACACAGTATTACATACAATGGCCAGAACAGCAATACACAGAATAAAATAAATTAGAGCAGGTTAAAACAATTTACAAAATACATAAAACTATAGTTATATTATTTATATATATATATGTATATATATTATAGTTAGTGTACATATTATTATATTATTATATTATAGTTAGTGTACATAATAAATATATAATATAAATATAACTATATATATATAACTATATATATATATATAGTTATATATATATATATATACACACACACACACGTACATACATACACACACACACACACACACGTACATACATACATACATACATACATACATACATACATACATACATACATACATACATACATACATATATAATATACCAGCAAAGCTACTGTTTGAAATGTTGAACATCTGCTGTCAGAATTAGGCATAACCTCACTCCCTGACATTTTGTTCTCCACTTCCTGCAGCAACCATTTTGAGTTAAGCCCACTACAATGTGTCAGAATTACAAAGGGCTGGGGGCCCCTGCTGTAGGTATTTAGAGCAGAACTGGGGTGAGATTTTGCACGCAACTGAAACCAGGAAATGTTTCAAAGCCCTAGCTTAATTCAAGGGAGATCTCTGAAACATTGGAATGCCAGACTCCAAAATGCAACAAGGGTTTCTAATTATTTTGGCTCTCTCTGCTATTTGAACTTTGTCTTTTAGTGCTGCAAAGTTTTCTATAGGACAGTGGTGGCGAACCTTTGGCCATGCTGGCCAAACCCAATTGGCCATGCTGGCAGGGGCTGATGGGAATTGTAGTCCATAACATCTGGAGTGCCAAAGGTTCGCCGCCACGGCTATAGGAGGTACTAAAAATTAAACAACAGGGTCGAGGGCCATAAAATCTAGGCTGTTGAATGTGAAAGGTGATTACGTTAAATTCAGACCTAATCAAGAAAAATACAGAGATTACTAGCTAGCTTTGCTAAGCAAGTTAACAACAAGTTAACAAGTCAGCTGGTGGGCCGTCCCAAGTTCTGCTTAGGTTGTTCACACAACTCTAGTGAATGAGAAATCCTAAGTGAATATTCAGGGTGGGAAAGGCTCCCGAAAAATGCAACACTTCCCAAATAGAGTGAACTCTGGAGTATTATGCAAGGCAATAGCGGTTCTTTCTGCACAGCACAAAATAATGTCTTGAGGACATTATAAAAAGTGTGTTGGGGAGGAACTCCACACGGCTTTTCCCCTCTAGACATCTTCAGGTGATTGGGAGCAACAGCCGCAGAAGGCCATTGCGTTCACATCCTACATGTGAGCTCCACAAGGCACCTGTTGGGCCACTGCGAGTAGCAGAGAGCTGGACTAGATGGACTTTGGTCTGATCCAGCTGGCTTGTTCTTATGTTCTTATGTTCTTAGGTCAGGTTTTTTTCTCCCAAACCAGTTTTTTTCAAAAAATTACTAGTGAAACCCCCCCCCCCCCCCCGCCACTCCCGGATGGGTTAAAGACACTTTCCTCAATAACTGTGTGGACAGCCCAATTTATTTTTTTTCCTGCCTCACTTAAATCTCTTTACTTTCATTTTCCTCCACTGGCAATTTGCTGCTTGCCTTCTCTGTTGTACCCACCATTTTGTAAAGATCTCCTGGGACATTTGCTTGGCAGGCATTGCAGCTGCCTGCCCTTTTTCTGAATAAAGTACTTAATTGAACTCAGCTCTTCTTGCTGATTTCGGCAATATATACTTTTTCCATTTTTTTAATTTTAGAGCATGTGTCTTCAAAGCTTCACAGACTCAATATGAGAATCCAAGACGATTCTTATATCAAGTCTGTGAAGCTTCAAAGACACGCCAGCTAATTTTTTTTTTAAAAAAAATGGCAGAACAATATATTGCCGAAATAGGCAAGAAGAGCCAAGTTCAATCATTTACTGTATTCAATAAAAGGTCAAGTGCCATGATTGTAGGCGCAGAGTGTAGATTGAAGATCTTATATTAACTTTATAGAATATTGTTTCTTCTTTAGCAATTCTTGCTCTTATAAGTTGTGTCTTAAACATAACCAATTAAACAAAACTCATATAGGCCCTTTGCACTTTGTCCTCTCCCCTTGTTGCTAACCAGAGCAGTAACAACCTTGGTGAATACTCCTTTGTTCTAGTTTTCCCCTTTAGAATCAACAATATTTCAAATATGCTGCCTGTAAGGTCTTCTTGTTCTGACAGGCACCATAAGTCTGTCTTTTTCTGATACAAAGCAGGAATATGGTTGAATGTTTAGGCCCTTTGTCTAGAAAAATAGGGCAACAGAGGGACTTTCCCCACTCCCTTCCATCCCCCCTATGCCACGCGCTGCTCTCAGCGCGCGGCATCAAGCCTTGCGCCTTGAAGCGTCCCCGCGACTGCGCTCTGTGCGGGGTAGATCCGGCGCCACCGTTCGGAAGAGCGCCTGGGATGCCCAGCAGCGCTAAAGGGGCGTGACAGCCCGGCGTCGAGGCTGACTGCGCTGTGGCAGCCCCTGCGATGAGGAGGGAGGAGGAACCCAGCGCTACTCTCCTCAAAGGCTAGCACGCAGGCTTGCAATAAGTGGGGAAAGGCCCAGAAATTTCTTCTGATAAGGGTGAGGCTGGAGCCTTAGTTCTGGGAGCGTCAAAGGGTGGGATACTGACATCTTCCAATAAGGGCCCTTGCCTGTCCTAAATGTTTTGGGGAAAGGGATAATTCCCTCCCTATACAGTGATTGATTGATGATGGTTGCATTTTGGGGTGTATTCTTTCTTATGCTGTTTTGATGTGACCTATAAAAGTAAGAACCCGCATCCATTTTGTGTGGCTCCTCTGATGCTAGCTTGCCCGTTTGTTGGCCTGAATAAAATATTTAATCGGTTTTATTCATTGTCGGCTTGAGCTTTTTGGCTTCAATATTTTGAACCCGTTACCCCAAGGTAACATGTTGTCTGCAGAACAAACATCCCAGGACATCTTCACAAAAATGGCAGGCACAAGAGAGCAGGAAAGTAGAAAATCACTGACAGGAGAAAATGAAAGTTAAACAAATTAAGTCGGGCGGGAAAAAAACAATACACGGGAGGGGATGTCTCCTCAAATACTTTATTTTTGTCTGTACTGTGCAGACAAAAAAAATGAGGAGATGAGTTTAAGACATCCTCAGCATGTCTTATTTTGGTTGTGCAGAAAGGACCAGTGATTTTTAGATCAGCGACAAAATGTCTTAGAAGGCAGAAATGGTACCCAACTGACCCATGGGGGGTTGGGGGGAACCCTGCTTTTAAGACAGCAGTGTCTCTAATCATCCTGTGAACCCTTGGGGTGCCTAGCAGTGCAGTGCCAAAATCAGAAGCCCATTCTTTGCATTGGTTGAGTGTACCCACAAGTACACAGTAAGCGCTTGTCTGGACTTGCCCTTGCCCATATCTGCCATACAAATCACTGATCTCACACCCTTCCTGAAGGGATTAAGAGAGCACAATATCCCTGCCCTGGAGAGCATTCCCATCTCCAGTCCTGGACTATACAACCCTGTGGAGGTAAATGACTTGTTAATGTATTGTCAAAGGCTTTAATGGCTGGATTCAACTGGTTGTAGTAGGTTTTCCGAGCTGTGTGGCTGTGGTCTGGTGGATCTTGTTCCTAACATTTCACCTGCATCTGTGGCTGGCATCTTCAGAGGCGTATGACAGAGGGAAGTCTGTTACACACTGTGTCCAGAGAGAAGGGAATGTTTTAGTGGGGTATAAATGTTCATGTCCCCGGGTGGGGAACCAATCAGTAAGTGTTTGGGTGGAACTTGATAGTATAGTATTGCAGGTGGGGGGGGGGTTGCAGGTGGTGTTGAAGATGCCAGCCTACAGATGCAGGCGAAACGTGAAGAACAAGATCCACCAGACCACGGCCACATAGCCCAGAAAACCCACTGCAACCATTTGTTAATGTGTTTGCCCCAAGTGTTCCTGCCAAATGTTGTATTAATCCAATGCTTCTTCCTCTGACTAATCTTTTTCCAATGGCCATCTCATTTTCATTGTCATTATTACAGAAACTGTAATTTCATCAGTTTCCTCCCATCTTCAGGCATTCCCAAGTTTGGCCCATAAAGCTAATGCCTCAGCCATTAGATTAACAATTCAAACCATTAAGGTTGATGTCTGTCTCTTGTCTTTCTCCGGAAAGGCAGGGGCCCTCTTTGTCCTGGGAGATTAAGGGTCACTCTGCATGAGCCTGAGGGTCCCTTTTTCCCTATAAGAACCCCCCTATCCCTGTAACGAGTGCAGGGGTCATGCTGGCAGGCACTGATAGGAATTGTAGTCCATGAACATCTGGAGAGCCGCAGGTTGCAGACCCCTGAGCTAGTATCTGTCTGTTGGCATTGTTCCACAACGCGTTGTTCTTCTGCCAGAGCTAAGCGCAGGCTGCTCAGCAGTGTTCATTAGACCATTCTGCTCCAAGATCAGGTGACTGTAACCCTTACTCCCCAATTCCCTTCATCTATTCCAAACCTATCAATTCAACACCGTTTATATCCTAGGACTGTGTGTGTATTCTGCTGCTTTGATTGTGTACTTGTGTATCCCTATTATCCCTAAATAAAATTGTTAAACTGTATTTGCTTCCCTGTGGGATTTCTTACAAAAGCTGATCCGTATGCATATGCAACCAAGATCTCGAGCTTGCCCAACTTTTTGCTAAGCCAAGAGTCTGCTCTTGCTAATTCCCCACTCTAAAAGAGAAAGACTCCCACCATTTCAGGTAACAGAAATCCCCCACATCAGTTTCTGAAAACTGAAGTTTGGATTGTCAGATCTGCATCCATTTATCCTATTCTATTTTGATCTCTGTAGCAAGCAGAGGGGCATTCTTGATACATAAGGGCACATTCAAGGATGAATAAGTGATTGAGCCCAAGATGGTAATTTTGTAACTGTGTTGCCTAACACATTTTGTAATTGTGTTGCCTAACATTGTTATAGGATCTGACCTCTGACTGGAGGTCCACTCTTTTGTTGGTAAGAAACTGTTTTAGATAAGGGAGCTGCCAGTAAGCATGGAAGAAATACATTGATGGGGAAAATTATTCAAGATAGGCCATAGATCACTGACTCAGCATTGGAGTGGGTTAAGTTGGGAGACGTTGTGGGCTACCAGTAATGCTGTATCCCTTTGGGGCCACTTTGGAGACAGCATTTCCTGTCTAGTTTACCATGATCCACTGTAAAGTTCTGCTTTGGGTGAAGTTTTTCAATTTCAAGTTGTTCATAATGCTCTGCCACTATCTAGTGGTGGGAATTGTAATTACTATTTCCTTGAACAGAGGCCAATCCAAATCAAGTGCTTCTTTCCCTCTGCCTTCTCTGATCTAATCTGACCACAGTCAAATAAAATGTCAGTAAAGGCTTCTGTCTGTCTGTCTGTCAAATAAAATTAGCAAAATTTCCCTTCCTCTCCCCAAAAGAAAAAGAAGAGCATGGATTTATAGCTCACCTTTCTCTTCTCTAAGGAGACTCAAGGTGGCTTACAAGCTCCTTTCCCTTCCTCTCCCCACCTTGTGAAGTAGGTGGGGCTGAGAGAGTTCTGAGAGAACTGTGACTAGCCCAAGGTCACCCAGTAGGAATGTAGGAGTAAGGAAACAAATCCAGTTCACCAGATAAGAGTCTGCCCAGTTCTCCAGATTAGAGTCCACTTCCTCTTTACCACCACACCACACAGATCATGTTAGTTTTTAAGATACTACCCAGTTCCTGTTTGATGCTGATTTAGCGCCAGTCACTTCTTATGCAAGCTGAGCCAAAAATAGTTTCCTTCCTCACTACCTCAATCCAGGATTCACCAACTCTAATTATGTGTGGGTTAAATGTTGTCGAATCACTTTTGACTCATGGCAACCCTATGTTTAAATGTCCTCCAAAATGTCCTATGGTTAAGTCCCTTGCTCAAGTCTTGCAGACTGAGGGCTATGCCTTCCTTTATACAGTCAGTTGTTGGTATAAGCAAGAGTCAGCTTTTCGGTCATGAAAGAGTTAACGATGATGTTTGTGCATAAACAGATAGCTAGACTAGCATAGGCAATGGGGAGTGGAATAATTAGTTACCTGCATTACTGAGATGATCTACTGACTGTCATTGCCTGATCAATACGTTGCTGTATGGAATGTGTCACAGGTCATGTGGACAATCTCAGAGAAAGTTGTAAAAGTAACTTCCCCTCTTTGTTCTTCTCAGTCACTCTTTTCACAGTGTAGAAGTGATGTGTAAATCCACGTAGAGATCACTGTTTATTGTTTTCTATCCATGCCCCCTTAAACTTAATTACAGCAGTGGCTATGATTATTTGCTCTGCAAAACTATATATTTTATCTAACATCAATCCATCTCATGTTAGTCCTTCTCCTTTCCTGCGGCCTTCAACTTTTCTTTGCATTACTGTCACAGTTCTCTACAGAGGTGGGATCCAGCCGGCAGGGGCGTAACGAGGCAAACTGTAGCCCTGGGCAAAGCCTGTGTTGAATGCTCCCCCCATGGGCGGCCACTCCACCATAATCAAATTTTTTTTTGCACCATGACATTGGTGCGTGCAGGGGGTGCATTTTTAGACATATCAGCACCAAAATTTCATTGTATCATTAGGAGACTGTCCTTATGCTACCCCCCAAGTTCGGTGAGGTTTGGCTCAAGGAGTCCAAAGTTATGGACCCTCAAAGGGGGTGCCTCATCCCCCATTCTTTGCTAAGGAGATGAGGGCTACCCTTTTGAGGGTCCATAACTTTGGGCCCCCTGAACCAGATGATACCCTGAAATTTTGGTGCTGATACATCCAAGAATGCCCTCCCTGCAAGAACATCCCGAAATTTGCCCAAGAATCTTTGTTCTGCATTGAGTTTTCTGCATTGATGTCAATGGGGGTTGCAGGCTGGGGGGGCACATTTCTGAAGGCACAGTCTCAAAACTTTCAGGGTCTCATCAGGAGACTGCCCTAATGATACCCCCCGGTTTGGTGCAGTTTCGTTCAGGGGGGCCAAAGTTATGGACCCTCAAAACTGTAGCCCCCATCTTCTATTAGCTCCCATTGGAAACAATGGGGGATAGGGGTACCCCCTTTGGGAGTCCATACCTTTGGACTCCCTGAACCAAACCTCACCAAACTTGGGGGGTAGCATAAGGACAGTCTCCTGATGATACGCTGAAATTTTGGTGCTGCTAGCTCAAAAATGGAAAACCACTAAAAATACCCCAAAACAAACCCAGCATTTTGATGCCCCCCACAAGCTGATGCCCTGGGCAGCTGCCCACCTTGCCCAATGGTCATTACGCCAGTGCCAGCAGGTTCTCACCAGTTCCTGAGAGTGGGTTGCTAATTATTTGTGTGTGCCGAGAGGGGGTTACTAACTGGGTCCGCTTTTCCATCTCCACGCCCTCGCTTCCCCGAGAGGCATCCTGCCTTTGAACGTGAAGGTTCCATATAGCAATTGCGACTAATAATGTAACTCCCTGAACTGGGTTAATCCCTTTCCAGGTACTGCAATTCCATTGATTCTCAGCCTTCTTCGTACCTTTTATCTCACCAGTCTCTATCAAATAATCTGTGTGTTTCACCATTGCTGTGTTCAGATTTGTGAGTTGGGGCATTTTCTATAATGGGATGATGATTTAGAAATGACCTGGTGCAAAAAAAAATTGGGGGGGGTCGTGGTGGGGTGGCTGCCCATGGGGGGGCATCCAACTCAGGTTTTGCCCAGGGCTCAGGTTTGCCTAGGTACGCCTCTGCCCCCTTTGCTGAGGTGGGGGGGGGGGGCTGGCGAGGGAACCTGTTACTAAAATTTTTGGATCCCACCACTGGTTCTCTACCAACTCTCTCAGCCCCACCTACCTCACAAGGTGTCTGTTGCAGGAAGGGGAAGGGACAGTGATTGTAAGCTGCCTCTAGACTTCATTAAAGTAGAGAAAAGTGAGATATAAAAACCAGCTCTTCCTCTTTTCCCGGGACTCTTGTCTTCTCATAATATGATCAAAGTACAACAGCCTCAGTTTTGTCATTTTAGCTTCCAGGGAAAGTTTATTTATTTATTTATTTTATTTATTTATTGGTTCCACTTTTATACCGCCCTCCCCCAAAGGGCTCAGTTCAGGTTTGATTTAATATAGAGCCCACTTGTTTGTCCTTTGGGTCGTTCTCCATATGTGAAAAGCTCTCCTCCAATACCAAATCCTGATTAGTGGGTGGCAATTGATCTCCAGTTAACCTGTGCACCATTATTAATGTATCACAAGTAGCTGGAATGAAATCAAGACTCCTTCATGGAGGACAAGCTGGATTCACACACATTTTATCCGTCCATGACTCATATGGAAGTCTGCATGCAGCTCTGCTTCCTTGTACTGATTAATGTTGCTAAATATAGCCTGAAACATCACATCTTACGTGAGAGGGGGCAGTGAACTCAACTGTCCAAAAGAACCGTTATCAGTCTAAGGAGGGAAGTAAATAGCCCAAAGAAGCCACACTCCTGTTCAGCTTTGGTCCTGGAAGCAGCAAATAAATTGGGAAAGGGACATTTCTTGTAATTTATTTTCTGCATTATGTCTCTGTTCTCTCCACCTTTGGTTTTCCTCTTATAAAATGCCCCCCAGGCATTAACCTGGGGTGCCGTTGCGGCAGGAGAGGGGTGAGCGATCACCCGGCTCTCCTCCAGCCGGAGGAGCCCCCGTCACGTGACTGGGAACCGGCTCGTGACTAGGGCCGAGCAACCCCTTATAAGGGGGCTCGGCCGGGGAAACAGCCCCTTCCGAGGCTGCGGAGCAAGAGGACCCTCCCTCCCAAATGTATAGCATGGGGTTGTAGTTAATGTTTTTGTTAAATTTTGTCGCAGCTTGGGTGGTTGGAGCAATGGAGCACACCCGTTTCGGGAAGGCAGAGCTTGCGTGCCAGACCCTCCCGCTTTGGGGGCCTCCATAAGAGGTCCAAGGTAGTGGAGAGCTCGATGGTGCAGGCCTGGGGGCCATGCAAGAACTCGCTACCTGGCAGGAAGGGGTGTCACAAATGAGTGGCACTTAGTAAGTGGCACTTAGTAACTTCCTGTTCCAGTCCCTTCAGGGACGTGCCGGACAGTAGTTGCTGTCCAAAGGGTCTAGGGGCAGCTGGGGCTGCCCTGTTACCAGGTCAGTGCTTGCTGCCTGGGGGCTCCTTTATGCCTCACCCAGCTTCCTTTGGTGTTGCAGTTATATGCAAAATGTTATACTGTTTAATAAACGGGCTGCTGCCTATTCATTTCCAGCTAGCAAACGTGTTAATATTTATTGGAGAGAACCTGCGCATATCTGCACACAATGTTTATGTATCAATTCCACCAAGACATTTTTCTCTTCATGGGCACTGGGAGAGAGTAAAAGGGGAGAGTCCAGATGACTGCGTGGGCAATCCAGGTTATGCAAGTTCTCTGTGCTAAAAACAACCCACTTAAACCCCAGGAGCAGGTCTGGAAGAAGGCTGACCGCTAAGGGATTTGTTGGTTGCACTAAAAATCTTGAAGGACCATATCTAAGGCTCATTCCGCACATGCAGAATAATGCACTTTTAAACTGCTTTCAGTGCTCTTTGAAGCTGTGCGGAATAGCAAAATCCACTTGCAAACAGTTGTGAAAGTGGTTTGAAAACGCATTATTTTGCGTGTGCGGAAGGGGCCTAAAGAGATTTGCAGGAAGTGAAGACAGTTTTTATCCAGTTGATTCGCTGCTTTGTGAATGGAGTGAACCCACTGTATAATGTCAGTGAAACAGTGCATCCAGTTCCAAGACTGCTTGGCTACCCAATCATGACAACCTTTTTCAGAAATTCAGGGGACCCAGATTCTCTCTCTCTCTCTCTCTCTCTCTGTGTGTGTGTGGTATTATTGTGTGTGTCGCGATGCGCGCGATAGATATGGCGATAGTCGCGTCGTCGTGCGATAAGTCGTGTTAAGCGCGCATGTGCGCAATGCAAAGCAATGACTTATAGTTTTGAAAACAGCAGCTCTTTATGTGGACAGCAGCTTGTTCCTGGGTGCATCCATTCCAGAGGCCACACTGACTAGAGGTTCACTTACAGGCTGGCTAAGTGTAGCCTCAGCTTATGAGTTCAGTGGGGCAGTACTTGGAATGAATCTGGCAGCCATTCAAAGAGAATAAAACATTTTAACTTTTCATTTAACAACACATATCTAAGTCACCTAAGAGAAGCATGATCTTTCGAAGGTTAACAATTAACTTTTCTCGTTTTTCAGAGCTTGCCAACCCCAAAGCGTATTTCTCTCCTCTTGTTGGTAGCCCAGGAAGTCTCCAACTGAATACCTTGTATACTGGCTTCGAAGATGCGGGTCTCAAGAGAACTCCCCACTAGACAAACAACAGTCCTGAAACAAGGTGTTAAGAACTCATGAAGCTCCCAACTGGCTTCCGCTTTTCCACACATTCTGCACCCTTCTGCCCCTAGAAGCTCTGCAAAAAACCTATTCCTGGGTCATTGCTCTATTCCTATGTAGGGAGTTCAGCGTGGGACATCTCCTGGAGAACTTGAATTAGTGAATGTCCCTAGGCAAACCCCTCTCTGGCACACTTGAAACTCGAGGTGTGTAAGCTGGTGAGAAGATGGAGAGGGCATCCCCACTTGTACCCAATATAGTGTTAGACTGGTTCTCCAACCCTTCCCTAATGCTGGGCAAGCGACCCTTTAATACAGTTCCTCAGGTTGTGGTGACCCCCAACCCTAACATTTATCCATTTTACTGATGGAGAACACTGAAGCAGAGAGTCTTAGGCGACCCCTGTGAAAAGGTCATTTGACCCCTAAAGGGGTCCCGACCCACAGGTTGAGAACCACTGCAATATAGTCACTGTTGCCCAGGGAGAATTCCATTAGGGTGGGGGTGGCCAACCTATGGCGCTCCAGATGTTAGCTAATGGACTACAATCTCCAGCATCATCCCCAATAATGGGCCATGCTGGCGAGGAGGCTGATGGGGAATCTGAGTCCATGAAACAATCTGGAGCATGCACACTAGGTTAAACCACCCATGCATTAGGGAGTGTTCCTGCACCATTTGTTTACGAAACTCATTGACACTGGAGATTGTGTTGGCCACGAAAATGTTTTTGCCCCATCAAGTCTTAGCAGATGTATGGTGACCCCAGCTTTGGCCTTTCTAAGCCAGTGAGAAGCAGAGGTGGTTTGCCATTGCTTTCCTCTGCAGAGCCTTTCATGGTGGTCTTCCTTCCAAGTACCGACCTTGCTTAGCTTCCGAGATCTGATGAGATTGGGCTATACCGTGCCGTCTTCCCTCCAGCCACTAAGATGCAGGAATATAAATCCATGTTTTAAATGTCAAAATTTGCTATGATATGGTTTACTGTGATTGAACCCCTACAGTCATATCCTTTCTAAAGGCATTCTATTAAGCCAATGAAATAGACCAGGAGAAATTGCGCCCCAATTAGAGTCTCCGGTGCAACAACAGGGCATGTCATTTTGCTGCCATGGGCCATCATACCTGTGCAATGGAACTTGTTAGTCCATGGAATTCATTGCCTCTAGGTGGCACAATGGGCATGAGAGAGAAATCTTTGGTATCGAATAGGTGGCAGGTTGGTTCCATGGGGGTGTTGTCAGCCGTGGCAGCTGAAAGAACACTCTATCTACTTTGGCTAGCACAAGCGTCCTCCATCTTTTTCAGCCTGTGGGCATCTTTTGAATTCTGACCTGGAATGAACCTTGCAGCCATTAAACCATTACACATACTTATATGGGCAGGCAGAACTCCAAAATGGCTTCCACTGGCAGCTGAACCAAATACAACATGGCTGCTTCAAAAGGCAGAGCCATGCACACAGAGGAAGCCCAAGTAGAGCGGGAAAGGGAGAATTAAAAATGCACTGGCAAGAGGGGCGAGAAAGAATAAGATGGCCACTGCGGGAACAGCTTCCACTGAAATCATATTGTGGGAATGGACTAGAATGTCTACAAATTGTATTTGATCAAGGAATGTCAAACTTGCATACCCTGAAGAGGTATCTCTCTCTTCAGAAGCAAACTTAGAAAAGCAGGAAAACAAGTTATTCTTGGAAACAGGAGAAGGCAGAAGTTAGTTTTATTGCAGCCGTTTGCATATGGGCCGAGGGACGTGAGCAAACAGCATGCAGTGCTTGTGTAACAGAAGGAATGTGACATGTAGAATAGAGGCTGTCTTAATGTGACAAGGAGACAGAACTATCCAATGGGATTTCAAGGTTCACGCTTATAGCACGTGAAAGGGGTATGGATGATGTACGTGAGTAAGGGGATGAACTGTGACGTATGTATTCTTTGTATCTATAAAGACTAAGGTCTTTCGTATGGTGGGTGTGTCTCTCTTTCGAGAACACCCAGAAGGGGAGTGTCTCTCTTTCGAGAGAACCCAGAGCGTGCCTCTCCCTTGGGAGAGTTCACCTTCTGTCACTTTCTATATTCTGTTAAGTAAAAACTGTCTGTTTTGTTTCTGATGTCAGATGTCTGATGCTTTTTTTTTTGGAATTTATTTCTAACCTATCTTTTCTCAAAACAGCTGCGTAGGTCGGACATGAGTTCTGGCCTCACATATTAATTTAATCTGTATAGCCCAACAGCAATTCAGTAGCAAACGAGAGCAAGTGCCTCACACACTTTCTAAAAACACTTGATGGGCACCAAGAAAGTTGTCAGCGAATGCTATGGGTTGTTATACCCCATTGGGAACCCCTGGGATTGCAGATGCTTGGGACCAAGGAAGACAGAATATTGTGTTTTGCACAATAAATAATAACGAACCTGTATGTGTTTAAAGTGCTGGAAACTCACAGTCGATTTATGGCAACCCAGAAGGGTTTATGAGGCAAGACCCTCTCACAGGTGGTTTGCCATTGCCTACCTCTGAGTCATGACCCTACTATTCCTTGGAGGTCTCCCATTGAATTAGTAACCAGGACTGATGCTGTTTAGCTTATGAGATCAGGCTAGCCTGGGCCGTCCAGATCAGGGCAATAATAACAAACTTAAGCAATATAAAATACAGTAAGAAATGAGGATTAAAGAAATCAGGACAGCAAAATGTGGAAAATGAGTTTCCTGATTTTGTATATAAGTATGTTTAATGGTTCGGAAAGTTGTGTTGATAAAGGTAAAGGGATCATGACCTGAGCTGCTGTATTGCTGCTTATCACTATAAGCATGCTTCTACTATGTTGTTTCTACATTGTTGAATGCAAAGGTGTATCTAAAGAAAATGGTGGCCACCCTCAAATTCAACAGGTCTTCCCACATCTTGGAACCAGTTCTCCAGTGGCCAGGTCTACCATAATTCTCAATTGGGGTAACCAGCTCTCTAAAGGGCTGGTCTGCCTACCATTTAGTATTGCAAAGGCAAGGTCTAGCCGTTACTTTCAACCATGGGTAGACCAGCTATCCAGAGTGTTTGTCTACCTGCCATTAAAAAGTACTGGAAGTCTTGGTACCAACTATCCGAAGGGCTGGTCAACCCGCTGTTAAGAATAAAAGGTAGACCTGGCCTCTGTCTACTCAGAGTTTCTTAATGGTGGGTAGACTTGCCCTCCCAGAGGCAGCAGGAAGTTGCTTTGCAAAAAGGCAGCCCAGGTGTCCCTAGGCAAGTAGTGCCCAGGGCCAGAACCATAGCAAGGAGGAACTGCGCTTGGGGCACGTGTGTGCCCTGCACCCCTGCCATGCCCCTGCCATGACATTACGCACCTTCCACTTCTGCACTCGGTATCATGCACCCAGGGCAAGATGTCCCACCCCACCCCCTGGGCACTACGCTACTGCCACGCCAGTGGGCTGGCTCATTAACTCCTGGTTTGCCCCATCCTAAAGTTGCCAGTGATTGAATGTGCCATGTGTAAACGCTTATGCTTTGTTTCAAATTTCCAGTATGTTTCAGGTTGTCTTTGAGAGGTGGTGTTTTTTTTCCAGATTTCTATAATCCAAACCCTATTGTACTGTTTGTTGGCTGTTGCATCCTGTTGACTGTATTCAACTTACATTCCTCAATCTACCTGGGGTCTCTGGGAGAAAGGTGGACTATAATGGAGGAGAAGTCGATCTATGGCTACCAATCTTGATCCTCCTTGATCTCAGATTGCAAATGCCTTCGCAGACCAGGTGCTCAGGAGCAGCAGCAGCAGCAGCAGAAGGCCATTGCTTTCACATCCTGCACGTGAGCTCCCAAAGGCACCTGGTGGGCCACTGCGAGTAGCAAGTAGTAGAGGCTACTGGATTACAGATGGACTCCTGGTCTTGATCCAGCAGGCGGCTAGTGGATTCCCCTTATGTTCTTATAGTTCTTATAACTAATGTCAAATGAAATAAAATGGTGCAAAATCTTTGTGAAGAACACAATTCAACCTGGAAATATGCAATTATAGACCATAACATGTAAAGGTCCAATCTGGAAGCCTCTGCCAAGAAGGCATGAGTTTCAATTTGACAGAATTTTATTCATTAGGATCAGGTTACAAAGGAAAGCGGAGACTTTTATCTCAGTGTCCCACCCTGTTCATGAGGCCCAGGGAGGAGAAATAAAGGTCTGAGCTTCGGAACTTCCAGGTGTTAGAAAGCGGAGAAATGCTTCAGAGGAGGTCTGGTTTCGCCCGAGTCTCAGCCTCACCCATTTCGCTTTGAGAGAGTCGCTAATTGAGACGCAGCATGGGAGCGTGAGTGCACTCCGTCTTCCTGACAGTCTCCAGAAACAGCCCAGGAATTCCGATGATGTTTGGCTCGTGCATGCATGCTTCTTTGTTTCCACAGCCCCCTTTTGAAACAGAGGTGACGGTGCCACCTGTGGCATTGGAGGGTAAAAAGGGTCAGGAGCTGTTGCAATGTTGTTATTAGCCTGCTGTGTTTAATGTTATTATGTATTGTTATTGCAGGCCTGCTGTACACTGCCCAGAGCCCTTCGGGGATGGGCGGTTTAAAATCTAATGAATGAATGAATGAATGAATGAATGAATGAATGAATGAATGAATGAATGAATGAATGAATGAATGAATGAATGAATGAATGGAGACAGAGAAAACCTGGATAGAGCATTCTGTCTCACTGCTTTGCCTTAGTAAAAGAAGAATTTGGATTTATACCATGCCATTCTCTCTTGTAAGGATGGCTTACCAACTCCTTTTCTCAAGATGGCTTACTCAAGATGGCTTACAAACTCCTTTTCCCTTCCTCTCCCCACAACAAACACCTTGTAACAGAGGCGTAGCTCCAAGGGGACAATGGGTGCATGATGCACCGGGCACGCCCCCCTGTGAGGTGTGGCGGGTGCATTCCGGGGGCATGGCGGGGGCATTCCAGGGCAGGACGGTGGCGTTCTGGGGCAGGACGGGGGTGGAGGACACACCAGCGCACCGGGTGCTTTCCCCCCTTGCTATGCCTCTGCCTTGTAAAGTAGGTGGGGCTGAGATAGTTCTAAGAGAACTGTGACTAATTCCAAGGTCACCCAACAGGCCTGATGTGTAGAAGTGGGGAAACAAATCCAGTTCACCAGTTTGCCAGATAAGAGTCCACTGGTCATGTGTAGGAGTGGGGAATTAAACCTGATTCACCAGATTAAAGTCCACCACTCCTAACCCCTACACAATACTGGCTCTCCTTAAAAGCTTTTCTTAAAGAATGGTTAGAAAGATCTGCTCTTTTATTTATTTATTTATTTATTTATTGCAGCCATTCTCAACCAGGGTTCCGTGGTACCTTGGGGTGCCCTGAGAATGTCCCAGGGTTACCGCGGCAACACTACTGCCCCCCCTCATTTTTGTGGTTTCTCCCACCGGCGCCAGCAAGGACATGGAGCTGGCCCATGGGGCAGGGCCTGCCACAAGGTCAGCAGCCACCCCCCCCAGTGCTTCCCTTCACCCTGGGAGGGGAAGGTGGGGTGTGTGGCAAGCAGGGGCAATGGGAGGGGACAGTGGAGGGTGGCGGCAGGGGTACTGTGAGATATGAAGAGTAAGGTCAAGGGTACCCTGACCTTGAAAAGGTTGGGAAACACTGATTTATTGTTTGGTTTTGTATACCGCCCTATCCCCAGAGGGCTTTTACTCAGGCACCTTTTTACTAAACTTTTTCTAAGAGACATTTCCAATCAGTGCCTACAGATGTTCATTGGGGCAGATTTGATTAAACCTCTCTGGGCGTACATCTTTGCCTCTGAGGCTTTGGCAAGGTTGAAGACCTGTTATCAATGGGGGTGTTGTGTGGTTTCTGGGCTGTATGGCCATGTTCTAGCAGCATTTTCTCCTGATGTTTCACCTGCATCTGTGGCTGGCATCTTCAGAGGATCCTCTGAAGATGCTAGCCACAGATGCAGGCAAAACGTCAGGAGAAAATGCTGCTGAAGCAACATGTCCTTTAATGGCTGTTCCAGAACCTGGCCATACAACACCTTAAAGTGGGATTCCGACCGTGAAAGCCTTGGAGAATACATTTTATTCATTATTTGTTATATTGCCCAATATATAGAATGCAGCACGAGACCGTGAAGCATTGAAGCATCAATTCAGCACAGAACTCTAAAAAAATTGGGGGGGGGGGCGGGATTACATAATGGTGGCAAGGAATCATGTCGAGGAGGTAAGTGCAGACATACATAGTTGCAATGGGTGGGGATTGAAAACATTTTAGAAACATTTAAGGGAATTTGTGCAGAAATGACCTTTGACTAGTCCAAGGTCATCCTGCAGGCTTCATGTGGAGGAGGGGGGACTCAAATCCAATTCTACAGGTTAGGACAGTGATGGTGAACGCCCCCCCCCCCCCACATCTAGGCTGGCCTGGGCCACTGGGCTCGATTATTAGCATTTAACCTAAGACCTAGTTTTGGGGAAGCAGTGTAGATAACCCTGTTAAGCGCTGTTAAACCCCACTGATTTCCATGCGAAGAACTAAAGCGCGATCCTTTACCTGGGAGTAAGCTCAGTTGCTGGCAATGGGGCTTGCTTCTGAGTAAACCTTCCTAGGGTTAAATTCGATTCACCCGTTATGGAAAATTTAGCGCGCGTTGCTTCAAAGCAAAGCCGCCGACTACCACCAAGCTTACTCCCGAGTAACGCACGCCTCGGAGCCAACCGTTTTTTCTAAACGAAAACCTCAGCATTCAGGTTAAATTGCCGTGTTGGCACTTTGCGATAAATAGGTGGGTTTTGGGTTGCAGTTTGGGCACTCGGTCTCGAAAAGGTTCGCCATCACTGGGTTAGGACCTGCCGCTCTTAACAACTACACCAAGCTGGTTTAAACTTGGCTCATTTAGGAAGAGTGGACTTGATCTCGGGTCAGCTTTTCATGACCACACCTGCCCGTTTCCCCCACAAGCTAAGACTACAGTGCAAAGGCAGTCTGTGGACCTCACCGTCATCGGTCCTCACTTCGTAGAAGACGCAAAAGACTTCCCAGCCTCGGCAGTTGATGATCTCCGTGGGTAGGCATTTCGGATCCGACGACAAGCACCCGGGACACTGCCTTCTGTTCAGGTTGAGCCGTAGGGGCGGCACTGGGAACAAGCACAGAGAGCAAGAAGAAGAGCCTTCCCCATCCCTCAACCCCACCGAGAGCTTCAGGATTCCAAATCAGGGGTGGTCTTGCCAACGAGCAACAAGGGCAGTTGCCCCAACCCGCGCAGGGTTTAAAAGCCAATCCATCCACATTGGACCATTGAAGGGAAGGCGAAAGAAGAACAGGATCCCGCTACCTTTTGAATCTTCCCCATCTGGATTCCAGGTAGCTTCCTTTCAGCAGCTGGGGTGGCTCCCACCCATCCCGCTCAAAGTAAGGGAGACCTTTGTTTGGCCCAGGTGATGGGGAGATGGAGGGGTTACAGTGATTTGGAGGCCCCAGACTGGTCTTTTTCCAGGCCCCCAAAATGATTAACACCACCCCTGCCCCAAACTGAGGGCGCTTCTGTTAATTCTCACAAAACTCCACAAACATTTTCCCAATGAGGAATGTTCAGATTTTCCTTGAACATTACCTCAAGCAAATTAAAGGTGAAGAAGAAGAAGAGTTTGGATTTAGACCCCACCTTTCTGTCCTGTAAGGGGACTCAAGGTGGCCTACAAGCTCCTATCCTTTCCTCTCACCACAACAAACACCTTGTGAGGTAGGTGGGGCTGAGAGAGTTCCGAAGAACTGTGACGAGCCCAAGGTCACCCAGCAGGAATGTAGGAATGTGGAAACACATCTGGTTCACCAGATAAGCCTCTGACACTCAGGTGGGGGGGAGTGGGGAATCAAACCCAGTTCTCCAGATTAGAATCTGCCTGCTCTTAACCACTACACCATGCTGGCTGGTGATGGAGGCAATTCCATGAGTTTTCCCCAGGCACTCAACCACACACAGAATTCTGACCCAAGCTATTGCTGCCCCGTGGGAACAGCTGCCATTCTCACAGTTGCCCCCCAAATCATTACTGCTGTCATAACTGTAAAAAGCTTGGATCGCAGTTCGCCATCCCACTGAGGTCTTACAAAACATATACCCAAAGCTGAAAACATCAGCTAATTTCCTCTTCAAGGGGTTACATACGATTATTCCCCACTTTACCGGCTTCGACCTGAGTTCGACCTAGGTTCGCTGAAAAAGTTGTACCTCCCTGATGGAGTTGGAATTTGACAGTTTGAGGGGGTGAAGCTGGGACGGAACCGTGTCGAACTCAGTGGCTGTGGGGAATACCTAAGTCAAACCTAGGTTGAACCTAGGTCAAACCTGCCAGTGGGGAATCGACCAATGTCTATATCAGACAGATCTCATATTGTCACATCAAAGTGAATTTGAAACAGCTTCTCCAACATGAGATCAGCCTAGATCAGAACCGTAGAGAGGGGGAACTGCGCCCAGGGCACGTGTCTGCCCTGTACCCCGCCATGCCCCAAAATGCCCATGCCCCGCCCACACCACACCCCCGCACCAGTGCACACCCAGTGCAAGATGCCCCCCGGTCCCCTGGGCTTTACACCACTGGCCTAGATTATCTAATGTGATATAGAAGAAGAAGAAGAGAAGAGTTTGGATTTATATCCCCCCTTTCTCTCCTGTAGGAGACTCAAAGGGGCTTACAATCTCCTTGCCCTTCCCCCCTCACAACAAACACCCTGTGAGGTGGGTGGGGCTGAGAGAGCTCCGCAAAGCTGTGACTAGCCCAAGGTTACCCAGCTGGCGTGTGTGGGAGTACACAGGCTAATCTGAATTCCCCAGATAAGCCTCCACAAGCGGCAGAGCTGGGAATCAAACCTGGTTCCTCCAGATCAGAGTGCACCTGCTCTTAGCCACTGCTCTTAGCCACTATGCCACTGCTGCTCCCCCCAGTCCACACACGTGCAAAGCCCACACGTTTCTCCCACATGGCAATATATATAAAGAAAGTATTGCAGAGACTAATACGGTCCTATGTGAACTATGGTCAATTACCCACCCATGCTCTGGCACGTAGTGGGACAGGAAGGGCAAGAAATCTTGTCCCAATGTGCTTCCTGTTTGTGGTGTGCCAAGAGAGGAGGCACATCAGGGCAAAGTTTCTTGTCCTGACACACTTCCTCTTGCCCTGCACGTACTTCTCGCTTTCCCCAGGATAAGCAAGAGCACTCCCAGCACAACTTTTTGTGCCAGAGCAGGGAGAGGCCAGGGAACGCCGGCAGTGGATAATCAGCCTATGAGAAAGTTATCCATGTGGAAATTTGATGAACACTGAAAATATCACAAGCCTCCAAAGCTACGTCAAAGCCAGACTACTACTGGATACTGGCCGCTTGTGAGTTTTCTTAGAGATCTTACAGACTCTTAGCTTATGTAATCTTGGAGGAGCTTTAGAAATTGACTTTGATGTCACAATAAGAGATCTGTCTGATGGAGACTGTGTAGCTCCTTGAAGTGGAAACAAGCTGACGGTTTAAGCTTTGGGTATATATTGTGTAAATACTGTTATTTGAGTAAATTGTGATGATAATCAGTCCATTCTGCTAGCTGCAGTTGTGCAAATTTATACTTCACTTGGATGTTGGTTGCACCTCTCCTCTTCTCTTGTTTTGATAATATGGTGAACTCACTCTCTGAATGTATTGTCGAAGGCTTTCACGGCCAGATTCAACTGGTTGTTGTGGGTTTTCCGGGCTGTGTGGCCGTGGTCTGGTAGATCTCATTCCTAACATTTTGCCTGCATCTGTGGCTGGCATCTTCAAAAGTGTATCACAGAGAGAAGTCTGGAGACAGTGTGTATGGCTACCAATCTTGATCCTCTTTGATCTGAGATTGCAAATGCCTTAACAGTCCAGGTGCTCGGGAGCAGCAGCCGCAGAAGGCCATTGCTTTCACATCCTGCCTGTGAGCTCCCAAAGGCACCTGGTGGGCCACTGCGAGTAGCAGAGTGCTGGACTAGATGGACTCTGGTCTGATCCAGCTGGCTTGTTCTTATGTTCTTATGTTCTTATGCAGGCGAAATGTTAGGAACGAGATCTACCAGACCATGGCCACACAGTCCGGAAAACCCACAACAATCACTTTCTGAACCTTTTGCCTACCAAGCAAATGCTTAAGCACTGAGCCACAGCCTCTTTCTCAAACTATATGCACGAAGCTGCCTTGACTTTGAGTTGGACCACTAATCTATCTGGGTCAGTCTTGTCTGGTCTCCACTGCCTGCAACTCTCTTGGTAAACATCTCTCATGTCACTTGCTGCCTGGTCCTTTTCACTGGAGATACTGAGGACCAAACCTGGGACCTTTTGCGTGCCAAACCAATGCTCTGCCACTCAACCACACCCCCTCCCTTACAAATGAAGAGATGAAACTGCCTTATGTTGAATCAGAACACATGCAAGGGAGAGAAGGGAGGGGGAGGGACCCGGCATCTGGACATGGCCCATCCACCCCACGGAAAGGGGAGGGAGGGGTGGCATGCAAGGGAAAGGGAGTGAGGGAGAGGAGTGAGTGAGGGGTGGCATGCAAGGGAGGGGAAGGAGGGGGAGGGGTCCAGCATCTGGACATGGCCCATCCACCCCACGGAAAGGGGAGGGAGGGAGAGGGATGGCATGCAAGGGAAGGGGAGTGAGGGAGAGGAGGAGAGGAGAGGAGTGAGTGAGGGGTGGCATGCAAAGGAGGGGAGGGGAGGGAGGGGAAGGGGGCCAGCATCTGGACATGGCCCATCCACCCCACGGAAAGGGGAGGGAGGGGTGGCATGCAAGGGAAAGGGAGTGAGGGAGAGGAGAGGAATGAGTGAGGGGTGGCATGCAAAGGAGGGGAGGGGAGGGAGAGGGAGGGGGAGGGGCCCAGCATCTGGACATGGCCCATCCACCCCACGGAAAGGGGAGGGAGGGGGAGGGGTGGCATGCAAGGGAAGGGGAGTGAGAGAAAGGAGAGGAGGGAGTGAGGGTGGCATGCAAGGGAGGGGAGTGAGAGAGAGGAGAGGAGTGGGTGAGGGTGGCATGCAAGGGAGGGGAGGGGGAGGAGCCCAGCATCTGGACATGGCCCACCCACCCCATGGAAGGGGGAGGGGTGGCATGCAAGGGAAGGGGAGTGAAGGAGGGAGGGGAGTAGACAAAGTCAATATTGTCTATTCAGATTGGCAGCAGCTCTCCAAGGATTTAACCAGAGGTCTCTTGTCCCATTTGCTACCTGATCCTGTTCACTGGAAATTTGGAGAATTGAACCCGGAACCTTGTACGTGCAAATCAGATACTCTGCCACGGAGCTGTGGGCCCTCCCCTACTTACATTCCACTGCTCCTGAGTTGCAAAGATCATTCCGGCAACACTTGTTGGCTCTCCGTTGATGATAGGAAGGAACTCGGATACTCATGGGGGAGGCAGCGCAGTAGCTGGGTCTGGTGCATCCTTTATAGGTAGCCACAGTCACCTCTGTCCCTGAAAGAGGTATAAAGGGATCAGCAGTAAGGAGACCGACTCCCTTTGGGTGGCATAAATACCAGGCTGCCTTGTGCCAAGTGCAGCCATTGGTCCAACAGTAGGTTCAGCTCACCGAGCATCATTCCCAGTCCTGCTATACGAGACTCTTGGGCATTTTCCCCATGGCCAATATATCCTGGGATAAGGAGGTGAAGCATCCCGGTTCAACTGTGACTTCTGCATGGCTTCCAGGTCTAACTTGGACCCGCCCAGCGAGATTTCCCTTATCCCGCGCCTCTCAAAAAACGATAAAATTGGCAGTTCTTTTTTTTTAAAAAAAAAAAACCACCCCAATCTTGCTCCCATGCAAACACTGCAGGAGATGGACCGGTTTATTTTCCCCACCTCTCCGCCTGCAGCCAATCAGAACATCGGGAAAATGGGACAATTCGCATATGCACGGCAAAGTCGGCGAGGAAAATGAAACGAAACCGGGGGCCGTGTGGAATCACCTGGAGTTCTTCCTCCTGACCTGAACGCGCTGATGGGCTGCTGTGCAGAGGGAGAAACCAAGATAGAAACATCCCAGTATTTATGATTCCAGTTTCCCCCCCGGGGTTTATTGGCCATGGGGAAAATGCCTTGAACTGTGAGAATACCAGGACTTCACCTTTGGCACACTGAACATTGTGTTTTCCAATTGACATCCCTGCTACTCCCACTTAGGTACCGCCAACGTCAAGGGAGGCCATGGAGATCTCTTAAATTTTCAGCTGATCTCCACACTACAGGGATCAGTTCACCTGGAGAAAACGGCTGCCTTGGCAGGTAGACTCCACTGCATTATACCCAGCTGAGGTACATCCCTTCCCCAGAGCTGTCAGCCTTCCTCTCAACACTGCTGGGTGAAGTCGTGACAGATAAGATAAGATAACTTTAATATTGTTGTGCGTGCACAATGAAGAAAATACAGACATCCCCCGATGCATATTTCTATAATCCTCACAATCCCCTTCCAACCGTCCCCACATAGTTACAGCCACATCAGCACGACACCGTGGAGTTCAGCATAGCCACAGCTCTGGAACAGAAGCTGTCTCTGAGCCTAGTTGTCCTTGTTTTTATGACCCTATATCGTCTGCCAGATGGTAATACCTCAAAAAAAGAGTATGCAGGGTGAGACAGGTCTTCCAGAATATTCTGAGCTTTCCTTAAGCAGCGGGAATTATAAAGTTCTTCCAAAGAGGGAAGAGGGCATCCAATAATTCTCTGGGCAGTAGTAATCACCCTAAGGAGCAGCAGTGGCATAGGAGGTTATAACCATTTATAACCAAGGGCTGAATTTCTGACTTGTTTCTTCTATAGTCTACTATCAGCTCCTTTGTCTTGTTGGTACTGAGGACCAAATTATTGCCCCTGAACCACAAAAGCAACCGGTCCACCTCACCCCGGTAGGCAGACTCATCCCCTCCAGAGATAAGCCCCACCCCCGTTGTATCATCTGCAAATTTGACAGGAAAATTAAGAAGAAAATAAACATCATGTCAACTCTGTGATGTCATCTCAGGCGCGAACCCGGAAGTTATGTCACTGCATTAGGGTGATGCTCTATGATTCACCTGCAAATCTAATGGAAAAGGGAGGGGGGAGGACTAGTTTCAGGTGAATCCTAGAATGTCATCCTGATACGGTGATATCACTTCCGGGTTCATTCTGGAAATAAGGTCACATTGTAGGCATGATGCCAATTACAGGACTTCGCCCCTTGCACTTCCCAGGAGTTGTTTAACACAAAAACAAATATATACAGCTCAGAAGCACCAATAAAGCAGCGGGCAGCCAATCGCCCCAAAGAAATAATAAACTGTATATATGATTGCAAGGTATATATTATTCAACTAATGCATGCATATATTCGTGCAAATTATACAATTATGTCACTTATACAACATATATCACTAAACAAGTATACTTATGAATAAAGTTGACTTCAATTCGCCCTGTAAGTTTGTGGTGTCTTTTTTTTATGAATGATGCATGGACGGCGCACTGAATCATTCATTAAAAAAGACACCACGAACTTACAGGGTGAATTGAAGATAACTTTATGTTGTATAAGTGACAAGGAACTGCCCTGGCTCCCAATTCACTTCCAGCCCCTATTCAAAGTGTTGACGTTATCGTACAAAGCCCTAAACAGTTTGGGCTCTGCCTACCTAAAGGAACACCTGGGTCCATATGTACCTGCCCAAGCACTGAGATCACAGGGGGAGGGTCTCCTTGTGGTACCCCCCTCCTCGCCAAGATACAGAGGGTGGGGCATGCTGGAGGGCTTTCTCTGTCATTGCCCCCAGGCTGTGGTGTGCTGGCATTTGGAATACTCTCCCCTCAGAGGTTGGGTTTAGACACCTGCCAAATACTTTTGTCTTCACCCAGGCATTTAGTTAGTTTCCCTGGATGCCCTCTCTGTGATGCTGTGTGTTGCGGGGGGGGGGGGGATTAGGGTTGGGTTTCTAACTTTTGTTTATGTGGTAAAGGAATGTTTTAATGCTGAGGCTGCCTAGAGATCCTGTATATAGGAGAGGAATAAATGTAAAAAAAAGGATAAATAAGTGACTCTATTGCACTATATGCAAACCTAACCTTCTTTGGTGTATGAGGAAGAGTCAGTAGTCAAAACTGTCATAAAATCAATATGAATTCATAGTTACCCCACAAACAGACAGACAGACAATAGAGAGAGAGAGATATTTGACAGACAGACAGACAGACAGACAGACAGACAGACAGACAGACAGACAGACAGACAGACAGACAGACAGACAGACAGACAGACAGACAGACAGACAGACAGACAGACAGACAGATAGATAGATAGATAGATAGATAGATAGATAGATAGATAGATAGATAGATAGATAGATAGATAGATAGATAGATAGATAGATAGATAGATAGATAGATAGATAGATAGATAGATAGATAGATAGATAGATAGATAGATAGATAGATAGATAGATAGATATCCTTAGCTGGCTGAAGCCCCTTTGAATCACGACCCTCCCACACAAATGCCAAAACCTCTCACCTTTTCTGAGCTCCATGGTAAGGATGATGCAGGCAGTTTCATCCTCTGAACATGTTTGTGGGACCCCATTGCAGGAGTTACTGTTACTTCTGCAGTATTCACATTGCAAGCAAAATCCTGGAATGGAGAAATAGAAGAAGAATCTAATGAGTTGGAACCAGTTCTAGTCCCATTTTTCCACCTTTGCCAATGGAGAGGTTCTTATCTATCATTAACAGTAGAATGGTGTTTCCGTAGCGGACATTTGGTCGCATCTCTTTGGGGTTTTCTTTGTTCCCCATTGTCCCTTTATGGGATTTTTCCACAGACAGCTCTAACTTTGTGGAAATACACTGAAAGGGTAGGATTTGTGTGCTTGCGAACAAGCAGAGGAGCCATACGTTTACGGACATGGGTTTGGGTGGCCTGTTTCTATGGCAGCCAAAATGGTGGCTGAAGTTTCGTGAAAGGAAATAATTTCACAAGAGTTCGGGAAGCCCTCTAAGATATGTGTGGTTTGCTTCACTCTTTAGAGTATGAGGGCTGCAAAGAAACAAGGACGAAGGTTATCTTGTCCAGCGTCAGGAGATATCAGTCTTGGTGAAAAATGAATGCAAGGTGTTGGCAGTAGTACGTTTTTGGTCACCTCTGGACCCTCTCAATGGTATGATTGAACAACGAATTGGACTCTGTGAACTTACCGGTGGTCAGCAGTATACAGAAGAAGCAGAAGGTCAGAGGTGTTTGCATGGTCTCAGGAAATATTCAAGAGGGAAAGCAAGAGTGAGGTGCAGCAGCTACCAGAGGTCTGTCTAGATTTAAGTTTGGAAGAATTTATACCTTCTGGGCTGGAAAAAGCAGGAGGGTGGAGGGAGAGGCCAGAAGGATGGGGTGTGTGAGATAGTTCCTTCTGGCTTCGGGGAGGTTCACTCATGGACTGGAACTGACATCTGTCCTCAGCTCGCTGACCATAACGACATGGACTAGGAAGTGGACATGTCAGCTGAGGCAGCTGGGCCAGAGGCCAGAATGGCCACCAGGGAAGGAGTGCAGGACAAGACTGGACCTTTGTGCTTGCTGCTTTATAAGCAGGGCCCTGACCTGGGATAGCCCAGGCTAGCCTGATCTTATCAGCTCTCAGAAATGAATCAGGCTCGGCCCTGGTTAGTACTTGGATGGGAGACCACCAAGGAAGTCTAGGGTCTCTCGATGAGGGAAAGAAATTGCAAACCACCTCTGTTGGTCTCTTGCCTTGAAAGCCATACCAATAAGTCAGCTGCAACTTGACAGCACTTTCTATCCACATTTATAAGCAGAGTTTCTTACATCTACAGATGCCAGCTCCAGATTAGAAAATAACCCCGCACCAGTGCACACCCAGTGCAAGACGCCCCCGTCCCCTGGGCATTACGCCACTGGCCTAGATTCTCTAATGTGATATAGAAAGCCCACATGTTTCTCCCACATGGCAGTATATATAAAGAAATTATTGCAGAGACTAATACGGTCCCATATGAACTATGGTCGATTACTCACACATGCTCAGGCACGTAGTGAAACAGGAAGCACATCAGGGCAAGAAATAACCAGAGATTTTGGTTGTGGAACCTGGGAAGGGAAGGGTTTGGGGAGTGGAGGATCTTCTGTGGAAAATGATACCATAGAATTCACCTTCAAAGACTGACGTTTTCTCCAGGTGAACTGATCTCTGTCATCTGGACATCAGTTGTGACAGCAGGAGATCTCCCGTCACCTCCTGGAGGTGGCAACTCTACTTACACCACCAGGTCAAGTGTCATGCATTGCTACACACTGGGTACTGCAAAGATGGTTCAGTCCTGGCTCTTTCACTGTCATTAGCTTTGGAAGCGGGGGTTTGCCAACGAATAACATTATTGGTCAATCTTTGGCTGCTCTTTTTTTGGAACGTGGAATTCCCAAGAGCAGGGCTGAGGTTGTCTGCTTTGGCTTCTTGGAGCGGGGAGCAGTGTCTGTCAAATGGTAAGGAAGAATGCCAGTTTTAACCGTGCTCCTTGCCGCTTTATCTGAAGTAATTAGCAGTGGAATAGACAACATCAAACGAGAAGTTTCATCTGGTGGTGTTGGTACATTAAACAGTCATTTAAAGGCACAGAATCACTCCTGGCTCATTTACTCCTATCAGTTGGCAACGCTGTGTGGAACAATAGCACTGTGCAGGCGTGGTTCAATCCCTGGCTGACACTTTAGTTAAAGGATCTGCTATGAAGAACCATTGCCCAAAACCATGGGGAGATGCAGTGCAGAGCAAAGTAGACAAATGATCTATTAGAGGTTTATTATTATCATCATCATCATCATCATCATCATCATCATCATCATCATCATCATCATCATCATCATCATTAATTCGGCTTAATAGACCGCCCAACCCCCAAAGGGCTCTGGGCGGTGTACAATGAGACATAAAACAAATACAATATAAGGTCTCATAAATGCAAAACAATATAAATACAATACAAGACACCTTTATGTGTCCAAGGTGTCTTAAGAAAGGCTTTCTAGGAGTTATAGTTCAAGGGGAGGAAAATGGGGCCAGATCAGTGGTGGGATTCAGCCTATTCGCACCAGTTCGGCAGAACCGGTAGCTAATATTTTTTTTGTCAAGTTCGGAGAACTGGTTGAAATCTCACCACTGAGTCCTTTTGGAACCAGTTAAATTATTTGAATCCCACCACTGGGCCAAATGTATTCAGAAGTCATGTGCTCAGCGAACCATGCAACCATTAGTTGTAGATCATTGCCATAAGTTATTTGGGGGTAGAAGCGGTGTTGGCATGCAGTGATTTTCTCAGGGAAAGGAGGCATTCTTCAGAAGAGAGGAACTTATCAAGAGGCAACTCAGCAGTTCTGTTCTGCATCAACATCATGAGTCTAGAATGTATTCTGAGCAACACAACCTTTGGTCTGCTGTCTGTTTTCAGTTCACGATTTAACAGGCAATGGCTGGTGCAATAAAAAAAAAAACACTGTTTGATTGCCCAGTAATAAAGCTCCAGGTTTTTTCAGGTTTTTATGACCTTGGGCTAGTCACAGTTCTTTGGAACTCTCTCAGCCCCACCTACCTCAGAAGAAAAGGTGTAGTATGTTGGGAGAGGAGGGGAAAGAAGCTTGTAAGCCACCTTGAGTCTCCCTACAGGAGAGAAAGGTGGGGTATAAATCCAAACTCTTCTTTTTCTTCTTCATTCTGGACCTACCCAGGTTCATTGCAAATACAGGGCTGTGTGGCCCCCAGTTGGGGGGGGGGGATTGATGTAAGAAGATACGTCTACTCAGGTCTTTTCCCCCAAACCATTTATCAAGCAATTTTTATTTATTTATTTATTTATTCATTCATTCAATTTCTATACCGCCCAATCCCCGAAGGGCTCCGGGCGGTGAACAACAAAATTCAAACAATATTAAGCAGGAGCAAATCATACACAATACACAAACACATAAGCTCCATCCCATTAATAATCAATAAAACATCCTAAAAACTCATATAAAACAGCAGATAATAATTAATAAGTAAATAAGCAAGAAGCGTCCAGAAAACCCTGATTAAAACCTACCCCAAGAAGTGGGACATTGGCCCCCTCAATATGAGGGGGACCCTGATTTAACAGCGCAAGGGCAAAGAGCTTTTGTACTTGTGAAAATACACAGGAAATTGCTTGAGAGAGGTCTTCCATTCACGCAAAGTTTAGCCCTCTCCAATTGGATTGGGGCTTAGCATTTATCTATTGTGTTTTACTTACATTAAGGCTGGAGTACAAAGAACTGGTACCATGGGCTGACTTCTGAGTAGACCTGCTTAGCATGACTCCCTAAATACCTTTGTCTTTAAGTTTTTTGCAGTTTCACATGGATGGCATCACTCAAGCCCACCAACACTTCAGTCTAGTTTCGTTCATTAACTACTTTCTAACTTCCAGAACCAGCATGGTGTAGTGGTTAAGAGCTGGTGAACTCTAACCTAGAGAACTGGGTTTGATTTCCCACTCCTCCACATGAGTGGCAGACTCTAATCTGGTGAACTGGATTTGTTTCCCCGCTCTTACATATGAAGATTGCTGGGTGACCTTGAGATAGTCACAGTTCTCTCAGAACTCTCTCAGCCCCACCTACCTCACAAAGTGTCTGTTGTGGGGAGAGGAAGGGAAAGGAGTTTGTAAGCCACCTTGAGTCTCCTTACAGAAGAGAAAGGTGGGATATAAATCCAAACTCTTTTTCTTCTCATCAGGTACAACTTTAGGAAGAGGAGTAGCCAGGAATAAGAAATCTAATAAGCTCAGGAAGCATGATGGATATGATCTGAGATTTCATATGTTTATGAAGTGGATTGCAGGTTTAACGGTTATTCTAACAGCAGCAATTTACTGTCCTATGATTCGTCAATCCACCATTCTTCTCCAACAAAGAGTCCGAACACTTGAATATGTGAATAATTGGGGATCACATATGCATCTCACAGGTATATAATGTGATCCTGAACAAATCCAGAAAGAGTGGATCTTATATTGCATTTGATCAATAGGAAACATTGGGAGGGGAAATAATAATTAGAAGTTATCTTGTCTATTCCGCGGCATGGTTCTTCTCAGGTTCAAGCAGATCCATTACAAGTCAGCCTGAATGAATCCCCATTATAATTAGACACACAAAAGCAATTATTCCCAACGGACAGGCTGCTTTTATTAATTTTATTTTCATCCTGCCCTTTCTCAGAGATACATGCAGGCCTAGGATAATCTCCAGGTAGGGTACAGGTGAAGAATAAATCAGTTTAACTTCATAAATGACTTTTAAGTCAGAGGTTGGAATAGTTCCTCTTGTTTTGCCCAGTGCTGGTAAAAATACCAACAGTGGAAGTATCAGAAAAGTTATATTTATGGGGTGTGCACTCTGTTCAGGTCAGGCCAAGGCTGTGGATAACATGGCTGAAATCTAGACTTTGGACAAAAGTATTCTCTATTTTAGGGCCACAAGGACAGTAGTTTGTGGTGGAAAATCCAGACCCTATGGTCTACCAGAAATGCAGGGTGAACAAGGAAGATTCCCACATAGGGAATCGGCCATGCTAAGCCAACAAGGAAAGTTCTCAGTGTATGTGTTTAACAAAAATGTGGGGTCCAGATAGGGTTGACAGGTGCGGTCTGGCAGTTGTGGGAAATCAGGAGGGGCAGGAACTTAGCGAGGGGGTCGTGTTCATTGTTCCTGCGTGATGACACGAAATTCTAATGTGATCCGGAAGTGATGTCATCACACCAGGATGACGTTCTAGCTAATATTATGGTTTCCAATAGAGTTTTAGGCTGTGTGCTAGAATGTGTGTGTCCCCCCGCACACACACACACAGTGCCACCACTTACAGGTCAAACCAAAAGCTGCATCATCACCAGGGATGATGACTGCATCTCCTCTCCCTGTATGGCCGGCCTGTTTCCTCTCATTAACCAGATGAATATCTGCAGTCAATTGAAGGAATTCCCTAGGCTTACTGAAATAAACAGGCAAATGGTGAGCTTAGGTCCAAATATATCTTCTCCTTTATTTTAAAAGTATTAATCCACATAATTAAGAAAAAGCCTTAAAGTTCTGAGATTTCACAGATGCTGTGGTTTCCATCCAGGCTGTCACAACGATAAGGAGGTGTATTCAACCAGGCCCGGGCCACAGAGGACGTTTGCTAGGAGAAGCCCTGCCATGACCTGAAAGACGAGGGTAGCTAGAGAGGGAAGGGCTCCTAGGCTTCCCATATTTGTGCAAGTGGCATTCCGGGTCAGCCTGTAGACATCACCTCCAAAGGACATGAGGTCATTTTCCTTCATGGTGCAGGCGCTGGGCGTAGCACATCCCCTCATAGAGAAGTTGTGATTCGAATTCCCTGTGGAGAAAAAATAAGCAGAGGAGCAAATTAAGGGAAAAGTGCAAATGATGTAAAGGATATGTGAATCATCTGGGTTGGCGATAGCAGGAGACTTCCTATCACTCACCCCCATTTCCTGTTTACTTCCATGGCTGGCAGGGGGAGGGGGAAAGGGTGCCAGCACACAACATCAATTCTGGCCAAAAACCAGAAATGACATCATTACCTCAGATTTAGGGGCAATGCTCTGGAATTTCCCATAACTTCTGTCCATGTCCCCAAGGTTGCCAGGGGGTTGCCAGTTGCCTCAGGCAACCCCAATACCCCCCCCCCAGCAAGTGCATAAGGTGGACCATGTATGTTGAACAAAAGGCACTCTACGGCAGTGGTCCTCAACCTTCTTAATGCCATGACCTTTTGATACAGTTCCTCATGTTGTGGTGACCCCCAACCCTAACATTTATCCATTTTACAGATGGAGAACACTGATCCAAAGAGTCTTAGGCGACCCCCTCTTCGACCCTCAAGGGGGTCCCAACCCATAGGTTGTGAACCACTGCTCTAGGGCAGTGGTGGTGAACCTTTGGCACTCCAGATGTTATGGACTACAATTCCCATCAGCCCCTGCCAGCATGACCAATTGGCTCTAGGGTGTCAAGTCCTGCATGTGGCCCACCTCTTGGGTGTTGTGGGGTAGTAGTAAAGTCACCCATTCTGGGTTGGGAAGTTCTCAGAGTTTTGGAGGTGGAGCTCAGGGAGAGCAGGGCTTGGGCTGGGAAAGACCTTGGCAGGATATTCATTCATTCATTCATTCATTCATTCATTCATTCATTCATTCATTCATTCATTTATTTATTTATTTAACTTATAGGCCGCCTCTTCCCCGAAGGGCTCGAGGCGGCTCACAAAATGGCTGTTCTCCGAGACAGCAACTCAAAACGACATAAAACTTAAACCTATTAAACCCATTAAAAACTTAAGCCGCAATTCACAAGAGTTGGTTAAAAACAGGCGCCCGATCTAAAGGCCAAAAAGAAAGGCACCACAGAGTCTGTCCTCCAAAGCAGCCATTTACTCAAGGGGACTTGATCTCCATTGTCTGGAGATTGGTTGTAATTCCTACAAAACTTCGACCTACACCCTTACACTGTGAGGTTGGCAATCCTAAATTGCTGCAGAAAGCAGGAACATGTTCTGCTTTTAATTGTTAGTCACCTTGGTGACCCTGATTGGACAAAAAGGTAAAATATACCTCCTGTAAATTGATAAAAAATAAACTGTACAGCAGAACAGCACAGATCTTAGAGGGCCAAACGGTTCATAACTGGTACTGGGACCAGTACCAACACCAACACCCCAGTCCCTTCCTTGAAGACAGCAGAAAAGAGTTTCTCTCAGCTCCCCCGGTTCATCTCTTTTCTCTGCTCCCCCTAACCCAGGTGACAAGTAATAGTGTAGGTCACTGCATGAGTAACACGGGCTCATACCACATCCATAGATATGGCCCTTAGCTCTACATGCATGATCTAGAGAACTAGTACCGATAGACACTCCTTCAAGGCTGATACAACTCTCTTCTGCTCCTGTGCAGGGGGTGTCAGTTTGGCCTTCACACAAGCTGCTGTTCTGGTTCTCACAGGCTGGACAATACATCCCATTCTTCCACGAACTCGTTGAAGGCACTGCAAGACAATGGGAGGCAGTTCTCATGGGCCTGAGGGCTGAAAACAGGCCTCTCATGTCGGGAGCCAAGTAAAATTCCTCACATTTGCCCCCAGTGCTGGCTGGTTTCCATATCCTGTCTCTCTGTCACAACTCTAGAAGGAACAAAAGGCTAGGAGATGTAGATGAAAACAGGCTTGATGGCTCCTGACATGTTCTGAGAAAGCAAATGGACTGGGAATCACTATGGAGGAGAAACTTGCCACCCCCAAGGATCTGGAGTCAGGGAAGTAGATTTAGCACGAGAATCCCCACTAGTTCAAACATATTTACTCCCTGCCATGGTTGCTTAAACCCACAGGCAAGCTTGCCATGTACATTTTGAATATTCTGACCTATCGATCCAAGGAGCGATGCTTGCCACGGTCTTCCTGCAGTTCCACCATTTGACCACCGGCAGAAGGTGGAGCACAGATTAAGTCCATGCCTGACAACCTCTCAGGTTACGAGTTCAAGGCCCGCTGTGGACTCAAGGGCCCAGTTCAACTTGGCTTGTGAACTCTAGACTAGAGATAGCGTCTTGCCCCTCCCTTGTCCTCAGAACCAGAGCCACCAGACTCCATCGGTACTCACCGCTTAGAGTCAGTTGGTCATTACAGCCACTTGTTGCGCAGCAGGCCAAGTTGCTCCGGACTTGCCTTCCAGGCATGACGCTCATGGTCAGGACTAATGGCGTACAGGAGCGTGGGGAAGTGCATCCTTTATAGACCCCGTCACTGCTTCCCCCTGGTGAGAAAATCTGAAAGTAATTCTCTCCTCCTTGAGATGGGAACCCATTTGCAGCCACTGCCTAAATCCAGTGATTTATGTTTTCACATTTTGTTTTGAAAATCCAGTGTAGAGGGGTCCCCTAAGCTTGAGTGGAGAAATGTGCTATGTTGTTAACTTGCAAAATGCAAAGCTTGACATTTTGGAATTTTATCGATGTATTTATTTATTTTAGAGAGAAGGCCATTGTTTTCTAAACGTTTCCTCAATCCGGCGGTGTCTGCTTTTGAAAATGCTATAAAATTCAAATTCGTGGGACAGACATTTATATTTTGCCGATCAGATTCTAGTGAAGTGACCTTTACTTGATTGAGGGAATTTGTTCTTCCTATTTGTTTTCATCTGAGCTGCATCGTATCTTCGAGACCGCATCACCCCATATGTCCCTGCACGGCCTCTCCGTTCAGCTGAGGCCAATTTATTGGTGGTCCCTGGCCCCTCAATGGTATTAGCCCAGGCATTGTAGCTCCTCCCACCTTGGGGGAACCCAGGGAGCCTTTACGGCTCTGGTCCCGGCCTGGTGGAACGCTCTTCCTCCAGCTGTCCGGGCCCTGCGGGACCTTGGTGAGTTCCGCAGGGCCTGTAAGACGGAGCTGTTCCGCCGGGCCTTTGGAAGAACTGGCCGCTGATGTGGTGCCCCCCTCCCTGTTTGGCCCTCGTTTGACCCTGACATCTGGCCATTTGTCATCTAACGAGACCACCATGCCTCCCTCTGGGGGGGTGGGGAGGGAATCTTAAAATTAGGATGCTGGATGCCATTTATGTTTTCATTTTTGATAATTATTGTTTAATTGCTGCTGCCTTTTAATGTTTTTAATTACTGTATTGTTGCTTTTATATGTTGTACACTGCCCAGAGCCCTTCGGGGATGGGCGGTATAAAAGCCTAATAAATAAATAAATAAATAAATAAATAAATAAATAAATAAATAAATAAATAAATAAATAAATAAAGGGGGATCCTTTGCCAACAAATGGGAATCGTTCAGATGTTAGTTCATGCAGATGGATATGTAAGTAGTAAGCTTTTTATGGGGAAGGCTATAGACTGAAATAATGCTTCCCAAATCTTTGATAGGGAAGGTGGTAATAGAAAGTGCCTTCAGATCACAGCCTTGAAGGGTTTTCAGGGCATTTAGAGGTGGGGCGTTGTGTGATTTCTGGGCTGTATGGCTGTGTTCTAGTAGCATTTTCTCCTGACGTTTCGCCAGCATCTGTGGCTGGCATCTTCAGTGGATCCTCTGAAGATGCCAGCCATAGATGCAGGCGAAATGTCAAGAGAGAATGCTACTAGAACATGACCATACAGCCCGGAAACCATGCAACACCCCAGTGATTCTGGCCATGAAAGCCTTCGGCGTTACATTTAGAAGTGGTTTGCCATTGCCTGACTCTGTGTAATAACCCTGAACTCAGAGGTGGGATCCAGCAGGCTCTCACCAGTTCCCCCGAGTGGGTTATTAATTATTTGTGTATGCTGAGAGGGGGTTACTAATTGGGTCTGCTTTTCCATTAGAAATTCCATTAAGTCCAAAAATCATAAAGTCCTGTTGTTTCCTATGTGGCTGGTTAGCGAAGGTAGAAAACGGGATAACAAGTTCCTTGTTTAAGGAAAGTATCCTTCTTTTGATTTCTAGAAACAAAATTAAGTATTTGAAAGTATTAAGTATTTGACAGGCAGTCCATTAGAGGAGAAGTATTTTATTAATTTTTATTTTATTAAACTTATGGAGCCGCCCTATCCCTGGCTGAAGGCCTGACTCAAAGTAGATTGTTTCTACTATTTGGCAGTAAGAGCGATGGGACTTCCCTATGCGAGGAGTTTAAATTATGGACAGAAAGATACCAGCTGGAAATTAGGAACTTTTTTTTTACAGTAAGAGTTTTTTTTACAGTAACTGAGAAATTATTAATGCCCCGCCCCTGGAATGTTCAGCCACGCCCCCATTGTGCTCCGCCCAGCCCCATTGGCGCTACGCCACTGTTTGAATCCCACCACCATGGGAACCTGTTACTAAAATTTTTGGATCCCACCACTGCCTGAACTCCCCTGATGGTCTCCCATCCAAGTACCCTGCTTAGCTTCTGAGATCTGATGAAATCTGGCTAGGCTAGGCCATTCAGGTCAGGGTGAAGAGGGAAGGTATCTTGGATGTTTGTGTATGCTCCTCAAAAAGTTTACATTGTGAAAGAGAATCATTCTTCAGTGGTGTCTACCCACTGTGTCTCTGCATGTGTCTCCATCAGCAGCTCATACAGTCTACCCTGAGAGCAAGTATTTTAGATCCACTGGGCCTTTTGTTGCTTAGCTATTTCTCACGGCCTGTGAGATGTTCTCTAGCAGTTTGAGTAGAATTGACCTGTCTCATTTTAGATCAGCAACATCCTACTAGACACAATGTGTAACAGACTTCTCCCTGTGATACACCTCTGAAGATGCCAGCCACAGATGCAGGCGAAACGTTAGGGCCGAGATCTACCAGACCACAGCCATACAGCCTGGAAAACCCACAACAACCAGTTGAATCCAGCCAGGAAAGCCTTCGACAATACATCCTGTGGAAGGTTTAGGTTTAAAAATATTAATGGACCCAGTCTGCCCATTGAGTGTTATGGCTACACAGGATTTACACTCATTCCTCTGATCTGAGATAAAAAGGCTATATACAAGAGGTCTTCAGTGAAGTTCCTGTTTGTGCCATGGCACCCACTGGCACCTTTCCTGGCACCTGCCAAGTGTTTTTAAAAAGTGGGTGGTGACAGATGGGTCTTTTATCCAGCAAGGCTTCTGATTGGTCATTGGAGATTTGATTGATTGGGCAGATTTTGGCATCAGCTGCCACTACAACACAAGGCTCTGAGTTGTGTGATGGAAGGTAAGCTGTGGCAGCCATTTTATGGCTGTGCCCACCACACTATGCCAGAGTTCCAAAGGCTCCCACAGGCTCAAAAAAGTTGGGAACCTCTGTCATATATACCATATTGAGAATGTTGAAAAGTTTAGGATCCTTGGTACCTACCACCAAAGGTGTCGCCCACCTCAAGAGAAACACAAATCATTCCTGCATCTGTACAATTCACTTTATGTTGGCAAGACTCCCCGAGATAACACGAAGCACACTCCATAGTGCTGTTGTCTCCTGGAAAGAAGGAGGAGGGAATTGAGAGGTTAGTGGGGTTTAGCACTGTTGCGGAAATGGAGGTGCAGGTCACAACCTGACCCCGCCGTGAGCCAGTGAGACCTCGGCCTCACAAGCATCCAAAAGGTCATTGGAAGGATACACTGGAAACCACACATATGGTCTTTTGCCCAGGAACCCCACAGCCAAATCTGTAGTCTGCCCCCCATCACTAAGATGAAGAACACTCACCGTGAACACTTGGAAGGAGGCTAAAGATCAGAACGAGGGGCATGATTGTTTCCATCTTTCTTTAGAGGAAATGTGGGTCACTCAAGGGGAAGATAACTGTCAGACAGACTGCAAAAAGAGACATTATTTTATTTATTTGATTTGTGCTCTTAGAGACAAGAGCTTGGCTTGCCACGCTCAAATATTGGCTGTGCATCTGTTTCAACCGCGATGCAGCCTCCTTGTCATATAAAGCCCTCAAGACTTCTTGTCACTCGGAATGGTGGGGCATTTTAGAAACAAAAAATTAACAAATTAGGCTATTCTTTGGATTATCTGGCCATGCTACCATCTAAAGAGACTTTCCAGCTTCTGAGGAGAAGGCTGTTTAACCAGGAACATCAGATCCTACTCGAAAAGGCTTCCAGGACTTGCTCTCCTTTAGCTCTAGGTATCACCTACACTGGTAATAAGGGGGCTCAATACCTGCACCAGATAACCGTGCCCAGGCTCCGTAGAGCAATGATGTTGGCCCGTTGCAATGCCCTTCCATCAGCCCTATCGACAGGGAGATTCACTGAAACCCCTTACCATTTAAGGCTATGCATATGCAACGGGAACAGTGTAGACTCTATAGATCATATTTTACTTTATTGTCCACTTTACACAGGACCCAGAGTCAAATACCTGTCACCTCTGCTACTCAAAAAAGAGTATGCATCTGACTTGCAAAAGATTACCTTTCTGTTGGACAACTCCAGTAGTGATGCAAACGATGCAGTCACCAAATTTTTGGATTTGTAAAACAGCGCTTTAGGAGCAAATCCTGAACATCAGCCTTCTCTACCTGTACATTTATTTTAGCTTCCCTCTACTTGGTTAAGTGGATCTGTGTATGTAATGTTGTTATGCCAATAAAGGTTCCTTGTTTGTTTGTGTTAATTTGATTTGTGCGCTATGTTCTTGATCCAGATCCCCATGCTGCCAACCTAAGAGATATAACCTTCGTTGTCCTTATTCAGAACCTTGGTCTATCAAAGTCAGTATTATCTACTCTGGTTGGCAGCAGCCCCCTGCAAAAGACTCTGCAAATCAGCTGATCCTTTGAACTGGAGGTGCTAAGGATTGAACCCGGGACCTTCTGAAAGCAAAACAGATGTTTGACCACCAAGCCACAACTTCTTCCTGAGAGATCTACATAAGGTTCTCCAATGAAGATGGATAGGGCTGCCCACTATGGAGGACAGTCTCCTTTTTCTCCTGCCCACAGCCTGCAGGCTCCCATGGCTGTTCAGTAGAGCAGCAAGAACAAAATGAGGGGAGGGACCAGCATAATATGACACTCTAGGAATTTTCCAAAACTCTGTGGTGAAAACCATAAAGATTTTGGGGGATTCCTAGAGCATCACACAATTCCAATATCAGTAATCCCTGTTTTTCTCCCCTCTCCCAGTGCTTCCTAAATGGGGCTTGACAGACAAGGAGCTGGAGAATGGCTGGCTTGCAATACACACACATCCAGGTATTTTGTAACAGAAGCCACATGAAAACCTAGGTGCAGCAGTGGTGTAGTGGCTAAGAGCAGGTGCACTCTGATCTGAAGGAACCGGGTTTGATTCCCCGCTCTGCTGCTTGAGTTGTTGAGGCTTTTCTGGGGAATTCAGATTAGCCTATGCAAACACACATGCCAGCTGGGCGACCTTGGGCTAGTCACAGCTTTCTGGAGCTGTCTCAGCCCCACCTACCTCACAGGGTGTTTGTTGTGAGGGGGGAAGGGCAAGGAGATTGTAAGCCCCTTCGAGTCTCCTGCGGGAGAGAAAGGGGGGATATAAATCCAAACTCTTCTTCTTCTTCTTCTTCTTCTTCTTCTTCTTCTTCTTCTTCTTCTTCTTCTTCTTCTTCTTCTTCTTCTTCTAAATGTGTATCATCAAACAATGTATTTACTTCCCTAATGACTATGCATTAAAAAAATTGAATTGTTACTCTGTTCATTACACCTCTAGTTCTGTCACTATTTTCCCTAGTGAGGTATGCTCAACTGAACTTGCAGCTTGACTTCCTTCATTATGATGAAGAGGCAATGCCATTTTCACTGTGAAAATGTCAACATGTCTACATTCACCCATTGTGTGGCGTTTGGGGAGAGTAGGGTTAGGTCCTAACTCTGCATCCTGTGTACGCCGTGTTCAGGATGTAGACTAGTTCCCAGGCTGCTGTTTCATTGTAATAGCCCTTGCCCCACGAGTCTCAGCCATGCTGGGTGGTACGATCCCGTACTGGGCTTGCCCTGATGGCACTGACTACTATTCGTCAAAAAGAACAAATGTTATGCACAATATCTCACAAATCTCAAGGAAGCACACCTAAGGAAATCATTCACTTCCCGGAGATATCAGACGTTTAAATCAGAACAATCACTGGGGAGATATGCTAAAACACCAAAAGAGCTACGTGTATGCAGACGTAGTTTAAATCAGAGTGACGACATAATACACTACACACTTCATTGCCCGTTTTACTCTGCTATTCGCGACAAATATATCAATGATATCCTGTCAGGCCTGACAGGTAGTGAGGAAGAGAAAGTTTGCTTTCTGATGGCAGACGTGTATGCTGAGGTTACATTCAAAGTAGCGATAGTCATGTTTTTAGCAGCGAAAATCAGAGAACGTTTAACTGATGTTCAAAACATGCAAGCTAAGTTGTAATAAAGGTGGTTAGAAAACCTTTATAATTACAGTCAGATCCTGCTATGAGTAAATATATGATACTTGCTTCGGTAACTTAACACTATTAGAACTGTAATGCTTCTACACTCTAAAGCTTGAAAAAATCCTCACAATGGCCCCTTCCGCACATGCAAAATAATGCATTTTCAAACCACTTTCACAACTGTTTGCAAGTGGATTTTGCTATTTTGCACAGCTTCAAAGAGCACTGAAAGCAGTTTGAAAGTGCATTATTCTGCATGTGCAGAATGAGCCAATGTGTTTTATATTTTTGTAAACTGTGGGGAGTAGGTCTTTGGTTGAAGTATCTGTTTATGTGTGTATAGCCTATGCCTAATAAACAATGAATTGAATTGAATTGATACTATTCACCACAAGCAAGCAGTGTAGAGATTGTGAGTTGCGTCATTTCCTACGGCCAAGATCATAATGCAGGCAAAACGATTTTAAAATCATTCCACATCAAAACATAGCACATTCCTACCAAGTCGCTTTTCACAAGTTTCCTTTTCCTGTTTGTTTGTTTTTGTTGTTGTTCTGACACTTGCTTGTGTTTGGAATTTCCCAAGAAAGCCTTTGGTTATTTCATCATGCTACCAGCACCATCCAGGCCCAAACAGAAGATTTTGGGTATGCTCAAAGGCTAGCCAATAGCTTCTCCTCTAGATTTCTAAACCTTGCTTTTCTTGAGAGTATACTCCTGTCTACACCCTCCTGGACACAATTGAATACCTTGATTATCCCTGAATTGTGCAAGAGATTATATGATAACCATGAGAGCCAGCATAGTATAGTGGTTAAGAACAGGAAGACTCTAATCTGGAGACCTGGGTTTGATTCCCCACTCCTCCACATGAGCAGCAGACTCTTATCTGGTGAACCAGATTTGTTCCCCCACTCCTACATTCCTGTTGGGTGACCTTGGGCCAGTCACATTTCTCTCTGAACTCTTTCAGTCCCACCAACCTCCCAAGGTGTCTGTTGTGGGGAAAGGAAGGGAAAGGAGCTTGTAAGCCCCTTTGAGTTTCTTTACAGGAGAGAAAGGTGGGGCATAAATCCAAACTCTTCCTCTCCTCCTTCTTCCCGTTATTCTTATTCTGGGTGCAAAGAAAGAACTAGCAGCAGTTTAAACCTCACCAAAAAGATAGTTTGAGCAAGACAGAACTACGGCGGCAGCTTTGAAATCTGTCTCATGCAAAAGTTCAAAGTGCACGTTGAGGTCTTTATGTGGGTGAGATCTGATCAGAACTAACAAGAAGTTTCTGAAAAACAGCCAAGTGTCTGTGTGACTCCTCACTTCTTACAAAAAAAATGGGTACAAAGCAGAAGGACAGTTGCCCGTTATATATTGATGTCAAACATTTACAGAGAACTCAGGATTTGCAAGTATTTGGTGCAATTTTGCAACAGGCATCTGACACCGAAAAATGTTGCCCGACATAACTAGGGCTGACATAACAGTAGAATATATTAAATTGTATATTCACTTTATTCATTTTCTGAGCTAATCCATGCATATCGTTTCGCAAACTTTGAGAGATCAGTGTCAAAATCTGGATTTTTGAGATCTGAACAGCTGGCGTAGTGAAATGCTGCAAAATTCTGTTTCAGTTCTATGTAGAAGAAGAAGAAGAAGAAGAAGAAGAAGAAGAAGAAGAAGAAGAAGAAGAAGAAGAAGAAGAAGAAGAAGAAGAAGAGTTTGGATTTATATCCCCCCTTTCTCTCCTGCAGGAGACTCAAAGGGGCTTACAATCTCCTTGCCCTTCCCCCCTCACAACAAACACCCTGTGAGGTAGGTGGGGCTGAGAGAGCTCCGGAAAGCTGTGACTAGCCCAAGGTCACCCAGCTGGCGTGTGTGGGAGTGCACAGGCTAATCTGAATTCCCCAAATAAGCCTCCACAGCTCAGGCGGCATAGCTGGGAATCAAACCCGGTTCCTCCAGATTAGATATACGAGCTCTTAACCTCCTATGCCACTGCTGCTCCAGTAAGTAAGTAAGCATCTGATGTTGCCATTTGGAAACACCGCCATTGACAGATACTAAGAAGACCCAAATAACAGAAGCCCCAATGCCGGCTTACCTGTTCGCCAAGTTCCCCAAAGTCCATCCCAGCCTTTCCTTTGAAACAGAGATCAGTCAGGCACAATGCTCTCCCTCTCTGTCCTTTTATACACCTGATAGATGATTTACGTAGACTGGGAAATAGCTGATAACACCTGGCAGTTCCTTAATAGTGCAGATATTGGAAATTAGGGAGGGCACACACCAGTCTCACAGCTTTGCTTCCACTCTCACCAGCAGCCCTTTCATGGCAATGATTTCAGACAAAGACAGTGAATTAGAAGCACTGCATTTTCATATAATAAGGTGGCCAATCTACTTCCAAGTCAAGGTCTCATACTGTGTTATGGGAACACCAGTCGGAGATATCACTCCGCTTAACTAGGAATAATTTATATGCAGAAGAAAAGTCTAGGAGATCCGGGAGGAGCTTAAGATGGTACATATATTCTGTCTTGTCATCTGGGCTTAGTTCCTTTTAGCTCCAGCCCCTCATTTTAGAGTAGGGCTGCCAGCTCCAGAGTGGGAAAAACCTGGAGATTTTAAGGGCAGAGCTTGAGAAGGCAGGGTTTGGAAAGAGGAAGGACATCAATCGGGTATAATGCCATAGGGTTCACCTTCCAAAACAGCCATTTTTTTCAGGGAAACTCTGAGGATCTCTGTTTCCTGGAGATCAATTTTAATAGTAGGACAGTGGTTCTCAACCTTCCTAATGTCGCGACCCTTTAATACAGTTCCTCAGGTTGTGGTGACCCCCAACCCTAGCATTTATCCATTTTACAGATGGAGAACACTGATGCAGAGAGTCTTAGGCGACCCCTGTGAAAGGATCGTTCGATTCCCAAAGAGGTCCCGACCCCCAGGTTGAGAACCACTGTAGTAGATCTCCATCCACAACCTGGAGGTTAGCAATCTTGTTTTAGAGTGTAAAAAGTGCTCTAAGTCCCCATCTCTGGGTTCCAGTACGAGGAGATCGCGTACATTTATTTGACCCTCGTGCATCACATACAAGGTTGCCAATTGTTGATTTCCAAAGAACCCAGCTGAGAATTAGAAGTGGAATTTTGGTGGTTCAAAGCTGGGCCCAGGCTGGAATGGCATTTAATAGACCAGACAGGAAGCCTGAAACACTCTGGGAATTACAGAACGTTTTTAATGGACTTTAAAGTGTGTAGCCCAGTTTAGAGAGAGGGAGGGGAGGCGGCATGGTATAGCCTGATCTCATCAGATCTAAGAAGCCTAAGCAGGGTCAGTACTTAGATGGGAGACCATCAAGGAAGATTCTGCAGAGGGAGGTAATGGCAAACCACCTCTGATTCTCACTTGCCTTGAAAGCCCCTTACTGAGGTCTTTATAAGTCAGGTTTGACTTGACAGCAGTTTACACACACATAAATCTGTTCAGAATTGCACTGAGAAGTCCTGTCTTGTGTAATGTTGGTTCTGGCAGGTCAAAGATGGAAAGTGACCGACAGAGTTATTTATGTATCAGGTCCACAATAATATTTTTTTTACCCATCTTTTCAAGTCTGGATTGCTTGGTAGTGGAAGCTGCCATCAAGTCACAGCTGATGTATGGAAATCCCTCAGGGTGTTAAAGGCAAGTGATGAACACAGGTGGTTTGGTCTGTCCTGGCCCTACATAGCAACCTGAGACTTCCTTGGTGGTCTCCCATCCAAGCATCAACCTGAGCCAATCCTGCTTAGCTTGGGCTAACCTGAGCCATCCAGGTCCAAGCCAAGATAGCTTTTAAAAGCAAATACAGATATTAACTACTATGATTAAAAAGGTGTTTGGGGAGGGGGGTTTTCAGTGGTGAGGCCGGGTACATCATCATCATCATCATCATCATCATCATCATCATCATCATCATCATCATCATCATCATCATCAACAACAACAACAGCAACAGCAACAGCAACAGCAACAACAGCAACAGCAGCAGCAACAACAACAACAACAACAACAACAACAACAACAACAACAACAACAACAATAATAATAATAATAATAATAATAATAATAATAATAATAATAATAATAATAATAATAATAATAATAATAATAATAATAATAATAATTCGATTTGGTAACCCACCCTATCCCCGAAGGGCTCAGGGCAGTGTACAAACGTAACAACAATATAATTAAGAAGAATACAAATCGAATTATCCCAATAAAAACAATAAAAACAGTAGCCAGGTGGGAGGAGGAAAGAGGCAGGTGGCCCACCCACCCTAGCGGAGGAAGGGGGAAGGGGGAAGGAGGAGGGAAGAGGGAAGAGGGAGGGGTGGCATGCAAAGGGAGGGACGGGTGGCATGCAAGGGAGGGGAGGGAGGGGGACTGGCATTTGGACACAGTCCACCCTCCCTAGCGGAGGAAGGGGGAGGGTGGCATGCAAGGGAAAGGGAGTGAGGGGGAGTGAGGGGTGGCATGCAAGGAAGGGGAGGCATACAAGGGAGGGGAGTAAGTGAGTTAGGGGGGCATGCAACGGAGGGGAGGGAGGGGAGGGAGGGGGAGGGGGCTGGTCACTTTCTCTTCTCTTTCTGGCCTTGAGAATATTAGCTGTTTACTGAGGGGCACAAGAGGCATATCTAGAGTGGATCGAGCAAGGCACATACCCTGGCTGCCATCCCTTAAAGGGTGCGCCCTCCCATGGGCCTCACAGTCTCTGAGTGGCCACCGTTGAACTGCACCCACCCTAAACAACATGTTAAGTTTGGGGATGGGGGCAGTGGTGGGATTCAAATACTTTAACTGGTTGTTTACAATTACCATTTTAACGAAGTGGCGCGAACCTGCTAAATCCCACCATTGACGTGGTGTACAGTTGAACACTAAACCTGGCCAGACTGAGCTCAGCATTCAACTAGGCTTGCCGTATTCCCAAACTCCACATGGAGTTTGGGGCTGGGAACACCTGTTCAGAGTTGAGCTAAGCCTGGGCTAGGTCAAGCTTTAGATTGCAGGCCTGCAATTTGAAGCTTGACCTGGGCAAGCGGAGCCCAGCATTGAACGGCATGTCAGCCCCAAACTCCATGTGGAGCTGGGAGGGGGGAGGCGAGTCAGCAGTGCTTACTGTGGGTGCTGTCATGCAGATTCACGCCTGAGGGGCACAGGATATAATTGGAGTAGCTCTGCCCTCTTCCTCCACTTCTAGGATTACTCTAGATATCTAAAACTCCTTCCTCCCATTTGCTGGGAACTTTCCTTCTGCTGTCATTAGGGTGAAAACAATATAGCCTGTCATAAATCATTGGAGCGACAGGTGGCCTCAAAGAGACCCAGCAGTAGCTACTGTGCTGTGGGATCAGTAAACAGAATGAAGGGGAACTTAAATGATATCTTTATAGCCTCCCTTGTGTTGCAAGTCTGTGCGATCTGATTTATACCGCCCACAGAAACAGTCTCCCGGGTTACGCAGACTGTGGAGACAAAGAACAGTAGAATGTCTGTCAGCTTCATGCTCAATCTCACAGTACATCTCATGATGGAACTTCCCATAACTGGATCCCCAGACATTTATGTTAGCTGCAAAAGAAATTGTGGGAGAGGGGGTCTGGATTAGGACCATGACAATGGGGAAGAGGGGTTAACTCTTGCTCTCTGATGTTTCCCTGATCTCCAATGAATCCTCTCCCAAGTTTCATGATACCCAAGAAGGGGGAAAAAGACAATCACCTAGATGGTCCCTGTCTTTTTCCTCTCCTGAGCGTAAAGCAAGCCAGGAGAGACTATCTGACTGGGAAATGCTAGAGGAGCAGAGCTAGTTCTCCCTTCCCTTGTGCTATGGCCCCAATCCAACATGGTGTAGTAGTCTCTGTTGCCTGGAGAGCAGTGGACTCTAATCTGGAGAACTGGGTTTGATTTCCCACCTCCTCCACATGAGCAGCGGACTCTTGTCTGGTGAACTGGATTCGTTTCCCCCTTCTATACAATGAAGCCTGCTGGGCAACCTTGGGCTAGTCCCAGTTCTCTCAGAACTCTCTCAGCCTCACTTACCTCACGAGGGTGTCTGTTGTGGGGAGAGATAAGGAAAGGAATTTGTAAACTGCTTTGAGACTCTTTTTTTGGTCGAGAAAAGCAGGATATAAATCCAAACTCCTCCTCCTCCTCCTTCTTCTTGTTGTTGTTGTTGTTCTTCATCATCATCATCATCATCCCCTTCCCACAGGCCTGCTTTTTGCAAGTACAATGCATGTCTTTGGATCTAGTTAAGGATGCACAGCACAGTCAGTGCTTTGATCCACAATAATATCTGGCCAGCCACTGCTGGAAAGAAAATGAATGCCTCACTGAAAGCCAATCCAGGGCCAACGCAGTGTAAATTATTAGGGCTGGGGAGATCCAGTTTTAAACCTTTTCTCTGCCATGAATCCCACTGGGTGACCTTAGGCAACACTTACTGTTACTCTCAGCTTAACCAATTTCATAGAGTTGGTGTAAATATAGGTGGAGAAGAGAACTATGGCCCCAAGCTTCTTGAAGGAAGCAAGGGGTTCAAAAATTAATTGATGGCGATTTGGGACCATCCCAAAAGATATTGCATATGTTTTGACAGAGAGGCCATTGGGATCGAAGTTTCTCAGCTTTCACTTCCAGCATTTAGAAACCACCACAGACCTTCTAAAATGATGAAGAGGAAACTTAGGAGAGGAAATGTATATGTAGAGTGTTACCCAGCTTTACAGTTATGAACTATATTTTTTATAGAGCAATGGGGAATTACTCGACGGCAGTATGAGAGGCAGGCTGGGAGGTGATCTTTTTAGACTATGTATACCAGAAACGGCTTGAAACGTATCTGCAGAGAATTCACAAAAGACCAAATTGCAGTTTAAATATTTTTATATAAATTTTGTTTCTATTAAGCCAATCACACGCCGCTGCCGTCTCGCAGGAAGGTTGCCCCTGAGTAGAGCCTCATCTTTCAGCACTTTTTATCTTCCAGCACTCCCTTTTAATCCAAAATTGTTTTACTAACTTGAATTGTTTTATTATACAAGCACAAAGTCTGTTAATGCTAGCTACATGCCAGCTCCATTCAATTTGATTGGGCTTCGTGGTAATCTTGAGTCTCCTTTGAAACTTTAAAACCTGTTATCCCTTTAGCTTTACTACTGGTTTTAGTCTTTAGTTATAGTGCATCTTAATTCTTTTAATACCTTTATTATAAGCATGACACCGTTGCATCCCACCGTTAGGATCTCGGTGATCTGAGTCCTTTTAATATTTCTTAAACTGCTTTTCAAAAGTGAAAGTTTTTCTTAGCAACTCTAGCTTAGCTAATTGTTTCCTATTGTTTTATTGCATTTTATTGCCCTTTCTGGCTTATGTAGAATCTTCTGGAGTCTGAAGGGTTGTATGGAGGGAAAGTTTTTAACTAATCAATCAATTCAAGGAGCCCAACTTCAAAAAATGTAGCAACAGTTTGTTTTAAATCTGTTCTAATCCATTGACAGAATATAAGTGCTAGGAAAGTAAATCAGCGCGATACAGAGTGATGCAAGCACCTGGCCTGTCCAAAAACCACTAAAAATAAACACCTACTTTGCCACGAGAGACTCTTCTGAGGATTGCTTTCATCATATTGGAGTTCTGACTGCCAATCAGTTTGCCCTGCTGAGTCATCCAGAGACTGAAGAGCAGAACGCACAGTCATCCGAAGCAAATGAGCACTTTGAATCTACTGAAAACAGCACCCCTACTGATGACCAACTAAGCCCTGAAACTCCCTTATCTCAACTTAACCACAGTAGGACTAGTAAATGCAAAGAAGTTAAGCAATCATACAGTAAGAAGTCAAGGCACATGCACACAGTTCCTAGTATATATAGATATGGTGAAAAAAAGATAGGTGGGATGTGATATGCAGGGAGTTGGGGAAGCTGGGACCATAATGCTACTCTTAAATTCAGCTGAAGAAGATCTTGTAGAAGGCAAGGATTCAAATGACCAGCATCTGAATCCAGGCGAAGGATGATATCGAGCCCTTCGGGGAAGAGGCGGCCTATAAATCTAAAATATAAATAAATAAATAAATAAATAAATATCCCAGTCTCAAACCAAACTGTAGATCACGAGAAAGAAAAGGCTAGCATTGAAAGCAACGACCTTAAGGTGCAAAATTTTGATAGGGTGGATTGCTGGTTTGGTGGGAACTTCAAGCTTAGGTTTTGTTTTACTTTGAATTTCTATGCTGGACTTGCTGGCTTGAGCTAATCAAAAGCTCATCTATTGTTCTAAGTACCTGGGACAATGGAGTCAATTGCTCTTAGATTGAATCAGGAAGCACAGAATGGCTTTATGCAGAGGTAACTCTTTGGAGCCTCCAATTTAAGTTATTCAAATTTGGCTATTGAGGCATCAGATTAGGGAAGGGATTTATTGGTTTTAGGAAATTGCATCAATAGGCTGAGGAAAAATGCAGGGAGAAAGCAATTTGAGTCATGCCTTTCTCGTAAGCATGGCATCAGAGAGCTTCCAAAAACAGCTTAGCGAGGTGTGATGTTCAGGAGATGTGCAGATTCCATTATGTCAATGAAGTATTCTGGTAGGGTAAGATAATCAAAGATGCATGTCCTTGTTATGAGACGCCCAGATAATAGCCTGGAGTAACTCATAGATTAACTTTCTGAAAACAGGCTGCTTTGCCTTAGATTTGCTCTTGGCTGGGACACTCTGCTATCCACCCATACATGGAAACTGGCATTTTGCAGCACATAGTATGAGAAATAATATGAACTTCAATATTTTATAAGGGAGGGGATGAAGGCCAGGGTTACAAGAGTCATCAATGGCGTGACTCAAAGCAGGTCAATGTAAGCTCTCACCCCAGTGTATTGTAACAGACAATCTGGTATGAGCCCCCATTAAAGTTTCTTTCTTTTCCTATGCAATAATATAATCAGTGCTCAAATGACGTTTTACTCCATAGACAATCACTGGCACTCGCATTCTGTATGTAATTTGGTCAGCAAGAGATCAAGGAGCTTATCTTTAGTTTGTAAAGATCAGCAGGGTTAGGGTCAAACCAGAAAGAAATGCTAGAAGTTAGGACCCCAAACATGTTCGTTATGGAAAAATAGCAGCTGTGGACACCTGCCATTCTGATTTGAGCCACGCTGCATGGTGGGTTTTTTATCCTTTTCTCTCCATACCATTTCCTGGATCTCAAATACACCTTCAATGTTGCTGATTGCCTCATGGGGGAAAACACATGAATACATGAAGCTGCTGTATGTATGATGTTTGTATGATGGTGCATTATGCATGCATGATGGATGGGCATTTCTTAATTGTGAGATCTTGAAGGCACAATTTCAAACAGTTCTAAAGAAGAGGAAAAATTGGAGGTGTTTAAGGAAACCAGGATGGATGAGCTGAGATTTAAAAGGGGCATGTACAAGAAATGGGAAAAGGGGGAAATCACCAAGGAGGAATTCAAATAAATAGCCAGCACATACGGGGAGAAAGTCATGAAAGCTAAAGCTCAGATTGAGTTCAGGCTTGCCTCATATATTCAAAACAATAAAAAAAGGCTTGTTTGGTTATGTCCATAGCAAAAGAAATAAAAGGGATACAATAGGGTCACTGCATGGAGAAGAGGGCAAAATACTAACAGGGGAGGGAGAAAAAGGCAGAACTACTCAACACCTTTTTTGTCTCCATCTTTTCCTAAAAGGAAAATAGTGCTCACTGCTCAGTCAGGGGGAGATGGAACAGAAGATACAGTAGGGGAAATTCAGCACAGAATAAATAAAGAGGTAGTATAAGAATACTTGACGACTTTAAATGAATTCAGATCTCTAATCTGATGAACTACATCCAGGGTATTAAAAGAACTGGCAGAAGTAATCTCAGAACAACTTGCTATAGAACTCCTGGGAAACAAGGAGAAGTCCCAGCATACTGGAGGAGGACTAATGGTGTCCTCATCCAAAAAAAGGGAAAAAAGAGGACCCAATTACTGCTCAGTCAGCCTGACATCAATATCAGGAAAGATTCCAGAGCAGATCATTAAACAGACAATCTAAGAACTTACCGTGTTTCTCCGAAAATAAGACAGTGTCTTATATTAATTTTTGCTCCCAAAGATGCGCTATGTCTTATTTTCAGGGGATGTATTATTTTTCTACTCCACAGCTGCATGCTCTGATGTTCTGTTCGACGGGCATGCTTCCAAACAAAAAAACTTTAAGGCTAAGCCTTTTACTTTTGGGGGACGCTTTTATATTTAGCACTTTCAGCAAAACTTCTATGCTACCGTTGTTTCCCGTAAAATAAGACAGTGTCTTATATTAATTTTGTCTCCAAAGATGCTTAAGGTTCATTTTCAGGGGATGTCTTATTTTTCTCCGCCCACAGCTGCATGCTCTGTGTTCTGTTCGACGGGCATGCTTCCAAACAAAAACTTTGCTATGTCTTACTTTTGGGGGACGCTTTATATTTAGCACTTCAGCAAAACTTCTGCTACCGTGTTTCCCCGAAAATAAGACAGTGTCTTATATTAATTTTTGCTCCCAAAGATGCACTATGTCTTATTTTCAGGAGATGTCTAATTTTTCCGCTCCACAGCTGCATGCTCTGGTGTTCTGTTCGACAGGCATGCTTCCAAACAAAAACTTTGCTACGTCTTACTTTCGGGGGATGCTTTATAATTAGCACTTCAGCAAAACATCTGCTACGTCTTATTCTCAGGGGATGTCTTATTTTCGGAGAAACAGGGTAGAAGGGAATACTGTGATCACCAAAAGTCAACATGGGTTTCTCAAAAACAATTATGCCAGACTAATCCTCTCTCTCTCTCTCTCTCTCTCTCTCTCTCTCTCTCTGGAAAGAGTGACAAGTTTGGAAGATGAAGGGAATATTGTGGATATAGGATACTTTGACTTCAGGAAGGCCTTGACAAGGTACCCCATGATATTCTTGCAAGCAAGGTGGTAAAATGTGGGCTAGACAATGCTACTGTTCTGGGGTTTTGTAATGGGTTGACTGACTGAACCCAAAGGGTGCTTGTAACTGGCTCATCTCCATCCTGGAGAGAAGTGACTAGTGAGTTGCCACAGGGTTCTGTTCTGGGCCTGGTGCTCTTCATTTTTTAAAAATTAATGACTTGGATGATGGAATAGAGGGCATGCTCATCAAATTTGCAGATGACACCAAAATAGGAAGGGCAGCCAGAGGACAGGGTCAGAATTCAAAATGACCTGAACAGATTAGAGAGCTGGGCCAAAACGAACAAAATGAATTTCAACAGAGATAAATGTAAGATACTACGCATAGGCAGAAAAAAAATGAAATGCACAGATATACGATGGGTGACACCTGGTTTGACAACAGGACACGTGAAAGGGATCTGGGAGTCTTAGTAGATCACAAACCGAACATGGCTCAGCAGTGTGATGTAACAGCCAAGAAAGCCAATGCAATTCTGGGCTGCATCAATCAGACAGTAGTGTCTAGATCAAGGGTTTGAAAATTCCATCATAGATCCTTCTGGTATGTCCCTCATCAAGGTTCTCATGGGATCCTGGGCCTGATAGTATTTAGCAAACTCTTTGGACATTTTGGACCTTGATGTGTGGAGACTGCTACATTTTAACGCACGGTTTTGAAATGCTAGCACTAATAATTGTGTATTTGGCCCTTTCCGGGAAGTTTTTAACTTTCTGCCTTGAGGATAACTGTGCCAATCTCTTTTTTTCTCTTTAAACCTGCCGTTTCCATATTGCTTTTGCTCTTCTTGGTAGCCACTGTGACTGGGAGCCTTATTCATTCTGAGTTTTCTACAAACGATTTGATTTCTACACCTTTTTAATACGGTACTTTCTCTACTGCGTAGAATTCCTTTTGATCATCATAAAACCAGAGTCAGATCTACACTTTTTTTTGAGAGGGGGCAAAAGTACAAAATACTGCCCCCCATATATTATCTACATTTTTTCTTTGTGTGTATAATTAACAACTCTTTTAAATGCCAGAATAGATTATGTTGACCACTATGAACTGTTAATGAATAATTTTTTTAAAATTTTTATAACATCTGTGGATAACATTATAACATTCTTCTTTTTATAACATCTGTGGATCCTACAATCGCCTCCCCTTCCTTCTTTTCTTTTTTGGGGATCCAAGTTAGTAGGGACTTTCATCTATATATTTGACTGATCACTGCTCTTAATGGGGTGATTTTAACATTGATAGAGCCACTGCTTAATGTTTATTTAATCCCACTTGATATTACTGATTTTATTGTGTGCTCTATTTCTATGTTTTGTTCACCGCCCCAAGCCCTTCGGGGGAGGGTGGTTTATAAATACAATTAATAATAATAATAATAATAATAATAATAATAATAATAATAATAATAATAATAATAATAATAATAATAATAATAATAACACTTTTACATTGCTTTAACTATCTGTAATATCTGAATGTTCCCTCAACACCTCTACATACATAAAAAAACCAATGCAAGAAGAAAATTTTTCAGCTTAGCTTTCTCTAGGACATTTTTGTTTAAATTGAACACTGTCCGGGGACGGCGCCAGCCACAGCCCCGGATTTTCCCAGCCCCTAGCCCGTGCCTTTGAATGCTGCTGCAGCCTCCCCCGCATGCTGCCATTCTCCCCCTCCACTCACCAAGACAGCGCAGGACAAAAGTGCCAGGTCATTGAGAGCTGATAGGGCAGGCCCATCTCCAGGGAGGAGGGCGGAATGGCTGGAGGAACCAGCAGCCTTCAAGAGCAGGAAGCAATGGAGCTGTAAGGCTCTCCTTGCCAGGCCTGGCATCCAGGCCTGACACCGACGGGATAGTCACATCTGCCTAACTATGGCCCCTTCCGCACACGCAAAATAATGGGTGCTTGTCCAACCACTTCTCACAACTGCCTGCAAAGCGGATTTTTTTTCATTCCGCACGAGCTTCAAAAAAGAGCACTGCCAGTTCTGCCCAGAAAGTGCCGTAAAGCGGAATGAGCCTATATGAGGGGAGATAGAGACCCTCACCCTTCTAGGGCTTAAGAAGGAAGGCGGGGCTGAGGCCCAAGCAGCCACCCAGGAACATGCCTCTTTTAAAAATGTCCCCCAGATGACTTATTTGAGCTGTGCGGGAATGGCCATTGTTCTGCTGTGTGCATTTCAGATTTGTTCGGTTCCATGACGTGGTACATACTCATCGGGCTTCCATCTTCTCTGTAACTATAACCGACATAATGGTTTTATTTGAGTCAATACTAAGCTTTAATGCAACAGTTTCCAATGATTCTCCTCCTTCCCTTGGAAAGGTACTTTTATACATCCTCTAAAGCAAATAGCTCCCTCAATAAACCAGAGCTATGGTGCTTTATAGAGTTATATTTGCCTTCTCTCCTCCCAAGGAGTTTAGAGTCTCAATAATGGAGGAAATGTCAGAGGGAGAAAAGAGAAAGGAATAACAAGAAGGACAAATAAGAGAAAGGAGGAAGGGAAGAGAAGGATGAACAAGAGAAATGGGTGACAAAGAATGAATGCTAATCTAACCCTTTGGCATGTCTATTTTTACTTCCTCTGTCCTGTTTTCATGGTTGTTTGCAAGTATCCCCATCTGAGGCATAGCAAGGGGGAAAGATCCTGGCACACTGGTGCGTCCTCCACCCCCGTCCCGCCCTGGAACACCTCCGTCCCACCCCAGAACACTCCTGGAATGCCCCTGCCATGCCCCTGGAATGTCCTCCCCACACCCCCACAGGGGCGCGCGTCCGGTGCGGCGCGCGCACCCCGGCCCCCTTGGAGCTACCTCTGATCCCCATAGATATCCCAGGGCCCTGGATCTCTAAAGGAAAAAAGGTGACCCTATCAGTTGAAGTTCCTGATCTCAGAAGGAACTTTCAGCTTGTCCTGTTCTAGTCATGGGCAACTTGTCAATAGAGGGAATGTCTACTTTTTTGCACAACTTCTCTTGCTATTTAGAGATCTGTGGATCAGGCCTTTCTCATAACACTGCCTTGGGGCAGAGGCGTACTTCCCATTGGGCAAAGTGGGCAGTTGCCCAGGGCGCCACCTTGTGTGGGGCGCCAAAAATGCAGGTGGGATTTTTTTTGAATTTTCAGTGTTTTTCTGTTTTTGGCCTGCAGGGGGCGCAGTTTTTAGGCTAGCAGGACCCAAATTTCAGGGTTTTTTCAGGAGACTATCATAATGATATCACCCAGGATTGGTGAGGTTTGGCTTAGGGAGTCCAAAGTTATGGATTCCCATAGGGAGTGTCCCCATCCCCCTTTGTTTCCAATGGGAGCTAATAGGAGATGGGGGCTACACCTTTGAGGGTCCATAACTTTGGACCCCCTGAACCAAACTTCACCAAACCTGGGTGGTATCATCATCAGGGGCTCATGAAGATACTGTGAAATTTTGGTGCTGCTATCTTAATAATTGCACCCCTGACAGCAGGCACACCCTAAATTTCCCCAGATTCTCTTTTTAAATCCACCCCCTTCCTGCCAATGCTTGTTTTCTTTCTTTCTTTTATTCTTTCAATGCCTAATAAAGGTTATTGTTGTTGTTGTTGGGGGGGACATCAAACTCAGATTTTGCCCAGGGCTCCAGTTTGCCTAGGTACGCCACTGCCTTGGGGAATGGTGAAATTGACTTCTTCGAGGAGCAGGATCTTTCGGTAACGAGTCAGCCAATAACCACCCTCTGTGATGTCTGGTTCGACTCTACCAAAATCTACACATGTAAGGGACAGATAGAGATAATTCTCCTTCAACAAACATTTGGATGCTTTTGTGAGAAAAGTCAGCGAAACCAAATGCACGTCTGCAGTCTTCCAGCCTGCCTCTTTGGCTGCGGACTGCATTTCTTAATGCTTCTCACTGTTGATGTTTTCAGCAAACATTTTTGTGGCTGTGATTTTCTCCTTGAGGAAGTACGCTGTTCTGAAAGACTGATTAAAGACTTTTTTCCTGCCCCACTAGTTTACAACATATTTTGCCACTCAATGCTGCTTTTTTCTTTGAATCCCACGCTTCTTTTCCTCCATTCGGTTCCAGAAATCTTTTTCCAAGCACTTTAATTATGTTTTTGTTTCAGTCTATTTCCAAGCCAGCTTCCCTTAAGCATGTGAACATGTTGAAATGGTCTTTATTTTTCTGCCCCACCAAACACCTGGCTCTTATTGTTATTAATTATTATTAATTATTATTTTATTATTTGATTTGATTTCTATCCCGCCTTATCCCCACAGGGCTCAGGGCTTATCCATACCCTGTGCAGTTACCCAACCTCCCCTTCAGCAATTTTCTCATCCCTTTCCTCTTCCATTTTCGAAAGTACTTTAAAAAGGTGTTGGTGTTGTAGCTATTATGGTTGCAACATAGCCTAGTTCTAGTATTTCGATATTGCATTTGTGGTTGGCATCTCTAGGATCCTCTGAAGATGCTAGCTACAGATGCAGGCGAAACATCAGGAGAGAATGCTGCTAGAACACGGCCATACAGCCCGGAAACCACACAGCACCCCAGTGATTCTGGCCGTGAAAGCCTTCGGCTAATTTCAATTTCACTTTATTACACAGTCAAAGAGATACGTAGGTACGAAGTCGGGGACCGACAAATTCTATACAACAGGAAATTACGGTGCGAGGATCAACTGGAATTCTATACCTCTCAACCTTAATTCCTTGTGTAATTGTAATATATAAATACCCTAAAATCAACACTGAGGCCTAATTTGTTTCACTTGTCCCCATGGGCAACCGACAATACAAAATGTAAAAGCATTTTTTGACATATAAACCAGCCATGCAACATTGGGGCAAAAGATGCAACAAAGAAGCAGGTTTGATAGGATCAGCTTTATCAATTTCACAAAGAACTTGCGACGTTACCGTTCAGGCAGAGATACAAAGAAGCAGTGTCAATAGGATCAGCTTTAGCAGTTTCACATAGAACTTGCGATGTAAACCTAGGGCAAGGAACAATTTTGAAGCTGGGGGTGATTACATCAGCATTAGAATGCTGAAACACTGGGGCAATTTTAAAAAAGTATTAAGAGTAATTATTGTATATAATCAGGGACTGCTGCAGTAATGGTCATGGGTGACTGCAGATCAAATTGGGCCAGAAAATTTGGTTTTGCATCAAAAGATTTACCCGGCAAGTTCAACAAACTGTGGAGAAACTCCACAGGCCAGATGCCAATCCGAATCTCTATGCGTTTCCTGAAAGCAGAAGATTTACAGATAAAAATAAATTATGTTTGTGCCTACTGGGAAGAAAACAGCTGGGGGTGCAGCCTCAGTCTTCACCTGGTTGGTACATTGCCTGACTGAACCAATGCCTCAGTCTTCACCTGGTTGGTACATTGCCTGACTGAACCAATGCACAAATGTTCAGTTTTGGCATGTGCAAAGTAGAAACCTGGGAAATCGCTGTTTCATGTAGTGTGAACAGAGGATGTACAGGTGGCAATGCAGATTGCAGACGTTCAGATAACATGGCAAATATGTGTATCAGGAGGTTGAAGGGAAGCCCATGCTCCTAATGCAACTGCTGTTGTGAGCAATCATACTATCGGAAAATCCCTCACATTGAACTCATCAGGGATGATATTAAACTTGGATGAGGCAGTGCCCTCTTAATTATGGAACTAGGCCAGGGGTGGGATCCAAAAATTTTAGTAACAGGTTCCCATGGTGGTGGGATTCAAACAGTGGCGTAGCGCCAATGGAGCTGGGCGAAGCACGATGGGGGCGTGGCCGGGCATTCCGGGGGCGGGGCTTTAATAATTTCTCTGTTACTGTAAAAAACTCTTACTGCAAAAAAAAAGTTCCTAATCTCCAGCTGGTATCTTTCTGTCCATAATTTAAACTCATTACAGCAAGTCCTATCATCTACTGTCAACAGAAACAACTACTTCTCCTCTAATTGACTGCCTGTCAAATACTTAATACTTTCAAATACTTAATTTTGTTTCTAGAAATCAAAAGAAGGAGACTTTCCTTAAACAAGGAACTTTACCATATTTCTAAAACATGTTTTTAAAACAGCCCAACAGGGAGAATTATCCCGTTTTCTACCTTCGCTAACCAGCCACATAGGAAACAACAGGACTTTATGATTTTTGGACCTAATGGAATTTCTAACGGAAAAGCAGACCCAATTAGTAACCCCCTCTCGGCACACACAAATAATTAGTAACCCACTCTCGGGAACTGCGGAGAACCTGCTGGATCCCACCTCTAAAATAGACTTTTGTCTGAACCCTCCTGGAGTAGATATCGAGCAGGTTTTAAATATCTGTTCAGCTTAATCCGAGCAGCAAGAATACCCCAGTTTAGCCCAAGCTTATCAGAGCTTGGATACTAAGCAGGGTCTGCCATAGTTAGTACTTGGATGGGAGACCACCAAAGAAGACCTGCTATGCAGAGGGTGGCATTGGCAAAACCAATTCTCCTGAATATCTCTTGCCTTGAAAAAACCCCACGGATGTATGCTGCCATGAGTCAGGTTGTGCACCTTGAGCCAGCGGAACATCGGCCCATTTCGGGGTTTTGTCCACATGGCTTCAATCAAAGTATACTTTCGGATTTGGATTAAACGAATAACGTAACTGCGAGCTTGTGGGCTGACGGCCTGGTTTAATGGAACTTCTTGTGAAAAAATATATGCATAGGCGACAGCAGAGGATTTGCAGGCAGGGTTGGGCACAGGCTGCAGGCAAGCCCCACGAGTTTCAGGAAAGAAGATTTATCAACAGCAGACAAAAGATGCTGGGAAGCCAAAGGGTGAAGAAAAAACCCGATGAAATACTGGGGCTGCTGGAGGGCTTGGGAGTCGTTTTGGTCGGTTTCTTACTAAGCATTTCATTGGGTGCCACCTTTGAGGTCTTCTCAGAAGGTGCCTCTGTGGTCTTCTCAGTAGGTGTCTCCATGGGCTTCTCAGTAGATGCCTCCATGGGCTTCTCAGTAGGTGCCTCCGTGGGTTTCTCTGTAGGTGCCTCGCGTGCCATCTCAAATGTGGGATGAATGAAGTATTTGCCGGGTTCCACAGGCTTTTCCCCAAAAAACATTGTTAAGATAAGTTCTGTGGCACAGCCCTTGATCATAAATTCGGAATAAGAATCATCTGCATAGGGGTCAGAAGGAGGGGAAAAAACTCATTTCAGCCTTCCTGTTTTTGGTCTTTGTTACAACAATGTACTCTTGTGGGTCACAAGCCTGCCTTGAGAGAGCCTTATCCACCAAGAGACATTCCTGACAACCTGATATTTATTTATGGACTTACCTCAGGGGCGTAATGCCCATTGGGCAAAGTGGGCAGCTGCCGAGGGCACCACCTTGTGGGGGCTATCAAAATGCAGGGTTCGTTTTGGGGTATTTTAGTGGTTTTCCATTTTTGGCCTGCAGGGGGCGCAGTTTTTAGGCTAGCAGCACGAATATTTCAGCGTATCATCAGGAGACTGTCCTTATGCTATCCCCCAAGTTTGGTGAGGTTCGGTTCAGGGAGTCCAAAGTTATGGACTCCCAAAGGGGGTGCCCCTATCCCCCATTGTTTCCAATGGGAGCTAATAGGAGATGGGGGCTACAGTTTTGAGGGTCGATAACTTTGGCCCTCCTGAACCAAACTGCACCAAACCAGGGGGTATCATTAGGGCAGTCTGCTGATGATACCATGAAAGTTTTGAGACTGTGCCTTCAGAAATGTGCCCTCCCAGCCTGCAACCCTCATTGATAGCAATGCAGAAAACTCAATGCAGAACAAAGATTCTTGGCCAAATTTCGGGATGTTCCAGCAGGGAGGGTGGGTGGGGGGGAACTTCAGAGTGGAATCAATTCATACATTCTGTGCCCGGTTAACTAATAAAGCAACCGGTCGTGTGAATGGGTGTTCACATATGCACATGTGAACATGCTCAAGGATGTTACTGATCCCATCTTGCAAACATAAACCACAGGCCAATCAGAGAAAAAAATCATGTTTACTTCTTACGAGCTCAGTGGGTTCAGAAAGCAGGTTTTGTTAAATGGGAATGACTGTACTGTCTCTCCAAGATCACAGTGCTTGTTAGAGAGTGAGGCGTCATCTTCATTAATTCCAACCAGTTGGAACTGGTCAGTTAAAGGCTGACTGTGAAAAGTTTAGTTCAGTTCAGTTCAGTTCAGTAACCTTTATTAGGCATTTTCAAAAGAAGAAAAGACAAAGTGACAAAACGTAATACAAGGCTAAGCTTAGCAAAACCTGAGGTATTTTTCTAACCCCACAAGACTTTCAAAAGAAATTTAGCTACAACTTCAGATAGCTCGGCTTCTGCACTGTTAAAGCAAATTAATCGTTTTAACGTTGTCTGAAAATGATATTTAAAATTTGATTCTGTGCCAAATAATAATAAACCAATATGGTTTAGTGTACTGGTATAATATATTTACATATGTATTTTTAAAATACAGTTAAAAGTAATAAAATGGGAATAAATTAGCAATTTAAAATGGTTGTCAGGTATAGAGCTACCATACGTGTTGTATGAGCATTGTAATCTCCAAGAAGAAAACGTATGGCAACAGTAGGGTTAGAAATTTTCCTCGCCACTAATAAAGGGTGGATTAGTCTGAGACACGCATCTGCATTTATTTGGCACTCTAGGAGGACATGGGTAAGAGAGTCAGTAGAGCCACAGCGACAGTGTCTTTGTTGTTTTGGAATTTGGTGATACCTTCCATTGGTAGAGGCTGAAGGAAAACTGTTGAATCTAGCTAACATAAATGCCCGACGGTGGGCTACCGGTAAAGTAGCTGCTAGGTAATTGGCTATAACTCCGTACTTGAAAAGGATGCCCAAAGCTCGAGGAGAACAGACTGTTTAGTTTAGTTTTAGGAGGGAGATTTACTCTTTGTCTAGAAGTTTTTGATCAAGACAGACCCTGGCAGGTTAATCAATGGCCGATTACGGACAGGGGAACTTACCTCCTCTCTGCCCTGCCGTGGCATCAGGTGTGCACCTGAAATGCTCTTACTTTCCACGAAGAAAGCTGAGATCAATAGAGAAGGTACAACTTCCTTGTATGTCAGTTCAAGAGGTTGAGATCAATAGCAAAAGGCGCAATCAACTTCCACTCCCAACACGTGGCAATTTCCTTGCACTAATGTACAGGAAGTTTGCCATGCCGGGGCTCAGTTGCCAGCATGCAGTAATTGGCCCATGCATAATAGGCCAATGAAGAAGAAGAGGAGTTTGGATTTATACCCCACCTTTCTCTCCTATAAGGAGACTCAAAGGAGGCTTACAAGCTCCTTTCCCTTCCTCTCCCCACAACAGATACCTTGTGAGGCTGAGAGAAGAACTGCAACTAGCCCAAGGTCACCCAGCAGGAATGTAGGAGTGTGGAAACACATCTGGCGAACCAGATAAGCCGGTTCTCCAGATTACAATCCACCTGCTCTTAACCACTACACCATGCTGGCTCTCACTTGATATGGCCAGCCCAAACCATCAATTAGTTCTATCAGTGTTAGCACTCACTCTTTCCTTTGTCCTGTGTTTTGCCATTTCACTATGCCTGAAATGCTATTGGAACATTGCACATGTACTGAAGATCTCTAGTACCTTTTGCCTACAAGCATTTCCTTTTGGTATGCAGACTTCAGGTTTTGTTGCCTGATTGTGTCACTGTAATGCATCTTGATTTTGTGTTCACTGTTATGCCTTCAAACCTGTATTTTTCTTTCTTTCTTTCATGAAATTTTAAAAATATAATTTGTGTCTGGATTTCTAAGCCCATGGCTTAGTATTGTTAACCACCCCAAAGGCCAGGTTGGGTCTTTGACGAGGCATCTAGCTTTCTTGCAGCTTGCTCACATCTTGCTGATACCCATAAAGCTTGAGATCTAGTTAATGAGCTCTTGAAAGAGAGGAACTAAATGTGTCGTGTTTACCCTGCTAACAAATTAAAGAATCTTTCTGGAAACAGCCCCATGATGTTTACTAGATTGGTGCCGCTATCCTTTTTTTTCCCCAATGCTGATTGTGTAACAAATGGATTGTTCTTCACAATTCCTTTGAGGTTTTTTTTAAAAAAGAATTTATGTTTTGAGATTGTTTATTTATTTATTTGCTTTCCTTATACCCTTTCCTTTTTCCCAGTTGGGGACTCAAGATGGCATATATGATTCTCCAGCTCTTTATTTTATCCCCCACAGTAAGTTAGACTGGGAGCGTGTGACTGGCCCAAGGTCACCTAGCAACCTTCCATGGCAAGAGTGGGGATTCGAACCTGGTTCTTCCAGATCTTAGCTCAACTCTCTAAACCAGCGATTCCCAACCAGGGTTCCATGGTACCCTGGGGTGCCGTGAGCATGTCCCAGGGATTGCACCAAGCAGTAGCGCTTCTGCCTACACCATTTTTTTTTGTGAGGTGTCTCCAGCCGAGCCAGCAGAAGACGTAAGGCTGGCCCAAGAGGCAGGGCCTGCCGCAAGGTCAGTAGCCAATCCCCCCCCCCCCCGATGCTTCCCTTCACCCTGGGAGCGTAAGGTGGGAGGGTGGCAAGCAGGGGCACTGGGAGGGGAAGGTGGGGGGATGGCAGGGGTACCATGAGATATGAAGAGTGTGGTCAAGGGTACCGTGATGTCGAAAAGGTTGGGAAACACTGCTCTAAGCATTAGACCATACTGCCTGTTGTCTTAAAGTGATCCTACAACATTACATATTTTTGGGAAGTGTGAACCAAACTGTAAGAAATGCCAGACGAAGGGTTTATTCTTCACCAAAACGTCCCCATCACCCTACGACAGGATCCATGGATCCGCAGCAGGGTGCCCAAGCGGTATTTCAAATGGGTGAAGTTCTGATAAGAGCGGAGTCAACGTTTTTGGGACTGCCGTCGCTACAAATGATCAGCTCCACGCACGTGCTGCTCCCAGGTGCAGCGTTTGCCCCTCCAAGAGGAGGAACATAAGGGCGGGCTCATTAACCTTATTTAAAAAGTTAACACTTCATGTAATCGAGGGTGAAATCAGCTTGCCAGGGTGAGGCAATCTGAGTCTAACACTGCATCGTCTCCTCGGGTTCTGGCTTTGAATAGAATAGAATAGAATAGAATAGAATCTTTATTGGCCAAGTGTGATTGGACACACAAGGAATTTGTCTCCGGTGCATATGGTCTCAGTGTACATAAAAGAAAAATACATTTGTCAAGAATCATAAGGTACAGCACTTAATGATTGTCATATATGAATGATTGTCATATATTGACTCTGTGATAGAAATCTAGAACACCAGCTAAGGGGGAAAAAATACCAGAGGACTTGACCTGGGGCGGACAGACTGCCGCGGTGGTTAAGAAGGCCCAGCAAAGACTGTACTATCTGAGACTTTTAAGGAAACAACAACTGAATGGAAAACCCCTGGTGTCCTTTTACCGCTGTGCTATAGAGAGTGTCTCAACCTACTGCATCTGTGTATGGTTCTCCAGTTGCACAGTGGCAGATAGGAAGGCGCTCCAAAGGGTGATCACTACTGCACAGAGGATTATCGGCTGCCCTTTACCTACTCCCTCCTTGGAAGGGAACTCCTATAATAATTCCCAAAGCCTACAAAAAAAGCTAAAAATATTCTGCAAGAGACCCGTCTCATCCAGCACACTCTCTTTACGAACTGTTACCATCCGGCTGAACCGATACGGGGTCTATCAAAACTAGGACAAAGAGGCTTAGAGACAGCCTCTACTCTAGAGCTGTGGCGATGCTGAACTCTGCGGCTTCGTGTTGATGTGTTTGGGGCTGTGTAGGGATGAGTGGAGGAAGGGGAAAGTGAGGATGGGGTATGAGTCTGAAATTGTGTGCATTGAGGAATGCTGCTGTAAATTTCGTTGTGCGTGCACAATGACAATAAAATGCTTATGCTTATGTGGGGTGTCTACGTCAGAGGGGAGTCAGAATAGGATCGTGGGAAGTGTCAATTCAACATCCATCTCCTCACCCCACACATTAGTTTTCTCTTGTGGCCACACATGGCAAAGCAGAAACATCAAAAGCCAAGATCTGAAGACAAGAGGCAGGGGGTTAAGGGCCAAACTATATATTTCGGTTTTTAACTAATTGCTTCAGGAACTCAGGTTCCCAACAGCCACACAGCAGCTGAGGAGATTGACTGTTAAAAAATAAAGGAGAGCCCAGAAGGGCTGGAAACGCTGTCACAGTGGGAGGGATAGGATTGCTAAATTCTGGGGTGGGGGCCAGAAATCTCCTGGGGCTACAACTGATCTCCAGGGGACAAAGATCAGTTCACCTGGAGGAAATGGGCACTTTGGAGGGTGGGCTCTATGGCATTATTATCATCTCCAGGCTAGACTATTGTAACTCGCTCTACGCGGGCCTTCCCTTGCGTCTGATCCAGAGATTAAAATTGGTCCAGCATGCAGCGGCGCGCTTGCTGACAGGTAGCGCCACCTGGGAACACAGCCAGCCTGTATTGCGTCAGCTGCACTGGCTCCCAGTGGAGTTCCGGATCACCTTCAAGGTGTTGGTGTTGACCTTTAAGGCCTTGCGCGGCCTGGGACCGTTGTATCTTCGAGACCACATCACCCCATATGTCCCTGCACGGCCTCTCTGGTCGGGGGAGGCCAATTTACTGGTGGTCCCTGGCCCTTCAGCAGTGAGGCTGGCCTCCACACGGGCCTTTACAGCCCTGGCCCCGGCCTGGTGGAATGCTCTTCCTCCAGCTGTCCGGGCCCTGCGGGACCTTGGGGAGTTCCACAGGGCCTGTAAGACGGAGCTGTTCCGCCGGGCCTTTGGAGAAACCAGCCGCTAATGGTGCCCCCCCCTCCTTTCTGTGGCCCTGACACCTAGGCCACGCCACCATCTGGGGGCTTTCGCCATGCCTCCCTTCCCAGGGAAGAGGGAATTTTAAATCTGGAATATTGGGCGCCAACCACATATTATTGAGACTGTGTAAACTAGATTTCTAGTTTTATCGCTGCTTTTAAATGTTTAACTGTTTTATATTGTCATTTTATATGCTGTACACCGCCCAGAGCCCTTCGGGGATGGGGCGGTATAAAAGCCTAATAAATAAATAAATAAATAAATAATTTCCCACTGAAGCCCCTCTCCTCTCCAAACTCCACCTTCCTCAGGCTCCACCCCCAAATATCCAGGTATTTCCCAACCTGGAACTAGCAGACCAAGAGAGGCAGTGGTGTGATCCAAAAATTTTAGTAACAGGTTCCCATGGTGGTGGGATTCAAACTGTGGCGTAGCGCCAATGGGGCTGGGATTGGGAACGACGAAGAGACATAGCCCGGGAATTGCGGTGGCGGGGCATTCCTGGAGTGGGAGGCTGTGTAGCTTGGAGGCCCAGCAACCGCTGTGTGCCGATCATGTGACGGGAAGCGAATGGATGCAGGTTGCGAGGCTGCCACGCACGCCGGTTTTGCCTCCTCTTGCTAGACTTCTTCAAGTTCTGCGGCGCTACTGCTGACAGGAGAGGAGTAACTAAAAGGGCAAAAGAAATCCGCGTGGCAAAATAACCGAATTTAAGTAACCCCCTCTGCGGCGCACACACATAATGGTAGTAACCTACTCGCCACGGGAAAAGACCTGTAGTGAGAACCTGCTGGATCCCACCTCTGAAGAGAGGGAGTTAATAGGAGGGAGATATCAAAAGACTCCCTATGAGGAGAGATTATGCGCTTGCCCCTTTAGTGCCATAGAGACCACGGACCATATATTGTTTCATCACCCCAAATCTGTGGAGGGGAGGAAGAAATGTCTGACTCATGTCTAGGATGATAGGATGTTAAAAATGGCTAAGCTTCTAAATAACTCTAATGCTGAAATCTCTGAAGCTGTTGCTACATTTTACTCTGTGTACTGCAAGTTGTGTAATAATGATCTTTTTACTGTATTTGGAGCTCATGACACACACCGGTTTTATGCCTAATAAAGGTTTTGGATTTGGATTTGATGATAGGATGCATCGCTCTGACAAATCCCGCTGTGACAAATTATTACAAGATGAGAAAGAAATTATTACCAGACAGGTAGCCAAGTTTTGCCTGTTCGTAATAAAAAGGCATAAATAATTTGGTTCGTTTATTGTTGGAGTGATTTGGGAATCTCTACATAAATAGACTTTCTGTGTGGGAACTCTCAGGGCAGCAGAGTAATGGGGTAGTAAATAATCTGTCTTTGAGAGAGATGTATAACTGTGCTTCATGTTATTGTAAATTTGTTGTTTTGATATTTTGCTGTATTTGAGATTATTATGTTTTACAATCACTGATTGTAAATGAAGAGGAGTAGTAGTAGTAGTAGTAGCAGCAGCAGCAGCAGTAGTAGTAGTAGTAGTTCTGCCTTCTCCACTTCCCACCCTGCAAGATGTTTTCCCCTGCAGCAACAGCACAGGGGTTATTTCCACATTTTCATTCTGTGTATGGTATTCTGTGAATGTGGAACAGCAGAAGTGGGAAAATAGCTCCCCCTCAGACCTGTTTCCATGCAGAGAAATGTGATTGTGGGAGGGGGAAGGCAGGAATTGTTCTCCACCCAGCACCATTCAAAGGCCATTTGCACTACAGTGTGGCTGTGGAGAATTCCAAAGCCAACTCACTAAAATGGGAACCTGTTGTTTGCCCTTTGTCTCCTGGCATGTAGCCAGAGGTGGGATCCAGCAGGTTCTCACAGGTTCCCGAGAGTCGGTTACTAATTATTCGTGTGTGCCGAGAGGGGGTTACTAATTGGGGATTTTGCCACGTGATTTTTGCCTTAGTTACGCCCCTCCTCTCAGCAGTAGCGTGCAGAACTTGAAGCAGTCTAGCAGGAGGTGCACCGGCGTGCGTGGCAGCCTGCGCCTGTGTGCATTCGTTTCCCGCCCAAGGTCCAGCACAGCGTCTGCGTCCTTGCCACAGCCCCGCCCAGGAATGCCCACATACCCGGAATGCTTACCGGCCACGCCCCGTGCATTTTGCCCTGTCCAGCCGGTGTCCAGGCTACACCGCGTAGTTTGAATCCCACCACCATGGGAACCTGTTACTAAAATTTTTGGATACCACCACTGCAGGTAGCCTAAAGGGGGGGGGGGGATGTGGCTGAATCCTCTCCAGAGAAAGCATTCACATTTCCCCATCTCACAAGCCTAATAATGCCCACTGAACAGGGCAGAAATAGGCTTGCCAACCTCCAGGTGGCACCTGGAGATCTCCCCTTATTACAAGCAACCTCCAGATGACCGGGATTAACGCCTCTGGGGAAAAAATGGCTGTTTTGGATGATGGACTCTATGGTATCAAATCTCTGCTGAGTTCTCTCCCCTCCCCAAACCCCACCCTCCCCAGGCTCCACCTCCCAAAATCTCCAGGTATTTCCCAACCCAGATCTGGCAACCTTAGGTAAAAATGACCTGTGGTGTAACGACCAGAAGTAGGCAGCTGAAGCTTTTCAGGGCATGGAGTGAAATAAAATGTAGTTATTTATTTAATTTGTTTAACATCCCACCTTTATCTTCGCAGCAGCCCTGTGAGGTAGGTTAGGCTGAGAGTATGACTGCCCAAAGGCACTCAACAAGCTTCTGTGGCTGAGTGGGGATTCGAACCTGTGTCTCCCAGATACTATTATGATAAGGTGACCAGATTTTTACTATTGAGTAAGGCAGCCGCAGTGCCTTCTGGGGCACTTCCCTGTTTCCTGACTAGGGAGCGCCGCCGCAAAAGGTGCCGCTCCCAGGTCAGGAAACAGGGAAGCGCCCCAGAAGGCACTGCGGCAGCGCGGGAGGCGCTCCCTCCTGTGCTGCCGCACTGCCTTCTGGGGCGCTTCCCTGTTTCCTGACGGGGAGCGCCGCCGCAAAAGGCATTGTGCTCCTGCGGCCACGTGCACGCTGCCGCACTGCCTTCTGGGGCGCTTCCCTGAAACAGGGAAGCGTCCCAGAAGGCAGTGCAGCAGCGCGCAAGTGGCCGCAGGAGCACATTGCCTAATCGGGACAATGTCAAAGCCCGGCGGGACGCGGGACACATTGCGCAAAAGCGTGAGTGTCCCGCGAAAATCGGGACGGCTGATCACCTTATATTATGATGCTCTCACCACTATGCAACACTGGCTCTTTCCACCAAATAACTGCATACAGATCAAGCAGACACTAAAGGGAAAGCTAAAGGGGCCAGTTTAAAAGCTGGCAACCTCACCCAGGCCTTACCTTGCTGATCGTTTCTCCCTTTCGCATGCCTTTGAGCAACCAGCTTGTCTCTGCTGGTTAATGCCTGGCAAGGCCTTGTTTTTTACAAGCGAGTGATATGTATATAATAGACTTTTCGTACCAGAAGTGAATAAATATGATTTTATGAAGCTCTGGCACGCACCTGAAAAGGGCAGGAATGCTACAACAAACTTCTAAATATGGATTGCAGACATTTCTCGGGAGGAGGATACTGACTCTTTTACTGCAGGGAGGATGCATCGTTTCAATCGGCAATTCAAGAATGTCTGAAATGTTTGCTTCAGCATTTTGTTCCCTTCTGGCTGACATATGTTACTTGTGAGTCACTGGATCATCTGCTCAGCTGCTACCAGAAAGCCTCTGTCCCTTGCTAGTGCCCAACCCATGGTGAGGTCCAACGTGCACACTGCATACGAGCAGCGCGGGTGGGCATTGGGTGGTTTCCACACCCAAAAATGCTGTGTTCGGCTCTTGATAGCCAACCACTAGCACCCAGTGACATCAGGTTGTGGTATGGGAGGGGTGCATCGTACCTCTTCTGTAATCACATGATGTGCAGGCTACTGGGTTGCAATTCTTTAGAGGGTTGCCCTGCGCGGTGGTCCACAATCTCTTGTCACTTCAAAATTGGTAGCACTAGATTTGTAACTGATATGGACTGATGAGAACCTTTGCCTCAACTCCACAGCAATTGTACTGGTTAGAGGGCCCCAGTTTAAAGTGTTGTTGCTGTTTTTATCTAAAAGGACCTATGGGCTCTTTTTTTGAGACTGTCAAAAACAGTCTTTGACCTTAGATTCAAATCTTTACTCTGGCAAAGAGGGTAACCTTAAGCCAATCTCTCTCTCTCTCTCTCTCTCTCTCTCTCTCTCTCTCTCTCTCTCTGCCTATCTGTACCTCATCGGGCGATTGTTCCCATATTATCCACTCCCCCTCCCCCAGTTAAGACCTGCCCCTCAAGCCCGGCTCTCTATGCCCTCCCCACCTTCAGAGGTGAGACAAGTGGTGACCAGGGACAAATTTTATGGACAGTTTTATGTTGTTTGTGACTCTGGGCTTGTTTTAATGGCTTGTTTTTCTATAGATAACTTATTGTTTTGATTGTAAGCAGGACTCTGATGAATCAGCATAAACATCTCTTGAATGCATAACATTAACAATTGTAAGATTAAAGGGGTTAATACATACATTCCCCCGAGTAGCTTGAAACGAGAGAGAGAGAAAGAAACTGGATTATTTATTTGTTGTTATGGATTACGTTGATGATGATGATCTAGCAGACAAAGGTTTTAACTGAAGCGGGGGTTTTTAAATTTTATCCTATTCGTGCTCAGTTAAGGTTTTATTGGTTTTAGAATTGGTTTTAAAATTATATTTTAGCTGTAATGTTGTAATAGATTTTTTTAATGGCGTGAACTACTTAACAAGCCATATTGGAACAGTGGCAGTCAAGTTTAGTGAATTAAAAATAACTTTCAAAAAATATTTGAGCTCACTCGACTGAGGGATTTCCATGACTCTCAAAAAGAGTTTCCTATTGAGATATTAAGGTATCACAAATCTCTCTATATATTGCAAACTTCTATATGCACTGCAAAAATTATCCAATTAGTAATCAATGTAAAACAAGCTGCATTTTGCAGCAAAGTGGACACCTTTGTGACAAGAGAAGGGAGTTCATAGGGACACATTGTGATGTCACGGAATGTCTGTTAACATTCTAGCTACAGAGGTGGAAGCTTCAGCCACAGAAGTTTAACAGTCAAGCATAGTTACTGGAGAAGAATTATTTGCTTGAAAAGAAACCCTCACACAAAGCCTAGGGACATCTAAGAGTAGCATATTCTGTGAGGTGAATATCCTGTTCTTCATCCACCAACCTGTCCCTCGCACATTTGCACAAATTTGGATGCCAGAAAAGGTTAGTGACTTAAAGCACTTTCTGCAGCTATGTGGTAAGGAAGATTTGAGTGTGGTCAACCCCGCCTCCCCTCTTCACACACCCAATATTTTACTGAATGCTGTAAATGTCTCACTTAGAGTTGCTGACCTCCAGGTAGTGGTTAGACATCTCCTACTGTTATACCTGATCTCCAAGCGACAGAGATTTGTTCACCTGACAAAATGGTTACTTTGGAGGATGGACAGTATGACATTATACCCCAATGAAGTTCCTTCCAACTCCAAACACCACTCTCTTCAGGCTATCCCCCCCCCCCAAAAAAAAATCTACAGGTATTTCCAACTCAAAGCAAATGCTACTGTTATTGTTCTCCAAAATTGTTTAGTTCTAAATGTTAAGTCGCCATCTATAATCTGGTTCTATTTTAGTTCTATGTAATTTATCATTGTTATATTGGTATAATGTATCTGTTTGTTATGTTGTTAGCCGCCCTGAGCCCGTCGGGGATAGGGTGGGGTATAAATATAAAGTGAAATGAAATGAAAAATGAAATGAAAAGCTGGCAAACCTAGTTCCACTAATTCTTTTACAGACTTGTGGCCTCTGTCCCATTGAGTGTACATTCCCTTTGGATTTGATTCGCTATTGCATACACCTTTTCCCCTTTTTGGCAGTCCCACCACCTTCAGATCAGAGAATCCCCACGTTTTCTGAAAGCTCTGAAAGTCTGATTTTTCCTCTCCCTTTGCAGGGAAAGCAAAGGAGATCAACATGTGTATAGTTTTTTTTCCAGGTTTTTTTGCTCCTCTCCAGCTTCTGTTGCCCACATCACAGCAGCTCCTCCCTCTCTTCTGGCCACCATTTCAGAAGCTCAGATGGGTCTTCTTTCATTTTAATCACTAAGGTCTACTGCTGGAGTGACAGACATGAAATAGACACGAACTGACATGAAAATGGCCAGGACTAGCAGGACTTTTGGGGGTGGTTTTTAAAGGAATTGGATTGTGGGACGCCATTTTTATTGTTATTGTTTTGACCGCTGTTTGTTTATTGTTGTTGTTGTTGTTGTTGTTGTTGTTGTTGTTGTTGTTGTTGTTGTTGTTGTTAATATTAATTCAATTTCTATATACCTTCGATCCCAAAAGGAATTACATGGATTTTAATGGTTTAAACGATTTTTTTTTAGTATGTATGAGGTCACCCTATTAGACCCTTGTTATATATTGTACATAGATTATGTTGTGCATTAAATAATAGGTAGGTAGGTAGGTAGGTAGGTAGGTAGGTGGGTAGGTGGGTAGGTGGGTAGGTGGATGGATAGATGGGTAGGTGGGTAGGTGGGTAGGTGGGTGGAGTACTTGGGTAGGTAGGTAGGTAGGTAGGTAGGTGGGTACAGTGAGGTAGGTAGGTGAGTGGGTGGAGATAGATGGGTAGATGGGTAAGATGGGTAGATGGGTAGATAGGTAGGTGAATGGAATAGATAGATAGGTAGATAGATAGATAGATAGATAGATAGATAGATAGATAGATAGATAGATAGATAGATAGATAGATAGATAGATAGATAGATAGATAGATAGATAGATAGATAGATAGATAGATAGATAGATAGATAAAAACTCTAACACACTGGATCTTAAAATTACACTAATATAATTCAGAGAGAACATTACATAGTTCAAAACAGCAGTATCTAATAAGCAGTCACTTATATCTTAATCAATAACAAATTAATATTCTTACTATTATTATTATTCTTGCATAATCAATACAGCTTCAGGTTAGAAATACAGTTCCCATTTCTCATCAAGCTCCTGCTTTGACCATCTGTTTACAAGATTTGTTAATTTGGCCATTGTAGCACATTCTCCAACTTTTTCTTCCCGGAGTTCTGTGTTAAGATCTCTTTCAGTTTTCCAATGGGGTGGAACTATTATCCTTGCAGATGTTAATAAGTGCCAGCATAGTTCATTAAACTTCTTTGGAAGATTTTCAGGCAAAATGCCTAATAGCATAGCTTTAGCGCACAGGTGTCAAACTCGTGGCCCTCCAGATGTTATGAACTAGAGTTCCCATCATCCCCTGCAGCATGATACTGGCAGGGGATTATGGGAACTGTAGTCCACAACATCTGGAGGGCCGCGAGTTTGAGCATTACGCCCTGACAGTTAGCATGAATGCCTCCCCTCCCCTCCACGGAGACTTATGGATCTCAATGATTTTCTGAACACTCTCCAGGATCCTGAGCCCACTGGCACCTTGATGAGCAGGTGAGGGTCTGGAATTCCAGACTCTCCGAAGCCATCAAAGAGATTGCTCCCTGGCATCCTCTGCGCTCTCGTTCACGGCTGGCCCCTTGGTATACCGAGGAGTTACGCCAAATGAAAAGGGACCTCAAGCGTCTCTAGAACAAGTGTGGAGGAAATCTCGTGATAAGGCTGCATGTACATCTTATAGGACGTTTATGAAAGCCTATGAGATGGCGATAAAGAGGATGAAAATAGATTACTTCTTGTCCTCTCTCATGTCTGCTAGCTCTGAGGTCTTGAGAAATAGCCAATTGACACATTGTTGTGAGGCTTTTATGAGCTTTTTTGCAGATAAAGTCATGTCGCTCCTCCATGATCTTCTGGCCACCGTTGATACAATTAGCAAACTGGAGGCCCCGTTACCATCTTTGGGTCCTTTTTTTGGACCAGTTTTCCCTGCTTTCTGAGGCTGATGTTGACAGGGTCCTAGCTGCTATTAGACCTACTACCTGTCCTCTAAATCCGTGTTCCTCCTGGTTAATTCAAGCCTGCCGGGAGGAGCTACAGCCCCACCTGTTGGGTATTATCAATCGCTCCCTTGAGCAAGGAGTATTCCCAGATGGGTTGAAGGAGGCGGTTGTCTGCCTACTCTTAAAAAGACCTACATTAGATTCTAGTGATCTGGCCAATTATTACCCCGTTTTGAACCTCTAATTTCTGGGGAAGGTAATTGAGAGAGTGGTGTTGGAGCAGATTCAGGGCGTTCTGGAGGACACGTCTGTAGTCGACCCACGTGGTCAGCGTAAGAACGAGACGAGACGCGGAGATAACATCTGGTGGAGATCGCCAGCAGCGGGAGACCGGAGGTCCGTGTTCCTAGCGAGTCTCCCGCATGCCGGTTCCTGGCACCTTTTATTGTTATTCTATCGGGGGCGTGTAGGAGGGAGGACCGGGGGGAGTTCCGGGAGAGCGGGAGGCGGGAGGTCGGGAGATCATCATGTGATGCATGATCTCACCTGGCTACGTGCGGAGAGGAGCGTAAGCGTCTGAGCCTAATCCTCACCTGGGGGCAAGACCATTGTCCCTGCGCCCGGTGATTGAGCCAGACAGTTCATGACCCGTGACTCATAGGGGGATGAGGAGTGGGGGTGCGGTGCGACCAGAAGGCCGTAGGTCCGTTGGCGTCCCAACGTTCTACTACGGTGCTGCTGGGTCAGCAGTGCATTACTACATCTCCTCCTTTTTTACATTTTAGAAAAGGGGGGCCAAAATGCTAAGGGGGCGATTTAAAGGGACGCTTGTCTCCTCCGCCGTCTGGTCAAGCTGACCGAGCTGCTTGTGTAACATTAGAACTTGGTTGCGGGGTAAGGGAAATTCGAGGGGCTTCTTACACACGTTACAGGCAATATTAGACACACATTGAACGAAACAAGATCCGATAACGAGGCACACAATTAAACCAATGCAGAGCTGTACAATAGCATTCAACCATCCTCCCGGCAGCCAGCTCCAGAGGGCTGACCACCAATGGGGCAAAACATCATACTTCAGATTAGATACAACTTCTTGCAGCTCACGTACTTTCATATGAATCAGCTGGGAATTATCAGAAAGATTAAAACAACACATATTATGTACATTCTCACAACCTTGGTGATGTAATAACAACAAGTAATCAATAGCGGCACGATTGTCTAGGGTCGCTTGACGAAGTTCCTGCTGCTCGGAGGCCAGGGCATCCAGAGCGGTGGAGGTAGAGTTGACGGACTTCGCAAGGGCACAGGCCAGCCGGCCAATAGTCTTAGCATTGTAAGAAGCGAGTCCGGGGACTCCCACTAGGGAAGTTGCGAGGGAGACCTAACTCCACTGGGAGAGGGCGACCGCGTCGCTCCGGCTGGTGAGGGGTCGAAAGGCAGAGTGGAGCGGGCGGCGCCGGGCGTCCGGGCTCCCGGGGTGGAGCCTGGGGTAGAACGATGGTGAGGCTGACTGAGGCAACAAAGAGTTCCGGCAGGGAGTCAGGCTGGAATGTAATTAAACGCTTCTCTCCCCTCCGCAGGTCCAGAACCAGCCCCTGGGGAGCAGGATGCTTCCGAACACGGGGTGGAATGTCCCTCCATGTGTGTGTGCAGTTCCAACTGGCCGAGCCATCGAACCGGCCCGGGTCGGTTCCCCGCTTGGCTGCGCCGGTGATGCGGGCGCAGGGTGTTAGATTCGTGGTTAGCGCATAGTCTTGGTGACAAGGGAGTAGAGCGCCAGCCGGGAGGGTTTGGATGATCGGGTCCCCAGTCGGCGCTCATAGAGTACCTGATGGATGAGGCATTCATGAAGGGGCTTAGCCCAGACTCCGCTAGGAAGTCTCCGGGTGCTTTGCAGACGGGGAGCAGGCAGGAGCTTAGTAGGCTCCTCGGACCCCTGTGGGTAAATTGGCCCAGGCAGAAAGATGAGACGTTGGCAGCGGCAGCAAACTGCTCCCAGATGTTGGTCTGCGGAAAGCTCGTCAGGGTGGTGGCCGATCGCCATCGGGCAGGGGAGGCAGCAGAGCAGGCAAAGGACGGTGGCCGAAGTTGGCGGTGATGATCGCAAAGAGAGCAGTACAGAGGTTCTCGGGTGTCTCGGGGTGGTCACAGCAGCTCTAGGGCTTGGCTGGTGGTCAGCTTCTGGACGCCTCCCCAGGTCATTCGCCGTCTTTGGGCGTTGGCTACACGGGCGTTCCTGCTGAGACCGCTAAGCGGGATCCTTTAGAGAGCTGTGTGCCTCCATCTCCGATGTGGGCTTCGTTTCTTCTCCTGGCGCCATTCCATGGCTTGGCCTGGGTTTGGCGCACCTGGAGTCCACAGGGACCTGTAGGAAGAGGGACTGAAACACACCCCCTTTTCCCAGGTTATGGGGGGGGGAAGGGTCCCGCCAGGCTCCAAGCTCTAGAGTGGATGATGGGAGATCGGGATCGAAGCTTAGAGTTTAGAGTTTTAATATAAGAAGGCTTGTTTTGCAGCCTGTGAAGGCTGCTTTTAATGCAATTCCCTCCTGGGGGCCTCCTACTCCTCTTTCTTTAAAGGCTTGACAGGGGGGGCAGGGAGGTAGGCGCACCCTGGTGGGAAATTGGCTTCAGAGCGCCATCAGGGTGCGTCAAGGCGAGGGTCCGAGCCTCGAGGTGGGAGGGCAAACAGGCGGGTCCTGGGGGGATTGTGTGGGTATGCATGCTTAATCAGCAACACAAAGGGGGCTTTGGAAGCGCCTTTTGGGGGAACGGGTGCATCCGGGGAATGAAACACCAGGCTATTAGAGGCAAATTCCTCGCACACAAAGCGGAAAAGGAGCGAGGGGTTCTTTGCAAGGGAGTTGCAATTCTACCGTAATCTTGGTGCCTAATGCCGGCAGTTGGATGGTGCTAAAAAATTTGTGATCGAATTATCTTTGGGAGATGCTCAACCGAAACCATCTTCGGCTAAGCATCTTAGAAGTGATGATAGTGCTGCAATGCTATCAACACTGGAGGTTTCCAAACTGGTTTGTGGGTGAGTTTGCGCGGCGGCTCTCCTTTTTAAACTGGGGCCTGTCCCGGTAGTGCTGCTATGGGGTATCAGGACAGGCCCAGACGCAATCCAGGGAGGGCCAGTCAGCCAATTGGCCCTCCCGCCTCTACTGGTCGAAAAACAGAAAGAGAAAAGGAGGGGGGAGGGAAACAGTTTCCCACGGAGATAGTGTGAGTGAACTTCTGAAGTCACAGTTGGGATCACGATCTGTGATGGCCTTACCCATCCCAGACCAAAGTCAGCTTTGACCTGACTCCATGAGGTCCCTTCCCCAGAGATTGACATGGATGTCTAAAACGATGGGGCGGACTGTGAGCTGCCGCCGGTGCCCTGGGTTGCTGACCCGTGAGCTGGCGGATGCTCCGGCTCAAGGCTTCGTCTCCCCACCCCCCCCCAGATGTGCGGGCAAGCCCTCGGTCGGCCACTGGTCGGGCTTCACTCGGGCTGCTCTGATGACGGTAACATCAGCGCCGGTGTCCACCAGGCCCTTGAACCACATCCTTCTATGCATGCGAGCTCCAGGTATGGACGGGAGCTCCCGATAGGCGCTTCCACCGGGCTAAGCGACGGTGGTGTAGGCTGCGCCATGTTGGCCGCTGGGGCTTGTAGCCTCATTGGGTCGGCAGCTGGCAAGCTTACGGGCAAAAAAAGAATCAACTGAGCGCAGCTGGCTCCGGCAGGCAATTCCTGTGGGATGCTCTGTCCAGACCTGGAGATGGATGGGTCCTTGGTGCGCGGAGTCAGACACTCCGGGGACGCATGAACAGTCCCTGTTCAGCGGCAGAGGCTCTTTGGCAGCACCCAGCCCAAGTAGTCCCTGTAGGGGATGGGCTCGGCCATACTGGGTTGGGGCGACAAGAACCCTCGTGGGGGAACTTAAAGGAGATGGGCTGGGTGCATGCGAGCGAGATGCCAATGCAGAGGGGGGGGTGGTTTTGGCAGGGGCCTTGGTGCTTCTGGGTCTGCTCTAGTATTCTCCTCCTTGGTCCTGGGCTGGGGAGACGCCCAGGCGGGAGTTTCCCGACGGGCAGTCGTTTCTCCAGTGGAAGCCTTTCTGGCAACGTGGGCACCGGGTTTTAGGTGGCCTTCTCCTCCTGGGGGAGGACCCTCCTCCATCGGGGTTGTAGGCCCCCCCACCGGGCTGCCTACACTCCCCTTCGGAAGTGTCCGGCCCGTCAGTAGTTAAAGTAGTCATCTTGGGACTGCCTCCCGCCGCGGGAGAAGCAAGGGCGTAGGAGGCTAGCTTGGTATGCGGAGGGATCCGATAAGTCCTGGCAAGTCTTGGGCATGTCGGCCAGTTCAGATTTTTTGCCCAGGTCCGTGATTGCCCAAGTGACATTCGGTGGAAGCGTGCTCTCTTCGTAGGCGCATGAGGAGCTCCATTTTGGGCCTCTTCGCTATCTTCCTGCCGCTTGAGCTCTTCCTGGAGCCTGTCTGCCAAAATCGGCATAGGGCTCTTGGGGTTTTTTTGAAGGCTGGATGGGTGGAGAAACTCTGGTTATGGCTGACCCCATGCTGGGGACTTCGACAAATGCCTTATAGGCGCACTCCAGAGGCTAATCGTAAGGGCGTACCCTGTGGCAGGACAATTTGATCGTTGGGGTTGGCGAAAGCATCGAAGCCGTAAAGCTGCGCGGTAGTATAGGCGCCGCCGGAGGCTGCTCCCCTGCTGATGCATTGCTGGCGGAACTCGGGCTTTCCCAGATCACAAACTGTGCTGGGGCTAAGGGGAGCATGCTAGCAGGGAGTTTTCCAGTCGTCCGGAACCATTAGGTGGTTCTTCAGCGATTGCCTCCAGCATGCCTCTCTACCGAGGGGCTAGTGATTCCTACTGCCTCCGCATCGCCATGCGGAGCCCAGTGAGGGGATGTTATAGCTTAAAGTATGGTAATTCGGCGAACTCACCGAATGACGCCACCCTCCCCCTCAAAGTATCTGTGGTGTGTAGAAGTGGGACGGGGCACAATGCAAGAATCTCGGCATCGTCTTCCGTCAGGGTTTCTTTCTTCTGCAGATCAAATAATACGCTCATGCGAGAGTTTTGAAACCCGCGCCATTACGCGGTTTAATGGAGGTGCAGTGGTTTCGGTACCGAAGGCGGAGCAAGGGGAGGGCGCGGCTGGAGCCGCGGGAGAGTTTGGAAATGGGTGAAGGAGCAAGGTAGTTGGAGGACAGGCGCCCAATTTAGTGGATGGTGAGAAAATTCCGGGGTTGGAAATTGAAGGTGAAAGATCGAAAAGGAGGGCGGCCTACAGCAAGGGTTTCATAGGTCTGTAGGTTGATGGTGGCTTACAAACATTGTCTCCCACCGCCAGTAGCAGCGACATCGGCTCGCGAGGCTCTGGGTGCTGGCAGTGCCTCCGATGTTTTCCCAGTCCCAGATTCAACGTCCCCCCCTCTGGGTACCATGGACACTGAGCTTCAATCTCCTCAACCAATTTGGCGCAGCTCCCTTCTCTTTACGGGGACCCTGCCGCATTTCGCACGCTTTCAGTTCGCCAACGTGCTTGTCATGCAGCCCTGCTTTTGCAAGCTCCCATACTCACCGGGTGTTCCGCCGGACGAGAGAGTGTCCTAGGACGCTGCGGTTCTGGATGCGCCGATCCAGAGGACAGGCTGAGCACCGAAACGGTGGTCCCTGGATGCTCCGATCCAGCGGACTTCGGTACCGCGGCCCTTCCCCAGGCGCACGGTGAGTGGTGCGATGGGTTCGAGGATTCCCGGGTTTCGGCAATTCAGCTTGTAGTCGCAATCTTGCTCAGCGTAAGAACGAGACGCAGACGCTGAGATAACATCTGGTGGAGATCGCCAGCAGCGGGAGACCCGAGGTCCGTGTTCCCATGAAGCCCCCCCCGCATGCCATTCCTGGCACCTTTTATTGTTAGTCTCTATCGGGCGCAGGTAGGAGGGAGGACCGGGGGGAGTTCCGGGAGAGCTGGAGGCGGGAGGTCGGGAGATCATCACATGCATGATCTCACCTGGTTGGCCGGGCGGAGAGGAGCGTAGTTGCCTGGGAGCTCCACCCTCACCTGGGGGCAAGACCATTGTCCCTGCTCGGGTGATTGAGAGCCAGACAGTTCATGACCCGTGACTCATAGGGGGATGAGGAGTGGGGGTGCGGTGCGACCAGAAGGCCGTAGGTCCGTTGGCGTCCCAACGTTCTACTACGGTGCTGCTGGGTCAGCAGTGCATTACTACACACGTTGGCTCTCTATCCCTTCCAGTCTGGCTTCTGTGCTGGGCATGGGACGAAACTGTCCTTACTGCCGTCACAGATTTCCTCCACTTACAACTCAACTGGGGCGGATCCAGCATGCAGTGGCATGGTTTCTTACAGGGGCTTCTATTCAGGAACACATCTCCTCTGTGCTATGCCGACTGTACTGGCTCTCTGTAGAACACCGGATCACCTTCAAGGTGTTGGTGATTACCTTTAAGGACTATCGTGACCTGGGACCCTTATATCTTGGGGACCGTCTTTCCTCCTATGCCTCTGTTCGGCCTCTGCATTTTGCAGAGGCGAATCTACTGGTGATCCCTGAACCCTCTACAGTGCAGGTGGCCTTGACTCGGGCCAGGGTTTTAACTGCCCTGGCCCCTGCCTGGTGGAATGCTCTGCCTCCAGCCATCAGGGCCCTGCAGGATCTTGGACAGTTCGCAGGGCTTACAAGATGGAGTCTTTCTGCTGGGCTTCTGGGTAGGCCAGCGGCTGATGGGTTGTCCCATAACAACTGACTGATACCATCGATGGGTAGAGTTAAAGATTTTATGGTCTGCTATATGTTCTGTCATTTGCTTTAAATTTATTATTTATTAAGGGTTTTATATATGTTTTAAGTGTTGGATTGTACACTGCCCGGAGCCCTTTGGGGGTGGGCGGTATAGCAAAACTAATAGACAGACAAATACAAAAGAAAATTTTAGTTCAAGTATTTTTTGAATTTTCATGTGTTCTTCTATCCAGTACTCCTTTATTTTTTACAAGTCCACCACATGTGAAAGAAAAACTCAACCTCTCCTTGACATCTCCAACCAAGACCATCACTATGTTTACTTATTTTCTTAATAACGTTGGGAGGTTTTTTCAATTCAATTCAATGCCTTTTATTAGCAAAGTATAACAACAACATATATAAATAGTTTAAATGACTGGTTAGATATAGAACAGCAGCAACAGTCAAATAAAGACAATAGCTATCGTTTTAAAATAATGGCCAGGAAGGAAGCAACTACACAAATAACATCAAAAGATTGGTCCTGTAAAAGAAAATGTACAGCATAAGTAGAGTTTTGTATTTTCCTTGCCAGTAAAAAAGGGTGACTCTTGATCGTACATCAGCATTTAAGTCACATTCAAGCAGAATATGGGTCAGGGAGTCAAGTGAGCCACAATGACAGAATCTTTGATGTTTCGGGATTTTATGGTATCTGCCCATATCACAGCTGAAGGAAAGCTACTAAATCGGGCCAACATAAAGGCCCGTCACTGTTCAACAGATAAGGTAGAAACTAAGTATCTAGCTGGAACTCCATACTTAGGAGGAATTCCCAGTGCTTGAGGTGAACAAGTTGGGATCTTGTTTGAGAACATTGGGAGTTACATACCATCTATAAAACAATTTATACCAATTCTCTCCTAACATTGGGCACGCAGTTAGTTTAATATTTTTGGAACATAATATTTCCCATTGTTGAAAAGTTATCTCGTCATTCCCTATTGTACTTCGATGCATGCCATCATTACTGGCAGCCAGAGGGTGAAATTGCAGTACCAGCTCAACAAATTACACCTCTGTAGTCTGACTGATCTGATAGAGCTGCTGGCTCTGATTTTGGACATGATCCCAACTCATTGCTTAAAGGTAAATGTAGTCACCTTTGCAAGCACGGGATCGTTACTGACCCATGGGTGAGGTCACAACCCAACATTTACTGGCAGACTTTTGTTTAGGGCGTGGTTTACCACTGCCTTCCTCAGTCATTTACACTTTATCCCCAGCAAGGTGGGTACTCATTTTACTAACCTCAGAAGAATGGAAGATTGAGTCAACCTTGAGCCAGCTACCTGAAACTGACTTCCATCAGGATCAAACTCAGGTCATGAGCAGATATTGAACTCTCTGTGCCATTAGGGCTTACTAATGCATTGCTTAAAGACACACTCTCTGATTTCTCTTTTTTATTTAACCTGCTTGCCTTCTTGGTCACAGCTACCACCCAGTGGTGGGATCCAAAAATTTTAGTAACAGGTTCCCATGGTGGTGGAATTCAAACAGTTGCATAGAGCCCATGGGGCTGGGCGGGGCATGATGGGGGCATGGCTGGGCATTCCAGGGGCGGGGAATTAATAATTTTTCTGTTAGTGTAAAAAACTCTTACTGTAAAAAAAAAGTTCCTAATTTCCAGCTGGTATCTTTCTGTCTATAATTTAAACTCACTACAGCAAGTCCTATCGTCTACTGCCAACAGAAACAACTACTTCTCCTCTAATTGACTGCCTGTCAAATACTTAATACTTTCAAATACTTAATTTTGTTTCTAGAAATCAAAAGAAGGATACTTTCCTTAAACAAGGAACTTTACCATATTTCTAAAACATGTTTTTAAAACAGCCCAACACGGAGAATAATCACGTTTTCTACCTTCGCTAACCTGCCACATAGGAAACAACAGGACTTTATGATTTTTGGACCTAATGGAATTTCTAACGGAGAAGCAGTCCCAATTAGTAACCCCCTCTCGGCACACACAAATAATTAGTAACCCACTCTCGGGAACTGGTGAGTACCTGCTGGATCCCACCTCTGCTACCACCTGATTTCCACCTGATAGCAACCCAAGCAGAGCTTGTGCTCGCTACCTTCTCACTACAGGAGCTATGTAACCTTGTGGGCAGGAGGACCCAAAGCATGTATAGGTGTGTTTGTAGCCAAAACAGTAAAGCCAAATATAAAGAGCCTCATAATAACAGACAACAACATAGGCTTCTGCTATATCATTCACAACAGGTTAAAAAGGACACACAGAGCTCTATTAACTATGGCCATTTATGCATGCATGCATTACCCTGCAGTTGTTTGCTTCACAGTGAGGTTTTCCCATAGGGTTTTTGTTTGTTTGTTTCCACAGGGATTTTCCCCCTGCAAAGTGTCCTTAGATGAGCCAATCCACCATTTTGCCCACCCACCGTTTCCGTGTTCTTTCTGCGTGACTTCAATTTGGGGAGGTTGCCTGCCACCTTTTGTGTTTGTGCGTACCATCTTTGGCCTAGCGTTATTTTGATAGACCATGTAAACTTCGTGTTAATTTCAAAGGCCTATTCAATCCAATCCAATCCAAAAACCTTTATCAGGCATAAACCAGAAGTACCATACATTCCAAGTACAAAAACAGGATCATTGTTATATATCATGTAGAACATGGATTAAAAATGTAGCAACTGCTTCAGAAATTTCTACATGAGGGCTGTGCAATAGCTTAGACATTTTTAGTTTGAGAGAAACATAAATTCTAGAGGTAGTAAAGCTCCCAGATCGGTTCTAATATCATTATACCTCGAACAGTAAAGCAGGATATGAGGGACTGAGTCCATAGTGTTGGGACAGTATCGACAACAACGCTCACTTTGTGGGATGTTAAGGAAATGACCTCAAAGGCCTATTGCTTCAAATAGACCTTCAGTGTAATTAAAAATAGACCTTCAGTGTAATTTAAAAAGCCCTTCTGATCAGTTTGAAATGGTGGCCCACAAAATGGGAGAAACTGCTGTTGTGTGGGCAGGGGGAGGTGGGGAGGAGTAAGGAAACCAAAAGAAAGCACAACACACATTTTTCCTGCAAAGGGAGGGAAAAAGTCTCACTTTGACAGCTTTCGGAAAACGCAGGGATTCTCTGATCTGAGAGTGCAGGGAGTCCCGAAGAGGGAGCGGGATGTGTGCATAACCAAGAATCCAGCATGAAGAGAATGTATGCTTAACATGAAGGAGACCACACAAGTGTGTAAATGCTCTTTAAGGTATCTAAAAGCCAGATCCTGGGTCCCATCTCTTGGTCATTGACTAGGGTGATCAAGAAAGTGAATCCAGGGAAGAGCTATGCAAAGGAAGAGGCAGGGTTAACTGGATAGTCAGCAATGTCTAATAAAGTTATTGGGGGCCAGTGTTTCCCAGCGTTTTCGGTATGGTGATTCACAAGTCCCAATAAAGTGTGGTGACCCAATGAAAAACAACAACAATAAAACAGAGCCTGCACAAATCATTGAAACCTCCCCTTCCCTCCCCTCCTTTGTATGCCACCCCCCCCCCCCCATAGATTGAGAAATTCTAGTACAGAATATCCTCTCACCATTTCTTAGCTACTGATGCTCTATGTTTGGCTTTCTAAAGGCTCTACAATGGCCATATGGAAGAGGTCCTTACTAGCAGGTTGAGGGCCTTACTAGCAGGTTGAGCCATGTAACATATTTTCACCCCAAAAGGGCATCCAGTGGGAAAAGCTACATTCTCAGGAGCAGTGGTAACTAACCGAGGCATGAAGAGGGGATATTGATGATTATGTCTTCCAAACCCATACAGATTCCTGAAGAGTTGGAAGGGATTTTCCATTGGCCCTCACTATCTATTACCTTCTCCAAACTTCAATGGCCCTTCTCAAGAGCGTGTTTTAGTGTCTTTCAATTGGCTCTGCTCAGAAGAAGGTTTCAGCGTTTAACCAAGGAGGTCCAATTTTGACCTTGTAATTCAGGAACAATTGAAATGATGACTCACATTACATTGCACTGTGAATTTTGCCACCCGAGGATGGTACCACCCCCTCTCGGAGCCCTTTTACCCAATAATCACACGACACTTGTGGCTGGGGAAAATTACTTGGCCATAGTCAATCGTTTATTGCGCAGTAAGAAGCGTGAGGTGAAGCCTGGGATTCTGATCTGATTTTTAACACTGGCAGCCCCTCCTCAGGGATGCCTCCAGGTCAAACTGCTCTTCCCACCCCCCTGCTGGCTGATGGATGTCCATGCCGCTACCGTGGAGCTCCAGAAGGCGGTCGGCCTCTTACTGGAGCTCCGTTGCAATGCTTGGCTGGGCGGTCGGCCTCTTGCCATAGCATTCCATCCCACTGCAGGGGAGGGGAGGTAGCTGCCTAACTTCCCTCCCCCAGCCCCTCAGATCAATTCCCACGTGCCAACCACTGAATGGCTATGATAAAGCAACATGCATTAACACAACACCAGAGTATGAAAAGGGGAGAGGTGGGTGGGCAAGTTCTTGGCCGACCGGGGTGCATGATCTGAGGACAAAGGGCGGGCCGGCTGGCCTTAAGTAAGCTCCCGCCGGCCTCCCCCTCTGATGTTGCCTTGCCCTCTTGGGGCATGGCCGCGTGGCCCCCAACCGCCCTTACTAGGGCGGAAGCCAAGGGTTTCCTTCTGCTTTTCGCAAGCAGCAACTGCAGCCGTGGTGATTCACGTCTGCTCTTTTATCAGAACATTAGAAAACATTTGTTTTTTTGCCTTTGGTGACGATAGTTTTTGGACATTCTGATGAATTTAAAGGACAATGTTATTTCTTACACAGTAGTTAAGTTTTGTGATATAGCGAGTAGGGAGCAGAGATTTCTGGTTGATGTAACCAAAGTGACATCTTGCTGACTGCGTATTGATTAATGTTTATTTTTTTCTCGTTAAAAAAAAAAATCTTCCGGTCAAGTAACCGTAAATAAACAGAACTAAACTGAGCTGAGCTGAACTGATGTGGAAGCCAGCATGGTATAAAGATTACAGATGCTCGAGCCCCCACCAGATTGATTCATCTCCTGTTCTCCTATCATGAGCAGGGAACCAATGGCACAGCAGGCAGTTCGACTCATCTTCTGCACTCCTATTAAAGGCGGTGGGCAGTTCAGGCTGCCTACAAGCAGTTCAGTTCTCTTTGCCAGGTTGCTTTCAGTGCCTGCAGGCAGGTGGCCACAGCACACTTTAAACCTGACCCTCTAACTGGTACAACACTTTGGCTCTCCAATCAATGGTACTGAGCGAGATGGACCAATGGCTGTACTTGGTAGAAAGCACAATGCATTAAACTCCTAATTATGTTAAGAACATAAGAACTAGCCTGCTGGATCAGACCAGAGTCCATCTAGTCCAGCACTCTGCTACTCGCAGTGGCCCACCAGGTGCCTTTGGGAGCTCACGTGCAGGATGTGAAAGCAATGGCCTTCTGCTGCTGCTGCTCCTGAGTACCTGGTCTGCTAAGGCATTTGCAATCTGAGATCAAGGAGGATCAAGATTGGTAGCCATAGATCGACTTCTCCTCCATAAATCTGTCCAAGCCCTTTTTAAAGCTATCCAGGTTAGTGGCCATCACCACCTCCTGTGGCAGCATATTCCAAACACCAATCACACGTTACGTGAAGAAGTGTTTCCTTTTATTAGTCCTAATTCTTCCCCCCAGCATTTTCAATGAATGCCCCCTGGTTCTAGTATGGTGAGAAAGAGAGAAAAATTTCTCTCTGTCAACATTTTCTACCCCATGCATAATTTTATAGACTTCAAATCATATCCCCTCAAGACGTCTCCCTCTCCAAACTAAAGAGTCCCAGACGTTGCAGCCTTTCCCTCATAAGGAAGGTGCTCCAATCCTTCAATCATCCTCGTTGCCCCTTCTCTGCACTTTTTCTATCTCTTCAATATCCTTTTTTTTTTTTTGTGTTTTTTTTTTTTGAGATGTAAAGGCGACCAGAGACTGAACACAGTTACTCCCAAGTGCTTGGTCAGCACCACTGCTTCTTTATATATAAAGGCAGCATGAAGCAAATCCTTGCAGTTTTATTATCAACTCCTTTCCTAATTATCCCCAGCACAGAAATCAGATCTGTTCTATTCAGTGTGACTGACTTACTCTCTGCCAAACGTGCTTCGAATTGTAAGCTTAGTTTCTCTTTCCTGCTCTAACCACCATTGATTCAGATCCAACCAAAGGCTGCATTTGGAAGTTGCAAATGTGCTATGGGGCCTTGCATTATATTTTGATTACTGCTACTTGTTTGGTTTTTGCTGGTCACTGGGAAAAGTCTTCCAGCCCATCAAAATGTGTGCGCTTGACCATTTAATTAGCATGACTTATCTTTTAAGATCAAAATGCTTAGAGATTAAAAATATTTGGATACAAACAACTGATTCAATGGAGAATTCTATTATGCATAGAGGAGCCAGTATTGGTGGTTACTGGGTTGGACTAGGATCTGGGAGATCTAGGTTCAAATCCTCACTGCCATGGAAATCTGCTGGCTGATTTTGGGGGACACCCCTCTCAGCCTGACCTACCTTGCAGGATTATTGTGAGAATAAAATGGGGGGGATGGGATGTAATTGTACTAAGTAAATGCACTGTAAGTAGGTGTGTCTTTGTAAGCAGAGTTGCTATTTAATCTTAATATATTATAAAAAGAACTGAATCTGGAAGTGAAATTCACACACCCTGTTCATGACCTGGGTTTGAGCCCAACAGAAGTTGGGTTCACGTAGACCGTTCCAGGTTGACTCAATCTTCCATCCTTCCAAGGTTGATAAAATTAGTATCCAGCTTGCTTAGGGGTAAAATGTAGAAGACTGAGGAAGGCAATGGCAAACCACTCGACAATAAGTCTGCCTAGGAAACGCCAGAGCTGTAGTGAGGGGGAACTGCGCCTGGGGCACGTGTGGGCCCTGCCACGCCTCCACCCACCTGCCCCTGCCCCAGAACGCCCCTGCACCAGTGCATGCCCTGAGCAGGATGTCCCCCGTCCACTGGGCATTACGCCACTGGTAAATGCTGTGATGTGACATCACCCTATGGGTCAGTAACAATCCAGTGCTTGCTCAGTGGACTATATTTACCTTTACCACTCTAAGCTAAAAAAATTCCCCTCTAATTTCTATTTTGGAATGAGAAACAGAACTCAGTGTCATTGCCCATCCCTTCAATATTTGCTCTTTATTCTAGAAAGCAAAGCAGAAGCAGGACAAACTGGGATGGGTAGGCTGGCATCTGTCAAAGACAGGCACCAGAAAAGGGGACTTTGAACTCACTGGGCATTTTCTGCAAATATTGGTTCATGACAAACATTAACACCTTCCAGCTCAGGGTAAAACAATCCAATAAGGAAAAGTTATAACCATGAACAGAGACAAGATGGGAGGAGCTTAGAAGAAGAAGAAGAAGAGTTTGGATTTATATCCCCCCTTTCTCTCCTGCAGGAGACTCAAAGGGGCTTACAATCTCCTTGCCCTTCCCCCCTCACAACAAACACCCTGTGAGGTAGGTGGGGCAGAGAGAGTTCCGAGAAGCTGTGACTAGCCCAAGGTCACCCAGCTGGCGTGTGTGGGAGTGCACAGGCTAATCTGAATTCCCCAGATAAGCCTCCACAGCTCAGGCGGCAGAGCGGGGAATCAAACCCGGTTCCTCCAGATTAGATACACGAGCTTTTAACCTCCTACGTCACTGCTGCTCTCCTAGGGCTGTGGGCCACCGAGAACTGGGGACTGTAGGTTCATATTAAGAATCAAGGAACATGATAGGGTTTAGAGAGAAAAAGCAATCCCCCTTCTTAAGTAGAGTGAAAAATGGAGCCAGCATTTGCGAGAGAATGGAAGCAAATCTGTCCTCTGAATGACAGGCTGTTTGTCCTGGACTGTAGCTCAAATGCCCATAGTATGCTTCTGCACTGAATGTGAAGAAGAGAAGAAGAAAAGTTTGGATGTATAGCCCCTTTTCTTTCCTATAAAAAGACTCAAAGCGGCTTACACACTCCTTCCCTTCCCCTCCCCTCAACAGCCATCTTGTGACATCAGCGGGGTCCAGAGAGTCCTGAGAGAACTGTGACTAGCTCAAGGTCACCCAGCAGGCTTCACTTGTAGGAGCGGGGAAACCAATTCAGTTCACCAGATAAGAGTCTGCCATTCATGTGGAGAATTGGGGAATCAAACTCAGTTCTCCAGATTAGAGTCAACCTGCTGTTAACCCTACACCGCCGCGGGCTCCCAGGAAGTGCTGCAGGAAGCTAGCCAATTTGGGGAATTTTTAAACTTTGAGGTTTATTCTTGCCTAGGTCAGGAAAGTGAGCAAAACAAAGGGTAAAAGCTTAAACGATGCTTCTTTGGACTGTTATCCCCCTCACTAGTTTAAAAACAAAACGGGAGTGAAAACCACCTGGGTAGCGCTGCCGGGGAATGTCTTGCCACTTCAGACACTCGTAGAGGTGCCATTTTACAAGAGGGGGGCTAGATATCTTCTGGAATTACAACTGATCCCGAAACTATGGTTCCCAAGCAGAAAATGTCTGCTTTGCAGGGTAAACTCTATGGTCTTAAACCAGAGGTGGGATCCAGCAGGTTCTCACCAGTTCCCGAGAGTGGGTTACTAATTATTTGTGTGTGCCGAGAGGGGGTTACTAATTGGGTCTGCTTTTCCATTAGAAATTCCATTAGGTCCAAAAATCATAAAGCCCTGTTGTTTCCTATGTGGCTGGTTAGCGAAGGTAGAAAACGGGATAATTCTCCCTGCTGGGCTGTGTTAAAAACATGTTTTAGAAATATGGTAAAGTTCCTTGTTTAAGGAAAGCATCCTTCTTTTGATTTCTGGAAACAAAATTAAGTCTTTGAAAGTATTAAGTATTTGACAGGCAGTCAATTAGAGGAGAAGTAGTTGTTTCTGTTGGCAGTAGACGATAGGACTGGCTATAATGAGTTTAAATTATGGACAGAAAGATACCAGCTGGAAATTAGGAACTTTTTCTTTACAGTTAGAGTTTTTTACAGTAACAGAGAAATTACTAATGCCCCGCCCCCGTCGTGCCCCGCCCAGCCCATTGGCGCTACGCCACTGTTTGAATCCCACCACCATGGGAACCTGTTACTAAAATGTTTGGATCCCACCACTGTCTTAAACCCTGGTGTGATCCCTTCTCTCCCCAGTGTGGTGTAGTGGTTAAAAGCATGCATGTGTAGTAGTTAAGAGCCGTGGCCTATAATCTGGAGAACCAGGTTTGACCTCCCACTTTTCCACATGAGTGGTGGAATCTAATCTGGTGTACTGAGTTTGTTTTCCCTGCTCCTCCTCATGAACCCTGCTGGGTGACCTATACTCACTATGATAGATCTGATTCAGTACAAGACAGCGTTATGGGTTCATTTGTTAAGGAGGGGCTGTAGCTCAGTGGTAAGAGCATCTGCTTGGCATCTGGAAGGTCCCTGGTTCAGTTCCTGGGATCTCCAGTTAAGAGGACCAGGCGGTAGGATTGCTACAGTCAGAGTAAGCAACACTGAAATGGATAGATTTAGATACTGTCTCAGTAGCCCTGTTCATAGTTTACAGGGAACGCACAAACAACCTGCATGTACATACATCTGTACACTTGTCTGTAATAAAAAGCCAACGTGTGTTTACTTGATAAATGGAACCAGGGACCAGTCCTTGGATAAATGTGGGGTTTCAATCACACCTTCAGCAGTACATGCAGTGAAGACAGCACGAGAACGAATCTCTGCACATACAACGTGTTGTATTCAGAATCTGGGCCCCTCAACCTGTCCAGTTCTAGGTCTGGTAATTTAGCAGATCCCCTATAATCCCTGTGTGTGCCTGGAACAACATATCTCAAGAGCCTTTTGATCCAAACTAATATACTTGATTTATTATAGCAACTCCATTTCTGGATAGGATAGAGTAAATATAGGTTCCTAATCTAGCCTGTCTACCTAGAATGAGAGAGATTCAGGACCTGCATCCTGCCCTCATGGTTGCAAGATGGAGAAATGGTGTAGAAAGAGGGTGTAAAAGACTGAAGGAAAGAAGTTTCCCCCAAGAGGAGCAATCTACATATCAAAGGGATAATGTCAGAGCAATGGAGAAAGGATTCCCAGTGCTTTGACCCTTCTGTCTCTGACTCTCTAGTCCACAGGTGTCAAACTCGTGGCCCACCAGATGTTATGGACTACAGTTCCCATCATCCCCTGCCAGCATGATGCTGGCAGGGGGATGATGGGAACTGTAGTCCATAACATCTGGAGGGCCGCGAGTTTGACACCTCTGCTCTAGTCAGAAGTCTGAGGTTAAGAGACAGCACAAAGTCTTTCCTTTTCAACACTGTACATGGATTGTACATGCATGCACCGTAACTTGTGAGCAGAGCTTGTAGAAGGCAGCTTCATATGTTCTTGTGGACAGAGTAGCAGAGGCAGGAATGGCCAGCTCAAGCCCCTTACCATTTATAGGGGTGAGATGCACAACCCCTAAGCCCAATTATTCACCCCCATACCATTAATCTAGGATGCTCTAAACAGTTGAAGATCTGTCCACCATGAAACCAAGCGCCCTACCTGGGGATGGGTGAGCAGGAGTTTTTAAGATGAGCCTTTCAGAGTATTGTGAATTGGGATGGGCTGAAACTAGAGTTGGAGGGGGGGCTGTGTGTAGAGCAATTGGTCTCTCCCGCCCAAACAGCACAGGGACAAAGAGGTTAAAATAAAATGTATTGCTTAAAAAAGTTAATGTATTGCTTAAAATAAAATGTATTGCTTAAGGAGCAGCAGTGGCATAGGAGGTTAAGAGCTCATGTATCTAATCTGGAGGAACCGGGTTTGATTCCCAGCTCTGCCGCCTGAGCTGTGGAGGCTTATCTGGGGAATTCAGATTAGCCTGTACACTCCCACACACGCCAGCTGGGTGACCTTGGGCAAGTCACAGCTCTTCTGAGCTCTCTCAGCCTCACCCACCTCACAGGGTGTTTGTTGTGAGGGGGGAAGGGCAAGGAGATTGTAAACCCCTTTGAGTCTCCTGCAGGAGAGAAAGGGGGGATATAAATCCAAACTCTTCTTCTTCCAAGCAACCAGTGTGGCATGATGACCAAGATGGTGGACTCTAATCTGAAGAACTAGTTTTGATTTCCCTCTTCCCACATGAAGCCTGACTTTGAGGCAGTCAGAGTTTTCTCAGAACTGTCTCAGCCCTACCTACCTACCTCACAAGGTATCTGTTGTGGGATGGGGATTGTAAGCCCCTATGAGAAAGGTAGAGAGAAGTGGGATATGAAAACCAACTCCTCTTCTTTTAGCTTCCTGCTGACCTAGTGCTGAGCAATCTGCTACGAGGCAATGCCAGGTTGCAAGGGTGGGGGTGGGATTTTGTGGTCAACCCCAGAGCCGTAGCAAGGGGGAACTGCACCTGGGGCATGTATGTGCCCTGCGCCCCGCCACGCCCACGCCCGCCCCGGAACACCCCAGGATGCCCATGCCACACCCACGGTGGGCGCTACGTCACTGGTCAGCCCACCTCACACAGCCTCGGGGTTCTGCAGAATTTGGCTGCTCGGCAGCTGCAGATGACGATTTCCCTCTAGCCTGTCCTTGCAATCTTTAAATTAAACATTGATAGATTAGTGGGCTGCTACATGCATTCTCTTGTGTCTGAGGTTTGCTCCATGGTTCTGGGCAAACGCCTCTCGTCCTGGGTTTTCCCCTCCACCGCATGGAAATATACTGGTGCCTGCTGTCCCTCGACTGTTTGGAGAAACCTGCCGCAATGTAGGATGCGGCCTTCCTAAAATACCTGTTTGGAAGAGGGCTGTGGGTGTTTTATAACACTGCCGCGGAGCTATATTCGCCACTGATTCATCGGCACATGCTCTTAAAAACAGACTCTCAAACCCAGTGCCCGTGGCCCAGGCATGTGGTAATACTAGGGAAGCTGCCGGAACGACTGATTATCTTGGGAGGCATTTTAATTGGCCTCCCACGCCCAAACCCTTCTTGACAAAATAGCTTCCAAGGCAGTAGTGTCAAACTCCAGGACCGGTCAGTTCAGCGGGATGGCATTCTTCACACTGGCTGATAAGACTGTGAGCAAAGAGTGCCATCTAGTGAGGCCCATAATCCCTTACTCTTGATTACTGTAAGGCAGTGATAGCGAACCTTTTCGAGACCGAGTGCCCAAATTGCAACCCCAAACCCACTTATTTATCACCAAGTGCCAACACAGCAATTTAACCTGAACACTGAGGTTTTAGTTTAGAAAAAAACGGTTGGCTCCGAGGCATGCGTTACTCAGGAGTAAGCTTGGTGGTAGTCAGTGGCTTTGCTTTGAAGCAACCATGCAACTCTTCCAACGGGTGAATCATGACCCGAGGAGTGTTTACTCAGAAGCAAGCTTCATTGCCAGCAATTGAGCTTACTCCCGAGTAAAGGATCACGCTTTAGTTCTTTGCATGAAAATCAGTGGTGCTTAACAGCACTTAACAGGGTTACCTACACTGCTTCCCCAAAACTAGGTCTTAGGTTTAATGCTAATAATCGAGCCCAGCAACCTCGTGCCGTAGGTTCGCCACCACTGCTGTAAGGAAAGGATTTTTTTAATGAACCACGATCAGATGATGGGCCCCCCTTCCCCCCTCCCCTTCTCTATTGGGTGGGTGGGTCAGCTTAGTTAAGTTTAATAAGGTGGAAGGGGGATTCTCTAGTTTTAACTACACATGAGCTTAGGATAAGTTTAATGGGGGGATTCTCTAGTTTTAATTGCACGCGACCAAAAGTTAGTTAACTTTAAAGGAAGTCCAAGGTGGCTAGCCGCTATTGAAGGCTCCCTTTGAAGTTTAAATTCTGAGCTATTTGGATTGGCTTTTATCTGCCCCGCTTGTATTCAGGGCTGAAAAAAGCCGAAAAAAGCCAAATACTACTTTTTTGGTAATTTTTTTTCAATTTGGATATACCAAATCACCAAGCCTTGTCAGAATAAGATGAGCCCCCTTCCCCATCCTGGATGGGTGGACCATAGCCAGATAATGGCTCCCTCTCCTCCCTCCCCCCCGGGCAGGTGGGCCACAGCCAGATGATGCCCCCCTCCCTCCAAGGTGGGTGGGCCATGACTAGATGAAGGGCCCCCTTTTCCTCCCTCCCCTTCTCCTCAAGGTGGGTAAGCCATGACCAGATGATGAACCCCCTCCACGGTGGGTGGACCATGACCAAATGCTGTGCCCCCTCCCCCCAGGTTTGGTGGGCCATGGCCAGATGATGGGCCTCCTCCCCTTCCTTCCCCAGGGTGGATGGGCAATGACCTTATAACAGGCCCCCTCCCCGTTCTTCTCACTTCCCCCCCCCCCCAGCAATTAACAGCTATATCTGCCTTTCATGATGGGGTTGGAACCCGCTCACTGTTTTTCTTCCTCTCTCCTTTGGGGGACCCGAAGTGTCTGACATTGTTTTCTGCTCCTCCCATTTATCCAAACGACAACCTTGTGAGGTACACTGGGCTGAGGGAGAGAGGCTGACCAATGAGTTTCTGTACCAGAGTGGAGATTTGAACCTAGATCTGCTGGATGCTAGTCCAAGACTCTAACTACTACACAGAAATATGACAGGACCAAATTTCCCATTAGGCAGGAGATCTATGATTTCCTGATGTTTTCTTTTTGGATTGAATCATAACTATGGGGAAGGGGCTGGTAGTTCGATTCCAGCAGCTGAGATACAGGAGGGAACATAGAACCGGTCTCCCTCTCCATTCGATTTTCCTCCTATTTATCCTTCATGGAGCAAACTGACCACAGTATGAAGTTTTGCTTAAAAATATCACGTAGGAGGAAGGCATGCTCACACAGGTGGCTCATATATGGTAAGGGTAATTTAGGTAACCATGTTTCATCCCATATTACCTCAAACAGTCCAAAAGAAAACAGCAACATCAGGACAGCTTAGAAACGTTCTTGATAATATCACCAGTAGCTTGAAAAACTGATCTGGGCCATGGGATGTAAGTTTGCCACTAGCGTCTATAGCAATACCCAGAGGCCAGGGTAAAAGTTGTACAGCACATTGGTCCAAGCAGATACCAAAAACAAGAACAAGTACCTTTCATTGGGACTAACCAAATTGACGCAGAACACTATGCAAGCTTTTAAGCTCAACAGAACGCTTCATCAGGGCATATGTTGCAGATTTTTAAAAAGGGGACACCTCAGCAATAAAGGGAGGAGGATAAATGCCTGTAGGTATCTCACAAACAATTAAATGCCCCCCCCCCAATAAGGCTGGGACCTAAAAAGTCTTCCTTATATCTGCCTTCTTAAATTTTGTAACTTCCAACCTGCTGAAGAATTCTGTTGAGCTTGAAAGCTTGCACAGTTCCCTGTGCTAATTCGGTTGTCCTAATCAAATGTATTGAGAGGTAGAGAATCTCTGAATGCCAGTTGCAGGAGGTAACACCGGGGAATAGCCTCTGTGTCGTGTGATGGCCCTCCAGAGTAATTGGTTGGCAACTGTGTGAGACAAGATGCTGGACTAGTTGGACCACTTATCCGATCCAGCAGGGCTCTTCTTATGTTCATATGTATTATAAAGATTTTTCCCCCATGTTCACACGGCTGTCTTAAAGGCCTGCCAGTAGCCCGAGGGCTGTTTTGAGAGTGCAGTTTTATGTGTTTTAATTGATGTCATATTCTGCTGAACACTGGCTGTGATATTGCTTTTACTCACTGTGTGGGTTTACTCACTGTTGGCTTTAGATTCTAAAGTTTAGAACATACAAGGGTTTTTTGCTTGCTTGGGGACTATTATTTTATTAATATTTGGTTTTTACTTTGCTATACGTTTTTCCACAAAAAGACAACCGTAGATTGGTATATTAACCCAGCATTTTCTAGAACCCCAGCAGAGGATTCTACTATAAAGGAGGTCCAGGAAATGGCGGATTCATATACAAACTTACTGTCATCTTTTTGTGGAAAAGAGTATAGCTACTTTGAACAAGCCTCTAAAAAGGCAGCCCAACACATTTTCTAAATTCATCAGTAATAGTAAGTGGAAGATGACTGAAAATAACACAGGTCAGCCAACTGAATGAAGGAAAGCAGGCCTGCTAGGCTGTGAATGAGAGACGAACATTCTCTGCCTTTCTTTCCATTATGGAAGAAAGGCAAGAGACAAATGGAGGACTGGTGGTGTTTCCTATATAGTCTTACCACTCCTTAAGGCCTCCTTCCTACTTCAAGAAGGTCTCCATAAGATCCAAGTCCTATTGCTACCATGAGCGCAGCTTTTTTAAAAAGCCCGATCCGTAAGAATAAACATTTTATTGAATAAAAATATCCTTCACTCTGCCAAAAATATATAAAGGCATTTTTTTTTTCTCTTGTGAGTACAGCTATTAAAAGATCAGGTTGTTTTACGAGTTAGAATTAGTCTGCTGCAAAGGTTCCTAATCAGCATAAATACGTACGTTAATTAAAAGAGGAAGAATATACTAAAAAAGAAGGCGTATAATGCTATGCGGCGACCTTGAAAGTGACAGGCGAGGCATTCATCGTGGTGGAATGGCATTTATCGCGGTGGCTACGCCCACCACTGGTCTGGTGAAAAACCAGAAAATACTTTTTCACTGAAACTGTCACTGAAACTTTCACTGAAACGTCAAAGGTCCTTCTGTGCTTCCCCGAACATTTCATGGCTTACGCAGAAAAAACACTCGCGCACGTTGCGGTCACGAATATTAGCCAGGCTCTAATAAAAGTCAGAAGCTGCTCACAGATAATGCAGAGAGAACTAGTCCCTGAAGAAGTTAAGCTTCTGAGCACAGATATTACGACTTTGAGGAATGCACTGGATCGTCCAGCTCTTCATGGCAATTTATACTATTGGCAGGCAAAACAGCCTTCGGCATTCTTTTTCTGCTGTCGCCCCCGCCTTGTCCCTCTCCACTCTCCCTCTTCCATGAGACCCATTTATAACTGTTGCAAGTTTTCATTTTCTTGAATCTCCAGCCCAAATACAAAACAAAAATTCCATTGGGAAAAGAAGTATACTATCAAAATGGAATAGGTATCTGCGTACGTCTTCCGGGTGGGCAGTCAGATTGCTTGTTCTCCAATCAGCCACCATTTCCTAATAAATGAGAATGTGACATGTTTTGCTGTTCTGGCAGGAAAGGCCAGATCTATAAATCTATTTACAAATCTATAAAATATAGTGACCTCCATAGTAGAAGTCATTCACAACAGAGATAGAATTCTCCAGTATTCAGCCCTACCACGTTTCCAATTTATGCGGCACCATTCATCAAAGGCGCCTGGAGTTATCAGTGCATTCCCACAGTCCAGTTGAACCAGCATGACAAAGAATTAGGAGAAACAGGAGATGAACGGGGAAGCGAATATTTGGCTATCGTAAGTGCTTGATGGTGAGTTCTTTCTTGGCCCAGCCTCAATCAAAGAGGAACCCGGGATCCGGAGGATAACAGAGCGACCCTTGGACCTCATCCTCAAGCCCGTAGGCTTTTTCGAGGACTCTCTGAGCATCCTGGGCGAAGCTGTCCAGGGCCGTGTGCAGCAGGTAATAGGCGGCCACGAAAGAGACACCTCCAGCGACTAAGTTGTCTAAAAGTGGCACCCTGTTCTTTACCAGCTGGGCGGCGATCTGCCCGTAAACGGCAGCTTGGCTCAAGATGCCGTGGACCGTGTTCTCCGAGAGATCCTTCCCTAAAGTCGAGCAGATCTGATTTTTCAGTTCAAGAGGCGGTTTGGAGGCAGCGTGGGCCAAGGCCCCCAGAGAGGCATCATCCAGGCCAAAATTCCTGCGGTACGAGACGAGGGTATTCATGAGCATCGGGATGTTCAGGTGGATGGGAAGGCCAGGCAAAGCCGAGATGAAGCAAGCCAGCAGGGCCTTCTTCCAGATGTGCTTGCGCAGGGAGTCCTTCTTCTTCCGCACGGCTGCAGCGGTGACAGATGGAAAAGACAGCAAGAGGACGTGCCGCTTGTGGCCTTCCAGCTCTTCCGCCAGAGTATCCTGCAACAGCGGGAAGTCAAAGCGGTGTAATTCAAAGCTGGAGACTAGGAAAACCTTGGGGGAATTCAGGCCTCCTTTCTGAAGCTGGCGGATGCAGTCTTCCTTCATTTCCCACAGCACCTGATCCTCCTGAAAATAGGACGGCCGCCGACGCTGCGAGGCACGCAAGTCTTGGTCCACCTTGGACCGAACAAAGTAGAAGCGCTTGCCCATGGTTTTCACAGCACGGGCCAGCTGCACGTGGCTCTCCCGGAAGCCGCCCAGAAGTGATGATGATAGTTGAAGAAAATCGTATTTCTAACCCGTCTAGGCGCGCAGGTAGGTCTCGGCTTGGAAGCACGGGGTGCCGATGCCAGGCAAGTCCCAGAGCCGGACACTAGGCAGGTGAGGATGCTGGTATGGTGTGGGTGAAGCCGTGGTCTCTATTACACCAGTGGGGAGCAGCGCGGGGGAATTGCGCCATCGGTGGATACCCGCACGCGCTGATAGAAAGTGGATTTGCCCACCGACCACCCGTCCACCAAGAATGTCAAGAAGCGTGGTGGTGTCAAAGGCGAACCAGAAGTTGACTGGACCTGTGTGGAGACTTCCAAGACCACGCGGGATTGGATCAGAGCCCATCTCTTTGAGGTCCTGCTCTCGAATCTCGAGGGCACTCATGGCGGAAATTCTGCAACAGCACAAGAGAAACACCAAAGGGTCAGGGTTATTTATGGCCGTGTTGTGTAGATTTCATGCAAGCCAATGTCTGGACCACTTAGCTCCAACTCCCTCCCAGAGAAACCAAAATTCCTGCATTTTGCCACCTACACAATAATTAGTTTTAGGGATTGAGTAGAATTTAGTGGGTGGTCCTTGTCAAAGCAGTAATAAGAAAAAGCTGCCCTGGCTGAAATTCTCTCTTCAGAATTTCCCTCTCATAAAGACAACCCAATCTGCCAGCAGGCTCTTTTCATGAGAAACTAAAAAGAGCCCTGCTGGATCAGACCAATAATTCTTCCAGTCCAGTGTCCTGTTTTGGTCACAAAGATCTCAAAAACAAAAGCGTCTCCCAGCAGCTGCTTCCAATGATCAAATTATGACAGCAAGCAGCGTTTCTACTATTTGCTACCGTCGGCTTTCACGATTGGAATACAGGTGCTACTGGTTTCCGGGCTGCAAGGACAGACTTCTAGACGCTTTCTCTCCTGACGTTTATACCAGATTTGGCTGGCATCTTCAGAGGACCCTCTGAAGATGCCAGCCACAGGCGAAACGTCAGGAGAGAATGCTGCTAGAACACGGACATACAGCCCGGAAACCACACAGCACCCAAGCCATTTATTTATTTACCTATTTATTTATTTATCTATTAATTAATTAATTAATTACCCTGCCAATCTCCCACAGGACTCAGGGCAGCTTGTCCAGTCCCCCACAAATCTGTCCAATAATCTCCTTTTAAAACCATCCAAACTAGTAGCCACCATGGCATCCAGTGGCCATGAGTTCCACAAATCCTTTGTGAATCATGTGCAAAAGAAGCTTCCCCCCCCCCCCCAACCCCGGATCATTTCCAAGCTACCATTATTTGCACGTCACAGCATCTGGATTGCCACATGGTGTGGCAGGGGATTACCGCCTCCACACCTGGTTGCATATCAAGACATGCCATTGCCCGGGGAATGCCAGCTATATAAACCAGCCTCTAAAAGCACAAGGCTCTTGTCCTTCTCTGAAGCAGGGTCTCTTAGCCTGCAAGCATTGACGTTTCATGGCAACCCAGCGTCACCCGTCACAGGAACAAAATGGGCAGGATAATGGGCAAAAGAAGCAAGCCTTAGACAGCAAACGTCATGGAAAGCAAAACTGAAACAGAAAGCGCACCAGGGGAAAGGAAGGAGTTTTCTTTTTAATGCATTCAACAAATCAAATCAGCCAGCGAAGCGTTTCATAATGCAAACATCTGGTGTTGGGAGAAACAGGGGCAGAAAAGCTGGGATTCTCCCATGCCAGGCTATGAGATGGAGGAATAATGCCAGGAGCGAAGTTCCCTTCGCTAACCATTAGTCCCGCTCTCCCCCCAGGAAAAAGAGAGCTTACTTCTCGTCCTGTCAATCAAGCCTCGTAGCCTTTGAATTCTTTTTATACTCACTGCAGTTTTCAAACTAATGATCAAAGGGAAGCAGAACTGGAGAACGGAGGGTCTGTTTATCTTCGCCGGTTGCAGGTGGAAAGGAAAGAGAAACCTTTTCAGGAAGAGAGGGCACAGGAAACGCGCCGATTGGTTCAGCCCCGGGGAAGGAAAGCCAACGGCAGCCTATCATTACCGAATATGCAAACGACATCCACGAGGGGGCGGATCCCGGTAGTTAACTCTTTGCTGTAACGTCATAGTAGTCTGTATGATGTCCACCCCTGGGCTGGCTTTACTGTCTCTGTCTTCCCCTACTCTTTCACCATCCTGAGGGAGTGTGGATTTCTTTTTAGAGTGACTGGAGTGTTTTTAACTATAAGTAGGCCTCTGAAAACTCTTTTTTTTTTTCAAATGGGAAAAAAAAAACATATATTGCAAATCCTCAAGCCTCAAAAATCTGTCCATAAGTCTTAATAGCAGAGGTGGGATCCAGCAGGCTCTCACAGGTTCCCAAGAGTAGGTTACTAATTATTTGTGTGTGCCGAGAGGGGTTACAAATTGGTGATTTTGCCACGTGATTTTTGCCTTAGTTATGCTCCTCTCAGCAGTAGCGCACAGAACTTGAAGCCGTCTAGCAGGAGGTGCACCTGCGTGCATTCATTTCCCGCCCAAGGACCGGCACAGCGGCTGCATCCTTGCCACAGCCCCGCCCAGGAATGCCCCGCCCCGGAATGCCCAGCCACGCCCCCGTCATGCCCCACCCAGCCCCATTGGCGCTATGCCACAGTTTGAATCCCACCACCATGGGAACCTGTTACTAAAATTTTTGGATCCCACCACTGCTTAATTGGCTTTGGTAGTGAGAAAATTGTAGTTGCCAAATTAGGGACGCTAGCTTGCCAGGTGGGATCCAGAGATTCCCAAGGATTACAGCTTGTTTCCAGATCACAGAGATAACATTGTGCAGTGTCAAACTGAATGATTTTTCATATTAAACTATTTCTCAGGTGTTCTGTTATAATGAACATCCTTCCCCCTTCCTTACGTTCACAGGTACAAATATAAGAAGAGCAAACATTTGGTTCTTTACAAGTTCTAGTCATTCATGTGTTTGTAGGTTTAGAATGTAAACTATACCTATTTTTTTTCTGTGCAATGTATCCCAGAGAAAGCTGACTTTGGCTAATGTCGGGCTTCCTTCTTATGGTGCTAACAGAATAAAAGGTGGCTTTGTTTTCCATTGGAAAACAGCCAGATGAAAGTGTTTGTAGCAACACTTGGGTTAACTGTCTTTGGAGCCATCATCAAAGGAAAGTGTTGAGTCTGCACCCTTGTGTAAGTTCTGTGTATGCCAAGTGTTTTCACATAGCTTCCAACTCATGGCCATCCTATGAGTCAAAATCCTCCAAAAACGTTGTCTCTTGCCTCGCTTAGGTCTTGCAAACTAAGGGGCATGACTCTTTTCATAGGGTCCAATCATCTTATGCTCGGCGTCCTCTTTCCCTAAGTGTCAAGCGTTTTTACTCTTTTGCTAAGCAAGGGCTTAGCTTGCTTGATCCACACTTAGAATCAAGTAAGTTTTTCACAGGTCTGTTAATGCGTGCAAAAAAAAAAGGCGGTTTTTGTTTTACTTTGTTTTAATGTGTTTGTTTTTAATTGCATTCAAAACACCACAATGCAGCACCGTCCACTCCACCGCTAGGCCGCGGTCACCATGGTTACCAAGCCTCGCGGGAGGAGGCTGTACTGAGCAAAGCCAGCTACGTGACAAGCCTCGTATCGCTGTCTTGGGCGGTCCTTTACAGAGGCGGGACTTTGGTAGTAATTCAGGCCGCTCCTTATTGGTTGTTTTACGCGGATGAGCATCTTGACAGGCAGCTGTGGAAGGGGCGGGATTTAGAATGTTCCTGAAGGCGGGAGGGGGAGGGTTGCGTTTGGCACGCCTGTGCAACGGAAGGCGGGCTCCGGCTAGATTGATTAGCCTCCCAGCCATTCGGAGGCAGGCTATGGGATTGAATGACGTCATGCTTGCCAAAACCCAGAAAAAGGCCACATAGGTTTAAATCCACAAAAAGAGACAAATTTCTGGCAGTTTTACAGTTGGGGGGAAATAGTTCCGCACTTGAGTGAAGGGAAGAGGCCTCATAACATTGCAAACAAATACGTATATTATTTTAATTTAACCCTTTGTGTGTTCTGATGCTCTAAACTCCAGTTTACGTAGGTGGAGCATAATTCCAGTTTCGAAAGTGTGATTAAGACAGAAAAGGAGGGGAAAGCCACTCTGCAAATATTGCCTTCCTAAGTAAATGTTTATTGAAGATTGCAAGGAAATGTTTTGTTTCACATTAAGACAGCCATGACTGCAAAGAGCAGGACCTCAGCCACTATCTCAGGACTGTTGTAATATTATGGGCGGAGGGACAGACAGGCATGCTACCCCCATCTCCTTGGATGAAGGGCAAGAGAAAAATGGGGTTGATAAATAATGTTTTTTTTCACAGCAACCATACATTGTTCCTTTTTGAGCCAGTGGGCACCTTTGGAATTCCAATGCAGCACGGTGGGCTGGGTACAGCCACAAAATGGCTGCTACGGGAGGTGGAGCAAAATGTGGTAGCAGCAGCTGCCAAAGCAATATTTTTGAAAAATCTGCACAGCCAACCAGAAGTCTTGCTGGGCAAAAGCCCCCTCCTGAGCCATCTACTTTCTAAAGTACTTGGCAGGTTCCATGGTGCCCACCCAGTGGTGGGATCCAAAAATTTTAGTCACAGGTCCCCATGGTGGTGGGATTCAAACTGTGACGTAACGCCAATGAGGCTGGGTGAGGCACGACGGGGGCGTGGCCGGGCATTCCAGGGGCGGGGCATTCCTGGGCGGGGCTGTGGCAAGGACGCAGCCGCTGCGCCGGTCCTTGGGTGGGAAACGAATGCACGCAGGCGCAGGCTGCCACGCATGCCGGTGCACCTCCTGCTAGACTGCTTCAAGCTCTGCGCGCTACTGTTGAGAGGAGGGGCGTAACTAAGGCAAAAATCACGTGGCAAAATCACCAATTAGTAACCCCCTCTCGGCACACACAACTAATTAGTAACCTACTCTCGGGAACCTGTGAGAACCTGCTGGATCCCACCTCTGTGCCCACCAGAACCACTGGGCCCATGGGTACCGTGTTGAGGACTCTTGTCCCGTTAGTGGAAGACTCAGACAATTTGTGTAGTTCTAGGTAGGCCAGAACATTTCTCCCCACTGGCTGAGCATTGATGGTCTGAAGTGGTACAGGTAGGGTTGCCAGTTGTATAAAGGAACCTACTATTTGCACTATGCCCAGCAGCCTTATGTTTCTTTATACAATAATCACATTGCCCAAGATATATTGTAAGTTGTAGGGTTGCCAGTTGGCCTCTTGAAAAATACCTTGTCCTTGTCATCTGCGGAAATGAGCCACTGAAGCATGGTGACAAATAACAACCCTTGCTGAATAACATGTCATTATTCTTCTATTAAAGGGACAGGACATGTTTCTCCAAGAAAGGGGGATACTGTAGGTACAGTCTATAGCAGGGGTGGGCAATTATTTTTTCCATGGGGCCGCATAAGAAACAAAAAATATTGTGGAGGGCTGGGCCAAAAGGCAGGGGGGCGAGGCACTTTTGAAAGCCCCGCAGAAGTCGGCAGCCAAGGCAACCGGCTTCTGCGGGGCTTTCAAAGGCGCCTTGCTCCCCAGCACGGCAGGGGGGCCAGTCAGGGTCATCCGGCGGGCCAGATGTGGCCTGCGGGCCGTATAATGCCCAGGTCTGGTCTATAGAATAGGTGTCAAACTCATGCCCCTCCAGATGTTATGGACTACAGTTCCCATACTGGCAGGGGATGATGGGAACTGTAGTCCATAACATTTGGAGGGGCGTGAGTTTGACACCTGTGGTCTATAGTCCATAATATAGCATGCTGGCAGGGGATGATGGGAACTGTAGTCCATAACATCTGGAGGGGCGCGAGTTTGACACCTGTGGTCTATAGTAACCCCCCCACACACACAAAGCACACATCTTACTTCTGAGAAGGTAGAATGCCTTATCTTGATTCCAGCTGCAGTTGGGACATGCCAGTAGGAATGCTTCTTCATGTAAAAGGCTCCATACAAGTTTGCTCTTGTTTTTATTAAGCAAAATCAAAATGCAAGATTCTTCAACCTTGGTGTCAATCCCCCCCCCCCCCTCCCCGTATTGCATAGCAAAACAATACCTGGGTTGCAGGCTCTCTGGGGGAAAATAATAGTTTGGTTCTGTTACTGCCTCCTCTTCCCCCCCCCCAAAAAAAAAAACCCCTTTGTGGGTAAGACTTTTGGACACAAGACACAAGCAACTTGGAGCAAAATGTCACGCTCTCTTTGGTTTGGTCTGGCATTCATTTTGTTGAAAAGGCCATCCCTAGGAGCTTTCTGCTTCCCAGTCTGGCCAGCCTCAGGCAAGGAGACTTGTATTTCTGATCAGTGGGTGGAAAATTACAGGGTTGGATGCATTGCTGCGGTAGCGTCCACAGAGGCCCTGCCAATGATTCCACCCCCCCCTTTGCAAACCTATTACTGCTCAGAACGGATGCTGCAATTCCGAAAAGTCACTGGCGCTAACTTAAATCGAAAAGGAAAACAATAAAGGCAGGAAGTTGTCTCTGCAACATAAAAACAAACACACAATTCTTCCTGCTGACTGACAGCATCTGACACTATCCCAGACCTGAGGGGCATAAAATATGGGATGGAGGAGAGCAATTGGTGGGCCTCCTTGGGGATATATCAGGGTCCTTTCCCTGATTTTTAAAAATTGAATGCAAGTAGAAACCAGTGTTGCATGCACACTTATGGCTTATGACACTTACTTGCAGGGGTAAGTAAGTAAGCGGACAATCTGATTTAGCAGCAGTCTGATCTTCGGAAATCCGCAAAGGGATTTCTCTTGCACAGCTGGTAGCTAAGTAAGATCCCGGATGATGTCTTAAGCTCCAGTTGCTGTTAAAACAGGAGGAATAGGGGCCCTGAGAAAAAGTTGGCAACTTCATCTCCCCCGTTTCTTTTCAGAGGTCTCCCATTTGTCAGGGGCTAGAATTGCAAAATGGAGCTTCCACATTCAGTAGCAGGATACCACGGAATATGATTTGTTGGAGGCAGGAGTGGGGAGACTGGCAATTGCTTGAGGGCCTTCTGGTTGGCCAATGGGTGAAACAGGATGCTGGACAGTGCTCTGATATGGTCTGATATTGAAAGGAGAAGTGCTCTGCATGCGTTCGAAGGAGCTCTTTTATTATGGCTTTGGAAGTTCCCTTCAAGGTTCTGCCCTCGTTTTCTCACACAACCCCCCATCCTCCTAGGGAGCAATCCTAAACAGGTCTACTCAGAACTAAATCCCATGTTATTCCCTTCCAGGAAAAGAGCCTTAGAGACATAACCCCAGTCTTGCCCTTTGCCCAGTTCTAGATTGCTAGCTGGGTGCAATACAATTCAAATTGCAGCATTTGCTCAAAATGGGGAGATGACCCTAAATGCACCACTGAGACACCCCCCTCCCCCCGCTTAAAAATGTACATACACACAAAGTTGTTGGACATAACTGTAAGTTGCTTGCAAATATAAGATGACGCCCCGCCCCTTGATGACGTAGGTGAAGGACTTAGTTTTGCACTGGGGTAAATCCTGCAATTTCTGAACGTGCCAGATTCCCTAAAAATAAAAACCATTAAATTTTGCTCCATCAAACGGACTCACGACCAGCAGTCGCTCTGCAAAACCAGCCGGCTGCAACCTCTTCCCCCCCCCCACCTTAGGTGCCAAAAATACCCCCTACCCCTCCTGGGTAAAATTAGAAGCTGAAGTCACACTTCAGAGACACGTCCCCGGAGGCATTTGTGCAGGATCGGGTGTCGCACCCGTTGCAATGTAAACGGGGGCAGGGTTGCATTTTCCACCTCCACCGTCTTTTCTTAAAGGTCCCAGACGCTTCTCCCTCGCCTATCCCAAAGCCCGGGGAGAAGGGCGACAGCCTTGGCCCCACCCAGCCTATTAATTCGAATCACTCCACCCCTCCGCCTTTGATTGACATCCTTAATCCGGAGCCGGATTGGCCGCGAGAGCTCAGCCAAATCGAGAAGCTTCTGCAAAGTGGCAGAGCCCTTAGCGGGGAGGAAAAAATCCACCGGGGGTCGGGTGGGGTGTTTATATAGCCTGGGAGAGGCACGCGCGGGAACGAGTCCCGGGAACACGCGAGCAGCGTTCACACGTTCGGGTCGCAAGCGCGAGGTAGCTTTTTGGCCCCTTTTGGCGCAGTGCAAAACAGAAGCGGAGGCGGCTGCGGAGTAAAAGAGGTACGACGCATAGCGACGGGAGGCGAGGAATAACAAGCCCAAATACCCGACTTCGAAGTTGTTTGCAGGAGTGCCACTGGGGCGTTTAGACGAGGGACGCTCGGTTTGGATTGGCCGGGCTTGTTTTCTGCAGTTTGGGTTTGCGTTTGGGCCACCGGTTCGGTTTTTGGTGGCTGAATGGCTGCGGAAAGGGGTTCGCTTCTCTCCAGCCTCTTCTGAACAGCGAAGTTTTTAGCCAGAGAGGCAATTAGGAGTGGCCAATAGTGTCTCTGAGCATAGTGTAGAGGGTTTTTCATAATGCAGTGCCTGGGATTGGGAGTACTTTAACGGAGCAAAAGGGGGTTTGGTTTAGTGGGCTGGTGGGTCCTGCAGTCGAGGAGATAAATTGCGGGCGGGGGGCTTGTTGGAGGGGGCAATGGGACCACTTTTCCTGCCTTTCGCAGTAGTTTTAAGACACGCAGTGCGATCCAAAGCGTGTTTGCAAAGCGCTCCATCCTCCAGACTTGCAAATCCTCTGCCCTGGGGCCGCAGGGTCTGGGGGGAGCGCGTCTCTTTGGCGCTCGGTGGGGCTGATTTACTTCCGAGTAAACCAGCGCAGACTATGCCTGCAGTTTTATGCCGGGGGTTGGGGGGGGGGGAATGCGCCAACGAATGGAGTGCAGCGGGGCCAAGTAGTTTTCTCCAGTTTGCATCTTACTAGCGTTTAGTTGGGTGCAATGCCCGGGCTCCCGGGTTCGCGGCTCCCTTTACTCTTTCTGAACAGCGAGTTGTATTTGCCTGCTGTCAAATTGTCATTCCGACCTTCCTGATCTTTCCCTGGAAAATCCGGTTCCCCAAAACTACAGGCAGTCCGGGGAAGGGCGAGGGTGGGGGGGGGGGGGGGTTAATAGTCTTAACCGCTTGTGAGCAAAGGACGGAGTGGCATATGCCTGCTACAATCCAGCCAAAGGATTAAAGGGCAGCGCTAAACAGGTTGCCTACCTGCTAGCCGGAGAGCACCTGTGTGCAGGTATGCGCCTTCCCACGCATAGCAGACCTTCTAAGCCCAGTATGCTTAACTGAGTCCAACCAGGGTTGCCAACTGACTGCACGGCCTCTGGCACCTGTGCCTGTCAACCCACTTTTGCTTAAATGTGGGAGTGGTGGTGGTGGTGGGGGGGGGGGTTGCTAGATAAAAAGTTGACAGCTGGGCGCAGTTATTAGATGGGGGGGGTTCCAGATCAAGGGGATGGGAGGTAGCCAGCAGCTTCTGTTGCTGTGATCTGGACTTTGCTTTTGGAGTGTTGTGGCTCACGGGGGGGAGGGGGGGGTGTCTGCCATTCAGGAGAGACACCTATTACCCCCCCCCCCCCCCCCCATGTGTGAGAAGTGCTTCATTCATTACAATTCCGTGATGATGGGGGGGGGTGTTGCCAATGATTGGGAAAAACCCACCCCTCTCTTCTGACTTTTGCTCCTCTTTAGGAATCCTCCATTTCTGCCTTAGAAGCTGTTAAAAATTAAAGGGTGGGGGGCGTAATTTAGATGATCCCACCGGAGACTGCAATTCAGTTCTGGGGCCAAATGTTGGAAACCAAAGTCTCCAGGGCTAAGACCCACCAGGAAACCTGCAGAACCCAAAAGCCCCCTCTTTCCCTCCTGTCTGATATAAGGTGAAAAGGCACTCTGTTTGTGTTCAGAGGTACCTTTAATTTTCCCTGTTGCGCTGCCTAGAGAAGAAACCCCTGCATTTTGCGAGAGTTCAGTAACACTGACCCAGTGGGAGTTCTGCTGGTTTCTTTTGCGAACAGGGGAGCAGGACTTCGGGGTAGTTATTTGAACAGAAGGGGTAAGATTCCCGGATTCTCCTTTGAGGGGTGGGCTTTAGTAGGTCGGGGTTAGTCCTGGGAACAGAGGGGGCTTGGGTTGGAGAGCGTGTTGCATGCTGATATACGGGGGGGGGGGTGTTTGTTCCTCTTCGCCTGCCTGCTGCAGTGTTCGAGCCTCCGCAGTCTCTCCTGAGCCCTCCCCAGAAGTTCTAGAAAAATCTGTAGAGGGGGAGGGAGGGGGGGGGGGGAAAGCACGCCATCCGACTCTGTTCATTCGGGAAGGGTCACCACCCACTGGAAGTTGTCTCCACCCCTTTCTGTATGCCTGTTTCTGGCATGGCAGAGCCAGGCGTGGGGCGGCGATGCTCTTATCTTGGGTAACAGCTGTGTCCTTCAGACTTGAGTCCCGGTGCCAGGGACTTTATTTGGTGTCCTCCCTGGGGTGGAGGACACAGAGATCTGTGACTTTTGTGGGGGGTGGGGGACTCCCAATTCATGCCTGGGTATCGTCTTGCTGTGGGCGCTTAATTTCAGCCGATGCTCAGCCCTCCTAAAACTTGGTAAAGGTTTTCTTAAATTGTATTTTCTTTGCTGTTCTTAGCGTGACGGGGAATTTCCCCTCCAGCTTTTTCATTCCCTTCTTCTGGGGTCCGTTTCCAGTTATCTGAGCTTTCCCTATTCTGCTGAGCTTGGGACTACTTGTAGTGCTATGTTGGTTAAAGAAGATTCTCTGAGCATGCGCGGAGTGCATCGCAGTTGCTAAGCTAGTGCGTGGCCGGGATTAGGGGTTCGCAGCTTTCCTTCGCTAACTAGGGCTGGAATTTTAGATATTCTAGGACTGTGTCTAATCACTGTAGATCCCGTCCATCGTATACCCTATACAGCTGTTGAATGTTGTTCCCTTTTTGCTGTGAACGCACTGTCGAAGGCACATACGGTAGCTATGTTTCGCATTGTAAATGAGCAGTATTCTGACAACTGGATATCCGGAATATTTTTCAAAACCTGCTCCGATTATGTCTTCATTATTCCACCGAGTGGTCTCAATATGTTTGCCCCACCATGCTGACCTGTCAGAGGGGATTACCCAGAAGATTACCCTACTTCTACGCCTCGAGTCTTCAGTGGGTTATTTCCAGATCTCCTGTTTTTACCTCGGGGATCTCCTGGAATGCTTAGTCTTCTGTTCAGTGACAGTGGGCACAAGAAAGTTATTTATTTCATGTTTAGTTTACAGTGGCGTAGGAGGTTAAGAGCTCGTGTATCTAATCTGGAGGAACCGGGTTTGATTCCCAGCTCTGCCGCCTGAGCTGTGGAGGTTTATCTGGGGAATTCAGATTAGCCTGTGCACTCCCACACACGCCAGCTGGGTGACCTTGGGCTAGTCACAGCTTCTCGGAGCTCTCTCAGCCCCACCTACCTCACAGGGTGCTTGTTGTGAGCGGGGAAGGGCAAGGAGATTGTAAGCCCCTTTGAGTCTCCTGCAGGAGAGAAAGGGGGGATATAAATCCAAACTCTTCTTCTTCTTCTTTCTCCCAGGGTGGCTCACAAATAATTCTCCTCTCTAATGTTTTATTTTCTCAACAACTACGGGAGGCGGGTTAGGCGAAGAGTATGTGAGCCAAGGACCTGGCGGAGCGAGTAACCACTACGCTGAGTCAGCTGTCCAAGTTATGGCTTTGACAGTGAGCAGTCTGCAGACGTGGTTGGTCTTGTGCTAAAACCATTTCATGCCTTTCCCTGGGTCAACTTGAGTTCCCCACTCTTCCATTTGGTTCTTGAGAACCTGGCGGAGGCTCAGATTGCCAAGACATTGAGAGATTTGCAGCAGGGTTTGTACCAAACCTCAGTTTGTCCCCAGACTCTTCACCCTCTTCCCTTGTTTTGCAGTTTTCCCGATAAAAACGTAAAATATGATCTTCTGTGTGCAATACCTGAAGAAGTGAGGTTTGAGGAGTTTTTTCACCCATTCTATCTAACAAAATCAAGATTTTTCCAGCTGCTTGCAATGCGGGTGCCATTCCAAAACTGTCCAGCAGGGGGTAAACAACAATGTAAATACCAAGCTCTATTTGTGTGTAAATTGCTGTCAAGTTTTCTGTGACTTAACATCAACCCTGTAAGGGTGGTTGTCATGGAATGATGCTATCCCTACAGCAAAGGGAAATCACATATGACTGTGAAAAGCATCTCGGGTCTTTGATCCTATGCAAAGGTGCCAGGATGCAACTTCAAAGGCCTAAGTTACCTCGTGGCCTGAGCAGAGTTTTCCTGAGAACGAGAAAACAAAGGTTTTGGGATTCCATCTTGAGATGTGGTCAGAGAAGGATCTCTGGACCGTGGGTTCCCGGAATGGGGACAAAGAACTTGCAAATAAGACTGTATTCAGCTGAACAATCTCTAACTGCATTTATGTTTTATTTCTTTGCTTTGAACTTTTACAATAAATAGCTGAGAAATCAGCTGGTTGGAGTTATTGGAGAAAAGGACCCAGGTCTTTAGTGGCTTGCTTTCATCATAGTTGTCAAGAAGCGTATGGAGATGTTTGCCATTGCCTGCTCTGCTTAATGATCCTGGTATTCCTTGGTTGTCTCCCATCCAAATAGTAACCCACCCAACCCTGCTTAGCTTCTGAAATCTGACAATATCAGGCTAGGCCTGGCTACCCAGGTTAAGACAAAGCTCTGTACATTTCAGATTCTCCGCACTATATCAGATGTTCAAAGACTTTCTCAGGTTTTTTTTACCTTTGTAGCAGCTGCTGTTCTATTTCACCGCCGGGTTCCAGCCTTTGAGACTGCAGCAAATTGTTTGTACGTCTTTTGGCTGGGTGCTTGGGCAGCAATTTCTTACTCATTAATCACCTGCCTTTCTGGAGGCGAAGTACAGGATTATTTTGACAAAAACAGCATAATAAACAAAGCAATAAATCCAGGTAACTCCAGGAAAACACCATTAGAGCAATGTGGAATGAAATTTAAACCAAAGGGCGCCTGCTCTACTGTGCAAGAGAATGTGTGCCAGACTCCTGTTTGCATGACTCTGGCAGAGAATCAAGGCTTTCTGAATCTCTAATCTCAATTTAGATGTGGGTGCGGTATTGTGCAGAAGTTGGAGTGTCTGACTAGGATCTGGGGCAGCCAGGTTTGAATCCCTGCTTTTTAAATAGCAGTTTGTTGGGTGACCTTGGCCAGTCACACAATCTCATCCAGCCTACCTCCCAGGATAGTTGTGAGCATAAAATGGGGAAGAGAAGAGTTTCGTAAGCCACCTTGGATTCCCATGATGGAGAAACATAGATTGTAAACCCTTCGGAGGTGGGCAGTATAAGAAATCGAATGCAGTGGAACCTCAGTTTTCGTTGATAATTCGTCCGAAAAGAATCAACAAAACCCGAAATCAGCGAAAACTGAGGCAAACTTTTCCATAGGAATCAATGTAAATCCAATTTTCCGTTTGAGGCACTCCAAAAAATATTTGCCAAAAATGTGTTTTTGGTATGAACTTAGTGTTTAATGCTGAAAACAGTAACAAACAATAACACTAGGACCAGCTTCAGGGCCAGTGGACCAGTGTCGCAACAGAAAGCTGTCCAAAGAGGTCTGTTTCTGCTGCCTCTTTCAGATTTGTCTGAAATGCGGCAAGACGTTGTCATTAAACAAGTTACAGACACGGCCTGCAACAACCGGGTGATTTTTTTCCACAAACCCCTGATTTTTCTCCACAAACCCCTGAAAATAGACGAAAACCGAGGCAAATTTTTCACTGAAAAAATTGACAAAAACCGAAGTTGACAAAAACCGAAGTCGACAAAAACCAAGGTTCCACTGTAAATAAATAGAAGAGTTTGGATTTATATCCCCCCCTTTCTCTCCTGCAGGAGGCTCAAAGGGGCTGACAATCTCCTTGCCCTTCTCCCCTCACAACAAACACCCTGTGAGGTGGGCGGGGCTGAGAGAGCTCCAAAAAGCTGTGACTAGCCCAAGGTCACCCAGCTGGCGTGTGTGGGAGTGCACAGGCTAATCTGAATTCCCCAGATAAGCCTCCACAGCTCAGGGGGCAGAGCTGGGAATCAAACCCGGTTCCTCCAGATTAGATACATGAGCTCTTAACCTCCTACTCCACTGCTGCTCCTAGATGGAGTACAATCCCCCCTACCACCAAATTTCCAGCTTGGAAGTCTGTCTGTGTGTGGGAACTGGTGGTGTACCTCCTGGCTGGGATTGAAATTTGCTGTGGTTCTCGTCTGAATGCTCTGTGTCACATTGATGCCAGTTGGCTAAGTGGCAGTCACAGGGACCACCTACCCTGGCTGGGCAGTGTTTGGTGTGGAGTTGTGGCCATTCCAGGGCTCCCTTTACCACCCCAAGCTAGATTGCCTTCACGTTCCAAAAAAAGCGTTCCTTTATCGGTGATGCCGCCAAGAACCAAGTGGCCATGAATCCCACTAACACCGTCTTTGGTAAAGACTCCGGGGTCCGTTCCCTCCATTCTGGGCTGGGGGAAGTAGAGTACGTGTATTCCTCCGGTGAAGGAGGCAGACTATATCCCATCTCTGGGTAGTCGGTAGTTACTCAGCACCAGCTGATTCTGTATCAGTCCCTAAGAGTAGCAAGCGAAAATTTCCCAATATGTTGAAGCTGAGAGTCTGATCAGATTTGAGCTACCAAGGAATTCAGCCTCAAAGCAGAAGGGAACATAGCTTGGACAAAGGCTTGTGGTGTTGTGGAAGATTTTTTCCCCCTTACTCCTGGGGATATTTCTGATCGATAGTATCCTCTGTCCATATCTGCTTTTAGTCCCTGTAGGAAAAAGATGTCCCTATTTTGCCCTCCTGTTGGGGCTAACAACAGATCCAGGGAACTGGTCTTGAGGAAACAGCTGGGGGTGGGGGGGGGTCTTCTCACCAGCTGCTCTCTGGAATAAAAATACTCATTGTGGGGGTCTAATTATGGATTTGTAGCGTGTGGTTCCCAGAATGCTTCCCAAATCAGCATCCCTTGCTCAGTTTGAGATGTCAGTCAACTCATGAGCTAACATATTCATCTGGGTCTAACACCATTGTTAATAGGGTGTGCTATAAATCTAGTGTTGATTATCACAACCCACAGATATCCAGCCTGGAAGGGGGACCTTTGTTGGGTTTCCACCACTACCAGTATCTGGTGTGGTAAACATGTTTTGCTGTTTTTATCCTCCCACCCACCCTGTGAGTTCGGTTAAGCTGAGAGGTTGACTGGCCCAGAGTCACCCTGTGAGCGTTGCAGAAGGCTAGATTTAAGTTCCAATTGCACGGCTCTAACCACTGTGCCACCCTGCCCCCTTCTGATTCTTTTTTGTTCCTGGGGGAACCTCCTTCGCTGACTCCTTCACGCCTCCCCTCTTCCTAGATGCCAAGCGCCTAATCGGCCGCCGCTTCGATGACCCTGTCGTCCACTCGGACATGAAGCACTGGCCCTTCCAGGTGATCAATGACGGGGGCCGGCCCAAAGTGCAGGTGGAGTACAAAGGTGAGACGAAGACCTTCTATGCCGAAGAGATCTCCTCAATGGTTCTCACCAAGATGAAGGAAATTGCCGAGGCCTACTTGGGAAAGGTAGGTAGTGAGGGAACATCTGGCAGTGGTGGTGAACCTTTGGCACTCCAGATGTTATGGACTACAGTCCCATCAGCCCCGGCCAGCACAGCCAATTGGCCATGCTGGCAGGGGCTGAAGGGAATTGTAGTCCATAACATCTGGAGTGCCAAAGGTTCGCCCCCACGGCGCTAGGGCTACTTGACATCATGGGAGATGCTTATCTAAGGAGTCTTGTCAACTTATCCTGTGCTTCAGAGTTGTCTAAACAAAGCTGACTGGTGTGTGTCATGAATTATAGCAAGAATGCTAGGGAGGGAGGCTGGGATAATGGGCCAGGGCTTCGGGGTTTATGTCAGAAACTTAGTGGAAGAAGTGGGGCTGAAAGGAAGATAAAAGGTGAATCCGTACCTGGGAAGGTTGTCCTAGGGTGTTGAGGAGATAGGTGGTGTTGAGAAAATGGCCTACAGTGAGAAGAAGCCAGCTCCGAAGATAATGAGGAAATGAAATTTGTCTGGTATTCCCCAAATGCAGGTTCTTAATTCCTACTGACTCCCTTTTCTTCCCCCTCAGAGTATCACAAACGCCGTCATTACAGTCCCGGCCTACTTCAACGACTCCCAGCGGCAGGCCACCAAGGATGCAGGCACCATTGCTGGCCTCAACGTGCTTCGCATCATCAACGAACCCACAGCGGCGGCCATTGCCTACGGGCTGGACAAAAAGGTGAGGAGGAGGAGGAGGAGGGATTGGGTTGATCCTGTTAAAATGTGGTGAGTGGAAATGGTGTTATCCAGAGGATTTTATGATGGCTGAGGCAAGTTTGAAGCTTACCTGTCTGGTTTAGTGTGGTTTGAACTTCCTATTTCGCTCTGGGTACGTGTTGGATGTAGCATGTTAGTTTGTAGCTTCAAGATCAGGGTTTCCAACATGGTGCCTGCTGAACCTTTTCTGATGCGTGCTTAGTGTCTTTAGAAAGTGAGCAGTGCTAGCAAGGATTCTCATTGGACATTTGATAGGCTGCACAGATTTTTAGAAGTTCAGCCAATCACAGCTGGAGGATCTTCACTTTGTGACTGAAGGGTGTTAGCAACAGCCATTTTGTGGCTGGCTGTGTCTCCAGCAGCAGCCATTTTGTGGTTGCCTCCATCTTGGTGCATCAAGACTCCAAAAGGTGCTGCAGGTTCTAAAAAGGGTGGAATCCCCAGTTCTAGATTTTATGCCTCTTGGGGCCAGGGATTTACCTATCTGTCTTTGGACGATTCCGCACACGAGTAAAATAGTTTCGACCCAGTTCCCTGAGAAGGGTACTGACCTAGGTCGAAGCCATTGTTGTTCCCCACTGCAACCAGCTTGATCCCAGCTCGGAGGGCGGAATCATCCTATGCCTCTTCGCCGCTCCGTTCCGATTGGCTACTGTTCTACGGCCATGTTCCGTCTATCCCCACACACGTTATTTAAAAAAACTGCCACAGGAATGGAGGGACGAAGGTGGCTTTTTTTGATTGGCCAGCTGTACGCATGCCCGAAACCCTCAGCTGTGATTGGCTGAATGGGGGACTCCTGGCACCAGAGATTCCATACCTTTACCAGGAATCAGGCCAGGTTCCCTGAAAAAGTAGTAGTTCCCAACTGGAGTCGGAAATTTGACCGTTACACGGGGCGAAGCTGGTACAAAACCACGTCGATCCCAGTGGTTGGTCAGAGCACTTAAGTTGAACACAGCTCGAACTTAGGTCAATAACCCAAGTGCGGAATCAACCTTTGTGTCTTTGCATTTCTACACTCTGATGACAGTACAGATATAACTTTAGTGCCAGACGCGGGTGTGTTTGAGGCATGGTTTTTCCCAAATATAGTACCATCCTGACTACTGGGTAACACCTCCTTTTTCAGGTTGGCGGTGAGCGCAACGTCCTCATCTTCGACCTGGGCGGGGGAACCTTTGACGTCTCCATCCTGACCATCGAAGATGGCATCTTCGAGGTGAAGTCGACCGCCGGGGACACCCACCTGGGTGGCGAAGACTTCGACAACCGCATGGTGAACCACTTTGTGGCCGAGTTCAAGCGCAAGCACAAGAAAGATATCACGGACAACAAGCGGGCCGTCCGGCGGCTGCGCACGGCCTGCGAGCGGGCCAAGCGCACCCTCAGCTCCTCCACCCAGGCCTCTATCGAGATTGACTCCCTCTATGAGGGCATTGACTTCTACACCTCCATCACCCGGGCTCGGTTTGAAGAGCTCAACGCTGACCTTTTCCGGGGCACCCTGGAGCCCGTGGAGAAGGCCCTGCGGGACGCCAAGCTGGACAAGTCCCAAGTGCATGACATCGTGCTGGTCGGCGGCTCGACCCGCATCCCCAAGATCCAGAAGTTGCTGCAGGACTTCTTCAATGGCAGGGAGCTGAACAAAAGCATCAATCCTGATGAAGCTGTGGCCTACGGGGCAGGTAAGGAAGGAATCTGCAAAGCACCTGGGTGAAGGAGAAAGAAGTGACTTCGCTGAGGATCTGGAAAGGGCAGCTCGAAATGCCAAACTTCTGTCTCTCTTGGGTGGCAGTCCACACGTAAGAAGAAGAGTTGGATTTATATCCCCCCTTTCTCTCCTGTAAGGAGACTCAATGGGGCTAGCAAACTCCTTTCCCTTCCCCTCTCACAACAAACACCCTGTGAGGTCGGTGGGGCTGAGAGAGCTCCGAAGAACTGTGACTAGCCCAAGGTCACCCAGCTGGCGTGTGTTGGAGTGCACAGGTTAATCTGAATTCCCCAGATAAGCCTCCACAGCTAAATTGGCAGAGCGGGGAATGAAACCCGGTTCCTCCAGATTAGAGTACACCTGCTCTCAACCGCTACCTATCTATCCCTCTCCAGGATCGGGTCTGCCCACACTGTAAAAACCAAGTGGAGACTCTTGCTCACATTATACTCAACTGTCCGAGATATGTGGGTATTAGGAATTTCTCTCCTGGGCTGGTCCTAGACAAATCTGAAAGAGACTCTGACAACTCTGTTGTGGAGCTTTTGTTAAATAATACAGAGGCCGTGCTCTTGGAAAAAGTAGCAAAATTTCTTTTACAAGCGACAGAACTTTCTAAGTAATGGCCAATGCTAGATACAGTTTATCCGTCTACGTTTTGAACGTACTTTTGATTTGTACTTCAGAAATGTCTGTAACGCTCTGGAGCCTATTTTAATATCCTAATAAAGGTTGTTGTATTGTAACCGCTGCGCCACTGCTGCTCCTCTGAAAGCAGAACCCATATCCGTGGTTCCCCTCCAAAGGGTCATCAGATCTGCAACCTTCTTGAGTTTGACCTGCAGGCGCATTTGGAGTTCTGAGACAGTGTTGTGGGTGCAGCCACAAGATGGCTGCCAACCATACAATGGGGAGTGCAGCGGACCTCAGCCATGTAGAGCAGTGGCGTAGGAGGTTAAGAGCTCGTGTATCTAATCTGGAGGAACCGGGTTTGATTCCCAGCTCTGCCACCTGAGCTGTGGAGGCTTATCTGGGGAATTCAGATTAGCCTGTGCACTCCCACACATGCCAGTTGGGTGACCTTGGGCTAGTCACAGCTTTTCGGAGCTCTCTCAGCCCCACCTACCTCACAGGGTGTTTGTTGTGAGGGGGGAAGGGCAAGGAGATTGTCAGCTCCCTTGAGTCTCCTACAGGCGGGAAAAGGAGGATATAAACCCAAACTCTTCTTCTTCTAGAGAAGATCCTTGTACTGCGGTAGCAACTGCTGCCGAAGCAACGTTTTAAAAAATCTGCACAGCTAACCAAATCTCTAGTGCCCACTCACAAGCGTTTACAAGCATGAAGTGCCATAGCAGTTAAGGGCTTGCCCTCCTGAGCTTAGCTGTAGGCAGACAATCGCTTCTCTCTGACCATCCCAAATGCATTAAAGGTGGTCAGAAGCTTTAGATGACAACAGTTGCCCGTCAGCTATTTCTGTTTAGCTCATTTCTATCCGGTTTTCTTTCTGTAAGGATCAATGGATCTTCCTTCCTCATTTCATCGTTTCCAGCTAGTGGAGCAGGTTAAACTGAAAGAGCGTGTGCTTTGTGGCCAAATGAGACAACTGTGGGTGTCCTCAAATCCTAGCTTAGAGCCAGCAAGGTGTAGTGATTAAGAACATGTGGACTCTAATCTGGAAAACCGGGTTTGATGCCCCACTCCTACACATTCCTGCTGGGTGGCCTTGGGTCTGTCACAGTTCTCTGAGAACTCTCTCAGCCCCACCTGCCTCACATGGTGTCTGTTGTGGGGAGAGGAAGGGAAAGGAGTTTGTAAGCTGCCTTGAGTCTCCTTTCAGGAGAGAAAGGCAGGGTATAACACCAAACTCCTTTTATGCTGTATTTTTTTAATGTGTTAATGATGTATTTTATCTAATGTTTTAGAGTGTGCACCACCCAGAGCCCTTCAGGGGTGGGTGGTTATAATAATAACAATTCTTCCTCCCAACTTGAATGTGCTACTCACCACACTGGTGCTTATTCTGGTACATGAGTTTTGCATTTTTTGCCCATTCTTGTCCTAGGTGGGATAACAAAGGTTTAACCAACTGAGTGCCCCTTCCTATAACGTTGTTCTCCATTGGTTGCAGTCAGTTTTGATAGAGTCGGAAGTGACTTAAAAGAGCTGCATTTTTCCCACACAGACTGTTTCTATCAAATATTGCATGCTCGCACATTTTGAGATGCATAGAAGAAGGAGAAGAGTTTGGATTTATATCCCCCCTTTCTCTCCTGCAGGAGACTCAAAGGGGCTGACAATCTCCTTGCCCTTCCCCCCCTCACAACAAACACCCTGTGAGGTAGGTGGGGCTGAGAGAGCTCCGAGAAGCTGTGACTAGCCCAAGGTCACCCAGCTGGCGTGTGTGGGAGTGCACAGGCTAATCTGAATTCCCCAGATAAGCCTCCACAGCTCAGGCGGCAGAGTCGGGAATCGAGCCCGGTTCCTCCAGATTAGATACACGAGCTCTTAACCTCCTACGGCACTGCTGCTCCTGTTTAGGCCTGTTTACAAGAATCCAAAGCCGATAAGAGAGTTTCCAGTATAGGCAGTAATTCCTTTTTCAGCTCTGAAGAGGGGAGATGGGGGGGGGGGGGCTTCTCTTGTGAGTCTGCAGGCATAAGTCCGACTGGCTCTTGTGTGCCACAGTTGTGGGCTTCTGGTTGGAGACAGCTTTTCCCAAAATGGCTGTGGGCCTTCGACACACTAAATTGGGGCTTAGATCCCCAGTACTTACATCTCAATCTGAGACTTACCATTGGTGGAGTTGGCACCATTTTGTTTACGGTCAGCATAATGCCTTCGGATTCTTGCGCTTTAGGACTGACTCTCCGCTGCCAAAATTGACTGGCCGCCCTCGTTAGACCCCACGGCGGATGCTGTCCTTCAAAAACGCTCTTGTATCTGGTCAAGTCTTAATGGTTTTATGACCAGTTTTTAAAGCACTGGAAAGAAGCCGATTTCCTTCTTTTCCTTTTCTCTCCCTGAGCAGGCAACTCCTGTTCAGGGCAAGCAACTTGGCTGTAGCTTTTGGATATCTCCCCAGACACCCTCTCCACTTTGACCTACTCAAGTGACCTGTGGATAACTTAGGGCAGTGGTGGCAAACCTTTGGCACTCCAGATGTTATGGACTACAATTCCCATCAGCCCCTGGGGCTGATGGGAATTGTAGTCCATAACATCTGGAGTGCCAAAGGTTCGCCACCATGGACTTAGGGAGATGTTCCCCAACACCCTTCCCGCCTTGACCTGCATGTGTTGCCTTCTTCTCCCAGCTGTCCAGGCCGCCATCTTGTGCGGGGACAAGTCCGAGAACGTGCAAGACCTCCTCCTGTTGGACGTGACACCGCTCTCCTTGGGCATTGAGACAGCCGGCGGGGTGATGACGGCCCTCATCAAACGCAACACCACTATCCCCACCAAGCAGACCCAGACCTTCACCACGTATTCAGACAACCAGCCGGGAGTGCTCATCCAGGTAAGCAAACGTGCCAATTGTGGGTTGTACCTGACAACCTTCCTGTGATCCAAGAGAAGAAGAAGAGTTGGATTTATATCCCCCCCCTTTCTCTCCTGTAAGGAGACTCAAAGGGTCTAGCAAGCTCCTTTCCCTTCTCCCCCGCAAGCAAACACCCTGTGAGGTAGGTGGGGCTGAGAGAGCTCAGGAGAACGGTGACTAGCCCAAGGTCACCCAGCTGGCATGTGTTGGTGTACTGGCTAATCTGAATTCCCCAGATAAGCCTCCACAGCTCAGGTGGCAGAGCAGGGAATCAAACCCGGTTACTCCAGATTAGAGTACACCTGCTCTTAACCACTACGCCACTGCTGCTCTGTTGCACAACGAGAGAGCTCTTTGCTCTAAGGGAAGGTGCTGATTTAGTGAAAGAGATCAACAGATTTGAACCCTTCATGTATGCACGTGATGTGCTGCTACTTGTAGAAGGGGAGGAGGAGTTTGGATTTATACCCTGCTATTCATTTCTGTAAAGAGAGTCAAGGCGGCTTATAAACTCCTTTCCCTTCCTCTCCCCACAACAGGCCCCTTGTGAATTAAGTGGGGCTAAGAGTTCTGGACAAACTGTGATGAGCATAAGGCAGTGATGGCAAACCTATGGCACGGGTGCCAGAGGTGGCACTCAGAGCCATCTCTGTGGGCATGCACAAACAGAGTTCATCATGTGGGGGGGGGGAGGGGAATCACCTCACACACATACATCTAGGCTGGCCTTGGCTGCTGGGCTCGATTATTAGCATTAAACCTAAGACCTAGTTTTGGGGAAGCAGTGTAGGTAACCCTGTTAAGCGCTGTTAAACCCCACTGATTTTCATGCGAAGAATTAAAGCACGATCCTTTACCTGGGAGTAAGCTCGGTTGCTGGCAATGTGGCTTGCTTCTGAGTAAACCCTCCTAGGGTCGTGATTCACCCATTCAAAGAGTTGCATGGTTGCTTCAAAGCAAAGCCACCGACTACCTCCAAGCTTACTCCCAAGTAACGCACGCCTCATAGCCAACCATTTTTTCAAAACTAAAACCTCAGTATTCAGGTTAAATTGCTGTGTCGGCACTTTGCGATAAATAAGTGGGTTTTGGGTTGCAGTTTGGGCACTCTGTCTCAAAAAGGTTCGCCATCACTGGCGTAAGGTCGCACAGCATAAATGTAAGAGCGGGGAAACAAATCCGGTTCACCGGATAAGACTCTGCCACTCATGTGGAGGAGTGGGGAATCAAACCCAGTTTTCCAGATTAGAGCCTATGTGCTCTTAACCGTTACACCATGTGGCTCTCTAATCCCTGTCTCTGTTGGAACTCTGGATAAAACCAGAGTTTGGGGCCAACGAAATAACTTGGCAGCTTTTCGGAAGAAGCTGGCATCTCTGAGATGCCCAGGGAAGGTCTGTGGCCGGTTTTGTTGCGAGGAGTACTCTCTCCTCTCCCCCCCCCCCCCACCCGGTTTGCTTTCTAACCTGCCGATGTCCTCCCCAACAGGTATACGAAGGCGAGCGTGCTATGACCAAAGATAACAACTTGCTGGGCAAGTTCGAATTGACGGGGATCCCGCCTGCGCCTCGGGGTGTCCCCCAGATCGAAGTGACCTTTGACATTGATGCCAACGGTATCCTCAATGTATCCGCGGTGGACAAGAGCACTGGGAAAGAGAACAAAATCACCATTACCAACGATAAAGGTATGGTCGCAGGTGGGGCTGAAAGGAGGGGAGCCATTGGCTGTGGGTCGGCGCATCCGCCCTCCCGCTCCTGTGTTCTTTGCACCTAATTGGCTGCTTGTCCCTGCCCCAGGCCGCCTCAGCAAAGAGGAGATAGAGCGCATGGTCCAGGAGGCGGAGCAATACAAGGCGGAGGATGAAGTCCAGAGGGAGAAGATCTCCGCCAAGAATTCCCTGGAGTCTCTGGCCTTCAACATGAAGAGCACAGCCGAGGACGAGAAGCTCAAGGACAAGCTGTCCCCAGAGGACAAACAGAAGATCCTGGACAAATGCAATGAGGTCATTTCCTGGCTTGACAGGAACCAGGTGAGTTCGGAGGGGGCCGAGGTAGAATTCATGGCGGACCAAACAGGACCAGCCAACCTAGTGACGTTGAAGTGTCCCCTGGCTGTCCTTCTTACATGTGCTCGGTATCAGCAGTCAGATGGTTTTGGTTTGCTCTGTGTTCGAATCAAGCTTTTATACCAACACACATGCATGGGAAATTCAGCTTGGGAAATTCACTGAGATTTTCGGGGCGGAATTGGGGTGGGCGGGATTTGAGAGCAGAGGCACGTCAGCAGGCTCATGACGCCATAGAGTCCACTCTCCAAAGCAGTCATTTTCTCCAGGGGGAATTGATCCCCGTAGTCTGGGATCAGTTAAAATTCTGGGAGGCCTCCAGGCCCTGTCTGAAGGTTGGCAGTTCTTCGTTAGGTAGGCTAGGCAGCGTTTTGGAGGAAGAGCACGATAAAAAGAAATTGAAAGTAGAATCTTATTTCTTCACATAATGCAAGAATACAGCAACCTGTAAGAAGGTGTTACTTGACTTTCGAATGGACAACAATGCATACATCCCTTTTTGGAGAAGCTGCATAGCTGTTTTCAAAAAATGTTCCTTTTTTTGATTCCATAGAGGAGGGACCTACATCGAGTCTCTTCGTTGCAGCTTCTGCCACAGTTTCCTGGGAACTGTACAGTGGTGGGATCCAGAAATTTTAGTAACAGGTTCCCATGGTGGTGGGATTCAAACTGTGGTGTAGTGCCAATGGGGCTGGGCAGGGCACAACGGGGGCGTGGCCAGGCATTCCTGGGGCGGGGCTGTGGCAAGGATGCAGCCGCTGCGCTGGTCCTTGGGCAGGAAACGAATGCACGCAGGCGCAGGCTGCCATGCACGCCGGTGCACCTCCTGCTAGACTGCTCCAAGTTCTGCGCGCTACTGCTGAGAGGAGGGGTGTAACTAAGGCAAAAATCACATGGCAAAATCACCAATTAGTAACCCCCTCTCGGCACACACAAAAAATTAGTAACCTACTCTCGGGAACCTGTGAGAACCTGCTGGATCCCACCTCTGGAACTGTAGTTTGGAAAGAAGTTAATTACTTACTGCTTCTTCCTCCACCAAGGACTATAATGCTTTGGGGGAAAGAGGTCCTGTTGAATTACGAAATACCTGTTGAATCAGCAGAAGGGTAGATAGGGTTTCAAAGGGAGCCAGTACCCTGTTGTTCCATGAGGGGGCAGCAAAGTCATTCAATCGTTACCTGTGGCTTGTGGAGACCGAATTTTTTGGAAAGATTGGCTGAATCATGAAATCTGACCTCCCTGAGTCTCTGGCATTGAAAAGAACACGCTGTAGCATATGGAAGCAAGGTTTCTGCCAGCGACGTCACGGCCTGTTGGCTCTCCGCAGTCAAACAGTCTGTAGCTGTGGGTTGGCATTCCAGTCTTTGCAAATCAATATCAGGTGTAAAGTAGCCGTGCTGTTCCTGCAAAGAATGCTGCAGACACGGGGGGGGGGGGGGGGGGGGGGCGAGGGCGAGGGATATGGATGCTGTCACCTTGAACTGTCGTGTCCTCCACACAAGGAATCCTGGGTGCTGTAGTTTGCGACAAGCATGCAGTCATTTCTGTGGGAAGGCTTTCAGTGTGTAAACTACAATCCCCAGAAGGCTTGCAGATTGTAAACGACAGTCCCCAGAATTCTTTGCAGGGAAGCCAAGTTAGTGATGCTGTGTATGGACAAATATACATTTCCGTACTGCACAAACAAAACCTTAAGCCAGTGAAATCCCTCCAGTAAAATTGTAGTATTGTTACTCCTCAGTTTACAAAAGGCTTTGCCCATCCCACTTTTAATTGGAGGGGTTTTGTGGGGGAATTTGTGTAAATTTTATCCTTCACTGAGTTCTGTTGAAGCCACGAAGGCAGATGGTAAGGCAGACTTCAAGATTGACACTGTAGTTGAAGAGGAATCTTCCTCTAAGATCTTTTTAGGGGTTTCAGAGGAATGCAAACCCCAGTGCCTTTCATAAGCGGTGCTAAAACGAAAAATCTCAACCTGTAGACCGTTAGTCTACCTGCTATAGGAAACTGTTTGGGTAGACCTGACCTCCAACGATCTTAGGGTGGTTTTGCCATTGGATTTCAGCCAATCTTAGTCTGTAGGCAGCTAGTCCGCCTGCCGTAGGAAACTGTTAGGGTAGACCTGGCCTCCGGGTATCTTCCTTTTCTTGGGATGGTTCTGCCATGGAAATGCAGCAGAGCTTAACCTGTTGCCGGCCGCTCTTTTTTCGTCTTGCAGATGGCCGAAAAGGAAGAGTATGAGCATCAGCAGAAGGAGCTACAGAATGTCTGTAACCCCATCATCACCAAGCTCTACCAAGGAGCCGGGGGCATGCCCGGGGGGATGCCCGGTGGCTTCCCTGGAGCAGGGGGAGCCGGAGGCGGCGGCGGCTCTTCTGGCCCCACCATCGAGGAGGTGGATTGAGACCCTCCCACGTCTGACACCTTGCATGGAAAAGGCACAGAAGCCCATCCGTCACAGGGCTTCCTTTGATTCCAGTTTCCTCTCGACCCGTCTCCTTCCACCCTGTGCCTCTGTCCTGCTATGGTCTTCTGTGAAAATGGAGACTCTTCACCCTCTTCATCCTTCCCTTTTTCTTTCCTGCTCTGTGACGGTGTCGGGCGTTTCTCTTGCCACCGTGAGACATCGTCGGTGGTGTTCACATGAATAAATTATTGCAGTTTGTCATCCTGCCATCTCCTTGCTGGTGTGGTTATGTGTTCATAAATTAAGCACGTCTGTGCGTCGGTTCCCCGGCTTACATCTGCTTCCCTGACCCCCCCCACCCCCACCAAGTAATTGTAGCACATGATGCCCTCCGCCACACCCTCTTCCAGTAGCCAGCTGAGGGTGGGCATTCAGCAAATTAAAACTGAAGACTAATTCAATAAGCCTTTATTGGCATATACACGATAGTATAAAAATACAGTTCCAGTTAAAAAGTGAATAGTAAAAAACTTCGTGTTTGTCACACATTCAGTTTACAAACTTCTGACAAAAACTTTGCCACTATAAGGCAACAATGAAAATCCTGACAATTTAAAAGCATAACTACTTTATCTGATTCAGTATAATCAATCATAGGGTCTATAGCAGTGATGGTGAACCTTTTCGAGACCGAGTGCCCAAATTGCAACCCAAAACCCACTTATTTATCGCAAAGTGCCAACACAGCAATTTAACCTGAATATTGAGGTTTTAGTTTAGGAAAAACAGTTGGCTCCAAGGTGTGCGTTACTCAGAAGTAAACTTGATGGTAGTTGGTGGCTTTGCTTTGAAGCAACCGTGCAACTCTTCCAACGGGTGAATCACGACCCTAGGAGGGTTTACTCAGAAGCAAGCCCCATTGCCAGCAATTGAGCTTACTCCCAGGTAAAAGATTGCATTTTAGTTCTTTGCATGAAAATCAGTGGGGTTTAACAGCGCTTAACAGGGTTACCTACACTGCTTCCCCAAAACTTGGTCTTGGATTTAATGCTAATAATCCAGCCCAGCAGCCCAAGCCAGCCTAAATGTGTGTGTGTGGGGGTGGGGGGGGCACGACGTGCGTGCCCACAGAGAGGGCTCTGAGTGCCACCTCTGGCACCTGTGCCATAGGTTTGCCACCACTGGTCTATAGTTTGGGATAACAGGCTGGATCGGAGTTCTTGGTATAATAAGCAGTTCAGGAGAATGTGGGATGGAATCCAGCTGTCCTACGCTACAGGTACAGAACCTTTTATCGCTTGGAAGACCTTTAAGTCTTCCTCTATGTAGCGGAGATGGCATGATGTTAAATCTAGCCAGCATATAGGCTCTCCTGTGCGTGGGATTTGTGAGTGCTGTAATATAATAGGCTGGGTATCCCTGCGTGAAAGGAATTGACATATTTGTTGGTGAACAAGATTTATTCGCCAAGCTCTGCAGTTGTTGATAGTCCATTGCTACCCTGTTTCCCCGAATATAAGACATCCCCGAAAAATAAGACATAGTAGAGGTTTTGCTGAAGTGCGAAATATAAGGCATCCCCCGAAAGTAAGACATAGCAAAGTTTTTGTTTGGAAGCATGCTCGACAAACAGAACACAGAAAAATAAGACATCCCCTGAAAATAAGACATAGCGCATCTTTGGGAGCAAAAATTAATATAAGACACTGTCTTATATTCGGGGAAACACGATAACAGCCTCTCTTTAATGAGGGCAAACGTTTCAAAAACTGAAGACTACCTTGTTGATAATTTTCTCTCCCCCTCCCCAATGATAGTGATTTAAGCGAGCCAAAAACCCCCGCTGCCATTCAAAAAACAAGATGGAGGACTCCTCTTCCTCCATTCCTTTCCCTTTCTTGCTGGCTGGTTAGGCCCAGTGGTCAGCTCTAAAGCCCAACCTCCATGTTGGTCTAAGAGGCAGCAGACGGCACGAATTCAGCTCAGTGCCACATGCTGCCACCAAGACCCGTGTGGAGTTTGGAAGCAGCTGGAATTTTTCTCGGTTGGGTTTAATAGACCGGAAAAATGTCAAATTCCTGGGGGGAAAAACCGGGTATGAGGATTTGACTTTTTTGGTACCCCTGTTTCCTTGAAAATAAGACCTACCCTGAAAATAGGACCTAGTGTGATTTTTTGGGAGGATTTTTGGAGGATGCTTGAAATATAAGCCCTACTAAAAAAATAAGCCCAAGTTACAGATTCCCTGGCACAGCTGATCTGGTCACGTGGGGGGGTGAAAAGTCATGGGGAAAAATAAGACATCCCCTGAAAATAAGTCCTAATGCATCTTTTGGAGCAAAAATCAATATAAGACCCTGACTTATTTTGGGGGGAACACAGTATTTAAAAAAAAAACTTTCTGGGACTTTTCAAACCTGAAAAATGCTGCCGGGGGGGAGGGGGGAGGGTGTACACACTTAATACCAACCTTTTCCTGTCTTAGGACATTTTTTTGGCATTGTTACATCCAAGCAACTGTTCTGCATGACAAGCTCTTTGAAGGAAGAGTTTGGATTCATACTCTATTTTTCTCCTGCAAGGAGACCCAAGGTACTCTGCAAACTCCTTTCCCTTCCTCTCCCCGCAACAATCACCTTCTGAGGTTGGTGGGGCTGAGAGAGTTCTGAGAGAACTGTGAGTGACCAAAGGTCATCCGGCAGGCTTCATGTATAGGAAAGGGGAAACAAACCCAGTTCACGAGATAAGAGATTCATGTGAAGGAGTGAGGAATCAAACCCAGTTCTACAGATTAAGAGTCTGCTCTTAACTACTACACCAGTGATGGCGAACCTTTTCGAGACCGAGTGCCCAAACTGCAACCCAAAACCCACTTATTTATCACAAAGTGCCAACATGGCAATGTAACCTGATTCCTGAGGTTTTAGTTTAGAAAAACCGGTTGGCTCCGAGGCGTTCGTTACTCGGGAGTAAGCTTGGTGGTAGTCGGTGGCTTTGCTTTGAAGCAACCGTGCAACTCTTCCAATGGGTGAATCACGACCCTAGGAGGGTTTACTCAGAAGCAGGCCCCATTGCCAGCAACTGAGCTTACTCCCAGGTAAAGGATTGCACTTCAGTTCTTCGCATGAAAATCAGTGGGGTTTAACAGCGCTTAACAGGGTTACCTACACTGCTTCCCCAAAACTAGGTTTAATGCTAATAATCGAGCCCAGCGGCCCAGGCCAGCCTAGATGTGTGGGGTGGGTGGGCGCGACTCTGTGCGTGCCCACAGAGAGGGCTCTGAGTGCCACCTCTGGCACCCGTGCCATAGGTTCGCCACCACTGTACTACACTGTCTTTTCCTCATAGAAGAGAGGTATTTTGATTTGTGCATTCTGAATCAACCAGGAAAGTGTGTATAAGGGGTGGGGCTACACACAGCCAGAGGCAGAATAGTTTGATCTGGGACATCTACAAATGGCTCCTTGGATCATTATATCTGGCCTCCAAACTGTGTAACCACTCTAGTTTCAGCAAATGGACTTATCAGTCTGCAAAATTGTTTTGAGGGCCGTTAGGAAGGGGGTGAGGAATGAATCCGAGTATGGTCCTGCATTGAAAACTAAGGCTCATTCCGCACATGCAGAATAATGCACTTTCAAACTTTTTCAACGCTCTTTGAAGCTGTGCGGAATGGCAAAATCCACTTGCAAACAGTTGTGAAAGTGGTTTGAAAAAGCATTATTTTGCGTGTGTGGAAGGGGCCTTTGGTGGAAATCGACTTTTTCCTGGCACTGGAAAATGGAAGGGCCAACATTCAAGTCCGAGCAGGCCAAGAGATCAGAGGCCACAAAGCACGCTTGACTCCTGAGCACAGGACCGATGCAGTAGACCGGCATTATTTTGAAATACAGTACATGGCTTCTAGGGTAGTTTCCCAGATTCAAACCCCTGCGTTGTACTGGGGAAAGGAGTCAGTATCTGAGACTGGGGGGCCCAGATAGTAGAGATGGGAGCTGTATGGTCTTTTAACTTTCTGCCAACAAGAAGAGGGGAAATTCACAAACTTCACCCTAAAGAAACAAAAACTACCCAAAGGTCAAGAGTAGACAAGGGCCACTAAATAAAATAACGAAAATATTTATTATACATTAAACGTTACACTTGTGTATTTATTACACATTAAAATCACATTATAGTAGAAGGCCATGATTACCTGCCTTATGTGCATAAAATCACAATGATAAAGAATTCATGTTTATTTATTTTTTCGACTTGATATACCGCCCCATCCCCAAAGGGCTCTGGGCGGTGAACAACACAGTATACATAAAATCATTAAAATATAATTATCATAAATATCAATTAAAAACAACGAATACTTCCTAACCTAGGCATCCCACAAGTCAGTGCTTACCATAACTAAATCTCTCCCAGAAAAAGAGGAGAGAGAGGAGATGATAAAACCTGATGATATTAGGGCTCACATGGAACAAGACCCATATGGAACAGTGGGGGGGGGGGGGGCACACTCAGTGGCTGGTCTCTCCAAAGGCCCGGTGGAACAACTCAGTCTTACAGGCCCTGCGGAAATCACCCAAATCCCACAGGGCTTGGACAGCTGGAGGAAGAGTGTTCCACCAGGCCGGTGCCAGAGCCGGAAAGGACCTGGCCCGAGTGGAGGCCAGCCACATCATTGAGGGGCCAGGGACCCTCAAATAATGTTGCACTTTATGACCTGAAATCAGACGCTTTTTAACCCACTGGCTTTCCTCAGTGGTCAAAAGTGATAATGCAGTGTATTCACTGCCTGGCTTCAAATACACATACAACATGTGACCGAGATCAATTATTCAAAAGTCTAAAACTAGCACCCGAGTCTTCAACATAAAACCAATGTCCACTCAAAAGGTACAATGTAGCGTGCCAACCATTCCAAATTCTGTTACGGTAGCGTTCTATGATACCTCAGTCAAAATGGATTTCTTTAAGACTGGACCAATCAGTCTCTTGTCTGCTCTTGACCTTTTGGTATTTAATATGGTCTTAACATTCTGATGGATGGAGGGAACACATTGCATTCCATACCTTCAAGTTTGAGGAAATCCCCTGTATCGTACAACAGAAAGTAGAGAATTCTACTTGGTGGAGGACTCACGTGGTGGAGGACTCACTGTTGCACCGGGCGCTTTCCCCCAGTGGTGGGATCCAAAAATTTTAGTAACGGGTTCCCATGGTGGTGGGATTCAAACAGTGGCGTAGCGCCAATGGGGCTTGGCAGGGCACGACGGGGGCGTGGCTGGGCATTCCAGGGGCGGGGCATTAATAATTTCTCTGCTACTGTAAAAAACTCTTACTGTAAAAAAAAAAAGTTCCTAATTTCCAGCTGGTATCTTTCTGTCCATAATTTAAACTCATTATAGCAAGTCCTATCATCTACTGCCAACAGAAACAACTACTTCTCCTCTAATTGACTGCCTGTCAAATACTTAATACTTTGAAATACTTAATTTTGTTTCTAGAAATCAAAAGAAAAATACTTTCCTTAAACAAGGAACTTCACCATATTACTAAAACATGTTTTTAAAACAGCCCAACAGGGAGAATTATCCCGTCTTCTACCTTCGCTAACCAGCCACATAGGAAACAACAGGACTTTATGGTTTTTGGACCTAATGGAATTTCTAACAGAAAAGCAGACCCAATTAGTAACCCCCTCTCGGCACACACAAATAATTAGTAACCTACTCTAAGGAACTGGTGAGAATCTGCTGGATCCCACCTCTGCTTTCCCCCCTTTGACAGTGCATTGATTACATGGCTGTCCATCGCAAAGTCTGTCCTGCCCAGTCAAGGGTAAGAAAATTCACTCAACGCCCTCTGAGAAGGAACTCTGTGCTGACCCAACAGGATCTTTCAAAGCGTAATTTTGAAAGCGAGCAAGAGTTGCGGCAAGTTTCTCAACAAGAGGTATTCCGGTTGGGCAAAGACCTGTCGAATTGCCCCACAAGCGCACAGGCCGCGCTCCGAGGAAACTCTTGCTTCAGCTAATTCACCCTCTCCCCTGAACTTTCCTTTTGAGCTGAATCATAGCTTTATCTCCATCAGACCTGAGACCGTGCTGTCGGGTTCACGTCTGGATGCTTGCGAACATCTCTCTGTTGCAATTTCACTGACAAAGCACAGAGAATCCGCTGTGTTCGTTCAAAGTACTGTGTCCAGTTCTGGTCGCCGCAACTCAAAAAGGATATTGAGGAGATAGAAAAAGTGCAGAGAAGGGCAACAAGGATGATTGAGGGACTGGAGCACCTTCCTTATGAGGAGAGGCTGCAGCGTTTGGGACTCTTCAGTTTGGAGAGGAGACGTCTGAGGGGGGATATGATTGAAGTCTATAAAATTATGCATGGGGTAGTAAATGTTGACAGAGAGACATTTTTCTCTGTTTCTCACAGTACTAGAACCAGGGGGCATTCATTGAAAATGCTGGGGGGAAGAATTAGGACTAATAAAAGGAAACACTTCTTCACGCAATGTGTGATTGTTGTTTGGAATATGATGCCACAGGAGGTGGTGATGGCCACTCACCTGGATAGCTTAAGAAGAAGAAGAAGAAGAAGAAGAAGAAGAAGAAGAAGAAGAAGAAGAAGAAGAAGAAGAAGAAGAAGAAGAGGAGGAGGAGGAGGAGGAGGAGGAGGAGTTTGGATTTATATCCCCCTTTTCTCTCCTGTAGGAGACTCAAAGGGGCTTACAATCTCCTTTCCCTTCCCCCCTCACAACAAACACCCTGTGAGGTAGTGGGGCTGAGAGAGCTCCGAGAAGCTGTGACTAGCCCAAGGTCACCCAGCTGGCATGTGTGGGAGTGTACAGGCTAATCTGAATTCCCCAGATAAGCCTCCACAGCTCAGGCGGCAGAGCTGGGAATCAAACTCGGTTCCTCCAGATTAGATACACGAGCTCTTAACCTCCTACGCCACTGCTGCTTCCCACAGCATAAATAATGCTGCTTTAAAAGGGGCTTGGACAGATTTATGGAGGAGAAGTCGATCTATGGCTACCAATCTTGATCCTCTTTGATCTGAGATTGCAAATGCCTTAACAGACCAGGTAATCGGGAGCAACAGCCGCAGATGCTTTCACATCCTGCACGTGAGCTCCCAAAGGCACCTGGTGGGCCACTGCGAGCAGCAGAGAGCTGGACTAGATGGACTCTGGTCTGATCCAGCTGGCTTGTTCTTATGTTCTTAAAGGAAAAATACAAATGACTAAATTAGAATTGATGTGATATGATTGCAAGTAGGATGTAGAGGTTTTTGGTGGCGGTCAATGTTGTGAACTCTGATCTTATAAATTCCTGGAGATTGGGGGGGGTGGGGGGGTGGAGCAAGGAGAGGGTGGAGTTGGAGAGGGGAGGAAATTCAGCATGGATGTAAGTCTATAAAGACCACTTCCAGCTGCCATTTTCTCCAGGGGAAAATGATTTGTGTTATTTGGAGATCAGTTGCAATTCTGGGAAATCGCCAGGCCCTCTGGACTAAATACCTTCTACTAACCTGGTTCTCTTTGGTGGATTCCGCACAGCATAAATAATGTCTTTTGGGTGCTATAAAAAGATGCATTTTGGCATTTTGTGTTCCCACAGTGTAGGACAGTGATGGCGAACCTTTTCGAGACCGAGTGCCCAAATTGCAATCCAAACCCCACTTATTTATCTTAAAGTGCCAACCTGGCAATTTAACCTGAATGCTGAGGTTTTAGTTAAGAAAAAACCAGTTGGCTCCCTCTTCCTCCGCCCCACCCACTCAAGCAGGGGCCACCCTGCTCTAGCCTCCAGCAAGTCCCACGTGCACCATTCTGTGCCGCTCTAGCATCTCTGCCTCCTCTGCGCACCCCCCCCCCCTTGGGCAGCAGCCACCCAGAGCACAGGCACCAGGCCTGTCGTGCTCAGTGGCCCAGGCCAGCCTAGATGTATGTGTGTGTGTGTGTGGGGGTGATTTTCCGCCCCCCACATGACGAACTCTGTGTGCGTGCCCACAGAGAGAGCTCCGAGTGCCACCTCTGGCACCCATGCCACAGGTTCGCCATCACTGGTGTAGGAGAACACAAGCGCAGGAGAACACAAGCATTACTAGCCAAAACATCTTTTTTCCTGCCTGCTGTATGGAGCCCTGCTCAGTGTCACAAACAAAAAAAGTCTTACAATGAATAGAAAATACTATATTTAAAAACTGTAATTTGGGGGAGTTTTACTTTCCCTTATTTAATTACCATTGCTGTACTAGAAGTCATGTTAACTACAATCACAATACATATTCACTTGGGCGGGAGGAAAGGAAGAAGTCTAGCTATTAATTTTTGAATCTACAAAATATGCACAAATAACCAAAGTTACCGTATATACTCGAGTATAAGCCGACCCAAATATAAGCCGAGGCACCTAATTTTACCACACAAAACTGGGAAAACTTATTGACTCGAGTATAAGCCTAGGGTGGGAAATGCAGCAGCTACTGCTAAATTTCAAAAATAAAAATAGATACCAATAAAATTACAGTAATTGAGGTTAAATGTTTTTGAATATTTATTTCAAAGAAAAACAGTAAGCTAGCTCAAAGAAAAACAGTAAGCTAACAGTAAACCCACCTGGAATAGCGGCCAAGGTAACTTGAGAAGATTTTGCCAATATATACTCAAGTATAAGCCGACCCGAGAATAAGCCGAGGGGGGCTTTTTCAGCATAAAAAATGTGCACGAATATATACATGAGTATATACGGTAAACATCATTTTTTCACCATTTCAGCACAATACATAAAATATAGTTTCCATCTCTCTGTAACTTTTTACTTGATTTATGGTGAGAGAAGATCATTATTACAATAAGGTTGTCAAGTCTGGGTTGGGAAATACCTGGAGGGGTTTTTTGTGTATGTGAGAGCGTGTGTGTGTGTGGGGGGGGGGGTGTCTGGGGAAAGTAGGGAGGGAGGGACATCAGCAAGGCACAATGCCATAGAGTCCACCCTCCAAAGCAGCCATTTTCTCCACAGGAGGGCTGATCTCTGCCATCTGGAAATCAATTGCAATGTGGGAGATTTCAATGCCCCACCTGGAAGTTGGCAACCTAAAGTGCTATTAGGATGGCCTGGCAACTAGCGGAAGGTGGGGAGATGCTGACCTGGAGTCTGGACTCTTTCAGTCAGATTACCCTGAGCACAGTTGCTGCTCTTAAAGGGACAGTGACCAGGTTCAGGAACTGGCAACCCCAGGTATGTTGCCTCAGCCTGTGTGGGGGCCGTGGTAAGCGCTGAATCATGCCGACACAGTAGATTTAAATTGGCAAGGGAGGCCACCCAGCAGCCTAGCTCCAGGCCTGTGCCAACCTTTCTGCCCTCCCTAGTTTTATTGATCAGCTTTCAATTGCCATGATCTCTTGATCTTATTAACCAGCTGTCAGAATGTGAGGTCTCAGTCAGCTGGAATCTCAGGTAACTTCCATCACCCACCCTACCCCTACCCCAACCCCAGAAAGTGCCACCTACTGCAAAGGAATTGTCTGTGCTGAGTTTTGGGTTTTTTTTGTATGGTTGTTAAAAGGCCATTCCATGATGTTTGTTCTTCTGACTCACACCTGATAGGGAACGAGCTGCCTCAGCTGTTTGGCTAGGGATTACGCTCTCTGAAGATGGATCCTCCCTGTCAATACGCAATTCAGAATAGGGATCACAGTGAGGCTTATCACACAGGGCTGTGTCCTCCACTGTATCTGGTTAGTGTCATGAGGACTAGTATTTTAGGATGAGGTGAATGACCTCAGGTTGTGCATTTGGGATGGAATGCAGGGGACATATTAAGACAGGCCTTCTCAATCCATTACTGTGCTGGGTCGATTTTGATAGGATGGTGGGTGTTTGTTTTACAGTCAAGGTTGTTAACCTTGTTAACTAGTTAACCTTTCTAGTGCTATCTGCCCCTCCTGTTGCCAGACCGTCTAAAGCAGGGGTAGGGAATCTGCGCCTCTCCAGATGTTCAGGAACTACAATTCCCATCAGCCCCTACCAGCATGGCCAATTGGCCATGCTGACAGAGGCTGATGGGAGTTGTAGTTCCTGAACATCTGGAGAGCCGCAGGTTCCCTACCCCTGGTCTAAAGAAACCCTGTCTGGAGGACAGTGGTGTTCCTACCTGTCTCTGTCAACCCTTGGGGTACGTAGCAATGCAGTGCCAAAATGGGGAGCCCATTCTTTGCATTGGCTCAGTGTACCCACAAGGAAAAAGAACTATATCTGGGCTTGTCCCCCTCCAAACTAGCCTTGCATTATGCCTCTCCCTTCCTGACAGGATTAAATGAACACAGTGCCTCTGACCTAGAAAGTGTTCCCATCTCCAGCCTTGGACCATACACCCCTGTGAAGACAATGAATGTGTTAATGTGCTTGTCCTGCCCAGTATTATCCTAACTAATGCTTCTTCCTCTGACTAATACCCTTAATGACCACCTCATTTACATTGCCATTGTTCCACAGCTGTTATTTCATCATCTAACTTCCCCCTTGGAGGCACTCTTGAGCTTGGAACATCAAGCTGATGCCTCAACCCATTAGATCAACTACCCAATCGTTAAGGTTGATGTCTGCCTCTTGTCTTTCCCCAGAAAGGCAAGACTCTTTTTTGTCCTGGGAGATAAAGGGTCACTCTACATACCCCTCACGGTCCCTTTTTCCCTTTAAGAAGCTCCCTCGCCCAGTAGTATACTTGTTCAATATCTCTGGACACCTGTCTGTATAGTCCAGAGCTTGATATAGCCTCTGAGCATGTGCAAAGTTCCAAACCCAACGCTCAAGACATTCCTTTGAGTAGCGAACAACTGGCTGTAGACGCCCCTGCAAAGAAAGCTTCAGTATTGTGATAAAACAGGGAAAAGGTAGCATAGGAATCCAGAATGACTTGGTTTTGAACAATGCAAGTGTTTACTCAGTTTCCAAAGAGCAAAGAATATCAGAAAAAGTCTAATACCAGGAAACATATTTTAATTATCCTTGTTGGAGCTGAAGGAAATAAAAGGAAAATGGGACACATGTTTGCAGTTCTTCAAATCCGAAATCTCAGACTTGAGACCATAAGTAAAGCCTCCAGTGGCAAAGGCAGTACTTCTTGGGAAATCTAAGGCAGGTTCTCGGTTTCCAAACTGCCATAAAAGAGAAAATTCTGACTGCAAGGCTCACCAGCCTGATGACCCAAGATCTTGCATACATAAAGGGGATTAACTTTTTTCCAAATGTAGCAAAAAGAGAAATGGTCCAGTTTGCTAGCCCCACCTCTTTGAAAACGGGGGGGGACCTAACTCAAAGGTCCCCCCCCTTTTATTTAAGTATGTGTGTCAAATAAAACATGATCTATGTTACGTGTGTATTATATCTTGGTTGCATAATAGACAGCTCGGGAGCAAACAGCTGCTTTGGTAGGTGGCTTCTATGGTGTTATACCCTCGCCTCCCCAGCCTCCACCAGATTCCACCGATCTGGAATTGGCAACCCTATTCCCCACTCCTCCATCTTTTCTCCCATTACTTAGCAGCTGATCTCACCTGTGCCTCATTAAGGCCCTTTCTACACAAATGCCCCCTTTACATAGAATAACAGAGTTGGAAAAGACAAGGGCCATCAAGTCCAACCCCCTGCCATGCAGGAACAATCAAAGCATCCCTGACAGATGGCCATCCAGCCTCTGTTTAAAAACCTCCTTGTGCATTCGGTGGGGAAAATGATGCTCCATAATGATTCTCTGGGGATTTCCTCTAGTCTCTCTCATCTTTGTCGTGGATATTGAGGAAAACTACTAGAGAGTCAGAAGTGAGATCAAAGCTTCCCAGCATTTGCCTAGGTCAGGGGTAGGGAACCTGCGGCTCTCCAGATGTTCAGGAACTACAATTCCCATCAGCCTCTGTCAGCATGGCCAATTGGCTCACTGCTGGTAGAGAACTGATGTGGGAGTTCTAATGTAGTTCCTGAACAACCACAGGAGAATCTAACCTAGGTTCCCACCCCTGGCTCAAACTTCGAAGATGAGCTAAATGCTGTCCACCTATCCTATCCTGATTCTGAGGTAGACTGCTGGTCTGTCCGATTCTACGTTAACTGACAGGCTGTAGTTTCCAGGTAGGGACGTTTTTCTATCATCACCTGAGTTCTTCAATTGGAGATGGCAGGGATAGAACCTGGGGTCTTCTGCCCATTAAAAAGTTGCCCCTATTGCTGAACCACAGCACGACCCCTAAAAAAAAAATCCTTTAGAAGCTGGGTGTGGTGGTCTTGAGGCCAAGAAAGTGATGAGGAAAGGGCTGAGCCAGAGGTGGGATCCAGCAGGTTCTCACAGGTTCCCGAGAGTAGGTTACTCATTATTTGTGTGTGCCGAGAGGGGGTTACTAATTGGTGATTTTGCCACGTGATTTTTGCCTTAGGGTTACTCCCCTCCTCTCTGCATTGGTAGCCAAGCATGAAACTTGAAGCAGTGTCCTAGCAGGAGGTGCACCGGTGTGCGTGGCAGCCTCATGCCTCTGCCATGCACATTAGATTTCCACTAAGGATCAGCAAAGTAGCCCGGCTGCATCCTTTGTCACAGCCCACGCCCAGGAATGCCCATACAGCCTCTGGAATGCCCGGCCATGCTCCCCCGATGCGTGCTCCGTGGGCCCAGCCTCATTGATGCTACACCACAGTTTGAATCCCACCTCACCATGGGAACCTGTTGCACTAAAATTTTTTTTGGATCCCACCACTGGGCTGCGCTGCACATTTTGAACCAGGAGCAAGCTGAAATGAATTTCAATGCTGTTTTGGACCGTGCCATAAATCCCAGCTGACTTTTGGTGACCCCGTAGCGTTTTCATGTCATGAGATGTTCAGAGGTGGTTTGCCATTGCCTGTCTCGGCATAGCAACCCTGGACCTCCTACTAACCAGGGTCTTCCCTGCTGAGCTGCCAATATCGGAGGAGATCAGGCTTGCCAGGGCTGTCTCAGTCGTACACAATTCTAATCTGAAAAGTACCTTGTGGAATGATAACAATTAAAAAAAACCCTTTTGCCACAACCTTCCTATCCGTCTAGTAAGTCAAATATTTAAATATCCTGAGTGGAACTGGAACTCGGTGCCTCGTCTCGCATCCTGTGAGGAAGCCTAGGAGGTCAATTTGTGTGGGCAGCGTTGGGCTATTTATTTATTTATTTATAGCCACAGCAACGGCATGGGAGATGTTCTGACACGGACAGGACTGGCTGTTATTGGCTCTTCTTCCAGGCTCGTTTTCATGACTGCTCTTCTTTGCATGCCAGGAAGCCGAACTGGGACATGCCCCTCCCACACAAATTGCCGCTGCCATTTCATAGAGAGGTGTGGGGCAGTTAAATAGCTCTGTGGGCCAGCCAATTGCCTTTCTCTTTGTGGTTCATTGGCTCTGCATTCCATTAGTCATTGCCCTGTGGGTAGATGCGCCGGACTTAAAGGCTGGCATAACCAGTCTGGCATCTATTTTTTCTGGGGACAGCTAATTTAATTCCTCTTTACAGATTGTTTGTTCTTTGAGTGTGTGGTTGAATTCAGCTCCGCCTTCCCGACCTCATCCTTGAATGGAACCTGACTTTGTAATTAGTAAATCACATGTTTGCAGATTTTTCTAGCTGCATGACAGCGGAGCAATCACTGTTTATGTGGTTTTAAAACTACAAAACCCATGATACATTGTGATGTAATAGTTTATTTTTAAGACCCTGGTTGAATGCAACAGCAACCTTCCAAAATGAAAGAATGCATAGTGAGCAATCACCAAGACCTACAGCAAAGATGTCTTGCTGCAGTTCATTCAGTATTACCAATTTCTTGCTTGGGGGTCCTCAGTCACACTGAGTCATGGGCTTTGAGAGTCTGATGTCATAAAAGCCCAATTTGGTGGGCAAATTCTCCCCAGGAAGTTTTGCAGTGTTGTGTCCAGGAGTAAGGTGGAGATTTGAAAGCAGCTACATGGTCTCTGGTAATCTGCAGCTCCAGATCAAAACACCGACCTACCAAAAATATTCCTCCCGTGGTTTCTATGAGGGGCTAAGCCATTAATTCTCTTCTCTCCCACTTCCCTGTCTTACTTAAGAGAGGGAGTGGAGAGGCTATCAAAAAATAATCTTGGACAGTCCTGTAGTTTTTGTCTGGCTGTGGCTAGATTCTGTGCCAGTATTACATCACACACTTGCAAATGTTTGTTTCTAGGCTGGTATCTTCCTGTTATTAAAACCCACATCTGTCAGATTAAACAAGTTACCATAAAATTGGTTGCCCACCCCCACACACAAAGGTTTGTAGTCATTTAGTATACAAGAAAAATGGAAGATTCTGTGAAGTGAGTGGCATCTGGTCTGGAAAATCCACTGATAGGAACAAGTTGTCCTTATCCGACTCTCTAAGGATTCTGTGAATTATTTTGGCTCTGGCATTGCTGATTGAAAAGCAGATCAATATTGCTGCTAAGAATTCTGTTCATTGGCTGCTAAGACTGCTGTTCATTGGCTCATAAATTGGCTCTTTACTGACATTCAACTGATCTGGCCACACTACTCTGTGCTGCAGTAACCTTGAGGCTAGACTACTGTAACATACTCTACATGGGGCTGCCCTTGAAGCCAAATTGGAAACATCAACTTGTGCAGAATGTGGAGCCTGTTTATTGTAAGGAGTCTGCTGACAACATACACATACAAAACCTGGGCAAGAAACTGAGTGGTGTGTGTGTGTGTATTTTGTAGGTCCTACCTGCTGGAACAACCTATCTGGGAAAGGCTCCCATTTTGATTATTTTTTTCGAGGTGATATTAGGCTAACTTAATTTGATAAGTATTTTGCTGATAGACCATGCCTGTAGACTTATCAAAGAAGTTAAGTTTTACATGTTGTTTTACGTGAGAGTCTATGGGGTCCAGAAGGTGTTTTTTGAATCGCCATAATTCCCAAATTCTGCTCTATTAATTTCCCCTGCATAGTTCCTCCCCACTGCGGTAGAATCCAAGCATTAGCAGAGTCCCCCATATCCTGTAGCACGAGCTATAGGAACAAGACTGTGTTATCAGGAATGACTTTCTATTTTTCATCCCTGCAGCTTTGATCCCCCTCCCCCCAATTTTCTTCTTGATTTCCCTTCTCTCTTGCACAATTCAAATCCATAATTCTTTATTTCCCTGCCATTGTCTATTTCCCCACAATATGTGTTTCCCCCTACAAAATGTACATAAGAACATAAGAACAAGCCAGCTGGATCAGACCAGAGTCCATCTAGTCCAGCTCTCTGCTGCTCGCAGTGGCCCACCAGGTGCCTTTGGGAGCTCACATGCAGGATTTAGAAAGCAATGGCCTTCTAGGCTGTTGCTCCCCGAAAGCACCTGGACTGTTAAAGGCATTTGCAATGCTTAGATCAAAGAGGATCAAGATTGGTCGCCATAGATTGACTTCTCCTCCATAAATCTGTCCAAGCCCCTTTTAAAGCTATCCAGGTTAGTCGCCATCATCACCTCCTGTGGCAGCATATTCCAAACACCAATCACACGTTGCGTGAAGAAGTGTTTCCTTTTATTATTCCTAATTCTTCCCCCCAGCATTTTCAATGGATGCCCCCTGGTTCTAGTATTGTGAGAAAGAGAGAAAAATACATCACAGATATTAAACTGCACAGCAAGACCCTACAAACCTCCCCAATGTTTTTATCCTGTGTTTTTTCTTCTTTTTTTCAGATTGAACTATTTCTTGATTTCATAGGGGAATCATCTTCATTTTTAAAATATGAAGGTTGTTGGTAATGGGAGGAAATGTTGAGAAAGGCTACCTGTGGCCATGTGCTCACATGTGGTCTCTTTCAGCATCCATTCCCTCCAGAATAAGATTTTCATTTTATGCACACATTTTCCCCACTTTGGAACTCACTCTGCTTTCAGATCTGAGAATCCCTGCATTTTCTGGGACAGCGAAGGAGATCAGCATGTATAAAAATTCCCCTGGTGTTTTTTTTTTCACTCTGCAAACTATCGGTAAACCAGAGACCCCCACAAAAGCCAGCAGGTCACTCCCCAGAATGAAAAGCAACAAAGCAGGCTGGTGAGCAAAATGGCTGATTGGCCTGACTGAGAGGAGGGTAGAAATGACAGCGGAAACAACAACAACAACAACAACAAAAAGCAGGAAAAGTAGGTAGTGCAAACAAAAAATCTCCACTGCAAGGCAAAGCATAAGCATAGGCATTTTATTGTCATTGTGCACGCACAACGAAATTTACAGCAGCATTCCTCGATGCGCACAATTTCAGACTCATACCCCATCCTCACTTTCCCCTTCCTCCACCCATCCCTGCACAGCCCCAAACACATCAACACGAAGCCCCGGGTTTAGCATAAAGCCACAGCTCTAGAGTAGAAGCTGTCTCTAAGCCTCTTTGTCCTAGTTTTGATAGACCTGCATCGTCTGCCGGATGGTAACAGTTCCAAAGAGAGTGTGCTGGATGAGACGGGTCCCTCAGAATATTTGGGGCTTTCTTTAGGCTTCGGGAATTATAGAGTTCTTCCAAGGAGGGAGAGGGCAGCCGATAATCCCTCTGTGCAGTAGTGATCACCCTTTGGGGTTGCTTCCTATCTGCCACTGTGCAACTGGAGAACCATACACAGATGCAGTCGATTAAGACTCTTTATATAGCACAGCGGTAAAAGGACACCAGGGGTTTTCCATTCAGTTGTTGTTTCCTTAAAAGTCTCAGAGGGTACAGTCTTTGCTGGGCCTTCTTAACCACAGCGGCAGTCTGAACGCCCCAGGTCAAGATAGAGGATTGATGTGCAGAAATGGCTTTTAGTGGTAACAGTGAAACTGCCTCTCTTTCCTTGCTGAGTTTTCAAGTTGACTGACAGCTCACGCGCTTTTTAACTCTCAGGGAACTCTGTTGCTTAGAGCTACCTCCATCTTGGACAGTCAGCTGAAACAGTTACAACGGGAGTAGATTAATTCCTTTAAATGGAGGTTAAGAGTTGAGATTGGCTTCAGCTTGCTGCGCCAGTCAAGGGTCCCTTCTGGTTTTTTTCTCATCACGTTCCTTCTTCTTGCTGTTCTGGATTTAAGTTATCTGGCAGATGATGGTCATTCAGCAAGTTATCCGGACTTATCCTGGAGCAGCAGTGGCGTAGTGGCTAAGAGCAGTGGCTAAGAGCAGGTGCACTCTGATCTGGAGGAACTGGGTTTGATTCCCCGCTCTGCCGCCTGAGCTGTGGAGGCTTATCTGGGGGAATTCAGATTAGCCTGTGCACTCCCACACACGCCAGCTGGGTGACCTTGGGCTAGTCACAGCTTCTCGGAGCTCTCTCAGCCCCACCCACCTCACAGGGTGTTTGTTGTGAGGGGGGAAGGGCAGGGAGATTGTCAGCCCCTTTGAGTCTCCTGCAGGAGAGAAAGGGGGGATATAAATCCAAACTCTTCTTCTTCTTAATTAGGTGATGCTTTTTTTAAAAAAAAAACAGATTGACTCCCTTTCTTGGCAAGATCTCAAATAGTTCTTCACCATATTCTTTAGAGACTGAATTTTATTCACCCTCTGAAACCATTCCACCTTTCTCATCAGTGGATCCTGGGACCTTCGGAGTTAGCTGGAGGTAACTTTGTAGACCTCCAGCTTCTTCTGTTTGAAAAACCATTTATATGGGACAGGGAAAACCTGCCGTCAAGCAGCTGAACGACTAGTACCAGAAATCTGTCCGATCCTTGAGAAATCTTGCTTGCGACTCACTTAATTCCCATTGATTTTAATCAACATGTGATTATCATCCCATTGAAAGCCAACCTCTGGAAGCACCCCGAGTAACACCAGTTAATAATTATATGTATGTGGTTGGAGGGTGCAGGACACAGCAGGAGGAAAGTCTCCACCTCCAAGGATGTGGTTTCTTTGCCAGATCCAGATGTAATGGTCTCACTCTATTTAGAACGGCTCACCTTGCTTGTCCACTGCATCCAGAACTGAGCCACACACCATCACACCCTGGACTGCTAACTGTCCAATGGTCAGGCAAGTCTTACTGGTTACTTGATTTTTCTTTAGCAGTTTCTGACAGCCACAAAACATAAGAACGTAAGAAGAACCCTGCTGGATCAGACCAATGGTCCATCTAGTCCAGCATCCTACCTCTCACAGTGTTAGGGGGACTGTATCTCGGTGATTGAGATGCATTCCTACCTCACTGAACTGCTTAACGCTACAAACCAAAGGCTGCTAAAAGATATATGTAACCAGCCTGCTATATGTTATGATGGCCATCTAGGCATTCTTTCCTTGATCTTTACTTTATGACTTCACATGCTGTGTAGATACCTAGGCTTTCCCCTGACACACTGATCCCATGAGAAAGGGAGTTGTATCCGTTGTCTTGTGGGGCAGGAAGCCAGGCAGATTTCTCTGACTATCTGCTGCCAACCTGGCGGCGCCTCAGCTCTGGCAACTGTTTTTCACAATTACTTGGGAATTCGGAAGGGGGGACTTGCCAGGGATAAAGAGGGTGGCAACAGCCAGGTTTGCCCGAAGTGGCTTTGCCAAGCTTTGGTGCTCTGATGCTTCTCAATAAATGCTACTGATAAACTATACGAAGTCCAATGTGTTGTCGAAGGCTTTCACGGCTGGACTCAACTGGTTGTTGTGGACTTTCCGGGCTGTGTGGCTGTGGTCTGGTAGAACACACTTCTCTCTCTGATACACCTCTGAATATGACAGCCACAGATGCAGACGAAACGTTTGAAACAAGATCTACCAGACCACGGCCACACAGCCCGGAATACCCACAACAACCAGTATACAGAGTCCGTTGATTGGCTTAAGATTCGAGACCTAACACATAGTAGCCAATTTGTTCCTTCAGAGGTCCAATAACAGGGCAAAGAGGCCTTTCCCCTGATGTTGCCTCTTGGCATGGATATTTAGAGGTATATTGCCTTTGAATATGGAGGTTCCCTTTAAGACCATGGCTAGTAGCCACTGGTGGACCTGTCCTCCCCTCCATGAATTTTTTCCACCCCTTTCAGAAAATTACATGATGTCCATCGCTTCTTTCAGTAGGGGCCAAAAAAATATGTTCTCTGCATTCCACACTGCTACAGCTGTGCTGTTTACAGCTTGAAGTAGAACCGCCTATTTAAAAAGCAATCTTACGCCCTGCTTGCTGTGCTGTTTTGGTCTGCATCAGCTTGCGTGGGTGGCGGTTTTTGAACCACGAGATCTAAATTTGGTATCAGATATGCTAATATGTGATCTCTCAAATGACAATTTAATTGCAAATTAGGGGGAGGGAAGGTTGCGTTCGTGGAGCATTTGAATGCTGTTCTAAATTGCAAAAGCATTGGGTGTGTGCATTCCTGCACTGCTTTCCTGTGGCTGTCCCTCCTTGCCATCTTTCGTATGCTCAAATCAACCAACGGCGGCAGCGGGAGGGGGCGGGGATAACTTACAAGCTAAGTGTCTTGTTCGTGTTGCAGGTGGATGACGTGGAATACTCTGCAACTTCTCTCTCTGGTATTCCAGCCTTCTCCATTTGCGGAGCTGACTCTCAAAGATGAGTGTGCTCACAGAGGGTTTTCAGTCAGAATGCAAATACGTTGCACGTTCTTGCACTGACACATGGGAACTGTAGTTTTAACCCACTCAATTCTGAACATAATGAATGCCGCAAACAGCATGGCTGTAATAGCAGCAGGCATTCAGAATGTGGTTGTTTCACAATGACACATTACTCTGAGGTGTGATGACTCCCTGAGCGTACTTCATTCTGACAACCCAGTTTTGTGCATGTGTAACCTCAGCTTGTGGGTTCTGTGGGGCAGTACTTGGAATGAGTTGCAAAGAACCAAATTTAAACAACAAAATGGTTTACTTTTCTTTACAATTAACACTTTTAAAACATCAACATTTAACGTTACAATTCAAGGTCCTGTTCAGGTTGCATTTCAAGTCCTTCTATTTACAGTCTACTGATATTGCCAAGTCCAAATTCTTCTTTGCAAGTTGGCTGGCGCCTGAAGACTCCAAGGGCTTGATGAACAGGTTGCAACATGATGAAGGTCTCCAGGAGAACTCTCACCCATTACAACTACAAAAGAAAACCCTGAAACAATAAACTCCAACATTTACAACATAGCAAAAACAACAACTACCTTCCCAGTAGTTCCCAACAATATTGCAATTACCTTAACAAGGTGTTAAGGGCTTATAGAAATCAAGGTCCGAGTCTGGTACCCTTGTCTTCTGCAAAGAGCTCTTTCAGCCTTTCTGCTGCTCTGAGTCTCCACCCCCTTACTGGGTCAACCCATTCTGGGCCAACCCATTCTGGGCATGGGGGTTACACATGCACCAAGGGTGATTATCTGCCCATTTGCCAGACTGAATGCTGCCAGCTTCAATGGAGAAAAGTCACTAAAAATAAAATAAGTTTCACTTTCAACCGGGAATAAACTAACAGTGTGAGCATATAAAGTAGGGATGCCAGCAGTGATGTATTTGCCTAGGGGATATGGTCCCCAGGCGCCCCCTAGTGGAGGGTGCAAACAATAAAGGTTTGTTTGCGTGTTTTTTGTATTTTTTGTATTACTTTCAGTTTTTGGCCTACAGGGGGCACAGTTTTTAAACTAACAGCACCAAAATTTCAGGGATTTTTCAGGAGACTCTTCTGATGATGCCACCCAAGTTAGGTGATGTTTGGTTCAGGGAGTCCAAAGTTATGGACTCCCAAAAGGGGTGCCCCATCCCCCATTGTTTCCAATGGGAGCTAATAGGAGATGGGGGCTACACCTTTGAGGGTCCATAACTTTGGACTTCCTGAACCGAACTTCACCAAACCTAGGTGGTATCATCAGGAGAGTCTCCTAAAGATACCCTGAAATTTTGGTGCTGCTAGCTTAACAATTTCACCCCTGATAGCAGGCACACTCCAAATTTCCCCAGATTCTCCTTTTAAATCCACCCCATTTGGCATGGACTTAAAGGGAGAATGTGAGGTCCCCAGTATAAACATTGAAAGTGATGCTGTTGCAGGGTGGTGGAGAATCCACCCCAAAACAGCATCATTTTCAATGTTGTTTTAACTGGGGATCCCAGATTCTCCCTTTAAGGTGGATTTAAAATGAGAATCTGGAGGTGTTTTGTGAGAGATGATGCTGAAATTTGTTTGGTAAATGTTTTGCTGGGGGTGATTTGTGAGAGATTTACATGCTTAATACCCACTTGCACTGGCTTGGAGCTGTCTCTCAGGCTAACAAGCTACCTCATAGGGTTGTTGTGAGGACAAAATTAGGAAAGAGAGTTGGTGGGGAGAGAGCCATGTATGTTTTGCTGGGGGTGGGAAGTGTTTTGTGAGCTGGCGCAAAAAATCATTGTTTGGTTGTGGTGGGGGAGGGTGGCCGCCCATATGGGGGAGGGTGCTCCAAACTCCGGTTTTGTCCATGGGCTCCAGTTTGCCTAGATACACCTCTGGATGCCAGTTTCTGGTTGGGAAATACCTGGAAATTTTGGAGGTATAGTCTGAGGAGAATGGGGTTTGGAAAGGGGCAATACTTCAGTGGGTATAGTGTCACAGACTCCACCTTCCAAAGCAGCCATTTTCTCCAGGTGAACTGATCCCAGGAGTATTTCAGCTACTACCTGGAACCCTAATGTAGGGTGCTCAACTCGTGAAAAAGTGGGCATACTCTTAGGTTGAATCCCCACTACCACCTTAGCCAGGTTTCCGAACACAAACTAACCAGGTTTGAGGGAAGGCCTCCCCATTGCTTGTGTGGCAGATTCCGTTTCTGGCGCTCGTTCTCCCCGTTAATCTGCGTTCCGGCAGGACCTGGTTGCAAGTGGCATAGACCCCATTAACACGGTTCAGAGCTGATCTGAGGGGAGGGGTGAGGGTTGAAACCCTGACTCATTTCCTGCCCTGGAGTGTGACGCGGAATTCGGGCAACCAATCAGTGCTGCGATGCGCGTGCAGCCTATGCTTGGTTTCGTTTCTGCTTTTGTGATCGGCCAGCAGAAGGGAACGCAAGCGTTAAACAGTCAAATGTGTAACTTTGAATCGTTCATGGTTTACACGGGTAACGATTAACTGTTTGCACAGTTAAACAGTTAAGCATTAAGCTTTTACACGCTGGTTTTTTTGATCATGCCCCACAATGTACGTTTCCGCAGTGGGAAAAGGTCCCGCCCCATCAAGGCACGCCGGCCAATCAGGGGAGACCGGCGAAGCGAGCTCGCCTGGTAGTGGGGATTGCTAAGAGTTCTGCAACTGGGTGTGTCTGCTGTGTGCTCGCTGTGGTGGGGAGGGAGAAACTTCGATGAAGAGGACACGGTTTCACAACAAACAGGTTTGGATCTGCGTGCAAATTTCAAGTGGGGATTCGACCATAGTTTTGAGTGTAGTGTTTTAGGATAATCCTAGAGCAGGGGTAGGGAACCTGTGGCTCTCCAGATGTTCAGGAACTACAATTCCCATCAGCCTCTGTCAGCATGGCCAATTGGCCATGCTGGTGAAAACTGATGGGAGTAACAGTTCTAGTATCTGAAGAGCATGTCTCTACCCCCTAGAGTGTCCCACAATGTGGCAATTTCTGACATAGCCAGAAGGGGCACTGTGGGGTGCTGTCATTCCTCTGGGGTTGCTAACTTCAGGTTTGGAAATACCTGGCGATTTGAGAGTGAAGCCTAGGAGTATGACTTTTATGGAGGAGAGAAACCTCGGTAGGGTATAATGGCATGCACTCCACCTTCCGAAGCAACCGTTTTCTCCAGCAGAAGTGGAATGAATGCTTCCAATAAATAAATAATAAACAATAAGCAGTGTATGGAGATCAGTTGTAATCCCATAGGCTGTCCAGCCCCCACACAGAGGTTCAACCCAGCATAGTGGTGTTTAATCATTTTTTTTCTACCTGACCTTAAAGGTAAAGTTTCCCCTTCAGTTGCGTCCAACTCTGGGGTACCACTGTAAGCAGTGATTTCACCAGACCTTAGGATATTATAAATTCCAACACTAATAATACAAATTTCATGAACAAATCAAAAGCCATTTTTGTCATGCATTCTGGCCATCAACAGCAAAATAAAGAAATAAAATTTAGACGTCAGTAAAACCTTCTTCAGGTATGGAAATGTACTTCCCAGAATGCAGCCGCAGAGTGTCCCAAACTGATTATTGAAAACCTGTTGCTTAAAGTGACAGTGACCACTTCCAACAAAGATTGCTCCAATACACTTTCCAAAGCGTAGCCTAAGGCTGTTTGAAACAGATTGCGAAAGCATCTGTATCTTAAAGTGACAGTGGACACTTTCAACAATGAAACAATGTTTACATTGCAGTGGTGTTTCCCCTTGTGTTTGCACAGGAATTCCCCTCCTGAGAAGTGTCCCAAGTGAACAGATCTTCCATTTTGACCACTCTGTTTGTGTGTGTGTGTGTGTGTGTGTGTGTGTGTGTGTGTGTGTGTGTGTGTGTGTGTGTGTGTGTGTGTGTGTGTGTGTGTGTGTGTGTGTTTGGTTGTATTTGGGTTATTTGGTTGCTGTCTTTGGCCTAGTGTAATTTTGCTAGGCCTGGTCAATTTCATGTCAGTTTCACTGCTGCAGTGATAGACTCTCAGCCCAATAAGGCAGCCCAATGTTCATGGCTTGCTTCAACATCAAGGATTTGGAAGTTGTTGTGTGGTATCGTTTCTATTTCGTGAGCCTGTAGCAGCTGGTCTCTGGAGAAACAGAACAGAACCATTCTCAGTAAATAAACCGGAGTGACCGTGTCTGAGTCCTTTAGCTTCTAGCACATGCAACCACCCCTGTTTCCTCCCACACAGTTTCAACCTTGGCTTGTAATTGACTGAGGAGGAGGCTTTTATTTTGGAGCAGGGCCTGGGAATGCCCTGGAGGGAGCCACGTGCCAGTAGCCTAGTGCTCAAACAAAGCAGGCATCTGTAAGGTAGGAATGCCAGGGAGTGGAACAAAAGAAGGATGTATTGTCCAAGGCTTTCACTGCCAGAATCACTAGGGTGTTGTGGGTTTTCCAAGTTGTATAGCCGTGTTCCAGTAGCATTCTCCCCTGACGTTTTGCCTGCATCTGTGGCTGGCATCTTCAGAGGATCCTCTGAAGATGCCAGCCACAGATGCAGGCGAAACGTCAGGAGAAAATGCTACTGGAACACGGCCATACAACCCGGAAAACCCACAACACCCTAAAAGAAGGATGCTTGGAAGGGCCCAGGTTTAGGAGACAGAGGTGGTATGCAAAGAAAGTGTAGACCGAGGAGTCTGGAAGGAGGGATACTGGCTAGGTGGATGTGCCTCTTCTTTGCACATACCTGGTTCCAGGTCCAGTCCTGATAGGGTTGCCATCTCTGGGTTGGGAAATTCCTGGAGATTTGGGGGGATGGAGCCTGGGGAGGGTGGGGTTGGGAGAGTGGAGGGACCTCAGCAGGGTATAATGACATACAGGTGGATACAGCACAGGCAAATATAATGGGTATAGAATGCAATTTTTTTATAGATTAGATAGATAGATAGATAGATAGATAGATAGATAGATAGATAGATAGATAGATAGATAGATAGATAGATAGATAGATAGATAGATAGATAGATAGATAGATAGATAGATAGATAGATAGATAGATAGATAGATAGATAGATAGATAGATAGATAGATAGATAGATAAACCTTTATTAGGCATAGAATCCATATAACAGCCAACATTGTCCAAACAAGTATCCCATACATGAGAACCATCGCAGGTAATCATTTCAAAGTTTCTATAAGGAACCTAGCTACGAAAGTTAAAATCTCGGAGGCGGAATTGTTTAGTAGAAACGTTAATCTTCCCCACAGCAGAGTATTCATTAAAGATTACAGGACAAAGAGCAAAAAGTCTGGTCCTAGATCCATCGTATTTGGGGCAGTCAAGCAATATGTGTATTGTCGAAGGCTTTCACGGCCGGAATCACTTGGGTGCTGTGTGATTTCCGGGCTGTATGGCCGGAAACCTAGAACACGGGTTCTAGAAACCTAGAAATGCTGCTAGAACACGGCCATGCAGCCCGGAAACCACACAGCACCCAAGCAATATATGTTCCATGGTTTGAATTAGAATGCAATTTTTAAAAGGTTATTTTGGGGGGGGGGGGCGGTTTGCACAGATCCTGTCCCCAAAATGAGTTTGCCCCGATTTCATTTCCCTCAACCCGGGATTTTTGAAAATTGCTAAACCAGCTATACTTTTGCAAAATCTCAGGTTGGAGCTGCTTCTGCACAAACAGCCAGGCAGGAGACGCCTTATTTCCTTCCCTTCCACTGCACGTTCCTCGGTCAAGGAGAATCCGCCTGCCACAGCAAAATGTTCATTATTGCCCTGCCATTGTTTAGTAGAGAGGTCCCTTTTTCTTTTCTTTTTTTTTTGCGAGTTGCACATGTGCAGCTATGAAGGTGCAGCTGATCATATTGTGGGACGGCTGACATGCCTGCAGGGGTTCGTTTCTGTATGCCTGCACAGCTACAGCTGTGTTGCAGAAAATTTTTTTAAAAAGAGAAGTGTCTCTGTGTGAAGGCGCAAGAGCAACCCAGATTGTTTTCATGGGCTCCGATTGCTGCCTGCACGGCACCTCAATAATAATAAAAAAAGGTAAATCGGTGCTTATGCCTCTGCAGCAAATTCACAGGCATGCAACCCAAGTTACAATCCAGGAAAATTCCAGGACCCATTTGGAAGCAAGCAAACCTACAGGAGAAGCATGGCCAGTCAGAGTAGATCAGCTTGTGTAGCACAGCTTTTGACTGCGTGGATTACAAAAAGCTATGGCTGGTTTTAAAGGAAATGGGTGTGCCACGGTATCTGATTGTTTTGGTGCCCAATCTGAACAAGAGGCTACTGTTAGAACAGAATATGAAGAAACCGAATGGTTTCCGATTGGCAAAGGTTTTGGGCAAGGATGCGTTTTATTGCTCTATCTCTTCCATCTGTATGCAGAATATATCATTAGGAAAGCTGGATTAGATGTAAAGGCGGAGTGAAAACTGGGGGGAGGAACATATGCCGATGACATTACTGGCAGAAATTAGCAAAGGCTTGAAAAGATTCGTGCTGAAAGTTAAAAGAGAAAGTGCCAAGGTAGGACTATAGCTGAACCCCCCCTCCCCCCCCAAAAACCTACTGAAGAATTACTCAGTTTAGGGTGGACAATGAAGGAATTGAAATTGACTTTCTATTCTTTGGTTTCAAGGGGGAATGCGACCAGAAACTAGAAGGAGATTGAAACTTAAAAACGAGGAAGCCATTAAAGACCTAGAAAAGATTCTTAAGTGTAAGGATGTGTTGCTGGCAACCAAGATCAAGTTAATTCATGCCATAATATTCCCTATTACTATGTATGGGTGCGGAAGCTGAATAATGAAGAAAGCTGACAGAAAGAAATTGGATTCCTTTGAAATGTGGCGTTGGAAGAGAGTGTCTTGTTTTGCCAAAATGACAACAAAACAATTGCGTGAGTTCTAGATCAAATCAGTTCTAGAACTGTCTCTAGAAGGCAAAATGACTCAACTGAGGTTGTCTTACTTTGGTCATATTATGAGAAGACAAGAATCACTGGGAAAAACAATCACGTTAGAAAAGATGGAAGGCAGCAGGAAAACTGGAAGACCCAGCAGGATGGACTTGTAAAGGAAATCAAGTCCCTCAGTTCGCAAGATCTGAGTAAGGCTGTTAATGAGTGCACATTTTGGAAGATTTGGAGGACATTGAAACGGAAGAAACCGCACTTCATACACACAAGGTTTTTTGTGCCTATTTGTGAATAGTCAGGGCAGTAGTTTGTTTCCAGTGCCTTGTAAGTACAGCTGTGTCTGCACAGACAGAAAACAGTGCCCTGGGGATGGTAAAAACACCGTCCCTGTGCTGCTGTTCGCCTCCCCCCCCAAGCGGTGCAAAGATGCTGCTTTTGAAACTTGCTCCCTGAGCGAGGTTTTTCAAAAGCGGTATCTTCCCGCCAGCACAGTGCGAAGCGTTACCGGAGTGAGAGTGCCACTTTTGGCCCCTCCGTTTTCCCGTTCACCTACTTCTTCTCCCTGCACAGTTCTGGACGGCTGGAGGGACACGCCCACGCTGCCCTCTGACCCCTGGAGGTCGGAGGGCAGCATGGGCGTATCCCTCCAGTCATCCAGAGCTGTGCAGGGAGGAGAGGTAGGTGAATGGGACAACCTGCAGGCAGCTCCATGCGGAGCCGCCTCTGCGGGTCTCAGCAGCCTCGGTGCTGCCCACATGACACCATGTGAACAGTCTGGTGAGTTCATCATTGGCATGAATTGAGCTGGTGGAGAGCCATTTCCTGCCACTGTGCAGAAACGCCCGAAGATTCTAGCAGCTGTGACAAGTGGTAACAAAATAGAATGCAAGTTATTAGAAACCTTTGGTATATCATTAAACAGAAAAAATTCCATTGTTACATTTAAACGAGAACGAAAATCATCTTGCATTATGTCAAGACAGGATTGCCAATAGCTTTGAGCTCAAACATGCATCTACCACATGTGATAAGAATTTGCTCTAGGAAGATTACACTACCAGCACCCATCAGATAAATTCCTATAGATTTTCGCTAATATATACATAGATGCCACTAATGTAACATTTTCAAAAAGGCTTCTTTGAACAGCAAAGACACTGTAAACTTGCTTTTGCTGGGGGGGGGGGGGCGGTGTCTCTTCACCCCACCAATGACAAGTGTGAAGATGACCTCTTGAGGACTTCTGTTTAGAAACACTGTAGGCAATGGTGAGATTCAGCAGGTTCACACAACTTCAGCAGAAGTTGTGTGAACGGAATGGTATTTATAAACATCCAGTTGTTAAATTATTTGAATCCCACCACTGGAACTGGTTAATAAATTATTTGAATCCCACCACTGACTGAAGGCCCAAAAATATGGAGCCATTATTACATGTGGAAATAATTTACTGGAAGGAACAATTGGGATTTTAGTCTCCTTTTTGGGTACCAAATTTGTAACCCATCCTCCTCCTCCTCCTCCTCCTCCTCCTCCTCCTCCACCACCACCACCACCACCACCACCACCAAAAGAGCTAAGAGTGGTGTACATGGCTTTTCCTCAGTTGTGCTTTCAAAATAATCACCCAGGAAGTAGCTTGAGATAATAGAAAATGATTGGTATAGCAGGGGTGGCCAACCTATGGCACTCCAGATGTTCATGGACTACAGTTCCCATCAGCCCCTGCTAGCATGGCCTTTATGTCTGAGTAGGGGAGTTGAACCCTAGTTTTCCAGTCCTAGTTTGATACTTGATCCTTGACCCCACCTTGACTCTCTTTTCAGGCTCTCTCTCTCTCTCTCTCTCTCTCTCTCTCTCTCTCTCTCTCTCTCTCTCTCTCTCTCTCTCTCTCTCTCTGGCTTGGTTTATTTCTTCTTTGTTCTCTCTTTCCCAACCAGATGGATTAGATTCCTGATGCCTTGCAAAACCCTCCTTCTCACTTATCCTTTGGGATGCTCCCAGCTACTCTGAAATCTCAGCTGTGACTCACCTTGATACTGGGTGGTTCCCATCCAGTGTCTGCTCTTCTGCTGTTTTCTCTCTCAAGCCATGTTAATTAGCACTGTCCCCTTCCACCTGTAGGGAAAAGAGGTGGAGCCCAGCGAGAGGCCAATTGAGACATCTTGTTCGGGGCTGGTCCCCAAGGAATGGGTGGGGGAGTTTAAGAGGTTTCTTCAGGCAGTATCTGACAGCTGGCCACTAAGAGAGAAAAGGACACACGGGGGAACTCAAAGGTGCCTCAAGATGGCCAGGACCCTGGCAATTTTACTGCTATTTGTACTCCTCAGCCAAGGTAATGATAAATTCAGGACTGCAGATCTGTAATGGATAGAATGTTATTTATTGTTGGTATTAGGCACGTGCAACAGTTGCACAAATTCTTTTGCTTTCCCTCAGATGTTTCATTCAAGGCGCGACCTCCAAATTGATTCTGAAGGTTTTTTTTTCCCCTCCATTAAACTTGCCGATAATATGGAGATTTGCATAATGCCTCTTAAGACATTTTACTGGACGTTAAAAAAAAAGTTTTGGCTTTTGACAAATTACCTCAGGCACCGGTTTGCTTCAGTTTTTCATCTGACGAAATTTCGGCAGTAGCTGTCGTTAATGTTGTAGCCCGCTCTGAACTCATTAATATTGTAGGCTGATCTTAACCTTGTTTACTTCTGAGTCCTGTTGATAGAAATAGGAATTGCTCCTAAGGAAGCATTTTTTTTATTTTTTTCCCACGGTGAGCATCATATAAGTATGAACTTTGAGCAAGAGTTGCAGTGAGTAACCAAAACAGGCCTGAAGTATTGTGACCTCATGAGATCAAAAGGTCTCTCAGAAGGATACCTCCTGGTCTTTTAGCCTGCCTCAGACTGTAGAATTAAAGGTGTTAAGCAAGCTCCTAATACAAGGTTGATGGGATGTATTTGGCTTTTTGGGTCCCAATTGTACTCCCCTTAAATTCATGGAGTAGACAACAAGTCTGCTAAATCACCTTTCTTTGTTCACTGCTGGACAAATTTAGATCCTTTTTTGCACAAAAAAAACTAGTGAAAAGATGGCACCTCCTTGTAGTCCGTATCCAGAAATAGCTGACCATTGGAGATACTGTGACTGAGAAAAGGGACAACTTCCTCCTTTCAAAGCTGTTCAGCAATATGTAAATACCTGCTCAAAAGTCAGGTTGCAAGATTAAAATCTGCAGTCAATTGCAAGTCCAAGGTGTTCTCCCCACAGGCAATATGTCCTGGGATAAGGAGGTGAATCATCTTGGTTCAGCCATGATTTCTGCATGGCTTCTGGGTCTAACTCGGGCCCACCCCATGAGATTTCCCTTATCCCACACCTTTCAAAAAACGATGAAATTGGGGGTTCTTTTTTTAAAAAACGCGCCGATCCCGCTCTCATGCAAACACCACAGGAGTCAGGTCGGTTTATTTCTCCTGCCTCGCCAGGTACAGCCAATCAGAATGGCAGAAAAACGGGACAGTTCACACATGTGCAACAACGTCAGGGAGGGAAATAAAGCTAGCAGCAGTGGCATAGTGGCTAAGAGCAGTGGCTAAGAGCAGGTGCACTCTAATCTGGAGGAACGGGGTTTGATTCCCAGCTCCGTCGCTTGAGTTGCGGAGGCTTATCTGGGGAATCCAGATTAGCCTGTGCACTCCAACACACGCCAGCTGGGTGACCTTGGGCTAGTCACAGTTCTTCGGAGCTCTCTCAGTCCCACCCACCTCACAGGGTGTTTGTTGTGAGGGGGGAAGGGCAAGGAGATTGTAAGCCCCTTTGAGTCTCCTATAGGAGAGAAAGGGGGGATATAAATCCAAACTCTTCTTCTTCTTCTAAATTGGGGGCTATGCAAGTTCTTCCTCCAAGCCTGAACTTGCTGACGAGCTGCTGTGTAGAGGGAGAAACCGAGATAGAAACATCCCGGTATGTATGATTCCGGGGCCCCCCCCCCCCCCCCGGGTATTTTGACTGTGAGGCTGACTGTGAGGCACATACTTTAGGAAAACATCTTCCTAAATCTCATGCCTGAGACTGTTAGGACAGTCCAGCGCTGTATCCTTTTATCTCAAGAAATCTGCACATGCAATGTCTATTTCTTATATAGACAGTATGTTGACTCTCAAGGATTTTATATCAGATGATATTTCACACCAGAAAAACCCTTCACATTCATTACTTCCCACACATGCATGCAAGCCTGCACAAACGTCCCACGATATGACCAATGTCCCACGATATGACTATCTGCATCTGTGTAGTTACGCAAATGCAAGCCACAAACATCTTTAAAAAGGGAAAGAAAGGCAAATAAAGCGACTCCTGTCCAGCCGTTTGCTTGCGAGCAGCTGCAACCCAGGATTTTTGAAAAGACTTGCTAGTTTAGCAATCTTCATAAAAAGTGGGGGGAAATAATATGGGGCAGATTCATTTTGAGGGAAGGATCTATTCAAAGCCCCCCCCCCAATTGGTTTTTTAGTGTCCTACACTTGTGTTTATTGGCCCGTGAAGAAGGGGCCATAGAGAAGGTTGAAGGAGGGAGAAACTTACCTGAAGGAAAAATTGTCCCTCTAAATGTGGGCCAGTCTGAAGTCATTACTTTCTTAGAAAATAGACAGCCCATTTTCTAAACTAGACTTCTATAAGTTTTCTCCCAGATGGGAAAACAAGTTTCTAATCCTCAATATTCAATACAGTGTCAAGGCTGGTCAAGTTGATAGTCAAGAGCCGCTTGGACCAGAAAATTGATTCTGTTTGCCACCCGAGTGCGGGGCCACCCTTAGTTGGAGCCCTTTGATCCAATAACCACACCTGGCTGGGGTAAATTATTTGGTCATAGCCACCGTTTACTATGCAATTAGAAGCCTAAGGCACATCATGGGATTTTGATCTGATCTGGAATGCTGCCACGGAGCTCCACTGGGCGGGCGGGCGACCTCTTACTGGAGCTTCACCCTGCTGTGATGCTCAGCTGGACAGTCGGCCTCTTGCTGTAGCATTCCTTACAAACAGGGGGGAGGTAGCTCCCTAGCTCTCCTCCCCTGGCCCTTTCAGATCAATACCCATGTGCCAAACTGAGAATGACTATGACAAAAAAGCATGCATTAACACATCACCAAAGCTGTAAGGGGAGAGGTGGGCGGGCAAGTTGCTGGCCGGCCGGAGAACATGGCCGGCACAAAGGCTGGCCCAGCCTTTTATCGACTTTGGCCGGTCTCTCTCAGATGATGTCACGGGGTGAGCACCGCAACGCCTGCCTGCCCTTCCAGAGCATGGCTACTAGGAGCCCCCTTCCACCCTAACTCGGGCTGAATCTGGGGACTCCTTCCTGCCTGTCCCGGGCACCAACTGCGGCTGCGCTGATTCACAGCTGCTCTTTCTTGGGGAAGGTAGCACGCTGCTCCTGCTGTAATTCATCCTTTGCCAATATCAGAAGCTGCTTTCGTGAGAAAGTGTGAGTTGCAAAGTCCCTGGTTCGAATCTTCATGGATTCATTCAGTCACCTGAGGCATAGCTTAGCAATGTTGCTCAATACCACCTCCATCTGCAATATAGAGACATCGGCTTTGACCTACCTGCCAGGGCTGCTCTAATACACACCAAATGCTTTGAATGAAAACTCTGCGCCAGTGCTAAATTACTAAGAATAAGTATTGATGTTACTGCTAACTTTGCTTGTTGAGATTATTCCTCTGAATTATTATGACTGATAAAAAGTCAAAAAGTGTATTCAAATTGTGAATGCATTCTTTATTCATTCATTCATTCATTCATTCATTTATTTAATTGTTTAGATTTGTAGACTGCCCCGTCCCCTAGGGGCTCTGGGCGGTGTACAACAACATCAACATATATCCAGATTATGACAAAATAAACAATTATTGCATGTATTAAAATCCATTAAAACCATTAAAACAGCGGTCAATACAATAATAACAGGTGTCCCATAACCCAATTAATTAAAAAACCTCCCCAAAAGGAGGGAATGGCCTGACTCCTCTTTAAGAGGGTAGCGTAGATGTAAACAAAAGAATGGTAAAAGTAAATGAGTAAAGGGGGGGGGGCGCCCTGATCAGTGGCTGGACACTCCAAAGGCCCATGGAACAACTCAGTCTTGCAGGCCCTGCAGAATTCATTAAGGTCTCGCAGGGCCCGGACAGCTGGAGGAAGAGTGTTCCACCAGGCTGGGGCCAGGGCCATAAAGGCCCCCCCCCCGTGTGGAGGCCAGCCGCATCATTGAGGGGTCAGGAACCACCAGCATTATTTAAAATGCTTGGGGGTAGGGGGCAAAGGCCAGCCTTTTATCATTTTTAAGTGTCTGAAACTTTCTTCTTAATACACATTGCTAAAAATGAAAGACTAGGATATGGGGTTGGCTAATTGAAAAAAAGTTGATGGGATGTTGGAATGCTTGAGGATACCCAGGAATTGAAGTGCAACTTCAGACTATAGCAGTGGTGGCGAACCTTTGGCACTCCAGATGTTATGGACTACAATTTCTATCAGCCCCTGCCAGCATGGCCAATTGCTGCCACAGGAGGTGGTGATGGCCACTCACCTGGATAGCTTTAAAAGGGGCTTGGACAGATTTATGGAGGAGAAGTCGGTTTATGGCTACCAATCTTGATCCTCTTTGATCTGAGATTGCAAATGCCTTAGCAGACCAGGTGCTCGGGAGCAACAGCCGCAGAAGGCCATTGCTTTCACATCCTGCACGTGAGCTCCCAATGGCACCTGGTGGGCCACTGCGAGTAGCAGAGAGCTGGACTAGATGGACTCTGGTCTGATCCAGCTGGCTTGTGCTTATGTTCTTATGTTCTTAAGTAGAACCCTGGCCAGCGGAAGGCCTGTTACCAAGAGTAAGAGACAAAGAAAAAATGCAGAGTTGGCACTCTACTGCACCACCAAGATAGGCAAAAACACCACAGGAAGCAGTTAATCTTCGGTGAAGTGCATTTATAGCGCAGCTATATACAAAACTATTTACAGACTCATAGAACAGACCGACAGCATGCTTCGCTCAAACTCCACAAACCCTGCCGAACAATGCTATCACACCTGTTCAGTCTTTTATGCAAGTAAATGGGCTCAAAGGTCAGGTAGTCCAGCCAGAACCAGTTTACTTTGGCTCGGTCCAGCCCTTTGCCTCTTGCATCAGCCAGATGTGCTGTCAATTAGATCTTTTTCATCTGCTTTGCTCACAATATGCCCAGTGATGTTTTACTTACTCTGACAATTTCCTGTTTCGGACTTTAGAAACCACCCTCGGTCCTTTCGTGCTTTGCCCCAGATACTGGCCGGCCAAACACTGAATTGTCTCCCAGATACACCTACCTGGTTTCTTGCAAGTTTGTGCTTGCAAGCATTATGGCAGAAAGTGTCTCCACCCTGAGAAAACTTTAGCCCACGTTTTAAATGAATGCCCAGCCTCTGTTGTTTCCGAGAACACGGAATGCACAGTGCAGCTTGTGATTAAGGGAGAGCAATTAGCAGACCCAAACTTTATTTCTTGGCTTTTCTGCTTTGGATATCTGAGTTCTTTTGCCCAGGAATTCCTAAGTTGCCATTCAGGGGTGGGATATGTGTGAGATTCATGCATCCCACCAAAGGTGCTAAAATATAGCTTTTGCTTTTTGTAAAATAATGCAGATGAACAGCTTTAAAGAAAGAAATGCAAAGGGCTTTGAAACAAGGAGAGAGGTTAAAAAGAATCTTCTGTCCTTATCTTTTCCATTCCTGTGATTTCTAAAATTGCAGGCTAAAATTTTCCTAAGGGGAGATCAGTTAATCTGAGTAATAGTTCTGATTTTTGTATGTTTGTTTAGAAAAATGTTCTAGTCTCCCAGCAATTATAGTACACCTGCCGATTGAATACATTTAACTAGTGCAGGGTCTGAAACCTGTAGCTCTCCAGATGTTCATGGACTACAATTCCCATCAGCCCCTGTCACCTTGGCCTTGGTGGCAGGGGCTGATGGGAATTGTAGTCCATGAACATTTGGAGAGCCGCAGGTTGCAGACCCCTGCAGTAGTGATAAAAGGGGTTTCAAATATTTAAAAAAGCTTTCCACTTCATGCTTTATGAATGAATTCAGGGGCAACAAGGACAGCCACTGGGGCGGGCTTTGCCTATGGCCACGCCCCTTTGATGGAAGGAATAAAAGGTGAAAAAGCACAGGCTTTTACTGCTGCCACTCAGACTCATCCAAGCTTCACCTAGGGTAGCCAGCTCCAGGATGGGAAATTTCTAGAGAAGTGAGGGAAGAGTGGGGGCAGGGTTTGGGGAGGGACCCCATGGGTGAAAATGCCATAGGCCATTTAGGCCTGTAGTACCTACTGCATGTCTGTTTGCTTCACAGTGGGGTTTCCCACATATTTTTTTGTTTGCATGGGGATTCTCCTCCTGCAAACTGTTCTTCATCAAGCTGAGGTGCCATTTTGCCCACCTGCAATTTTCCTTGTTGCTTCCATGCATCCTCGGGGGGGGGGGGGGGTTACCTGCCACATTCTCTCTGTGTGTACCATCTTTGGTCTATTGTTTCTTTGCTAGACTGGGCCAATTCCATGTCAGTGTCAGGGTCTATCACTCCAGCAATAGATATTAGGTGTTAAAACAAGAACAAATGAAAGTCCTTCTTATTATTTGGTAATGGTAGCCCAAGGAGGGGGTAAGGAAGACAGGAAGTTTGGGTAGGGAAGGCAGAAAGTAGCAAGAAAACACAAAATAAGCTTCAGACACAATATCTTCTTCACTTTCCCTACAAAGGGAGAGAAAAACTCGCACTTCAACTGGTTTCAGAAACCACAGGGATTCTCTGAGTTCAGGGACTTCCAAAGATGGGGAAACATGTTCATAACCAAGCATCCACCTCAAAGGGAATGTGTGATCAATGCATAAATGGCCATAAAGTCCACACTCCAAAGCAGCTGTTTCCTCCATGCAGTCTGGATAGCAATTGTAATTCTGGGAGATCTTCAGGATGTACCTGGAGGGTGGCAACCCTATTCTAGCTCAGGGGCAGCCAGCCAGTTTCCAGGGATGGCACCTCACATGGTGCAAACATTGTTCCTTGCAGTGGAGGCCAGTGCTGGGGTGGGGGGAGTGGGGGGGGGGACAGTGATTCTAGACATTTGCCCCAGAATCACTAAAGCCTCTTCCATGCATGCAGAATAATGAACTTTCAATCTGCATTCAATGCACTCTGCAGCTGGCTTTTACTATGCGGAATTGCAAAATCCACTTGCAAACAATTGTGGAAGTGAATTGAAAGTGCATTATTCTGCATGTGCAGAATGTCAGGACTGCATTTCCCAGCAGCCCCTGGTACCCTCGGACCCGCGACCCTACGCGGCGGCGGGAGGGTTCAGCGAACGAAAACCAAAGGTGGGGAATCGAATGGCGGTGATTGGCCAGCATCGCCACCGGGCCACTTCAAAAGCTGGAACCAAGGAACACCCCCTCAGTTCCAGCGTCTTGTACCTAGGGCGACGCAACTCAATAAAGTACATTCCTGCCCCAGGATGAGCTAGGGATTTTTTTTCCTGCCTCAGAAATTGTGAGCATGGAATGTTAGTTATCCCTGGTCACTGAACATTCCAGAATGATCTTGCAGGATTAAGCATTGGGCGTTAGCAAGCTGTAGGCTGACACCTGTTGCATTTGTAGAAAACAAGCATGGAAGCAAGATCAATCTTGCCAGTCGAAACCCAAGAGGTGGTATTTGTAGGATGCAATAAAACGATTCCAAGGGGAGCAGCTTACTTGAATGAGGCATCCTTCCAAGGCAGCCCTCAGGGCTAAACAGGTGACCCAGTCCTAATCATGCTGGGAGATTTGGGGCTTTCACTGGTGAATTCTGCACAGCATAAATATAATATCTTTAGGATGTTATAAAACGATCCGTTTTGGCATTTTGGGCCACCAAAGCACAGGAGAACACAAGAGTTGTCAGCCAAACCGGATCTTTTCCCCCACCTGCTGCATAGAACTCTTGTCAGTTTCACAGTAGGGGTTGACATTTTGGGTTCTGTAGCAGATTCTCTGTGGAGATTTCCCATAGCCATTATATTTCTCTCAACCCAAGTTTTTCAAAAATTGCTAAACTAGCTATCTTTCCCCTCCCACCTAGGTTGAGGATGATTCCTGTCTGCTGAGCAAATGCCAGCAGGCAGGAAATGCTTTATTTCTCCTGCCCAAACCTCTTACTTTTGTTTCCACTGCTCATGTCCACCATTTTGTATGCTGCAGGAGATTCTCCGTGAAGGTTCCCCTGAAGGTTTCCTCTGCTTGCAGTTCATCCGTTTGCTATTTCACTGTAAAAAAGTAGATGAACAAAGTTTGTTTAGCTTAGCGATTCCATACACGTGTCATTTTTCCTTTTTTGTTTTGAGGGGGCTGCCTGCAAAGCTACAGCAACACAAATATGCACGTATGGCAGCTTCTCTAGTCATGTCACAGTATCTTCACTAACATCCCCCTCAAAACAAAAAAAAGGAAAAATGACCCATGTGTGGGATTGCTAGGAAAAATAAACTGTATTCATCTACTTTTTACAGAAAAATAGCAAATTAATGAGCTGCAAGCAGAGGAAACCTTCATGGGCAACCTTCACAGAGGATCTCCTGCAGCATAAAAAATGGTGGACATGAGCAGTGGAAACAAAACTAAGAGGTTTGGGTGGGAGAACTAAAGTGTTTCATGCCTGCTGGCATTTACTCAGCAGGCAGGAATCATCCTCAACCCAGGTTGAGGGGGTGGGGGGAAAGATCACTAGTTTAGCAATTTTTGAAAAACCTGGGTTGAGAGAAATATAACGGGCTGAATTCATTTTGTGGAAGAGAGCTATGCAAAGTTCTTTCCAAAAACACTATTTATAATGTCCTGAGGACATTGTATTTGTGCTGTGCAGAACCCACCACTGTTCTGTGACAAATAGTGTAGTTTTCACTATCAACATCTTCTCATTGTGGGGAAAGGTGCACCAGTGGAACGTTTGCCTGTTGTGAAGCTGCTAAGGGAATAGGAGACCTGCTAGAGTAACAAGACAACTTTCAGGCTGATAAAGCTGCATTGGTATGGTACAGAATAGTGTGATCAGACGTCCCGCTTTTGGCGGGACAGTCCCACTTTTGACTAATTTGTCCTGCGTCCCGCGGGGTTTTTAAAATGTCCTGATTTTTGGAAGGCTGCCGCACTGCCTTCTGGGGCGCTCCCCTGTGACAGGGCGGGAAACAGGGTTTGGGCAGTGTGGCAGCCTCCCGTGCTGCCTTCTGGGACGCTCCCGTTTCCTGCCCTGTGACAGGGCGGGAAACAGGGGAGTGCCCCAGAAGGCAGTGCGCTCCTGCGGCTGTGTGCGCACATGCACGCGCACCCTCCCCCAATGGTATCTTGCTTTAAAAAGGTGAAAATCTGGTCACCTTAGTGTCGAATCGCCTGTAGACTGTGGAGATCAGGGTCCAAATCCTGATTCTGCCTCAAAGATTACTAGGTGACTTTGGGTCAGTCACTTTCTTTGAGCCTAACCTACCTCATAGGGTTTCTGCAAGGATAAAGGAGGCAGAGTGTGAGCACTCTATAAAACAGAAGGGATAAAACAAATGTTTTGTTTTAACTACTTTATTTTTTGTTTTAAATACTTTTCTCCCAGGCATGCTGGGAGGTGATATGTATCAGTCACAAGATTGTCATAAGAGAGTCCTTTTCCATCTCTTCCAGCATTTTGCCTGCAGTGCAACACTTGCCAAGGAGAATATGACTGCGTTGGAGAAACGGTAACATGCAAAGAGCCCTGGGCGAGCTGCAGCACATCTGTCCGCAAGGCTTCAGTCTGTAAGTGCGACCCTTCTTGATGCTTAAAGGCATTCCTTGGCCCCCTCCACACATGCAGAATATTGCACCGTCAATCCACTTTTAATGCACTTTGCAGGTGGATTTTACTGTGCGGAATAGCAAAATCCACATACAAACAATTGTGAAAGTGGATTAAAAGTGCATTATTCTGTATGTGCGGAAGGGGCCCTAGAGAAATATGACAGTCATTTCCATGTTTCTTTCTAAATGACATAACCCTGTCCCTGATGATGACCCTTCCATGCCTCCTGCCCTAGTTTCCTGTGGTTTCCAGGTCAGGCCTGAAATATACAGGTGTGAAACATACAGGGAACCGTAAGCATCATGACAGCTTATAAACCAGTGTCCAATTTAGACTTGGTCTAGAAATTTGGCCTAGAAATTTGGTAAAATTCAGATTCTGATATATTCTGGCATAAAATTATCTGTATACCCAAATAAGACAAATAACATATCTGGATATACCCGAATATTCGGATATACCCCGAAAAATTCAGCCCCATCTGACTTTTTGGGTATTTTGGTGGGTTTTTGCGTTTTAGCCTGCAGGGTGCGCATTTTTAAAGCTAGCTGCACCAAATCATCAGGGTATTATCTGGAGACTGTCCTGTTGATACCACACAAGTTTGATGAAGTTTGGTTTAGGGGAGCCAAAGTTATGGACCCCCAAAAGGTGTGCCAATGGGAACTAACTGGAGATGGGGCTACGCCTTTGAGGGTCCATAACTTTGACCCCCCAAAACCAAACTTTACCAAACTCAGGTGGTATCATCACGACAGTCTCCAAATGATATTCTGAAATTTTGGTCCTGCTAGCTTTACAAATGCACCCCCTGCAGGCCAAAACGTGAAAAAACACCAAAAATACCAAAAAGGCCAGAATATTTTGCATTCGGATTCGTTCATATTCAGGTAGGACATATTCAGCTGATTTGGGCCCGAATGTGCCTGAATGTGCCCAGATTCAGGCAGAATCTGGTATTTGTTGCACCTGAATCTCCAGGCCTAGTCCAGTTCCTCAGCCCTGAGCAAAACAGGGATTCCCATTCTAGGAGCCAATTTAAATGTGGCTGTCTCACTGTTGCAACCAGTCTGCCTCCCCATTGTTTTGGAACTGAGAATGCATTTGTGAGCATGGGTGAAATATGTCTCCAGTTTTTATCCAGAGGAGAAAAAAAATCCAACCTTGTGCTCCAGGTATCAGTAATAAGTTAGCACCACCTGATGGGTATTTCTTTTTCCAGCGTTCATGGACTTCCAGACCATAAAGAAAGGTTGTGCTCGCCAGCTGTTCCCACAAGAATCCATCTCCCTGAACTCACATATGATGTCTCTTTCGTATCAGTCACGGTTCTGCTCTGAGGACGGGTGTAACAACGAGACCTATTTTGGTGAGTTCCGTCACTGGCACCAGAAACTGGAATGGGAAGTGAGAGATTCCAGTCAGGCAAAACTGGGATTTTGAAGAACAGGCAGGCGAAATTTCTCAAGGAAATTTGCGACATTCTCATAGTTGCCACCCAGGTTAATCCACTGTGAAATTCCAAGAAGATGTGAAAGGGTCTGACTGAGGTGAAGACATCTGTAGGTATTGTGAGGGAAAAGAATTTCAGTGATGTGTGGCAATGGTGGGATCGAAACATTTTAGTAACAGGTTCCCATGGTGGTGGGATTCAAACTGTGGCGTAGCACCAATGGGGCTGGGCTGGGCATGACGGGGGCGTGGCGAACGCATTCCTGGAGCAGGAGCGCTGGCAGGGACGCAACAACAATACGCCAATCCTTGGGCGGAATTGAAGCGAGATACCTGCAGGTGCAGGCTGAAACACCCTACGCCCGGTGCACCTCCTGCTTTCGACTGCGCTTCACCACCGAAGTTCTGGTGGCGCTACTGCTGAGAGGAGGGGCGTAACTAAGGCAAAAATCACGTGGCAAAATCACCAATTAGTAACCCCCTCTCAGCACACACAAATAATTAGTAACCTACTCTCGGGAACCTGTGAGAACCTGCTGGATCCCACCTCTGATGTGTGGCATTTGAAAATAGGGGAAATTTATTTATTTTAGTTATTTTTAAACCTGCACTTCTCAAGGCAGCATCCACGATTTTCTCCCCCTATGCTTATACCTTCACGACAATCCTGTGAGGTATGTTAGGCTGAGACTTCTGGGTTATTTCTGGTCAAGGATTTGAACCCAGGCCTCCATAGTCCATGACTGACTCTTTGATGTTTTAATTATGATATGGCTATCACACTCCTTACTTATGTAGAGTTTGCAGTAACGAGACAGAGCCAGATGCTTACTATAAATGAAGTTTACTAACTACAAGATAGGGTAAGGGAACTTGGATGCAAAATAAGAAAATATCTTTCTAATTGGCTAGCCCTCAGCTTGACTATCATATGGCTAATAAGCTACTACACACACACTGAGCACGTGCAGAGAGCAACAAAGAATATATACCCATTGTCTAAGTGCAGACCTGTATGTGTCCCATGCCAGGTCTGCTTGACCAATAGGGGTCAATTATCTGGTCACTGACTTCTGACCTCACTGACTAATTAGCATGCACAAAATTAACTCCTTCATTACTGGATTGTGTGACTGGTACTTGCCAAATACCAACACTCTTCATCCACAATACACTACACTGGATTGCAGATTCAGAGTTCCATGATTTTTCCCTAGCTCACACCTAGAGAGTGCATCTTGGCAGCAGATGGCCCTTTTAACCCTTTTCAGAGTTATCTTCAGCTCAGACTCCCCTGCTCCACTCTGCTTTTTCATTATTTGGAAACTCTGGAAAAGTAGATTGAGGTATGTGCTTTTGAGCTGAAAAGGAGAGTAAGAGAGAAGGGGGGGGGAGTAGCCTTTATCCACTCAAATACAACTTTCTTCGTGACACCTCTGTTGTTAAAAAAGTGAAGAATATCAGGTTGGATGGACCTCAGCCTGATCCAAAAAGAAATGTTTACATCTGGCACAGGGGACTTGTCCACCCTTGGGGTCTTTTTCATGCAATGGATAGCTACAGCTGGTTTGCCACAGACCCAGATTAACAAATGATGCTCCGATCTGACATGACATCCGAGCAACTGTGGTACAGTCCTTGCAGAACTGAGCACAATTTTGAAGGCTGGGTCATTTATTGGCTGCCTATATGTTGCTGTCCTCCCTCTGCCCTTCCTTCCTTTGCCACTACCTTTCCTAGACCTATAGTGACCACTGCCTATCTCCACCCAGTCTCCCATCCAGCCCCTGCCAACCACATGCGATGCCACACCTGTGCCACGCAGGGCCCGTGGTGCCCCGAAGGAGCCCGCACTCAGATCAGCTGTGTCGGAGACCAGGACCAATGCATTAATCTTGACATCACCGGAAACGTGGGTAAGTAGGAGGGGAATTAATTTCAAGGCTAAATGAAGTGGGGGGAGCTGTCAATAGAAGACATTGGGTGGAAAGCAGACACACACTTGGTAGAACTGGAAAGATGGCATTTTCTGCACATTTCTATCCATGCCCCCAAAGTGTCCACATTTGGAGGGAAAGACATTTATGGGAGAAGGGAACACATTCCTGACATCCAAAGTTGACTAGGCTTGTGAATTCCAGGTTGGAAAACTCCCGGAGATTTGCAGGTGATACCTGAGAAGATGGAGTTTAGGGACGGGAGGAATCTTAAGTGGATATGATGCTGCAAAGTCCACCCTCCAAGTGATCTGATTTCCTTAGTTTGGAGATTAGGTGTAATTCTGAGATTTCTCCAGGTTTCATCCAGAAACTGACAACCCTTCAGCAAATGCTTTCCATCTTGGCTCTGTGGGCTGCATTGAAGCTACCACAACACAGTATGGAGAGACAGGAAAGTTCCAGATGTCAAGGCAACATGGTTGCACTTGCAATGAAGATGTTCCCTTCCACACAGCAGTGCTTCAACTGAGGGCAAAGGATTGGCTTTGTTTGTCCACCATGATACTTTCCTGGAGTCAGATTTGATTGGCACTGTAAGGCCCTGACAGTCCCCCTACCGAAGCTGCCATTTTTTCTATGGAAACTGATCTCTCTGATCTGCAGAACAGTTGCAATTCTGGGACAGCCCCAGGTCCCACCCATGGTTGGTAACCCTACTGGCTGTCATCTGCTGCTTGCCCTAGGACAGTTTGATTCATCCAAGGATGCAGCTCGGTAAATGGCCGCCCAATCTACAGACCCATCGTCAAGAACTGGGGAAGCCAGCGAGGCCGAAGGGCACCACACTCAGGTATTCTCACTTTATCAACCCTGTCTCATGATCCCTGCAGGTCCCTTTTCCAACATGAAGCTAAGAGGCTGTGCCAACTTCCCTCGTTGCGAGGACACACTGAGCTTCTACTCGGGCACCCGTACCATCCACGCCACCTGCTGCGACACGCCGCTTTGCAACAGCTTCACCCCAGGTAACCAACCATCTCACCTGATAATGCAGCTGCGGGTGAAATCTTGGAGCAGTGCCCTTTTCAGAAGGCATTTCTCTGCCCATGGCTCATGAACTTCCCTGATCCCAATTAAGAATTGTGCTGTTCATGGTCCAGTTCAGCACCTTCACTGCTTTTCACCAACACCCTGTTTCTTGGTCAAAGGTTTTTCAGATCTTTTCAAAGAGTGCCTTAGAAAGGTGGAAGACCTAAAAATGAAAGTCTTCCCAGCCTTGTAACCTGACTTTTGGGCGCATTGGAAGGGAAAGGGCGATGAATTGTCAAGCTTTTATAAAGATCAGCTTCTTCCTATTCCTATTGTCCTGTCATTCAGAGTATGAGGCAGGCATTCAAGATGGACACCCCCCCCACCCTGTCAAGTAGCTTTTGAAGCCTTGAGTTCCAATGGGTAGTGTTTTAAAGGAAAATGTATGTGTGTTATGGGCTGCCATCCGTTCCAACTTATGGTGACCCTATGAATTAATATCATATCAATTCCCACCATTACTTCCTTCTCCCTTCCAGATTTGCATCTGCATGCCCAGGCAACGAATGGCTTGGAATGCTATAGCTGTGCAGATGGGGATGGATCCGGGTCCGGATGCTCTGACAAAACCATCTCAACAGTGCAGTGCACCGGCATCCACAACATGTGCCTGGAAGCGATTGGCAAGAGCCGGAAAGGTGAGCATAGGATGGCACTGCTCCTTGCCCAGGCAACGATACCTTCACAAGATACAATCTCCATAAGGGACACTAGAAGATTAAGCTATGGATCCTCAGGGCAGGGGTGCATTTAGTATGGCCAGAGGATGACATGTTGGGGGTTTGCTGAGACTAGTAGGGGACCAATGAGAAGCTCTTCAGAAGCTGGTCAGAAAAAGATGCCATGTAGCCTCTACTTTGCCAGCTGGCATGTGGTTGTGGGCAAAGATCTGGGGAGCTATGGTACCAGCTGTTGCACTACATTCATTCTGGTAAAATGCCCAGCAGTGACATAGGGCAGCGCTGGGAATCACCAGAAACTCTATGGTAAAACCATAGAATTCCCAGCAATTCCTAGAGCTACCCCGTGTCATCTCCAGGCTTTTATTGGAAGTGATGCTGAGCTGCATGCAACAGTGCCTTTAAAAAATCCTGCTTGAAGCAGTGGTATGCAATGGGATCCCATGGAAGGGAATTCCCTGCCCCCATGGGGGCTTGGCAGCTGTAGCTGTAGCTGCTCTTGAAAGCAACACTGGTATGGGCATGGGCAGGAGAACTACTGAGGGTTGAACTGTCTGGTCTTTCCAAAAAATAATTCAATTTGTGACTTGGCTGACTTGCATGAATTATCCGTCTGTAGACTGTTAAATGTGTTCCCAGTTGGCATTCATGACAGCAGACTAAAATTCTGAATCTGGCCCTGGGACTCAGGTTATCTTCCCCCTGCTGCTTCCCTTTCCGTGCCTCCCCTGATTCAAACTTTGGGTGGCAAAGACCCTTGGGCTGAGGAAGTTCCTGTATTTTGCAGCAGACCAATGGAGTGTTCCATCTCCCACCCCCCTTGGAAGGCCCATGGTTTCCATCCACTTGTGGCTACTGAAATAAAGACTGCTTTCCTCCCTCTTCTCTACTTGCAGGTAATAAGGATTTGGGTCTTATGACCTTCAAAGGCTGTGCCTCCGAATCCATGTGCCAGAGTTCTCTCTTGGCCTTGGTGCAGGAGCTAGACAGTACCGAAGTGTTGTGTTGCCAAGGCAGTCTCTGCAATACGCGCATAGTGAATGGTATGGTGACAGAATCTAGAGTCGACCCTGATTCTCCTGACTTTTCCGAGGACGACGAGTGTGCTGCCCCATCCAGCACCACCTCCCCATCTGGCCAGGCAACAAGACCTGGCTGTGTCTACAGGGATGAAAAAGGTGAAGTAGAGGTTGTGCATGCCCCTCCTGAGAGCCACGTGGATAATGGGACGTCAACTGCAGCCCATGATGGTACCCTTGCGTTCAACTCGACCAGTCATGAGAATGAAGCCATTGCAAGCAACGCCACATCAACTTTGCTTCACCCCGGCAACGTGGCTATGGATGATCATGACTCCCATGAAGACCTGTTTACTGGCTATTCTGATGTGGAGACTGCCTCCCCTGAAGGTGCTAAGGCATCTGGACACGTCTCAACGGGTGTTTCCTCAGCCACCACAAACTTGGACAAGAAAGTTGACATCACCTCCGCTAGCAATCACGGCAATGTTGTTGTGCTTGTCCCCATCATTGTGCCCAAGAGGACCACCGCTATTACCACTGCCTCCTCTTCTTCTTCTGGAGCAATCAACAGCAAAGAGGTCATGGGAATGTCCAACAATGATGAAGCTGAGTTTGAAGAGTGTGAGGGGGAAGATAAAGGCATAAGCACTGGGGAACATTTTATAGCTTCCAAAGAGCGCAACGCTGCATCCACTCAGTCCACAGAAAACACTGTTGTCCATGGGGGTGATCATTCCAATGCTGGTGTCTTCACTGCAGAGCGACATGGGTCTACTCACGCCCCTGCAACTGCAGAGAACACCAATGTAGACAACAGCCATACTGTCCACTCCAATGGCATCACCGGGGGAAACTTCAACCCTGATGAAGAGGCGCTGGTTTCAGGCAGTAGTGTGGGCACCACCCATCCCAAAAACAAGACCCCTTGTAAGCGGCCAGGGTCTCAAAGGCCACCAGGCGTGAACTTGATGTCCTCGCCCGAAGCTGAGAAACGGGTCATGGGAGAACATCTCACTCGGAACGACGCCATCCATCCGGAACGCAGCCTCCCGGGCAAAACCCACTTTCCAGACAAAACGAACACCTACAGTGCAGCCTTTGGCCTCACTGCCAACCTGGGACTCTTCTCTCTCACCCTCTTCTTGGCCACTCTGTTACACTGACCTCCTAGCGACTCACCGGCAGGACTTTCTATTTTAGGAGCCCTGATTCCCAATTCTAGTTTTGATCTCGCCTGACTCCCTTTTTTGGTAAAAGGGGTGTATATACCAACATAGGGGGTCCCGGATTCCAAGAAACCTTGAAACCCAGAAACGTAACGCTTTTAAATTAAGATGCTAAACCCTGGGTTTTTGAATGAGAATATGGGCCTATGTGTGAGAGAGTGGACGTATTTGTGTGTATCGCTGAATGGTATTTCAGCCGAGTTGGGTAGGAATGAGAATAACTCTGCATTTTCTAGGCCCTCTACTGACTTTTCCTGAAAAGTTGTTCTCAGGGGTTGGCCTTCTCTGATACCACATTGCCACAGACATAGAGATCCAAATTACCAATAAGATATACCAAAAGGATGGCATATTTATGCCAACAAAGGCTTATTAAAGTTAAAGATTACCAAAAGGGTGGCTAAATCGTAATATAGTGACAAGTTTACTCATCACAATACCGTTAATCCGATGCATAGGGTTGGATTTATGTTGCGAAACAGAACTTGCATCAGCAAAGAAACCCATGCATTGCAAACATGCGTTGAAACACATTCTAGATCAGGGGTCGGCAACCTTTACCACCCAAAGAGCCATTTGGACCCGTTTTCCACGGCCCTGAAAATCTACAGAGCCAGAGAGGCGGCTCCGCATGGAACCGTCTCCGGTTCAGCCCCTCCACTCACCTTTCCTTCCAGCGCTGCTCTGGAGGGCTTGAGGGACACACCCATGCTACCCTCTGACCTCCGGGCCATGCAGAGCTGCAGTAAAAGGCTGAAAGAGCCGCATGCAGCGCCGGAGCCGCAGGTTGCAGACCCCTGTTCTAGATCATTCCCCCAGATTTAACTATTCATCTATGGAGCCTCATAGTGCAGAGTAGTAAACTGTAGTACCGCAGTCAAAGCTCCACTCACCACCTGAGTTCGATCCTGAGAGATGTCGGTTTCAGGTAGCTGGCTCAAGGTTGACTCAGCCTTCCTCCCGAGGTAAGCCTGTCCTTCCGAGGTCAGTAAAATGAGTATGCAGGTTGCTGGGGGTAAGGTGTAGATGATTGGGGAAGGCAGTGCCCAACCACCCCATAAACAGAGGTGGGATCCAGCAGGTTCTCACAGGTTCCCGAGAGTAGGTTTGTGTGTGCCAAGAGGGGGTTACTAATTGGTGATTTTGCCACGTGATTTTTGCCTTAGTTACGCCCCTCCTCTCAGCAGTAGCACTCAGAACTTGAAGCAGTCTAGCAGGAGGTGCATCGGCGTGCGTGGCAGCCTGCGCCTGCGTGCGTTCGTTTCCTGCCCAAGGACCTGCGCAACGGCTGCGTCCTTGCCACAGCCCTGCCGAGGAATGCCCCGCCCCCGGAATACCCAGCCAGGCCCATTCATGCCCCGCCCAGCCCCATTGGCTCTACGCCACAGTTTGAATCCCACCACCATGGGAACCTGTTACTAAAATTTTTGGATTCCCACCACTGCCCATAAACATAGTTCGTGTAGTAAACATTGTGATGTGATATCACCCCATGGGTCAGTAATGACCTGGTGCTTGCACCTTCACATTTTTACCTAGCTATTAATCTGCCATTTTACCCTTTCAAAAGGGGTAAGGAGATGAAAAATTTCTTCTTGACATTATAAAAACAAGAACTGCCACATCTCCAACACAATTCACCAATTTACTTGATATCAGATAACACAGTATCTGCTTCTCAGAAAGTGTCTTTAGTTATTTTATTCAGGGAGTAATATATCACGCAATATTATTTTGTGAACATGCTAAACAACATGGGCTAGGGAGTCTTCTCGATCCAGTCAAAATGGGCATCTGCTTCCTTCTGCAATAACTTTATTGCATCTCCTATGTGTCTCAGCTGAGTCTAAGGCATTAAACATTGCCAATAAAAAAGCTCAACTAAATTTATGGATTTCTAACTAGTGGAAATAATCTGGTAAGGAAAAGGTACTGCTAAAGGGTTTTTTTTAATTTACAGACCAGCAATTAAGAAATTAAAGAAAGGTATCTAGAAGAAGAGAGGTAAACAATTTGCATCCTTAAATACTTAGGACCAATCCTCATTTAAGATTTTATTCTGCAACTGTTTACTGCTTGCTATCCGAATACTATTCCTTGCAGCCTTCAATTGCTCTATTGGGAGGGAAAAATTTTGTCTAACCAACTAGTCCAGGTAGACACAGAGATAACTGACATTAACAACTGAAAGATATCAGGAACTGTTGGTAGCTCTGATATATAATAGATGATAGTAAAAGTCCCAGAGTGGAAGAAGAGATTCATCATGGAATACCCATCAAGTACATTAAAATAATTAACTCAAATAATATCAGTATGTTGTATATTGCTAGTTTGGCAGCCTTTTGGTACTTTTCCTGAGATAAATCAGACTGGGGAAATATCTAACAGGTAGAAATTTAGCAACTATGCTTCTATTTTTTTTAAGGGACCAAAAGTGATCCAGCTGATTATCTTCCTATAAGCTTATTCTCTTTTATTGGCAAATTTTATGCTAGCAACTTAGGTAGTAGGCTGAAAGTGTGGATGGAAGACTTAAACATTTTAAGCTATGCCCACTATGGATTTAGGGGGGAAATCCTTCTTTGCACCATTGCTTTATGTTGTCATCACAGGCAAACAAATTCACAAGAGAAGCTGGTGGAGTACTATATTAATTTATTGATCTTTGTGGTGCATTGATTCCATTCCTCTTGTTAGACTTTGAAAAAAGAATGAATATAAGCTTGCCTGGCAGATTATTGAATGCTTATTAGGAATTTATATTCTGAAAATTGTATGCAGATTTGTATACCAGGCAACTCTACCTTTTCAAGTCGGATCAAGGTGAGAAGGCATGTAAGGCAGGGCTGCATCCTGACTCTACATTTATTCAATTTTATACATAAATGACTTTCTATCTAGGCAGAACTGGAGATCCTATTCTCTCCAACTAAATGGCCAGCCAATACCACAGTTACCATTGTAGACAATCTAGTATTGTTAGCCTGTACTCTCCCAGGTGCAGTGAAAACTTTAAGTGAGTTTATAATTATTGCACTAAAGAATATTTAGAAATAAAGTCTGATGAAACCAAGGTTTTAATCATCACTTAATATATAAACTGAAAAGGTGGTGTTTCTTAGCCCTGCAAGAAAATAGAGATAGTAAGAAATGTTAAGTACCTCAGGGTCATGTTTACACACAATCTTTCTTGAGTCTTGCAAAAGTTAAACCCTTCTTTTATCTTCCTTAATTTTTTACTTTTAATTTAATTTAATTTTTATTTTGCAAAGGAGGGTAATTTATGTTGGGGCTTATGACCCTTTATACAGCTGTCATTCTATTTATTGTAAAACCTCACAGGGGATTTATTGTTTACAATTACATTTCTAACAACTGGAAATGAAAAAGCATTGGGATCTAAGAAATCAGATAAGCAAACTGTCCCTCTGAGGTCAGAAAGGAAAAGTTTCTGTCTCCAAAGGGCTTTCTCACCACGCAGGAAGCTCAGAAAACCCCAGTTGGAATCCTCCACAGGAGATAACAGAAATTCTCCTCAAAAACATGGCATATCTCCGATGCTGGTTCTGTCAGTCAGTCAGTTTTATTACGGCCATTAGGCCAGCAAAAAAGAGAAGAGAAGAACAAGAAAAGGAAAGAACAATAAACAAAGGGGAAAAAAATCAAATTTCAAATTTGTACAGAAATCCATAGTCTATACACAAAAAATATCATCAGCTTGTAGCATTATTACGGTCACCATCATGTGGTCTGGCTCTTGGTCCTAACATGATTCTTCACTTATTATGTGCCAGCATACAAAATTTAGCAACCTGCTGAGATATAAAAGAAACTCCAGTAAAATTCTCACAAGGACTGAATCGGAATTAACTATAGTTAAATTTCTGTACTGAATGAATAATGGATGAATTAAAGCCTCCCTTTCCCCTTTATGGAGTTCACGATGCAATAAAATATGCAATACAGAGTCCACTTCCCCTGAGTTACAAACACATAATCTCCTATGCCGTGGTATTTTTTTGAAATCTGCCCATGGCTGATGGAAAAGCATCAAAACGGGCCCTAGAAAAGGCCCAGCGGCATTTTGTAGATTTTATGTTGGACAGGTGAGGGGCAGCTGAGATACCTGTCCAAGATTTTAATGGCTTATATAACACCGGTAACAAGGGGAGATGCTGGTTCTGTCAGTGCACGGGGACCCGGCAGGAGTGGAGGATGACCAAGGTCAGCTGGCACAGCTTTTCCAGCCGGAAGGCCTGGGAGAGGTCTGTAGCTTCCTGTTCAGGCACCACAGAGCCACGCAGTGCCTGGCTATTGGGATAAGTAGTGCCCCACAGTGCATTTGCCTCTTGCACCAGTGGAGTGGGGACCAGTGCAGGATTCAACCCCTCCCCCCATGGGCCTGCCCATCATATGCATTAAGGTGGTTAGCAAAACAAGGTTTGGTGGATTATGAAATGGAGGTGACCAGTGGTGAGATCCAAAAATTTTAATAACAGGTTCTGATGGTGGTGGGATTCAAACAGTGGCGCTGCCGCACACACGCACCTCCAGTCCCTATTGGGCAGGGAGGTTGCTTTAGTAACCCCTTCTCAGCACTCAGAAACAATTAGTAACCACTTCTAGAGAAGTGGTGAGAACTGGTTGGATCCCACCTCTGGAGGTGACCATCCAGAGGTGGGATCCAGCAGGTTCTCACAGGTTCCCGAGAGCAGGTTACTAATTATTTGTGTGTGCTGAGAGGGGGTTACTAATGGGTGATTTTGGCATGTGATTTTTGCCTTAGTTACGCCCCTCCTCTCAGCAGTAGCGCGCAGAACTTGAAGCAGTCGAGCAGGAGGTGCACCGGCATGCGTGGCAGCCTGCGCCTGCGTGTATTCGTTTCCCGCCCAAGGACTGGCGCAGCAGCTGCGTCCTTGCCACAGCCCCGCCCAGGAATGCCCCGCCCCCGGAATGCCCGACCACGCCCCCATTGTGCCCAGCCCAGCCCCATTGGCGCTACACCACAGTTTGAATCCCACCACCATGGGAACCTGTTACTAAAAATTTTGGATTTCACCACTGTGACCATCCATGCTTCTGAAGTGGTGGGTCAGCTCCAGGAACGAAACCAAAAATTGCTAAATTCAAAGTGCAGATAGTGCAAAATGGAATTTCTGTTTTATGCTTAAATGGGTGGAGAAATGTTTCTTTTTGAAACAAATGCAGTCAGAGCTCGAGGTCCATGCCAGAATTTCTATAGTCCCATAGCTTTTAATCCTCAACTGAAGCTAAGCCCAAGAATGCATACTCATCCCGTTATCCTTTTATTTTCTGCAAGTTAGTCAGTCAATATTTGTTACAGTCAGACCAGGTAAATAAAATACAACCAATTAAGATGTACTAAAACAATAAATATATTTCTAAAATAACCTGCCAGATTAAAAAAGGGGAACACAAGAAAGGTACAGAAACATTATGGAAAGGGGATAACAATGTCAATGTTAAAAGGAAACAAAAAGGGAGTTGGCATAAGGGACCTGTGGAATTGGCAGATAGAAGACTATAACTATAAAATTGCAGATGACCTTAATGTTCATTAAACCTGATTTATAGCACAGACCATCCTACCACGTTTTTCAAGTGCTGCTACACAAAACCAGGCAACACTATATGTTATATCAGGATTGTAATCTGTAAGTAGCAAAATAACATAAAATTGTCCTGCTCTTTCTGACTGCTATGTGTTTCAGTGCAATAGCTGCACAATCAAATTGGGGCAGTGCTATTGAACAGTTTTCCTATGGAAAAAAATAAACCTTATGGTCACTTTCCTAACACAACAGACCTTCAGAGCTGCTCCTTTATTTCCACTTTAAAAAAATCACAGATCCCTCACTGTCACGTCTAGAAATGTAGCAAGCTATGCCAAACAATAATAATAATGTTTTCTTCCTTTGTCAGCTCTGTAAACATGAAATAGAAGAGATGAAAAGATGTACTAAGATGTTCAGTTTTCATGATGCGGGATTCTAAAAAAAAATCAGAAATATTTTGAGACCAGGAATGTTCTTGATTTGTTTAGAACTCCAAGGCTTTTCCATCCTGGAAGAATTTCAAATAGAAGATGAGGAAACACAGCAAAATACAATGACCTTTTGATAGAATGACTGCTTTCAGGGAGATTGTTAGTGGACTTGATGGGAAGAGATGACTGATTTTTCACTATTTTTAGACACATTTTGAGGACAGGGCTAGACAAGAGGGGGGCTGTGGGCTCCCACAAGGCTGAGCTATCCCAGTATACTGGTTAATTTTGCCTGCATTTAGCAGATGAATAGCTCACTCCAGGGCAGTGGCTTTTAGTTTTAAGCAGGAAGACACTCAGCCTATCCAGTAGTTCAGCACTCACGGTCAATCACAAGAAGAAGAATAAGAATAAGAAGAAGAAGAAGAAGAAGAAGAAGAAGAAGAAGAAGAAGAAGAAGAAGAAGAAGAAGAAGAAGAGGAGGAGGAGGAGGAGGAGGAGGAGGAGTTTGGATTTATATCTCCCCTTTCTCTCCTGCAGGAGACTCAAAGGGGCTTACAATCTCCTTGCCCTTCCCCCTTCACAACAAACACCCTGTGAGGTGGGTGGGGCTGAGAGAGCTCCAAGAAGCTGTGACTAGCCCAAGGTCACCCAGCTGGCGTGTGTGGGAGTGCCCAGGCTAATCTGAATTCCCCAGATAAGCCTCCACAGCTCAGGCGGCAGAGCTGGGAATCAAACCCGGTTCCTCCAAGATTAGATACACGAGCTCTTAACCTCCTACGCCACTGCTGCGCCGCAACTTTATCATCCCTAAACAGAACATACTAAATAATATAATATACATATTATGTAAATATTATGTACATTTAAATATGCAGTCTTATCTGTTAACTATATTTGGAGGGAGGAAGCAGGGAAAGGGGCCCATGGGAAATCTAGGAAATTCCTGGAGATTTGGGGGCAGTGCCTAGAGAAGGGGCCGTTTTGGGAGAGGCAGTCACTCATTGGGGATGTGATGCCATAGAGACGACCCTTCCGTTCTCCCTAGCCTACCAGGCGGGCAGCCTTCACACAAGTTCCTTTAAATGTTTGGTATTAAGGAAATTTAATAGATCCTTTTGTGTCAGTGGACTATGGTTTAACTAGACTGTGTAGTAAAGGTCTTTAAGACAGGCATGTAACAGTCTACCCCAAACCATGCTCTTGCAAACAAAAGGCCCACAATTTTTGTGAATAGGGCCTACCAATTAATTGTGAAGGGCAAAATTAATGTATCGCCCCAAGGTTCATAAAATATTCAGCAGAACTCACATGTTCCGATGAATAAAACCACTGCGTACAAAATGCTCCTGGCAAACGGAAGATGCCCACCATTTTCACGTCATTTGCTTGTCAATTTCCTGAGCCATCTGCCCAGCTCTTCTTGAAAGCAAGACACCAGATAACGTGGACCATTATTTTTATTTACGGTATTCAAATATTTATATCTGCTTTTCCCTTGTGGCTCAAGATGGCTTACAATGCCAAATCTGAAAACAACGTATAATAAAACCCCAAATAACTTTCCCCTTAATGCTCATTCCGCACATACAGAATAATGCACTTTCAAACTGCTCTCAGTGCTCTTTGAAGCTGTGCGGAATAGCAAAATCCACTTGCAAACAGTTGTGAAAGTAGTTTGAAAATGCATTATTTTGCGTGTGCGGAAGGGGCCATAGTAAATGCCTGCAACCTATACACTTCAGTCTGATCAAAACTGTTCCTACAATTCTGTGAGCTCTAAATTTCCAGCGTTTCTTCTTTCTATTCCTTTCTGATTTTGACTATCTGAAGCAGCTTTTTGGATTTTAATTGTTATCTTTCGAAACTGCGATGGGGGTGTTTTGAGGCTTGGCGTTATGACGCAGCAAATACCTCAGATGCTTCGAAGAAGTTCAAACACCTCTCTGTTCAATCTCAGGTCATTCTGGGTCAAAAAAGTGTAAAGAATTCCTGCTGTCGCTCCTGAACCCACCCCTGGTGACTTCATTATCTGGAATGTTTCTTTCGATCCATATAGGTGACTCACAGGTGCTCAAGTGGAAGAAAATGTTAGCAGAAGAAAAATTAGCTGGGTTCAAGCACCTCAAATCTATCTCAGTTCAAGGTATAAAAGTATAAGCCCTAATTATCTGTAATCCTAGTGAGGCAACAGCAATTTCCCAGAAGCCTTTCTTTGAACCTGGACTGATACCCTTCTGAAGCAGATACATAGATTTCTGCCCAATCCAGTTATTTCAATTTCAATAAGCCTTTATTGGCATATACACGATAATATAAAATACAGTTCCAGTTAAAAAGTGAATAGTAAAAAACTTCGCGTTTGTCATACATTCAGTTTACAAACTTCTGACAAAAACTTTGCCACTATAAGGCAACAATGAAAATCCTGACAATTTAAAAGCATAACTACTTTGTCTGATTCAGTATAATCAATCATGGGGTCTATAGCTTGAGATAGCAGGCTGGATCGGAGTTCTTGGTATAATATGCAGTTCAGGAGGATGTGTGGGATGGAATCCAGCTGTCCTATGCTACAGGTACAAAACCTCTTATCGCTTGGAAGACCTTTAAGTCTTCCTCTATGTAGTGGAGATGGCATGATGTTAAATCTAGCCAGCATATAGGCTCTCCTGTGTATGGGATTTGTGAGCGCTGTAATATAGTAGGCTGGGTATCCCTGCGTGAAAGGAATTGACATATTTGTTGGTGAACAAGATTTATTCGCCAAGCTCTGCAGTTGTTGATAGTCCATTGCTAACAGCCTCTCTTTAATGAGGGCAAAAGTTTCAGTAAAGGTTAGCATATTGAAGGAGTCACTGTCATAGCCCAGTTCCCCAATCTTTGCTGTAACTATTGTGCACCATTTTGAATGGTGGAGTTCACTCAAGGTAAGTTGGGTCAATGAGTTTCTGGAGCTTCGGTAGTGAATATTTAACCAGAATTTTATAATGATTAGCCAAATAGTGGCCTCTATAGAATATTGGCCAGATTCTAAACATAAGACTGCGTATGGGACGCAGTTTGGCACGCCAAATAATTTGTGCAAGAATTTGGAGTGGAATGATTTGATAATGCTGTTATTCGGAACCAGCCAAATAGGAGCTCCATAGAGTAGCTGGGCTCTCACCTTCGCTTGGAAGACTTGCAGAGCTGGGGGCAATCCAGTTATTTGTATGCTGCTTCTCTAGAGACCTTCTCAAGGTGCTTCACAAAGGCAAAACAATCCAGTAAAATAAAGAGAAAAAAGGCATAATGATTATCAGTAACAATCATTGGCATAAAAACAACATAATACGGCATGCAGCAGTCTAAAATATCCATATAACAGTTCTCAGGCTAGAAGCAGACCACAAAAACAGTTTGAAAAAGATGGAACCCCCTCAGTTTATTACATGGGTACCAAAACATATATTGTCCTGGTGCCTAAAAGACAATAAAGTAGTCAGCAGGAAAGACACAAGGGCCAAACAAGGGCTAGGAACCCTAGTAAGCCAGTGATGAAGAAAAGGAAGAGGAGGTGTGTAGAGGTGCGTCAGCGGACCCAGTAGAGCCTCAGAAAGTGCACAGGAATGCCTGCGCCATCTGTGCCCTCCTGAGCTCCCACGTATGCACATCGCGAGATCCCCCTGACTCACAGGTCACCAGATGCCTGAGTCATGGGACACAAGACCCCCAGATGTGGAATTGACCCAGACGGAGACGTTTCCTCCTGCACCTACACTGCCCCCGCAGGCCATGAATTGCGCAACTTTCTCCCGCTCTCCCGCCTTCCCCAAACCCTAATAAAAGGTGCCAGGGACCACGGTACGGCAGATTAGCCAGATCCATGGATCACGCTAGCACGCAGCTGGCTTCTCTCCACCGGATGATATCGCTGCGTCTCGTCACTTCATTGCGTCGCCGTCCCGACTTCAGAGGTTGATTTTCGATTTTTACACCACTTTTCTCAACCATAAGGAATATCAAAATGGCTTACGAACTCTTTCCCTTCCCCTCCCTACAACAGATACTTTGTGAGGTAGGTGGAGCTGATAGAGTTCTGAGACAACTGTGACTAACTTAGGGTCACCCAGCAGGCATTGGGAGGAGTTAGGAATCAAACCCAGTTCTCCAGATTAGAGCCTACTGTGTTAGAGCCCACCACTGGGCAGCATGGTTTACTGAAATGGTGTCCATCAATGCCACAACATCACTTCTGGCTGCATAATGGGAAGTGATGTAAAAGCTGGATGTGTAGCTGGATGCAATGATGTCTCTTCCTTTAGGATTCCCAGCTCCAGTTTGGGAGATACCTGGAGATTTTGGGGGTGAAACGAGAGGAGGGCGGGGCTTGAGGAGGGCAGGGTCTTCAAAGGGGCATAATCAGAGGTGGGATCCAACCAGTTCTCACCACTTCTCCAGAAGTGGTTACGAATCTTTTCTGAGTGCCAAGAAGGGGTTACTATAGTGTGACCAGATGTCCCGCTTTTGGTGGGACAGTCCCACTTTTAAGCAATTTGTCCCGCGTCCCGTGGGGTTTTTTAAATCTCCCGATTTTTGGAAGGCTGCCGCACTGCCTTCTGGGGCGCTCCCCTTTGACAGGGTGGGAAACCAGGGAGCGCCCCAAAAGGGTGAAAATCTGGTTACCTTAGGTTACTAAAGCAACCTCCCTGCCCAATAGGGACTGGAGATGCATGTATGCGGCAGCGCCACTGTTTGAATCCCACCACTATCGGAACCTGTTATTAAAATTTTTGGATCCCACCACTGGGCATAATGCCACAGAGCCCACCTTCCCAAGTGGCCATTTTCCCCAGGTGTATTGATCTTTTTCACCTGGAGATCAGCTGTAAAACGGGTAGATCTCCAGCCACCAACTGAGGGTTGGCAACCCTACTTCCTGTTGTGTAGTCAAAAGCGACATAGCTGCATTGACAGACAGCATTTCACCCCTCTCATTTCCCCCACTACCTTGGTTTCCAATTTCAAGGTGGGCCCTGGCGATGCCCCAGAATGACAGTTGATCTCCAGACTCGAGGAAACCTGGAGCAAAATGGCTGCTTTGGAGGCCAGACTCTGTGGCATACCCTGCTGAGCAACCTTCCCTCCTTAAATCCTGCCCTTCCCAGGTGCCATTTGCAAAATCTCCAGGAATTTTCCAAGCTGGAGATGGTGATAGGCACAAGGGCAAAGGCCTTGTCCACAGAGCAAAAGCTCTGACCGGTTACAAAAATAACCACCCAAAAGCTTCTTCAGTGTTCAGAGATTTATTGTTTTCTTTCAATTCTGCGCAGAAGAGGGAACTCTCCTCTGTTAGCAACAGGGAGGAGGTTCAAGGGGCTGTTGCTTGCGTAACATAATTTATACCCTCTTACAAACATCCCTCCTTGTCTTCTGACCATTGGCTAGATTTGGAATACGTACACATTGCCATTTGAATCTCCACTCCTCTCCAAAGCCCACCTTGCTTTCCACAATTGGGCGTGTATTCTTTATGTCATCTTGCCCCATTCAGAGATCTTGGTTGCTATATCAACTAAGGCCGTATCTGCACGGCCCTTTTACGACGGCCTGGGGGCGCCAAAAAAGGCGCCCCCAGGCCGCCGTTCGCACAGGCGCCGCTGCTGCAACGCAGCAGCAGCGACCTGACGCCTCTTCCCTCCCCCCAGGGCGGCGTCAAGCCGCCCTAAACAACAACCCTTTAAAGGGTTGTTGTTGGGGAGGGATCGTCTTCCCTGCGGCGCGGTGCGAACCGCGCCGCCGGGAAGACGCTTTCTCCCTCCCCCGCCCCACTTACGGCGTCCTCCTCGTCGCCTACGGGGCGTCGCAGCCCCGCCCACACTGTCCTCCGACCTCCAGGGGTCGGAGGGCAGCGTGGGCGGGGCTGCGACGCCCCGCAGGCGACGAGGGGGACGCCGTAAGTGGGGCGGGGGAGGGCGCAGAGGCGGCTCCGTGCGGAGCCGCCCTGCCTTCTGCCGGCCTCCCCGTTGCCTGCTCGCACGCTTGCGTGCGAGCAGGCTCCCGCCCCCACGCCGACAGAACTCCTGCCGGCATGGGGGCGCGAGGGGGCCGTGCAGAAACGGCCTAAGATTTTACTTCATCTTTATCTGTATTTGTAAGCTTCTGTACGCTTTGTCTCCTTTATCTTTCTGGTGAGAGGCCGTACCCAAATTCCACAGCATGTGTATCAGACGTTACTGAAAAGTGCAAAAATCGCCCCCCCTTCTTCCAAGCAAAGCCTCTCTACTAATGAAATTACAGTTCTTTGTTTAACTAACAGCATCTTACCTCTAATACACTTTATATGATTAAATATATGGCTTAAAACATTATAAACTATATGTTCATATCAATGGCAACCCTAAAGTCACTCAGTGAAGATTCTCCCGCCAGCAGTGGACAAATGGCAAACCTGCACCAGGTGAGTGTTCCAAAGGACAGGAGTCATACCTTTGCAAGCTTTGTACCCAACTCTCAACTGTTCTTTCTCCACAGGAGAAGGAAGAAGATCAGACCTGGCAGACTGGACAGCATAAGAAAAAAGATAACTTTCAAGGAATCCACTAATCCAAGAGGAGTTGCCGGCCTGACCAAAAACGGAGAAACTGCAAGGAGTAACCTATTCAAGAAGGCATCATGATTCACTTCATTGAGCACTCAGGAGTTTTGCCTCCAGCGGCGGATTTAGATGAAGAAAGGTCTAAGCTATTCCAATCCCTCGCCCTCGTGACTGCAGAATGATGGAATTTTAAACAAAACTGAGTAAAATGGAGGATGACAAGTGTTTAAAATAAAAAAAGTGGAATGAATCTTTTCAAAAAGGGTGGTCCACTTCAGTAAAGTCCTAGAAAGACAAAATCAATAGATTAATCGATGCTAGTGTCGAGTTATCGGCTTAAGACAGTATTATTCTGAATTGGAGTGCAAGGAAAATTACTGAGAGGTTGTTTAGAGACGACAGTGCGTTATGACAGCATGTGTAAGAAAGGTCTATATGAGACAGTGTTGAAAATATTATACACCTTGGCTGGAAGTCTCCTGGATTTTGAGGCCCTAGGCATCAGCCTGCCAAGCCCATAGGGAAATTCAGCACTGTTTGCTTCCTGTTAGGTCTGCCGTCCTTCCCACAACTAAGAAGGGAAGCTGGAAGAACCTATTCTTTACCCTGAGTTCATAGACTGATACTATGGATAGACACCTCTATATTATCTTCTTGGAGTATTACCTTCTGCTTTCTTTGAAAAAGAGAGCAATACGGCTCTTCCTTCCGGTTTCTTCTTCCAGGAGGCAAATTTGTCACAAGGAAATGACATCATGCCTGTTTGATACAGGCTTTGAGGTCAATTGAAGGTGGTTGGCTGGTTTCCCAACCCTGAAAACTGCTCTCCCCAGTAAGAATGACAGCTTCCAGGTGGATAAACGCTCACTTTCCCTAATCTCTAGGGTTGCCAACTCCGGGTTGGGAAATACCTGGAGATTTTGGAGATGAAGCCTGAGGAGGATGAGGTTTGGGGAAGGGAGGGACTTCTGTGGGTTTTAACACCGTAGAGCTGTGGTGGCAAAGCTATGGCACTCCAGATGTTCATGGACTACCAATTGGCCATGCTAGCAGTGGCTGATGGGAATTGTAGTCCATGAACATCTGGAGTGCCATAGCTTCGCCACCACTGCTGTAGAGCATAGGTGTCAAACTTGTGGCCCTCCAGATGTTATGGACCACAGTTCCCATCATCCCCTGCCAGCTGGCAGGGGATGATGTGAACTGTAGTCCATACCATCTGGAGGGCGCGAGTTTGATACCTGTGCCGTAGAGGTGTCAAACTCAGGCCCTCCAGGTGTTCCTGGACTACAATTCCCATCAGCCCATGCCAGCAAGGCCAATTGGCCTTGCTAGCAGGGGCTGCTGGGAATTGTAGTCCAGGAACATCTGGAGGGCCTGAGTTTGACACCTATGCCGTAGAGCAGGGGTCTGCAACCTGCGGCTCTCCAGACATTCATGGACTACAAATCCCATCAGCCCCTGCCAGCATGGCCAAAATTGGCCATGCTGGCAGGGGCTGATGGGAATTGTAGTCCAGGAACACCTGGAGAGCCGCAGGTTGCAGACCCCTGCCGTAGAGTAAAACCCGAGAGGCAGCCACCCAATTCATTTCCTATTTTTAAATTTGTATTTGTTTGCTAAACAAAAGATGTATTTTTTTAACATACATCAAATAACAGCCCTGCATGGGAAAACAATTCAGCTTTGGAACGGTTGTTTTCCAGATTAACTCAGTCTCCTGTAATTTTTTCCCCTCTTCCCATTTGATCAACTTGCAGACCTCATTGTTTTCTCCTGTACCATTTGTCATGTTTCAAATTCCCTTACAGGAAACGTTATTTTTAACATGTCGCTTTCTCCTATGCTGCGTGGCCTAGTTTAGTTGTGCAAATCACTGGGGCTGTTTGATCTGACTCCTCAGTGGGCTGTCCTGTGGATATGCTTGTGGAGGGGCGGGAGGGGGCAACGGTTTGTTTGTTTTTGAGACCTCCGTGACTGGCAGGCTGTGCTTTGTGCGTTCAATCAGGATGGGTATGAATCGGCGTGTTCTTCTGAACCATTCCAAATGTTAGCTTTTGCTTTAAAATCCAAATAAAGAAAAAAAATCAAGGGTTTGGTATTTGGCTTAGGTAAGGAAAGAACATGTCAGCAGTGATTCAATGAGTGGTCGTCACGAGGAGAAATGGAAAGAGAAAAGAGAAGTCGATGGGACATTTTTGTAGCTAAGTTCTTCTTTATTCTCTCCTTTGCCCTCTGGATCTCATCCTAGCATTGAGAATAGTTCTTTCTTTAGGTGTTTTTTTTTCCAATTTGATTGAATGAATTGCACAGTTCAACATGTGATCTGTGTTACAGACAGTACAAGGGCGAGGGAGAATTTCTTGCCAAGTTCTTAAGATGCATTCAGAGCCTGAAGCAGAAATGAGAACAGTTGGCTACCAGACTGGAAGATCACTCCGCTGGGGTAAACAGCATGTGATGTTGGGGATCCTCATTCAGATCCCCAAACATGTGATCAGTTTGCAGCAAGCAGCCTTGGAGGGGCAGGGATTTAGCTCAGGGCCACAGAAGAATTTAGGAAGGACAACTTGAGCCCAGCCCCACTCCCATTTCTATCCATTTCCCAGTTCAAAATAGCTCTGCTGGTAGGGTTGCCAGCTCCAGGTTAGGAAATATCTGGAGATTGGGGGGTGGGGAGGAAAAGTCAGGGAAGGACACAGTTTGGGGAGCGGGGAATTCAGTACGGTATAATGCCACAGAGGTCACCCTCCAAAACAGCTATTTTCTCCAGGGGAACGGATCCCAATTGTCTGGAGATCAATTGTAACAGCAGGCAATCTCCAGGTGTCTCCTGGAAGTTGGCAACTCCAGAAATGAGCATCTCTCTGAAACATTTACTGTGAAGTGGTAGAATTTCTTGAGAAATTCTTCTCTACTAAGTGGTGTCATTTGTAGACTTGCCCTAAAATCACATTTCCTTCATTGTTTTAATTATTGTTCGGCTTAAAGCTGTTTGAAGCCAATTCCTCATTCATCTGCTGGGCTTCATAATTAACTTCCATATTCCAAAAAAAAATGGATGGATGGATGGATGGATGGATGGATGGATGGATGGATGGATGGATGGATGGATGGATGGATGGATGGATGGATGGATGGATGGATGGATGGATGGATGGATGGATGGATGGATGGATGGATGGATTTGGATGGATGGATGGATGGATGGATGGATGGATGGATGGATGGATGGATGGATGGATGGATGGATGGATGGATGGATGGGTGGATGGGTGGATGGGTGGGTGGGTGGGTGGGTGGATGGATGGATGGATGGATGGATGGATGGATGGATGGATGGATGGATATTGCCTTGACAGGGAAACAAGATACCTCTGGTTGCCGTCCCAGAACTGCACCAGAATTGAAGCTGATCTGAAGGATACTGTTCCCCCTGAAGAAAATGACTGCATTGAAGGGTGGTCTCTATTTCACTGCACCTCACTGAGGTCCCTCCCTCTCCAAACCCCACCCATCCCAGGCTCTACCCCCAAATTTTCAGAAATATCCCAACTTGTTATTATTATTATTATTATTATTTATTTGACTTAATATACCGCCCAATCCCCGAAGGGCTCTGGATGGAGTTGGCAACTTGGAGTTGGCAACCCTTATCATACTCCATCAGTACACATCAGAGGCGTAGCAAGACCAGATTGCGCCCAGTGCACACTCTGGCTTTTGCGCCTCCCCCCGTGACACCCCCCATGCCCCCCCGTGCCCCGCCCCACACCCCCTGTGCTCCCCCACAGTGCCCCCTGCACACCCCACCCCACCCCACTTACTTTTAGGAAAGGAGCAGGCCGGAGAAGGAGGCCGGAAGCCTGCCTGTATTGCCTGGGCCTGGTGGGAACTACATTTCCCAGGAGCCCCTGGGAAATGTAGTTCCCACCAGGCCCAGGCAGCGCAGGCAGGCTTCCTGCCTGCTCCATTCCTAAAAGTAAGTGGGGTGGTGCGCCGCGGAGGGGTGCCGCGGGGGGCGGGGGGGCACAGGGGGAGGGGGGATTTTTTCACCCCCCACATGACTAGAAATGGTGTACCCGGTGTGTCGTGCACCCCCTGTCCCCTGGTGGTTTCGCCACTGATACACATAAATTTCCACAACGAGTCAAACAGCAGCTCCCTTTACAATCAGGAAAATATTACAGGGTTATGTCCCTTTCCTGGTTAGGCTCACCAGCCGCTGCAAGTAGCCCTCCAGTGGGAACTGGGGGCAGGAATGGGTTCTCTAGCTCTAGAATCACATGATGTTGACATATTTACATTAAGATTGAGAACTGTTTTGTAGGAGCATCGTCTGAATCACTGTAATACAGTGGTACAGTTGGAGTATTTTAAAATATAGTTGCTAAGAATAGTTTACATACTCATTTGGAAAATGGTGAGAATCTAGACAAAGGATTGTTAGAAATCACATTACGATGAAAATGTGAGGCTAGAAGGATGTGAGCCAGATGTGTATTTTTTAGTTTTCTTTTGTTGTTTTTTATGGTTCTGTAAATTGAATGATATGTAGGTTGCATGGTGTTTCGGAATGGATCTGGGATATACTGTGATATATTGGTGGAAGTTTATAACAAAAAATAGAATCACAAGACGTCACTTCCATCATAAAAGGAAGTGATGTCATTACATTTTGTCTCCTCTCCTTTTCCCATTTCCCCTCTTTACCCTTGGGGATAAATGGTGGGAGGTCTCTGGCTATATCAGGAGACCTGTGTCCTCCCTTGCTTCCAGCACACCACAGCCCCAAACTGCACCCTTCACTAGGCTGACCAGACATCCCGCTTTTGGCCCACCTTCAAACAATTTGTCCCACGTCCCGCAGGTTATTTCAATTGTCCCGATTTTTGGAAGGCTGCCGCACTGCCTTCTGGGGCGCAAGGCAGATGCGGCAGCCTCCCCATTGCAGTGTCAAGAGGGAGTTATCGGGCTTTTCTGGGGCGCTGCCGCTTCCCACCCCTGTCACAGGGTGGTGTCTGTAGCTGCCCCCCAGAAGGCAGGGCGCTCCCAAGGCTGTAGCACAAGATGCGCAGCTACGTCACTTCACTCCACCTACCCGCCTGTCCCGGTTCACAAAGGTGACCATCTGGTCACCTTACCCTTCACCCACCAGGGAATTAAGGTTTTTTGAGCACTAAACTCCTAGCACATGTCTGAGCAAAAGAATGTGGCAGAAATGTGGGAGATGTCAGGAGTGTGCACTGTGTGAACCTGCCTTTCATATTCACATGCTTGGGATGTTTGGTTCAGTGGCGTAGTGGCTGAGAGCAGGTGCATTCTGATCTGGAGGAACCGGGTTTGATTCCCAGCTCTGCCACCTGAGCTGTGGAGGCTTATCTGGGGAATTCAGATTAGCCTGTACACTCCCACACATGCCAGCTGGGTGACCTTGGGCTAGTCACAGCTTCTTGGAGCTCCCTCAGCCCCACACACCTCACAGGGTGTTTGTTGTGAGCGGGGAAGGGCAAGGAGATTGAAAGCCCCTTCGAGTCTCCTACAGGAGAGAAAGGGGGTTATAAATCCAAACTACTACTCCTCCTCCTCCTCCTTTTCCTCCTCCTCCTCCTCCTCCTCCTCCTCCTCCTCCTCCTCCTCCTCCTCCTCCTCCTCTTCTTCTTCTTCTTCTTCTTCTTCTTCTTCTTCTTCTTCTTCTTCTTCTTCTTCTTCTTCTTCTTCTTCTTCTTCCTCCTACAAGCTAATTCAGGCTTTGTGGTACAGAAATAAGTCTGCCTGAATTCAAAGGAGGAGATCACAACCTCAGTGATCAAGGTCTGAAAAGGCACAGATGATAGGGATCGAGCTTGCTGGGCAACCAGTCAACCACATGCAGTCTAACCACCTCTCAGGGTTGTTGTGCAGATAACACAGAGAAGAGAACTTCTCAGTCGCAGACGGACTCCAATAGAGAGGAAAGCAGCCTGCGCTCTGCATGTGTTCCGTGGCCCTTTGAAACTCACTATGCTACTGCTTCAAAAATGATTGCGTATTTTTCCCGGATGCATTGAGAGCAGATGCCAAAGAAAACCCATTAAGCAGCAGAGTTTAACTGTCATCTCTCCCCCCCCCACACCTTTTCCTGTCATGGTCTGACTATTGGCTGCGTCATCCTCTCAAATTCAGCAAAAGGGGGAGAGAAGTTCCTCTCCAATTCATGTCAGAGGTGGGGCCAGAGGGAAAACCTGTTTAAAAGAATAAACAGACAGAAACAAAGAAGCGTTGGCAGAAAATCCTCACGGGGCTGAAACAGGCAGGGAAAAATTAGAAAACCAGTCTTCCTACCTCACGTTGCTGCTCGAGGACATGCATTTCTCCTTCTGGACCTGTTTTTTCTTCCTCTCTTCGCTGGTGTCTCATGGTAAAAAAAAAATCCTTCCAATTATTTTCTGCTTGAATGTATACTGTGGAAGTTGATGTGTATGAGTGGCCAAGAATTTCTCAACCTGAATAGTCAGGGCAGTGGGTTCCAGTGGTTAGATAAGTCTGTTTACACTCAGAGGGGCTTTCCAACTTTTGGAAAGCAGTGACATTCAGTAGTCAAAGTGTGTGCGTGTTTGGGAGAGGGGGGGGGGTCAGACCTCAAAGAGGATATTGTTCTTAGTAAGAAAATAGGGTCTTAGTGGGTATGAGATGGGAAGAAGCAATATGCTGTCAGGAAAACCAGTCACATAAAGGGAAATTGTTTTCAGTTCTTATCTTGAGGGTGGAGAGCGGGGTGTAATGGTTAGAATGGTAATCTTCTGAGCCAAATGTTTTCTGCTTGCCTCAACTGTAAAGAAGACTCTCAGCCAGGATCCCCTGGACTCATATTTAAATTTCTTAATACAGGCACAGCTTCCTTAACCCCCTTATCCACCCTGTTAAAATTCAGCCTGGTTAAAAGTAGTTGTTTGTATGAATCACCAGACACTGTTAATCAATTAATTACCATACACAAGATGCCAACTCTTTTGGGAAAAAAGTCCGGATTGCTCTAACTCAAAGTTAGCACCCAGACTCCACATTCTTTGTATTGTTGAAGGCTTTCACAGCCAGATTCAACTGGTTGTTGTGGGTTTTCCGGGCTGCGTGGCCGTGGTCTGGTAGATCTTGTTCCTAACGTTTCGCCTGCATCTGTGACTGGCGTCTTCAGAGGTGCATCACAATGTGTAACAGACTTCTCTCTGTGATACACCTCTGAAGATGCCAGCCACAGGTGCAGGCGAAACGTTAGGAACAAGATCGACCAGACCACGGCCACGCAGACCGGAAAACCCACAACAACCAATCCACATTCTTTGTTTTCAGATCATTTGGATTGTAAACCCTTTTTGGGAAAAGGTTTTTGCACATAGAGTCAACCCAATTAGGTCTCACTTTAAAAGGAAAGCTCGCCTTACAACCTCAGGGAAGAAGCGGGGAAATGAAAGATAGAGCCCGAACCAACTTCAGGATAGACCCAAAAACATGCGGAATGTTTAAAAAGTTGCAATCTCATATAGCAATAAATTTGGAGAAAATAGGACATGAATAAAAGGTCACTGGAAAGCTTATAGTCCCATTGTTGATCAAGGGATGTACATCTGCATTGTTTGATTTCTCTGCCCTTGATTTCTGTATGTTTAAGGGCAAGCTGTTGAATATGTGGCATCTTCCAAAGGTTTTAAAAAGTATCACATCTGGGAGAGATGAAAGTTCTTCCCGCTGTGATCGAACTTCTCACACACAAACTGATAAATAAGATTATTACATTCATTTGTACAGACTGCCCTGCAAATACGTCATGGGGCAACAAATTCATATTTACCGAATTTCGAGGAGTGGTACACAAAACCAGGGATGTCATCCTATCAGACTGCAGTCCGAATGATTCCCATTTGAACCCTTGCTTCACCTTGAAATCATATTGGGTGACCTTGGGTCAGTCACATACTCTTAGTCTAACCTACCTCACAGGGGTGTTGTGAGGAAAAGTGGAAGGGATAGGACGTTGTGAGTTGCTTTGGATCCCCACTGGGGAAACCGGCAGGGTTTTCACCATGTAAAGAAACACAGCTGATTGAGGTTTCATTAGTTAAGAAGAAGAGTTTGGATTTATATCCCCCCTTTCTCTCCTGCAGGAGACTCAAAGGGGCTGACAATCTCCTTGCCCTTCCCCCTCAAAACAAACACCCTGTGAGGTGGGTGGGGCTGAGAGAGCTCCGAGAAGCTGTGACTAGCCCAAGGTCACCCAGCTGGCGTGTGTGGGCATGTACAGGCTAATCTGAATTCCCCAGATAAGCCTCCACAACTCAAGCGGTAGAGCTGGGAATCAAACCCGGTTCCTCCAGATTAGATACACGAGCTCTTAACCTCCTACGCCACTGCTGCTCCTAAGGTGGGCTTCCTCACAGGAGATATTGGCTGAAGATAGTGAACTGAGGAGCAAGAAGCCAGCACTGCTAGATTCCATTCTTTAGGCATGGTTTTATTAGGAGGACACATAAGAGTGGGAAACGAAGACCTTCCCTGATTTGTTCATCATTCCTTTCCGCTTCACCGTAACTTCCTTGTGTCCAGCTCAGAAAGACTCACATCCTGCAGTTACTGACCATCCCAGATACTGCAGGTGTGCAAAGAGGGGGAAGAAAGGTTAGGCGGCTACTGTTTCAGCCAAGCTTGCCAGATGGTTTCCAGTTTATAAATGATTATAAAACAATGCCAGTGATTACATTGTCCAAAGCACTTCCCAGACATTATGTTTCAGTCCTTACAAATATCCTGTGAGCAGTGGCGTAGCTCCAACGGGGCCGGGTGGGACGTGATGCCCCAGGCAGAGCAGCGGAGGGGGCATGGCCGGGCCACAGAGGGCATGTGGTAAGGGCGTGGCATGGTGTTCTGGGGCAGTGATGGATGGTGTTGTGGCAGGGGCGCAGGGTACATGCCCGGGGCACAGTTCCCCCTTGCTCCACTTCTGTCTGTGAGGAAGAAGAAGAGTTTGGATTTATATCCCCCCTTTCTCTCCTGCAGGAGACTCAAAGGGGCTGACAATCTCCTTGCCCTTCCCCCCTCATAACAAACACCCTGTAAGGTAGGTGGGGCTGAGAGAGCTCCGAGAAGCTGTGACTAGCCCAAGGTCACCCAGCTGGCATGTGTGGGAGTGTACAGGCTAATCTGAATTCCCCAGATAAGCCTCCACAGCTCAGGCGGCAGAGCTGGGAATCAAACCCGGTTCCTCCAGATTAGATACACGAGCTCTTAACCTCCTACGCCACTGCTGGGAAGGCCAGTATTGCTGTTCCCATATGGTACATAGAAGCTTGAGACTCAGAGAAGGGGCTTGACTAAGGCTGTAAAGGGAGTTTGTGGCAGAGGGAAGATTGGAAAGGTTGCAGGGATCGAAATTCATTCATTTAGCCACTGTGCGCTATCAACTTGCTGGGGCTGGGGCTGATGCTTTATGAAGGCCATGGGGCGGACATGGATGCAAATTCACAGCAAGACATCTGCACTTACTTTGGTTCCAAGAGATCCAAACTTGTTCTGAGGTTCTTCGGCCATCATACGTGTGTGTGAACAGCCTGGCAATGCTAGGGAAACAGCCTCTTGTTCTTGTGAATGGTCTTGGCACTTTTTGAGGTTAGATTTTGATTTTATATAATTGCCAGCAGTTACTGCTCCCTGGCCTTCAGCTCTCTGATGGGTTAGCTTGTGTTGAGCAAAAAGTTTTAGCCTCGGGTCTGTCTTTTGATTCGCTGGCCATGCTACCAGCCAAGGAATCCTTTCAAACCTTAAAGTGCAGATTAATCAACATTGGGTGATACCGCACAGGCAAAATATAACACGTTAAGTGGTGTGAAAAGGGGGTTATGGGAAATAGGTTCCAACAAAACTCGCCCCCCAAATGCTTCTAAGCCGTTTTATTTTGCCCAACCCAGTTTAAATGAAAGTTGTTACATTAGTGACTTTTTTCTTTAACCCAGGTTTTACATGCAAAGGGGCAGCCAGGGCACCTCCACACAAGTGGTGCCCAGAGTACATGCCCTGACTTGTCCCACCCTAAATACGCCAGTGGTTCTATAAGGGCAGAATGATGCCAAGTGGTAGCAGCTAAGAGAGGATGAAATTTGGGATTGTCATTTTATTCTGCTTTCATTCATTCATTCATTCATTCATTCATTCATTCATTCATTCATTCATTCATTCATTCATTCATTCATTCATTCATTCATTGGTCTTAATAGACCGCCCAACCCCCGAAGGGCTCTGGGCGGTGTACAATGAGACATAAAACAAATACAATATAAGATCTCATAAATACAATATAACAATAAAACTTCTCTTTATCTTTATTAACCTTTAATAGGCATAAAATAACAATAAAACATTAAAATTCATTAAAATACATTATAGCAGCAATTCCAAAAATTACAGGTAAAAATACATGCACCGATGCATGCACAGATGGTGCCCATTTCCATTGGAAATGATTGTAACTGTTATTGTAAGCCACCTAGAGCCACAGTGAAAGTTGGGGGATGGATGGTTTAATAAATAAAATAAAATGGCAACATTGGAATCCAGTGGTTCTAAGTTCTTGTCCTAGTTTTCAAAGGGGAGAACAGTGTCTAGTGGTGAGAGCAGAAACAGGGTGAGAGCAGAAACATCCTCAAATCAGGAAGGGGGTCTGATCATCCTGGGGAGAGCAGTAACCGGGAGAGGGAGAGTGAAAAGAACTTTATGCAGTTCTACTCAGAAGTAAGTCCCATTTTGGTGCTTCCTTCTTAGGATCACAACTGCAAGCCTCTTAGTGTAGGGGTGAGCCCCGCGAACCCAGCAGAGCCTCAGAAAGAGTGCGGGCACACCTACACCATCTGTGCCCTTCTGGTCACACACACTCACCTGTCACAAGACCCCCATGAGTCATAGGTCATGAGATGCCTGACTCACTGTCACAAGACGTCCCGGACAAAGGGACAAAAGGGGTGCATACCCCCAGGTATGGATTAGACCCGGACAGGAACATTTCCTCTCTCACGTATGCAGCCCCTATGAGTCATGTATCCTCCTGTTCTCCTGCCTCCCGAAAACCCTAATAAAAGGTGCCAGGGACCAGAACTCAGCAGAGTTGCCAGATCCACGGATCACGCTTCCTGCCACTGGCTTCTGTCCACCGGATGATATCGCTGCATCTCGCCTCTTCCTTGCAACCCACGCAGGCAGACTTCATCTTAGATTTTACCCTCCCCTCTGAGAGAGGAGCAGTGCCCAGGGTTTAATGGTCCAGCTTTCAGTAATCATCCGGGTAGGTCTTCAGAGCCAATTGGGAGATCCTGCTCTGGTTTAATTTCTTGGCTAAGTGTGGAAACTACTTTTGGCTTGAAGCTTCCAATTGCACACCTCCAGGAATACGCTCATCACAAGTCAGAGGAAGAAGGCCCACATTTCCCGGCTGCAGTTAGTACAAACACAAATTCATGTAAGTTTCCCTAATGGGATGGTCTGTGAGATGGGGCAATCCAGAACTACCCACGGGACCATTTAGCATCCAGCCCTCAGTTTGCTAACGGCTTTGTTCTTGGTCTTTTTGTAGCCCAAGGTCTTCAGTGCTACTCCTGTGAGGGGGAGAGTAACTGCCTAGAACCCCACGTCTGTCGAGAACATCAGAATCGATGCCGCACTACTGTCATGTCAACACTAACCCGTAAGTTTTGTGGGCGGCAATAGACGGTCATGAAAATGTCTTCTGTATGCATTTCCTTAAACACTCAGACTGGGAGAAGATAATTTGCATAGCTTGTTCCATTTATCAAATGCCTCACAACTGTTTAGAGACGGGCTTTTAACCCTTCACCTTTCACCCAGTTTGTTTGTTTGTTTGTTTAATGTTTGATTTACTATACCATTACACCAAATAATGACTTCCCATTATCTCATTTTTGGATTCTAATTCATTCTAGGTTTATGCATCTATTTAATGTTACTAATGTTCTCTTTTCTTTTAAATCTCAAATCCTGCAATTATTTCTCTCCTACCATATTTTTTTCAATAGATAGTCCATAAAAGGTGTCCAGTTTTCTACAAACTTCTCTGTATATTGTCCCTTAATGAAATTGTCAATTTTGCTATTTCTGAATATTCTGTGACTTTCTGTATCCAGTCTTCCTTTGTTGGAATTTGTTCATTTCTCTACTTCTGCGCATACAATGTCTTTGCAGCAGTAGACAGAGACATGAAAAGATGTATATATTGATTTGGGATGGCACTGTAGAGAACCTTGTGCAGGAAAACCTGCACTTTGTGCTAACACATAGAAGAGGGAGTGCCATTTTGAATTTTCTGTCTCAGGTACCAAAATGGCCTGGGGCAGCCACATGTGACCAGGATCCCAGCTAAACTTTACACTGAAGCCAGGAACAATAAGTGCAAATGCAGATAAAGAAAGGAGGAGTACACTACAAAATGTGGAAGAGGTGCTTTGTTTTTTATTGATATTAAAAAGACAAAACACACATACATTTTAAATGGAAAGGAAAGAAAGAAGAAAAAAGGAAAAAATACAAAGGGGAAAAAAGAAAGAATACAATACTGATTTTAAGTAGTGATACTCTTTTCTCGTTACAGCTTGGTTGATGTAGCTTAGAAGAAAAACTTACATTGTTTTTACAATAATATCTAGGTTCAGGGTTATCCAGTGGTGATTAAGTTATAGTAATGTATAGATTCCGGTAATTCTGCAGTCTTGTATCTTAACCCACTAAACTAGTCAACCAAATAACAATGATAAAAGAGAGAAAAAGATCACTGTAGAGTTTAAAATACACCTCCCCCTCCCACCTCCCCTCCAACAGATTCCCTCTTTAGACTTCCTCTACAGAATTCCTTATGTTGGTTATATATATATATGATTATTAATACTTTGCACTCAATTTTACTAAGTAGAGGAAAATAATTTAAAAAGGAAGGAAACACTATTCTATCAAAGAGGTGCTTTGAAAGCCACCCTGCTGTTCTGGAATTATATATTTTAGAGGATAGCCATTTTCAGTCTGCAATAGAACTGCTAGTCTGCAATAAAACCAGTAAGATTTTTGGGGTCTGAGTGTATATTCTCAAATGCTCATACCCTGAAAAATCTTGTGGGTTTCTAAGGTGAAGTAAAAAAAAATCCAGCTCCTCTAATAAGGGGGAAACTGATTGTGGTGAGTACCTATTGGTATATCCCTGTGAAGTCACCCACCTCTAGGCTTCAGAGCAATTTTGCTACTCTGCTTCAATTTTTACTGTCATTTCTTTATTTCATTGAAATCTGTATACTCCAGAATTCACAGTGGCTCACGTTAACTTACAAAGTTCTGAAGTCGCAAAAATAAAAAAAATGCAGATTTAAGGATAATCAAGTATGCAGGAGATGAAGTATAGTTGAACAATCTGCCAGGATCAGAAAGGAAGAAGCAAGTAGGCTTGGAGAGTCAGGTGCAACAAATACTGGATTTGGCCTGAATCTGGGTGAATTCGGGCATATTCGGCAAAAATTGGCCGAAAATGTCCTGCCTGAATATGAACAAATCCAAATGCAAGGTATTTGGGCTGGGGGGGGGGGTGTTTGGTGTTTTTTGCGTTTTGGCCTGTAGAGGCTCATTTTTAAAGCTAGCAGCACCAAAATTTCAGGGTATCATCCAGAGACTGATGATGTCACCACAGTTTGGTGATGTTTGGTATAGGGGGGCCAAAGTTATGGACCCCCAAAAGGAGTGCCACATCCCCCATTGTTTCCAAACTTGGGTGGTATCATCAGGACAGTCTCCGAATGATAAAAAAATACCAAAAATACCCCCCAAAAATCAGACGGACCCTAATATTCAGGTATAACGGGTATACCTGAATATTCGGGTATATCCGAATATATTATTTGTCTTATTCAGGCATACAGATAATTTTATGCCCAAATAAATCCAAATCTGAATTTTACTGAATTTCTAGGGTATTGACCAAGCCTAGAAGCAGGGCTGAGATCTAATGCAGCTTTTGTCTTGGCACAGTGGGGACACATCAAGAATGTATTGGGCTGTGCCTTAAAATCTTCCACTTTCCACCATCTTTAACTCTCCCTTCCTTTCCCCCCGCAGCACAAGGACTCTCTACATACTACAACAAGGACTGCGACATTAGCGGGAAGGCCAACAATTCCATTTCCTACCTCTCCAACAATGAGGTTGTGTTTCTAGCCGAAGAGCACTGTGAGAGAGAACTCTGCAATGAACATGCACCAAACGGTCAGTTGGTAGGAGCCTACACATGGGTGTTCCGCAGCAAAGGCGTTCCTCCCATTGGGCAAAGTGGGCAGTTGCCCTGGGCGCCACCTTGTGAGGGGCGCAAAAACTGCAGGTTTGTCTGTGGGATTTTTTGCCTGCAGATGGCGCAGTTTTTAGGCTAGCAGCACCAAAATTTCAGGGATTTTTCGGGAGACTATCCAAATGATATCACCCAGGTTTGGTGAGGTTTGGTTCAGGGAGTCCAAAGTTATGGACTCCCAAAGGGAGTGCCTCATCCCCCATTGTTTCCAATGGGAGCTAATAGGACATGGGGGCTACACCTTTGAGGGTTAATAACTTTGGACCCCCTGAACCAAACTTCACCAAACCTGGGTGGTATCATGAGTAGGGCCTCATGAAGATACTTGGAAATTTTGGTGCTGCTATCTTAATAATTTCACCCCTGACAGCAGGCACCCCCTGACAGCAGGCATTTCCCCAGATTTTCCTTTTAAATCCACCCCCTTCCTGCCAATGCTTGTTTTCTTTATTTCATTTATTCTCTCAATGCCTAATAAAGGTTATTATTACTATTTTGAAAGCATTTTGGAAATGTTTTCAAAAAATATTTCTGCTGTGTTCAGATTTGTGAGTTGGGGCATGTTCTATAACGTGATGGTGACTTTGAAACGACCTGGTGGTAAAAAAAATTTTGTTTGGTCACCGTGGGGGAGAGTGGCTGCCCATGGGGGGGTCATCAGACTCAGGTTTTGCCCAGGGCTCCAGTTTGCCTGGGTACGCCACTGTTCCGCAGACTCTCAGGCTGAATTCTTACAGTTCCTTTGGTTCACATGGGGGGTGGGGATTACTGCAACATATTATCAACAGTTTTGGCACCTTCTCGCCAGAACTGTCTTTCACTGTTCCTCTCATGCCATCAATAAAATCCTTGAACCCATCTAGTGAGTTATTGTTTGAACTTGGAGTTTGACACAACACTACCTAAGATGTTGCCTGACATGCTTCTCAAAAATGAAGCCTGCTCTTCTCTTCAGAATGTTTGTTTTTATTCCCAGGCAATCATATGCTGAGTTGTCTTTTAAATTAATGCATTTCCATTGCTGCTTTCCCCCCTCACAGTACTGGATGTTCTCCTCGCCCGAGGCCGCCCGAAAAAACTCATGCATTGCTATTCCTGTGGCTCAGCTGATGGGTCCTGTTTCAATTCCAGCCTGGCTCAGATGCGCTGTTCTAGACCCGGAGAGCAGTGTGTGGACATCACATCTTTCTCAGAGCCAGAAGGTGGGTCTTTGTCATATACAATTCTTCCTGTCACCTAAGAGAGAAGTCCCTCCAAAAAGTCACCACAAGACAGGAAGGAATCTCAGCAGTAACTTCTAAGCAAAATAAGTCTCCTGGAGTATTACCTCATTTGTCTTGTGACGTGTCTGTTTCAGGGAGGGGCAGGGACTAGCAATCGGTGGAAACTTTAGGGGGCAGGGATGTGGAAATTGGCAAAGCTGTGCTGTCACTCTTGGTATAAACCCAGAACTGGTGTCATCGCATCGGCTTGATGCTCTGGGATTCTGCAGCATCATCTTGAGTATGTGATGTCATATCCAGGTTTGTGCTGGAAGTGATGTCACAGAATCAGCACAATGTCTATTTCACCCCAGTTTTCCCTGAGCAGCAATGAATCCCAGAGCGGTCGGGCAGGAGATTACCTACAGGGAGGACATTTCCTGATGATCTCCCAGCTGTGGCTATTTAAAGAACCCTTTCCACCTTTGAATAATCACAATTTTTGTAAAGAGGCTAATAATGATCTTGTTTGCGTGAGAAAGACTAATTCTTTGAGCCTGGAAGTTATTCAGAGGTACAACTTTTTGCATACTTTAGAAATTTATGGCCTATTCTGACTAATTAGCCAGCTCTGCTGTTCTCTCTGACACTGGAGTCCTGGCGGCTAAACGGGGGCCAAGGCTCAATGGTAAAGCATCTGCTTTGCATACCAAAGGTCCCAGGTTCTGTCCCCAGAACCTCCAGTTCTGGGCACCACAATTCAAGAAGGATATTGACAAGCTGAAATGGATCCAGGGTAGCAGGTGTGGAATCCGTGCCCTACAAGGAGAGACTTGGGGAGCTGGGTATGTTTAGTCTGAAGAAGAGAAGGTTAAGGAGTGATATGATAGCCATGTTTCAATACTTGAGGAGATATCTTTTTGAAGAGGGAGCAAGCTGGTTTTCTGCTGCTCCAGAGACTAGGGGCGATTCCACACACAAGTAAAACAGGTTTGACCCAGTTCCCTGAGAAGGGTACTAACCTAGGTCGAAGCCATTGTGGTTCCCCACTGCAACCAGCTTGATCCCAGCTCGGAGGGCGGAATCAACCTGTGCCTCTTTGCCACTCCATTCCAATTGGCTACTGTTCTACGGCCATGTTCCGTCTTATACACACGTTATTAAAAAAACTGCCACAGGAATAGAGGGACGAAAGTGGCATTTTTTGATTGGCCAGCTGTACGCATGCCCGAAACACTCAGCTGTGATTGGCTGAATGGGGGACTCCTGGCACCAGAGATTCCGCACTTTACTGGAATCGAGCTGAGTTAGAGCGTGGTTCCCTGAAAAAAATAGTGGTTCCCAACTGGAGTTGGAAATTTGACGGTTACACGGGGCGAAGCTGGTACAAAACCAAGTCGATCCCAGTGGTTGTGCGGAGCACTTAGGTTGAACACAGCTCGAACTTAGGTCGATAATGCAAGTGCCGAATCAATCTAGGACAAGGAGTAATGGATTCAAGGTGCAGAAAAAGAGATTCTACTTAAACATTAGGAAGAACTTTTCTGATTGTCAGGGCTTTTTGGCAGTGGAATACGCTGCCTTGGAGGGTGGTGGACTCTCCTTCTTTGGAGGTTTTTAAACAGAGGTTGGATGGCCAACTGTCAGGAGTGCTTTGATTGTGTATTCCTGCATGGCAGGGGGTTGGACTTGATGGCCCTTGTGGTCTCTTCCAGCTTTATGATTCGATAATCCTGCGATTCTATGACTCGACAGGTACCACTTCTGTGTGTTCTAGTCCAAAGAAGTGCTCAGCCTTTTGACTAAGCCTGAACACTGGGACATAAATGTAAAAACTGACTTCATATCCTAAGACAGCAAAGACACAAGACTGTAGAGTATAACAAGTGGTTTGGTGAAAGACAGTGAAAGGAAATTTCAGTCAATGAGACAGCAAGTTAAAATATGTGGGGCTAATTGGGGTTATGGTGTGTTCTCAGCACACAGACTATCTTCGTGCCAATGAATGGAAGCCAGTCATTCATTAAATGGGAATCTCTTATCCAAAGCTCAAAAATCTGCCTAACTCTTGAGAATTTGGTAACATGCAAGTGTATTTTAAACTGACAAGACCAGTGACCAATCGGTCCAACTAGCAGTGCTTGCAAAAGGCAGTCTTAGGCTGAACCAAAAACATGGAATGCATGAAGCAAATAACTCAGAAAAGCAAATGACTTAAAGCATGTGGAAAGTATCTCGCTCTGGTTATTGAACAACTATGCTATTACATCCCCCCCTTCTCCACACAGCTGGGATCTTGTAGATTCAACTCCAGCTGTGTCTTAGGGACCAACAAGAATTTCAGGGTATGAGCTTTTGAGAGTCAAAGTACCCTTCATCAAATATGAGTAGAAATGGAGGTTTCTCAGTCTTTTATCCCTTTCATAAGGTGGGATCAGCAGAGGCATATCTAGGAAAAATGGAGCCTAGAGATAAAATCTGAATTTTCCGCCCCCCCTTCGGCACCCAAGTCTACCACCCAGAGCCAGGTCTATTGCCTGGAGCCCACGCCAGTGTCCAGGTCTACTGCCTAGAGCTTGCACCAGCATCCTGGTATACTGCCTGGAGCCCATGCCAACATCCAGGTCTACTGCCTGGAGCTGGTGCCGGTGCCCAGGTCTATGTGCACCTGAGGACATGGGTTACCCCATGTCCCAATAAGCAGTATGGCCCTGGGGAGCAGTGTAAAGTGTATACTTGTACAGGATTCAAAGGTCCAATGCATATTATCATCAGCTAGATTAGTGCAGAGGGGAAATGCTCAGAGTCAGGTCATCTTTCAAGCAAGCAGAATGCACATTTCCAGACCTTTGGATTCTCCACCTTTCCTTGTAGATATTGCCAACACTAATAATTCATGGGTGGTGTGTGCTCTTCACTTGCTACGGTAGTTATGCGCATTCATGAACGTTCCCTGTCTGGCAGTCATGTTGGCATTGGCGCCCCCTAGAGGTTAAAGTCTGCATTACCAATAACTATTCCCTCTCCTCTGGCAGAGTTCTCCCAGGACGAACAGCATATCAAGGGTTGCGGGCAGCTAACCCACTGCCAGGAGCCCTTGGGTTTCCATAATGGGAACAGCTTTTACCTGATCAAATGCTGTGATTCCAGCTTATGCAACAAAGAGACACAAGGTAAGATGCCATTTGGGATTGAGGGTGGACCCTCAAAGCTGGGGAAGGGGAGAACTGGAGTATATAAAGCAACCACCTTCCGGGTTGTGGTCTGGTAGGTCCTGTTCCTAACATTTCGCCTGTTACAGACTTCTCTCTGATGCACCTCTGAAGATGCCAGCCACAGATGCAGGCGAAACGTTAGGCCCAAGATCTACCAGACCACGGCCACACAGCCCGGAAAACCTACCACAACCATGCATGATCAAGTTCCAAAAAATGCCTCCCAGTTAAACTTGAATTAATCAGAAATACATATTGAAATGTGGTGTCGTGGTTTAAGAGCATCACTGTCGGACTAAAAAGTCTCGGGTTCAAATCGCCACTTGGACATGAGACTTAGTTGACCTTTGGCCAATCTATCTTTTTGGGCCAGCCTACCTCACAGAGTCGGTGTGAAGATAAAATGGAGGAAATGAGAACCCTGTTAGTTATTTGGAGGAAAAATGAGAGAGCTGGGTAGAATGAACCCTCAGAAATAGGTCCTCTCCTGGGAATTAACAGGTAGACAGGAATTAATATCTTAAAATCAAAAGCCAGAAACCCTGGATGGTATCAACAGTGAAATGCCACTTAGGGCTCCATATCTGTAAATAAATATAAATCAATCAATTCCAGTCACCAAATGCAGGAACCTAATGTTAATTTCTCCATTCTCCATATCCAGTTTAAAGGAGAATCCTTTCGAAGCGAACTTTGGAGAGTGAATACATTTAAGAATAAGATTAAAATATTTTATCCTCACAACAACCCAGATAGGCTGAATATGTTTGATTGTCCTAAGGTCACTCAGCAAACTTCCACAGCAGACTGGGGATTCGAATCCAGGTCTCCTGGTTTCTAACCACTGCACCACACTGGTTCTTGTTTCACATTCATGGGTCCATTTTTTCTTCTGCAGACTATAAGGCTTCCCCCCTGCCCCTGAATGGGGTAATGTGCTACAGCTGTGAGGGTAACTTTAGCCAAGGTTGTGCCCCTGATGACATCACCCAGACACGGTGCCGGGGACCCATGAACCAGTGCTTAGAGGCCTCAGGAATAGATGGTGAGTATCCTTATTATTGTCCCCCATAGCCTCTCTCCCAAGGTCAAATTATGTGGCCAAGTCTTATTTTCTGGTATGGATTGTCAACAATTATTTTTTGCAAAGCTTTATGGTAGGGTTACGGAAGAGTGGCTGGAGATGTCCCAGAATTACAGCTGATCCCCAGATGACAGAGATCAGTTTTCCTGGAGAAAATGGCTGCTTTGGAGGATGAACTCTATGGCATTACCGAGGGCCCTCCTCTCCCCTAAGCCCCACCCTGCCTAGGCTCTGCCTCCCAGATCTGGCAACACTATTGTGCCCAACAACAGAGGCCTATGCCCCAAAGAGCTCACAGTTTAAAATTCTACTCAAGGACAATGACAACGGGAGGAGTGGAAGTGAGTTTAATGGTTTAATGGTTTATAGCAGTGGCCATGCTGGCAGGGGCTGATGGGAATTGTAGTTCATGAACATCTGGAGTGCCATAGGTTCGCCACCACGGGTTTATAGTGTCAGACTAGGGACTGGGACACCCAGGTTCAAATCTGCATTCTGACATGGAAATCTGCCAGGTGACTTTGTTACAGCTGCAGCTCGGGTAACAATAAGTGATTTCAGCTCAGCAACTTAATGAGGTGCAGGAAGCCGATGGTCTTCAAAGCAAAAGGATTTTATTGGGAGATGGTAGTCACAGCTCGGGCAGGAGAAATTGCGCTCTTGCAACCCAGTGCAAGAACTTTTATTCCCAAACTTCAAAGGGGCAAAGGGGCAGGTAAAAGAGGAGGTGAGGGGGCAAGTCCCTCACCAAACACCAATAAGAACACAACAATACAAAAGCAAGATACAGTTACAACTTCTGAGTGGGATTACAAAATCCCGCTGTCAAATGTCTTCTGAGTGGGATTACAAAATCCTGCTGTCAAACGTCTTCTCGCAGGATCTCACAATGGAGGGAGAGCAGATAACAGTTCATTCAGAAAATCTAGGTGGGCTTTATCAGATGGCTGTTTCCTTCAGTAACACCCTGAGTCTCCCGCCTCTCATCGTTGCAACAAAGAAAAGTTCAAACTGTCCAATGGTGGTCCCTGCACGTCTTCCAATGACTGGGAACCTCTGGGTGCTGGCAACAGATTTGATTTGCAAGTCCAAAGGGGTTCTTTTGTCTTTGCTAAGGAGTCGGCTGGGTGTTGGTCTAAGCTGCATTCCAGAGCCAATTTCCTTGTCCCTTAATATCAGCCTCTACAGGCTACTGCTTTTGCTAACAGACACAAATTTCAAAAATAACATTTCTAAACTTAAACATTAGGGAAACCTTAAGGGATAAACACATATACTTATAGGCAAGACTTTCCTAAATTAACAATAACAAAACCTTAAACTAACTGAAGAACCTAGTCAAACTAAAATCCTAAACAGCGGGCGCATCATAAATTCAACTTGGAAGGGGCTTTTATTACATCTTGAAAGGGCATAAGCAAGAGGGAAACCATACAACATTGGAATGATTGCACGTTCACAACCTTTGCAAGCCTTATGAAGACTTCTGAGCCACACAAGTCTCCACATCCGGGCATGGAGCCAGTGTAGTCAAGCAACCTGACTCAGGAAAATATTTTGTTTATTTTCCTGGGCGGTAACAACTTGAGGTACTGATGTGCCAAGGTTATACACCAGTTATGTTCTCCAAAGCACTGGCCCAATAATGGACTTATGAGGCAAAGAGGCAGGGATTGTTTATTTGGCTGCAGCACCCATTTTCATAGAGGCAGAAGCAAAATATGTGGCAGAACTTCAAGCTTTATAATGTTTACACAGTCATCCTGATAACATCATCAGTGCGGTCAGAGAAGGCCCTCCTTGTACATATTAACACATGTGAAGCCCCTTTCATACGATTCATGATCCAAAAGGTGCACCTACGAGGTACCTCCCCTGGGAGGAGATTTTACATTAAAATGAGGGGCCAATCAGACCAAGATTGCACCCTGACCCCAAATACTGACTATTCTGGAGTATGGGGGATGTTTTACCATAGCAATATGTGGGTCTTATCCAGTGGTGGGATCCAAAAATTTTAGTAACAGGTTCTCTCGCCAGCCCCCCCTCAGCAAAGGGGGCAGAGGCGTACCCAGGCAAACCGGAGCCCTGGGCAAAAACTGAGTTGGATGCCCCCCCATGGGCAGCCACCCCACCACGACCCCAAAAAATTTTTTTGCACCAGGTCATTTCTAAATCATCATCATATTACAGAAAATGCCCCAACTCACAAATCTGAACACAGCAGTGGTGAAACACACAGGTTCTTTGATAGAGACTGGTGAGATAAAAGGGATGAAAGACTGAGAATCAATGAATTGCAGTACCTTAAAGGGATTAACCCAGTTCAGGGAGTTACATTATTAGTCACAATTGCTATATGGAACCTTCATGTTCAAAGGCAGGATGCCTCTCAGGGAGGCGAAGGCGTGGAGATGGAAAAGTGGACCCAATTAGTGACACCCTCTCGGCACACACAAATAATTAGTAACCCGAGAACTGGTGAGAACCTGCTGGATCCCACCTCTGGTCTTATCCCTCAATTGCTGATCTAAGGAAATAGGCATTATTATAACTTTGCAAGAAGGTGTTGGGTAACAGGATGTCTGCCAGTTACTCAAGGTAGATTTGAGTGTGAATCTTTGCACCCGCTTTCATCATATCTCTAATATCAGCTTTGTAACAGTGTTTGTTTGGGTAATAGGGCTTTCTTTAAACTCTTTATAGCAGTGGCCCAATATAGCATTCGCTGGATGAAAACCAGAACACCCATTTGACAAGGGAAACACTTTAAAACTAGTCATTATTCTTCAAGGTATCCCATCTAAAGTCTATTATATTTATTTCCTAATATCTACTGAAAGAAGATAAGGGGGGGCGGGATTTTTTATATGAGAAGAGGTGCCTACTATTTATCCAAGGGTGCACTTTCTGGGAATCATTCCAAGTTACCAAACAAAGCTATTGTTTACATTATTTAAAGCTAAATGTTATGAATGGCTGGCACATCGCTAACTGTAAATAAAGCAATGAAATTAATATTTTTCTACCCATAAATATTTTTTTAACAACAACCTTTATTAGGCATATAAAATAGGCTCTAGAGTGTTACCATAAGTATGTCCCATAAGTATTTCAGCAAGCAGATCAGAAAAGTTTAAATTTACATTGGTAGAAAAAACTGAGATGTTTATTCCTAGAAAAGCTGAGATTCACATTATCAAAAAAACCCCAGTGTGTTATCTGTTGTCATTTCATTCTCAGAAATGACATCACAGTATGAATTATGTTTGTTTAGCCTGGTGATCCCAATCACAGGTTGTTTTTCTTTTTGAGGGGGATGTCAGTAAAACTATAGCAGCACAATTTGAGAAGCTGCAATATGTGCATATTTGTGTTGCTGTAGCTTTGCAGACAGCCCCCTCAAAACAACAACAAAAAAGAAAAACAACAACACATGCATGGCATCGCTAGGCTAAACAAACTTTATTTACCTAATTTAAAAAGTGAAATAGCGAACAGGTGAGCTGCAAGCAGAGGAAACCTCCATGGGGAATCTTCACAGAGGATCAGCTGCAGCACAAAATGGCGGACACCACTGTGAAATTGAGAAGAGTTCCATCCAGCGGGCAGGAAAAAAGATTCATTTTGGCAGACAATGCTTGTGTTCTCCCATGCTATGGGAACACAAAATCCCAAAACATGAGATGGGTGGTGACTATAGATTAGGCCAGTGGTGGCGAACCTATGACACTCCAGATGTTCACAAACTACAACTCCCATCAGCCCCTGCCAGCATGGCCAATTCAAAGTAATAGGGTTTGCTTTTAAAGACCTAAACCAGGGGTCTGCAATCAATTGGCCATGCTGGCAGGGGCTGATGAGAATTGTAGTCCGTGAACATCTGGAGAGCCATAGGTTCACCACCACTGGCCTAATCTATAGTTGCCACCCATCTCATGTCTGAAGGCAGGAATGCGGAAAGCAGGGCTTTGGGAGACTGATCTTAACTGGCAGGCTGGAAAGTTCTGGAGCAAACAGTCCTTAAGGTATCCAGCCCCAAACTGTTTAGGTCAGGGGTCTGCAACCTGTGGCTCTCCAGATGTTTATGGACTACAATTCCCATCAGCCCCTGCCAGCATGGCCAATTGGTTGCAGACCCCTGGTCTAAGGTTTCTAAAAGCAAACCCTATTACTTTGAATTGTGCCCAGAAACAAATAGCCAAATAGCAAAGGGCTGATACAATCCCTGTAACCAACCCTTGACAATAACCTGACCGCTGTATTTTGGATCAGTTGAAGGGTCAGGACTATTTCAAAAGACAGCCCAATATTGCAGAGATAGGCGTGTCATTTGCCTGTCTGTGGCAGGCAGCCCCCCCTCCACCCCCACCCCCCGTCAGCTTCTATCCTTTGCCCTTGAAAAACTGAGGAGCAGGAGGGAAAAAATGGCCAGAAAATGGAGTGACGCTCTAGGAATTTCCTTCTATCTCTATACTCAGAAGAAGAAGAAGAAGAAGAAGAAGAAGAAGAAGAAGAAGAAGAAGAAGAAGAAGAAGAAGAAGAAGAAGAAGAAGAAGAAGAAGAAGAAGAAGAAGAAGAAGAAGAAGAAGAAGAAGAAGAAGAAGAAGAGGAGGAGGAGGAGGAGGAGGAGGAGGAGGAGGAGGAGTTTGGATTTATATCCCCCCTTTCTGTCCTGCAGGAGACTCAAAGGGCTTACAATCTCCTTGCCCTTCCCTCCTCACAACAAATACCCTGTGAGGTAGCTGTGACTAGCCCAAGGTCACCCAGCTGGCGTGTGTGGGAGTGCACAGGCTAATCTGAATTCCCCAGATAAGCCTCCACAGCTCAAGTGGCAGAGCTGGGAATCAAACCCGGTTCCTCCAGATTAGATACACGAGCTCTTAACCTCCTACGCCACTGCTGCTCACAGCTTAGATACATCCTCCCCAATATCTTCCCAGTCACCATCCTTGAAATCTGCCAGTATTTCCCAAGGCAGCACTGGCGGCAACCAAATACAGGGAGCTGGGGGTAGAAGATATAATAAGGCCCCTCGAGGTTTTTCTTTGATATTAATGGCTTGTTTGTTTCTCCACTCAGGTGTCTCCGGCCAGAGTCTCGTCATCAAGGGTTGTGCTTCCTCTTCCTGGTGTGACAGCCCATACACGTCCATCTATAAGAACCTGGGGGGCCTTCACCTTCGCTGCTGTACCGAGGACCTCTGCAACAGCCAGATCGTTGATGGGACCACGCTGAAGCCCTCCCCCAGGAGTCAAGCCAGCTGCAACCCCACAGCCCAACCTGTCTTGCTTCTGGCAACACTGCTTCTCTGGGTGGCCTTTTGTCTCTGCTCAGAGAGCTCCTGACTTTCAGCGCCAACCATCTGAACTCGATCTGGGCCAAGATTCATCAAGGCACATCTCTGAAATCTCTCCCTCTCAATTGTGCAGCTCAGCAGTGAATAAGTATGTGAAATAGCCGTGGCCCCTGGGTCTCGGCTGAGTTCAGTTGCCATATCGGCAAGGAACGCTAGCCCATGCTCTTAACCCCTGGGGGTTAAAGAGGCTGGCTTCTTCTCCAAGGCAGAAAGTATAAGATCCAAACAGATATGACTCCCAGAACCCAAACTGGCCGCTAACTCAAGTGGAGGGCGTAGAGACTAAAGGACAGAGAAGAACAGGACATAGGATTTCTGAGTTTTTTTCTCAGCTGTAGGAGAGTACAAGGAGATGGGCAAACTAAGGCAAGAGTGTTGGACATCATGCCCTGACTATCAAAATCAGGACATCCCAGCTTATTATTTATTTTTATTTATCGAGGCTAAGGGCTCCCACCCACAAGGATTTTTGCCTGCTTCTTTTTATACCTTCCCCCTGATAAATCCCCTTGCAGGAGATCATTGAGAAGACATGGAGATCGTGTCGAATCCTTTCCTCACCAGTGTCTGAGCCCCAAAGGTTGCCTTTCTGAAATATGTTAGCCTCCTGGGACTGACGTCTCCCTTTTATTCCATTATTAATTTATATATAAGCATTATTTGTGTCAATAAAGTATTTTTATAGTATTGCAACAAATGTTTTGCCTGTTTGATGTATGTTGATCGAAATGACGCCACCAAGATTCTCTATCGGCATTCTCTACCTGCAGAGTGAATTCTGGTGAATCGTTGCTGAGGTCAGGAATGAATTTGGGAAAACAGCCTTAACTATGTTGTCCTTAATTTCCCTTCCAATTCAATTTTTTTTTCGACCTGGCTAGAAGGAACCGGTGGTCTGACTTAAAAGGCAACCAGGATGCTATAAGAGGTTCAGTTTAACCTTTAATGGCATAAAAGACTACAGATTATTTACATTTAGACATTTAAATATTGGTATTTAAAATGTTTTCCAAAACTTAGCCACTGCCAAGGTAATGGTCTACAGTCACTCAGCGAAAAACGAGTGGTCTGGAATTTAGAATAATGAAGCCTCGGAAGCAGCGAAGGATAAATTAAAATCATACGTGGGCTGCTATGAAGATGACATTCCAGGAGAATATGGGATATGGTTTCAGGAGATCCACAACCACAACGGCATAGTCTCTGTAGTTTGGGGATCTGAAGGTATCTCCCAGAGGTTACCACTGATGGGAAGCTGTTAAGACGTGCGAACATAAATAAACGACGTTGCTTAATGGATGACAGAGATGTGAGATATTTGGCTCTTACTCTGTAGCGTGGCTGTATTCCAAGGTAGCGCGGGGAGCATACAGCTGCTTTTGTTGGGTAAAAAAAGTGATGCTCGATATCTCTCAATATTTCCCGGATTTGGTTAAAAATGTATAATTCACTGCCAGTCCCAACACTATCCAAATCAATCCCTATGGTCTTGATTTTGTCCTCAATGCTATAAGACAGAGGTCTTCAAACTATGGCCCTCCAGATGTTCAGGAACTACAATTCCCATCAGCCTCTGCCAGCATGGCCAAGTAGCAGGGCTGTTGGGAATTGTAGTTCCTGAACATCTGGAGGGCCATAGTTTGAAGACCCCTGCTTTAAGAGGTTAAGAACGGTGGACTCTAATTTGGAAAACTGGGTTTGATTCCCTAGTTCTCCACATGAGTAGAAGATTCTTATTTGGGTGAACCAGGTTTGTTTCCCCACTCTTCCACATGAAGCCTGCTGGGTGATCTTGAGCTAGTCACAGTTTTTTTAAGAACTCTCTTAACCCAACCTACCTCACATGATGTCTGTTGTGGAGCGAGGAAGGGATAGAGTTTGAAAGCTGCATTGAGACTTCTTACAGACGAGAAAGCAGGGCATTAAACCAAACTCTTCTAAGTTGCACCACCCTCTAGTAATCAAACCTTGTACATTAAAACAGTCTTTGTTATTTTCGTGTCTGTTTCCCTCTAAGTATACACCACCACCAAGCTTTTTAAAAACAGAACACCACCAAATATTTCATCACCGTGACTTCTGCCTAATGATAATGGCTTTCTAAATGTGTTGGGAAATTGAGCAGAAGCAAAAATAAGCACAGTAGCGATTCATTTCCTATAGAGATGACGGAATGAAGTTCCCTTTGTCTCGATTCAGAACTGGCTCGATTACAAGCTGTTACCCAAAACGGTGGGACACAATGACCCTCTTTGGTTGGGGAAATTAGCTGCAGAGCACAAGGTCGCTTAGCGTCGTGGGTAACTTGATCGCTATATATATAGCCTAAGTATATGGGTTTCAGCTCACTGTAGGAAACCAGCAGAGAAAATAAATTTATTTTTCCTAGGGTTTTATAAAGAAAATAAGAAATGGAATAAAATAAATTCCCACTCACAATCACTCAGTTACTTACTGGGCTAAAACACACACGCATACAAGATTTCCTAGGATGTAATTTAGAGGTGAAAGACAGGTTTTAGATAGAGAGAGAGAGAGAAGGGATGAGGCATCAAAGATTATATTTACCAGCCTTGTCGTGGATGTCCAGAAAACAGAGACCTAGGCTCTGGATCAGTGGTTCTCAACCTTCCTAATGCCGCGACTCTCTAATACAGCTCCTCATGTTGTGGTGACCCCCCAACCCTAACATTTATTCATTTTACAGATGGAGAACACTGATGCAGAGAGTCTTAGGCAACCCCTGTGAAAGGGTCATTCGACTCCCAAAGGGGTCCCGACCCCCAGGTTGAAAACCACTGCTCTGGATGGTCAGCGCTGTTGGAACAATACTATCGAGCACCATGGTGGTGTGATAATATTGAATAACTGGCTGGGGTCTGGGGTGAGCTTTTATAGAGAAAAACATGTCCTGGGACGAAGGAAATCCTTGAACAAAGGATTTTGCCTGCTGTTCCAGGTGAAGTAATGGTCTTGAGCATCAGACCATTGACATGACGGCTGACCCATTATCTTAATGGGTTTTGCCAGCTGTTGGACAATGCAGGTAATGACCGTTAATGGGTGTTACAACACAGATAGTCACAAGGAGGATGAGTCACAGGAAATATTAACAAATATCGACAAAAGAGAACTGGTTTCACCCAGGTGTGCTATTGTTCATATTCAAATGTTGTTTCCTGAGTATGTGCCAGGCATAAGTTTGGGTGGCAGGAGGAGGAGGAGGAGGAGGAGGAGGAGGAGGAGGAGGAGGAGGAGGAGGAGGAGGAGGAGTTTGGATTTATATCCCCCCTTTCTCTCCTGTAGGAGACTCAAAGGGGCTTACAATCTCCTTGCCCTTCCCCCCCTCACAACAAACACCCTGTGAGGTGGGTGGGGCTGAGAGAGCTCCGAAAAGCTGTGACTAGCCCAAGGTCACCCAGCTGGTGTGTGTGGGAGTGTACAGGCTAATCTGAATTCCCCAGATAAGCCTCCACAACTCAAGGGGCAGAGCTGGGAATCAAACCCTGTTCCTCCAGATCAGAGTGTACCTGCTGTTAGCCACTACGCCACTGCTGCTCCCATGCCCTTTAGGCATTCTTGCTCACAAGTTCAGTCCTAAGATGGAGTTTCTGAATCCAGACTCTTACGTTCAGGGCATGTTCTACCAGGTCTGACAGGGCAGCATTCTGGGAGAAAGACCATTCTCTCTCCCTCCGCACCACCCAAGTCAGGTTGGCTACAAAGCCTTCTTCAGATGCACTGAGGTGGGAAAGTGCATGTTTGTGGAGCATTCTTTCCAGATTCATTAAACATGGTGCCACATTAGGGTTACTAACATTAGGGTTACTAAGTTCAGTCTCTGGAACCAGCAGAAAGGAGCAGCAGTGGACAAGGCAACTGAGTCATTCAGTCTTTAGTTCAGTCTCTGGAACCAGCGGCGCGCGCCTAGCGGCGCGCGCAATTTCTTCTTCTTTTTTTAAAAAATAAATAAATAAATTAATTAATAAGGACATTTTTTGAGGGATAGTAGGTACAGATAGCTCAAAGGGGCACTGACTAAAAGTTTAATATCTAAATATATAAACAAAAGCAGATATGAAGGCAGGAAGCCAGCAGGGGGATGGGGGCTTCCCAGTGTTTTGCACTGAGTGTCACATGTATGACTATCTGCCACTAGGCCAGAAGTCGTGGGTGTGCCCTCGCTGCAATGAGCTCCTGGCATACAAGGAACGTGTCCGTTCTCTTGAAGCCAAGGTGGCAGACCTGGAGAAGCTGAGAGAGGCAGAGAGGGCAACAAACAAGGCTTTCAGGGACCCAGCAGCCGGGTCCCACTCCCAAGGTGACATCTCTTCAGATGTCATGGAGAATGAGAGTCTGGGTGACAGAGGGTGCCAGTCTGCGGTGGGGGAAGATGTTCCCTTAGATGGGACCCCTTCCTTAGTTGGTGGTCAGATATCCTCTCGCACTGAGGATACCCCTCGGGGAGGTGGGGGGCTCCTTGTAGTGGGTGATTCGATCATCAGGAATATAGAGAGTTGGGTTTGTGACAGGCGTGATGACCGCATGGTGACTTGCCTGCCTGGTGCGAAGGTTGCGGATGTCACGCTACGTCTAGATAGGCTGTTAGACAGTGCTGGGGTGGAGTCAGCAGTTGTGGTCCACATTGGTACCAATGACATTGGGAAATGTAGCCGGGAGGTTCTGGAAGCTAAATTTAGGCTGCTAGGAAAAAGGTTAAAATCCAGGACCCCCAAGGTGGCATTCTCTGAAATGCTACCTGTTCCACGCGCAGGGCGAGCTAGGCAAGCGGAGATACAGGGTCTCAATGCGTGGATGAGAAGGTGGTGCAAGGCAGAGGGTTTCAGATTTGTCAGGAACTGGGGAACCTTTTGGGATAAGGCAGGCCTGTACAAAAGGGACGGGCTTCATCTTAACCAAAGAGGAACCAGGCTGCTGGCGCTCAACATTAAAAAGGTGGCAGAACAGCTTTTAAACTGATCCCTGGGGGAAAGCCGACAGGAGCTGAGGTGACTTCGGTTCGGAATACAGAGTCCATGGGGATGCAGACAGAGAAGGAGGTTTTTTTAAATCAACCACATACAAGTGAAGAGCACAGCAATGTGATAAGTGATAGTGTCTACAAAAGGCTAGAGGGCAAAACACATAAATCCCAGGTTAGGGACAGAGACAGAGTATACAAGTGTCTCTATGCTAATAGTAGAAGCATTCGACCTAAAATGGGGGAGCTGGAGTACAGAGTTTTGAAGGAGGACATTGATATAGTGGGCATCACAGAGACATGGTGGAATGAGGAGAACCAGTGGGATGCTGTTATCCCAGGTTACAGGCTCTACAGGAAGGATAGGACAGGGCGTATTGGGGGTGGAGTGGCCCTCTACATCAAAGAGAGCATAGTGTCACATAAAATAGACAATGCAGGGGGAGCTGATTCCCCTACAGAAGCACTGTGGATATCAATACCAGGGGTGAAGCATAGTTTAACATTAGGAATATATTATCGTCCCCCTGACCAAAGCGCACAAGAGGATTCTGAGATGGAAAAAGAAATTAGAGAGGCCAACAAAAGCAAAAATGTCGTGGTAATGGGCGATTTTAACTATCCCCATATAAACTGGAAAAATGCATGTTCAGGTCATAGTAAGGAGAGAACATTCCTGGATATGCTAAATGACTGTGGCTTAGAGCAGATGGTTGTAGAACCAACCAGGGGAGATGTGATCCTAGATCTAATTCTATGTGGGACCCAGGACCTGGTGCGGGAAGTCAGTGTTGTTGAGCCGATAGGGAACAGCGACCACAATGCTGTCAGATTCAGTATCTCTGCATGCGAACAAGTGACAACTACTAATGTAGTTACATTTGCCTTCAGAAAGGGAAATTTCTCAAAGATGAGGGGGATAGTGCGCAGGAAGCTGAAAGGGAAAATCAAGAGAGTCAAAAATGTCCAAGATGCTTGGAGGTTATTTAAAAACACAGTCACAAAAGCTCAGCTGGAATGTGTTCCGCAGGTTAGGAAAGGCAGCGCCCAGTCCAAAAGAAAGCCACCATGGTTAACAAGGGACGTTGAGGAAATTATTAGGAAAAAAAAGATGTCTTTTAGAAAATGGAAGTCCAACTTAACTGATAAAGAATACCAGAGAGAACACAAATGGTGGCAAAAGAGAAGCAAGTTAGCTGTAAGGGAGGCAAAAAAGGATTATGAGGAACACATGGCTGTGAACATCAAAACCAGCAACAAACAGTTCTTCAAGTACATCAAAAGCAGGAAGCCAGCAAGGGAAGCGGTAGGCCCGTTAGATGACAAAGGAACAAAGGGTGTGCTAAAAGATGACAGGGAGATTGCAGAAAAGCTGAATGAATTCTTTGCATCTGTCTTCACCCAAGAGGAGGTGAGGAAAATTCCTGCACCTGAACCAAGCTTCTTAGGAGGCGAATCCGAGGAACTAACAAAGATAGTGGTAGACAAGGAAGAAGTTCTGGCAGCCATTGATAAACTAAATGTTACCAAATCCCCTGGCCCAGATTGCATTCACCCAAGAGTTCTTAAAGAGCTCAAGCATGAAATTGCTGATCTTCTCACTTTAATATGCAACTTATCCTTGAAATCAGGCTCCATCCCTGAAGACTGGAAGATGGCCAATGTCACACCAATCTTTAAGAAAGGATCTAGGGGGGACCCGGGAAATTACAGGCCAGTCAGTTTGACATCTGTTCCTGGTAAATTAGTAGAATCTGTCATTAAAGATAAAATTATAAAACATGTAGAAAAGCAAGACCTGCTGAGAAAGAGTCAGCATGGCTTTTGCAGAGGCAAATCCTGTCTTACAAACTTACTAGAGTTCTTTGAGGATGTAAACAGGCATGTGGATAAGGGGGAACCAGTGGACATTGTCTACTTGGATTTCCAAAAGGCTTTTGACAAAGTTCCTCACCAGAGACTATTGAGAAAACTCAGCAATGAAGGAATAAGAGGGGAAGTCCTCCTATGGATTAAAAACTGGTTGAGAAACAGGAAGCAAAGAGTGGGTGTAAATGGGAAATTCTCACAATGGAGAGATGTAGGGAGTGGTGTCCCCCAAGGATCCGTATTGGGACCAGTGCTCTTTAACCTATTCATAAATGACCTGGAAGTAGGGGTGGGTAGCGTGGTGGCCAAGTTTGCAGATGATACCAAATTATGTAGGGTGGTGAGAACCACAAAGGATTGCGAGGAGCTCCAAGCGGACCTTGATAAATTAGGTGAGTGGGCTAAGAAATGGCAAATGCAGTTCAATGTAGCAAAATGCAAAGTGATGCACATAGGGGCAAAAAATCCAAACTTCACATACATGCTACAGGGGTCAGTGCTATCAGTCACAGACCAGGAAAGGGATTTGGGCGTCTTAGTTGATAGTTCCATGGGAATGTCAACTCAATGTATGGCAGCTGTGAAAAAGGCAAACTCTATGCTGGGGATAATTAGGAAAGGAATTGAGAATAAAACTGCAAAGATTGTCATGCCCTTATATAAAGCTGTGGTGCGACCGCACTTGGAGTACTGTGTTCAGTTCTGGTCGCCACATCTCAAAAAGGATATTGAAGAGATAGAAAAAGTGCAGAGAAGGGCGACGAGGATGATTGAGGGACTGCAGCACCTTCCTTATGAGGAAAGGCTGCAGCGTTTGGGACTCTTTAGTTTGGAGAGGAGACGTCTGAGGGGTAGAAAATGTTGACAGAGAGAAATTTTTCTCTCTTTCTCACAATACTAGAACCAGGGGGCATTCATTGAAAATGCTGGGGGGAAGAATTAGAACTAATAAAAGGAAACACTTCTTCACGCAACGTGTGATTGGTGTTTGGAATATGCTGCCACAGGAGGTGGTGATGGCCACTAACCTGGATAGCTTTAAAAGGGGCTTGGACAGATTTATGGAGGAGAAGTCGATTTATGGCTACCAATCTTGATCCTCTTTGATCTGAGATTGCAAATGCCTTAACAGTCCAGGTGCTCGGGAGCAACAGCCACAGAAGGCCATTGCTTTCACATCCTACATGTGAACTCCCAAAGGCACCTGGTGGGCCACTGCGAGTAGCAGAGAGCTGGACTAGATGGACTCTGGTCTGATCCAGCTGGCTTGTTCTTATGTTCTTATGTTCTTATGTTCTTACTCACCTTCAGGAGTTCTCTCAGAACTGTGTCCAATCTCCACACTGGATAAATGGCAGCTTCACGGGTTAGATTCTGTAACATCTTACCCAGTGGTGGGATTCAAATAATTCAACAACCAGTTCCAGTGGTGGGATTCAAATAATTTAACAACTTGGGTGCTGTGTGGTTTCCGGGCTGTATGGCCGTGTTCTAGCAGCATTCTTGGGGGGGGGGTGGGGGGGGGGGGGGGTGGGGGGGGGGGGGGGTGGGGGGGGGGGGGGGTGGGGGGGGGGGGGGGTGGGGGGGGGGGGGGGTGGGGGGGGGGGGGGGTGGGGGGGGGGGGGGGTGGGGGGGGGGGGGGGTGGGGGGGGGGGGGGGTGGGGGGGGGGGGGGGTGGGGGGGGGGGGGGGTGGGGGGGGGGGGGGGTGGGGGGGGGGGGGGGTGGGGGGGGGGGGGGGTGGGGGGGGGGGGGGGTGGGGGGGGGGGGGGGTGGGGGGGGGGGGGGGTGGGGGGGGGGGGGGGTGGGGGGGGGGGGGGGTGGGGGGGGGGGGGGGTGGGGGGGGGGGGGGGTGGGGGGGGGGGGGGGTGGGGGGGGGGGGGGGTGGGGGGGGGGGGGGGTGGGGGGGGGGGGGGGTGGGGGGGGGGGGGGGTGGGGGGGGGGGGGGGTGGGGGGGGGGGGGGGTGGGGGGGGGGGGGGGTGGGGGGGGGGGGGGGTGGGGGGGGGGGGGGGTGGGGGGGGGGGGGGGTGGGGGGGGGGGGGGGTGGGGGGGGGGGGGGGTGGGGGGGGGGGGGGGTGGGGGGGGGGGGGGGTGGGGGGGGGGGGGGGTGGGGGGGGGGGGGGGTGGGGGGGGGGGGGGGTGGGGGGGGGGGGGGGTGGGGGGGGGGGGGGGTGGGGGGGGGGGGGGGTGGGGGGGGGGGGGGGTGGGGGGGGGGGGGGGTGGGGGGGGGGGGGGGTGGGGGGGGGGGGGGGTGGGGGGGGGGGGGGGTGGGGGGGGGGGGGGGTGGGGGGGGGGGGGGGTGGGGGGGGGGGGGGGTGGGGGGGGGGGGGGGTGGGGGGGGGGGGGGGTGGGGGGGGGGGGGGGTGGGGGGGGGGGGGGGTGGGGGGGGGGGGGGGTGGGGGGGGGGGGGGGTGGGGGGGGGGGGGGGTGGGGGGGGGGGGGGGTGGGGGGGGGGGGGGGTGGGGGGGGGGGGGGGTGGGGGGGGGGGGGGGTGGGGGGGGGGGGGGGTGGGGGGGGGGGGGGGTGGGGGGGGGGGGGGGTGGGGGGGGGGGGGGGTGGGGGGGGGGGGGGGTGGGGGGGGGGGGGGGTGGGGGGGGGGGGGGGTGGGGGGGGGGGGGGGTGGGGGGGGGGGGGGGTGGGGGGGGGGGGGGGTGGGGGGGGGGGGGGGTGGGGGGGGGGGGGGGTGGGGGGGGGGGGGGGTGGGGGGGGGGGGGGGTGGGGGGGGGGGGGGGTGGGGGGGGGGGGGGGTGGGGGGGGGGGGGGGTGGGGGGGGGGGGGGGTGGGGGGGGGGGGGGGTGGGGGGGGGGGGGGGTGGGGGGGGGGGGGGGTGGGGGGGGGGGGGGGTGGGGGGGGGGGGGGGTGGGGGGGGGGGGGGGTGGGGGGGGGGGGGGGTGGGGGGGGGGGGGGGTGGGGGGGGGGGGGGGTGGGGGGGGGGGGGGGTGGGGGGGGGGGGGGGTGGGGGGGGGGGGGGGTGGGGGGGGGGGGGGGTGGGGGGGGGGGGGGGTGGGGGGGGGGGGGGGTGGGGGGGGGGGGGGGTGGGGGGGGGGGGGGGTGGGGGGGGGGGGGGGTGGGGGGGGGGGGGGGTGGGGGGGGGGGGGGGTGGGGGGGGGGGGGGGTGGGGGGGGGGGGGGGTGGGGGGGGGGGGGGGTGGGGGGGGGGGGGGGTGGGGGGGGGGGGGGGTGGGGGGGGGGGGGGGTGGGGGGGGGGGGGGGTGGGGGGGGGGGGGGGTGGGGGGGGGGGGGGGTGGGGGGGGGGGGGGGTGGGGGGGGGGGGGGGTGGGGGGGGGGGGGGGTGGGGGGGGGGGGGGGTGGGGGGGGGGGGGGGTGGGGGGGGGGGGGGGTGGGGGGGGGGGGGGGTGGGGGGGGGGGGGGGTGGGGGGGGGGGGGGGTGGGGGGGGGGGGGGGTGGGGGGGGGGGGGGGTGGGGGGGGGGGGGGGTGGGGGGGGGGGGGGGTGGGGGGGGGGGGGGGTGGGGGGGGGGGGGGGTGGGGGGGGGGGGGGGTGGGGGGGGGGGGGGGTGGGGGGGGGGGGGGGTGGGGGGGGGGGGGGGTGGGGGGGGGGGGGGGTGGGGGGGGGGGGGGGTGGGGGGGGGGGGGGGTGGGGGGGGGGGGGGGTGGGGGGGGGGGGGGGTGGGGGGGGGGGGGGGTGGGGGGGGGGGGGGGTGGGGGGGGGGGGGGGTGGGGGGGGGGGGGGGTGGGGGGGGGGGGGGGTGGGGGGGGGGGGGGGTGGGGGGGGGGGGGGGTGGGGGGGGGGGGGGGTGGGGGGGGGGGGGGGTGGGGGGGGGGGGGGGTGGGGGGGGGGGGGGGTGGGGGGGGGGGGGGGTGGGGGGGGGGGGGGGTGGGGGGGGGGGGGGGTGGGGGGGGGGGGGGGTGGGGGGGGGGGGGGGTGGGGGGGGGGGGGGGTGGGGGGGGGGGGGGGTGGGGGGGGGGGGGGGTGGGGGGGGGGGGGGGTGGGGGGGGGGGGGGGTGGGGGGGGGGGGGGGTGGGGGGGGGGGGGGGTGGGGGGGGGGGGGGGTGGGGGGGGGGGGGGGTGGGGGGGGGGGGGGGTGGGGGGGGGGGGGGGTGGGGGGGGGGGGGGGTGGGGGGGGGGGGGGGTGGGGGGGGGGGGGGGTGGGGGGGGGGGGGGGTGGGGGGGGGGGGGGGTGGGGGGGGGGGGGGGTGGGGGGGGGGGGGGGTGGGGGGGGGGGGGGGTGGGGGGGGGGGGGGGTGGGGGGGGGGGGGGGTGGGGGGGGGGGGGGGTGGGGGGGGGGGGGGGTGGGGGGGGGGGGGGGTGGGGGGGGGGGGGGGTGGGGGGGGGGGGGGGTGGGGGGGGGGGGGGGTGGGGGGGGGGGGGGGTGGGGGGGGGGGGGGGTGGGGGGGGGGGGGGGTGGGGGGGGGGGGGGGTGGGGGGGGGGGGGGGTGGGGGGGGGGGGGGGTGGGGGGGGGGGGGGGTGGGGGGGGGGGGGGGTGGGGGGGGGGGGGGGTGGGGGGGGGGGGGGGTGGGGGGGGGGGGGGGTGGGGGGGGGGGGGGGTGGGGGGGGGGGGGGGTGGGGGGGGGGGGGGGTGGGGGGGGGGGGGGGTGGGGGGGGGGGGGGGTGGGGGGGGGGGGGGGTGGGGGGGGGGGGGGGTGGGGGGGGGGGGGGGTGGGGGGGGGGGGGGGTGGGGGGGGGGGGGGGTGGGGGGGGGGGGGGGTGGGGGGGGGGGGGGGTGGGGGGGGGGGGGGGTGGGGGGGGGGGGGGGTGGGGGGGGGGGGGGGTGGGGGGGGGGGGGGGTGGGGGGGGGGGGGGGTGGGGGGGGGGGGGGGTGGGGGGGGGGGGGGGTGGGGGGGGGGGGGGGTGGGGGGGGGGGGGGGTGGGGGGGGGGGGGGGTGGGGGGGGGGGGGGGTGGGGGGGGGGGGGGGTGGGGGGGGGGGGGGGTGGGGGGGGGGGGGGGTGGGGGGGGGGGGGGGTGGGGGGGGGGGGGGGTGGGGGGGGGGGGGGGTGGGGGGGGGGGGGGGTGGGGGGGGGGGGGGGTGGGGGGGGGGGGGGGTGGGGGGGGGGGGGGGTGGGGGGGGGGGGGGGTGGGGGGGGGGGGGGGTGGGGGGGGGGGGGGGTGGGGGGGGGGGGGGGTGGGGGGGGGGGGGGGTGGGGGGGGGGGGGGGTGGGGGGGGGGGGGGGTGGGGGGGGGGGGGGGTGGGGGGGGGGGGGGGTGGGGGGGGGGGGGGGTGGGGGGGGGGGGGGGTGGGGGGGGGGGGGGGTGGGGGGGGGGGGGGGTGGGGGGGGGGGGGGGTGGGGGGGGGGGGGGGTGGGGGGGGGGGGGGGTGGGGGGGGGGGGGGGTGGGGGGGGGGGGGGGTGGGGGGGGGGGGGGGTGGGGGGGGGGGGGGGTGGGGGGGGGGGGGGGTGGGGGGGGGGGGGGGTGGGGGGGGGGGGGGGTGGGGGGGGGGGGGGGTGGGGGGGGGGGGGGGTGGGGGGGGGGGGGGGTGGGGGGGGGGGGGGGTGGGGGGGGGGGGGGGTGGGGGGGGGGGGGGGTGGGGGGGGGGGGGGGTGGGGGGGGGGGGGGGTGGGGGGGGGGGGGGGTGGGGGGGGGGGGGGGTGGGGGGGGGGGGGGGTGGGGGGGGGGGGGGGTGGGGGGGGGGGGGGGTGGGGGGGGGGGGGGGTGGGGGGGGGGGGGGGTGGGGGGGGGGGGGGGTGGGGGGGGGGGGGGGTGGGGGGGGGGGGGGGTGGGGGGGGGGGGGGGTGGGGGGGGGGGGGGGTGGGGGGGGGGGGGGGTGGGGGGGGGGGGGGGTGGGGGGGGGGGGGGGTGGGGGGGGGGGGGGGTGGGGGGGGGGGGGGGTGGGGGGGGGGGGGGGTGGGGGGGGGGGGGGGTGGGGGGGGGGGGGGGTGGGGGGGGGGGGGGGTGGGGGGGGGGGGGGGTGGGGGGGGGGGGGGGTGGGGGGGGGGGGGGGTGGGGGGGGGGGGGGGTGGGGGGGGGGGGGGGTGGGGGGGGGGGGGGGTGGGGGGGGGGGGGGGTGGGGGGGGGGGGGGGTGGGGGGGGGGGGGGGTGGGGGGGGGGGGGGGTGGGGGGGGGGGGGGGTGGGGGGGGGGGGGGGTGGGGGGGGGGGGGGGTGGGGGGGGGGGGGGGTGGGGGGGGGGGGGGGTGGGGGGGGGGGGGGGTGGGGGGGGGGGGGGGTGGGGGGGGGGGGGGGTGGGGGGGGGGGGGGGTGGGGGGGGGGGGGGGTGGGGGGGGGGGGGGGTGGGGGGGGGGGGGGGTGGGGGGGGGGGGGGGTGGGGGGGGGGGGGGGTGGGGGGGGGGGGGGGTGGGGGGGGGGGGGGGTGGGGGGGGGGGGGGGTGGGGGGGGGGGGGGGTGGGGGGGGGGGGGGGTGGGGGGGGGGGGGGGTGGGGGGGGGGGGGGGTGGGGGGGGGGGGGGGTGGGGGGGGGGGGGGGTGGGGGGGGGGGGGGGTGGGGGGGGGGGGGGGTGGGGGGGGGGGGGGGTGGGGGGGGGGGGGGGTGGGGGGGGGGGGGGGTGGGGGGGGGGGGGGGTGGGGGGGGGGGGGGGTGGGGGGGGGGGGGGGTGGGGGGGGGGGGGGGTGGGGGGGGGGGGGGGTGGGGGGGGGGGGGGGTGGGGGGGGGGGGGGGTGGGGGGGGGGGGGGGTGGGGGGGGGGGGGGGTGGGGGGGGGGGGGGGTGGGGGGGGGGGGGGGTGGGGGGGGGGGGGGGTGGGGGGGGGGGGGGGTGGGGGGGGGGGGGGGTGGGGGGGGGGGGGGGTGGGGGGGGGGGGGGGTGGGGGGGGGGGGGGGTGGGGGGGGGGGGGGGTGGGGGGGGGGGGGGGTGGGGGGGGGGGGGGGTGGGGGGGGGGGGGGGTGGGGGGGGGGGGGGGTGGGGGGGGGGGGGGGTGGGGGGGGGGGGGGGTGGGGGGGGGGGGGGGTGGGGGGGGGGGGGGGTGGGGGGGGGGGGGGGTGGGGGGGGGGGGGGGTGGGGGGGGGGGGGGGTGGGGGGGGGGGGGGGTGGGGGGGGGGGGGGGTGGGGGGGGGGGGGGGTGGGGGGGGGGGGGGGTGGGGGGGGGGGGGGGTGGGGGGGGGGGGGGGTGGGGGGGGGGGGGGGTGGGGGGGGGGGGGGGTGGGGGGGGGGGGGGGTGGGGGGGGGGGGGGGTGGGGGGGGGGGGGGGTGGGGGGGGGGGGGGGTGGGGGGGGGGGGGGGTGGGGGGGGGGGGGGGTGGGGGGGGGGGGGGGTGGGGGGGGGGGGGGGTGGGGGGGGGGGGGGGTGGGGGGGGGGGGGGGTGGGGGGGGGGGGGGGTGGGGGGGGGGGGGGGTGGGGGGGGGGGGGGGTGGGGGGGGGGGGGGGTGGGGGGGGGGGGGGGTGGGGGGGGGGGGGGGTGGGGGGGGGGGGGGGTGGGGGGGGGGGGGGGTGGGGGGGGGGGGGGGTGGGGGGGGGGGGGGGTGGGGGGGGGGGGGGGTGGGGGGGGGGGGGGGTGGGGGGGGGGGGGGGTGGGGGGGGGGGGGGGTGGGGGGGGGGGGGGGTGGGGGGGGGGGGGGGTGGGGGGGGGGGGGGGTGGGGGGGGGGGGGGGTGGGGGGGGGGGGGGGTGGGGGGGGGGGGGGGTGGGGGGGGGGGGGGGTGGGGGGGGGGGGGGGTGGGGGGGGGGGGGGGTGGGGGGGGGGGGGGGTGGGGGGGGGGGGGGGTGGGGGGGGGGGGGGGTGGGGGGGGGGGGGGGTGGGGGGGGGGGGGGGTGGGGGGGGGGGGGGGTGGGGGGGGGGGGGGGTGGGGGGGGGGGGGGGTGGGGGGGGGGGGGGGTGGGGGGGGGGGGGGGTGGGGGGGGGGGGGGGTGGGGGGGGGGGGGGGTGGGGGGGGGGGGGGGTGGGGGGGGGGGGGGGTGGGGGGGGGGGGGGGTGGGGGGGGGGGGGGGTGGGGGGGGGGGGGGGTGGGGGGGGGGGGGGGTGGGGGGGGGGGGGGGTGGGGGGGGGGGGGGGTGGGGGGGGGGGGGGGTGGGGGGGGGGGGGGGTGGGGGGGGGGGGGGGTGGGGGGGGGGGGGGGTGGGGGGGGGGGGGGGTGGGGGGGGGGGGGGGTGGGGGGGGGGGGGGGTGGGGGGGGGGGGGGGTGGGGGGGGGGGGGGGTGGGGGGGGGGGGGGGTGGGGGGGGGGGGGGGTGGGGGGGGGGGGGGGTGGGGGGGGGGGGGGGTGGGGGGGGGGGGGGGTGGGGGGGGGGGGGGGTGGGGGGGGGGGGGGGTGGGGGGGGGGGGGGGTGGGGGGGGGGGGGGGTGGGGGGGGGGGGGGGTGGGGGGGGGGGGGGGTGGGGGGGGGGGGGGGTGGGGGGGGGGGGGGGTGGGGGGGGGGGGGGGTGGGGGGGGGGGGGGGTGGGGGGGGGGGGGGGTGGGGGGGGGGGGGGGTGGGGGGGGGGGGGGGTGGGGGGGGGGGGGGGTGGGGGGGGGGGGGGGTGGGGGGGGGGGGGGGTGGGGGGGGGGGGGGGTGGGGGGGGGGGGGGGTGGGGGGGGGGGGGGGTGGGGGGGGGGGGGGGTGGGGGGGGGGGGGGGTGGGGGGGGGGGGGGGTGGGGGGGGGGGGGGGTGGGGGGGGGGGGGGGTGGGGGGGGGGGGGGGTGGGGGGGGGGGGGGGTGGGGGGGGGGGGGGGTGGGGGGGGGGGGGGGTGGGGGGGGGGGGGGGTGGGGGGGGGGGGGGGTGGGGGGGGGGGGGGGTGGGGGGGGGGGGGGGTGGGGGGGGGGGGGGGTGGGGGGGGGGGGGGGTGGGGGGGGGGGGGGGTGGGGGGGGGGGGGGGTGGGGGGGGGGGGGGGTGGGGGGGGGGGGGGGTGGGGGGGGGGGGGGGTGGGGGGGGGGGGGGGTGGGGGGGGGGGGGGGTGGGGGGGGGGGGGGGTGGGGGGGGGGGGGGGTGGGGGGGGGGGGGGGTGGGGGGGGGGGGGGGTGGGGGGGGGGGGGGGTGGGGGGGGGGGGGGGTGGGGGGGGGGGGGGGTGGGGGGGGGGGGGGGTGGGGGGGGGGGGGGGTGGGGGGGGGGGGGGGTGGGGGGGGGGGGGGGTGGGGGGGGGGGGGGGTGGGGGGGGGGGGGGGTGGGGGGGGGGGGGGGTGGGGGGGGGGGGGGGTGGGGGGGGGGGGGGGTGGGGGGGGGGGGGGGTGGGGGGGGGGGGGGGTGGGGGGGGGGGGGGGTGGGGGGGGGGGGGGGTGGGGGGGGGGGGGGGTGGGGGGGGGGGGGGGTGGGGGGGGGGGGGGGTGGGGGGGGGGGGGGGTGGGGGGGGGGGGGGGTGGGGGGGGGGGGGGGTGGGGGGGGGGGGGGGTGGGGGGGGGGGGGGGTGGGGGGGGGGGGGGGTGGGGGGGGGGGGGGGTGGGGGGGGGGGGGGGTGGGGGGGGGGGGGGGTGGGGGGGGGGGGGGGTGGGGGGGGGGGGGGGTGGGGGGGGGGGGGGGTGGGGGGGGGGGGGGGTGGGGGGGGGGGGGGGTGGGGGGGGGGGGGGGTGGGGGGGGGGGGGGGTGGGGGGGGGGGGGGGTGGGGGGGGGGGGGGGTGGGGGGGGGGGGGGGTGGGGGGGGGGGGGGGTGGGGGGGGGGGGGGGTGGGGGGGGGGGGGGGTGGGGGGGGGGGGGGGTGGGGGGGGGGGGGGGTGGGGGGGGGGGGGGGTGGGGGGGGGGGGGGGTGGGGGGGGGGGGGGGTGGGGGGGGGGGGGGGTGGGGGGGGGGGGGGGTGGGGGGGGGGGGGGGTGGGGGGGGGGGGGGGTGGGGGGGGGGGGGGGTGGGGGGGGGGGGGGGTGGGGGGGGGGGGGGGTGGGGGGGGGGGGGGGTGGGGGGGGGGGGGGGTGGGGGGGGGGGGGGGTGGGGGGGGGGGGGGGTGGGGGGGGGGGGGGGTGGGGGGGGGGGGGGGTGGGGGGGGGGGGGGGTGGGGGGGGGGGGGGGTGGGGGGGGGGGGGGGTGGGGGGGGGGGGGGGTGGGGGGGGGGGGGGGTGGGGGGGGGGGGGGGTGGGGGGGGGGGGGGGTGGGGGGGGGGGGGGGTGGGGGGGGGGGGGGGTGGGGGGGGGGGGGGGTGGGGGGGGGGGGGGGTGGGGGGGGGGGGGGGTGGGGGGGGGGGGGGGTGGGGGGGGGGGGGGGTGGGGGGGGGGGGGGGTGGGGGGGGGGGGGGGTGGGGGGGGGGGGGGGTGGGGGGGGGGGGGGGTGGGGGGGGGGGGGGGTGGGGGGGGGGGGGGGTGGGGGGGGGGGGGGGTGGGGGGGGGGGGGGGTGGGGGGGGGGGGGGGTGGGGGGGGGGGGGGGTGGGGGGGGGGGGGGGTGGGGGGGGGGGGGGGTGGGGGGGGGGGGGGGTGGGGGGGGGGGGGGGTGGGGGGGGGGGGGGGTGGGGGGGGGGGGGGGTGGGGGGGGGGGGGGGTGGGGGGGGGGGGGGGTGGGGGGGGGGGGGGGTGGGGGGGGGGGGGGGTGGGGGGGGGGGGGGGTGGGGGGGGGGGGGGGTGGGGGGGGGGGGGGGTGGGGGGGGGGGGGGGTGGGGGGGGGGGGGGGTGGGGGGGGGGGGGGGTGGGGGGGGGGGGGGGTGGGGGGGGGGGGGGGTGGGGGGGGGGGGGGGTGGGGGGGGGGGGGGGTGGGGGGGGGGGGGGGTGGGGGGGGGGGGGGGTGGGGGGGGGGGGGGGTGGGGGGGGGGGGGGGTGGGGGGGGGGGGGGGTGGGGGGGGGGGGGGGTGGGGGGGGGGGGGGGTGGGGGGGGGGGGGGGTGGGGGGGGGGGGGGGTGGGGGGGGGGGGGGGTGGGGGGGGGGGGGGGTGGGGGGGGGGGGGGGTGGGGGGGGGGGGGGGTGGGGGGGGGGGGGGGTGGGGGGGGGGGGGGGTGGGGGGGGGGGGGGGTGGGGGGGGGGGGGGGTGGGGGGGGGGGGGGGTGGGGGGGGGGGGGGGTGGGGGGGGGGGGGGGTGGGGGGGGGGGGGGGTGGGGGGGGGGGGGGGTGGGGGGGGGGGGGGGTGGGGGGGGGGGGGGGTGGGGGGGGGGGGGGGTGGGGGGGGGGGGGGGTGGGGGGGGGGGGGGGTGGGGGGGGGGGGGGGTGGGGGGGGGGGGGGGTGGGGGGGGGGGGGGGTGGGGGGGGGGGGGGGTGGGGGGGGGGGGGGGTGGGGGGGGGGGGGGGTGGGGGGGGGGGGGGGTGGGGGGGGGGGGGGGTGGGGGGGGGGGGGGGTGGGGGGGGGGGGGGGTGGGGGGGGGGGGGGGTGGGGGGGGGGGGGGGTGGGGGGGGGGGGGGGTGGGGGGGGGGGGGGGTGGGGGGGGGGGGGGGTGGGGGGGGGGGGGGGTGGGGGGGGGGGGGGGTGGGGGGGGGGGGGGGTGGGGGGGGGGGGGGGTGGGGGGGGGGGGGGGTGGGGGGGGGGGGGGGTGGGGGGGGGGGGGGGTGGGGGGGGGGGGGGGTGGGGGGGGGGGGGGGTGGGGGGGGGGGGGGGTGGGGGGGGGGGGGGGTGGGGGGGGGGGGGGGTGGGGGGGGGGGGGGGTGGGGGGGGGGGGGGGTGGGGGGGGGGGGGGGTGGGGGGGGGGGGGGGTGGGGGGGGGGGGGGGTGGGGGGGGGGGGGGGTGGGGGGGGGGGGGGGTGGGGGGGGGGGGGGGTGGGGGGGGGGGGGGGTGGGGGGGGGGGGGGGTGGGGGGGGGGGGGGGTGGGGGGGGGGGGGGGTGGGGGGGGGGGGGGGTGGGGGGGGGGGGGGGTGGGGGGGGGGGGGGGTGGGGGGGGGGGGGGGTGGGGGGGGGGGGGGGTGGGGGGGGGGGGGGGTGGGGGGGGGGGGGGGTGGGGGGGGGGGGGGGTGGGGGGGGGGGGGGGTGGGGGGGGGGGGGGGTGGGGGGGGGGGGGGGTGGGGGGGGGGGGGGGTGGGGGGGGGGGGGGGTGGGGGGGGGGGGGGGTGGGGGGGGGGGGGGGTGGGGGGGGGGGGGGGTGGGGGGGGGGGGGGGTGGGGGGGGGGGGGGGTGGGGGGGGGGGGGGGTGGGGGGGGGGGGGGGTGGGGGGGGGGGGGGGTGGGGGGGGGGGGGGGTGGGGGGGGGGGGGGGTGGGGGGGGGGGGGGGTGGGGGGGGGGGGGGGTGGGGGGGGGGGGGGGTGGGGGGGGGGGGGGGTGGGGGGGGGGGGGGGTGGGGGGGGGGGGGGGTGGGGGGGGGGGGGGGTGGGGGGGGGGGGGGGTGGGGGGGGGGGGGGGTGGGGGGGGGGGGGGGTGGGGGGGGGGGGGGGTGGGGGGGGGGGGGGGTGGGGGGGGGGGGGGGTGGGGGGGGGGGGGGGTGGGGGGGGGGGGGGGTGGGGGGGGGGGGGGGTGGGGGGGGGGGGGGGTGGGGGGGGGGGGGGGTGGGGGGGGGGGGGGGTGGGGGGGGGGGGGGGTGGGGGGGGGGGGGGGTGGGGGGGGGGGGGGGTGGGGGGGGGGGGGGGTGGGGGGGGGGGGGGGTGGGGGGGGGGGGGGGTGGGGGGGGGGGGGGGTGGGGGGGGGGGGGGGTGGGGGGGGGGGGGGGTGGGGGGGGGGGGGGGTGGGGGGGGGGGGGGGTGGGGGGGGGGGGGGGTGGGGGGGGGGGGGGGTGGGGGGGGGGGGGGGTGGGGGGGGGGGGGGGTGGGGGGGGGGGGGGGTGGGGGGGGGGGGGGGTGGGGGGGGGGGGGGGTGGGGGGGGGGGGGGGTGGGGGGGGGGGGGGGTGGGGGGGGGGGGGGGTGGGGGGGGGGGGGGGTGGGGGGGGGGGGGGGTGGGGGGGGGGGGGGGTGGGGGGGGGGGGGGGTGGGGGGGGGGGGGGGTGGGGGGGGGGGGGGGTGGGGGGGGGGGGGGGTGGGGGGGGGGGGGGGTGGGGGGGGGGGGGGGTGGGGGGGGGGGGGGGTGGGGGGGGGGGGGGGTGGGGGGGGGGGGGGGTGGGGGGGGGGGGGGGTGGGGGGGGGGGGGGGTGGGGGGGGGGGGGGGTGGGGGGGGGGGGGGGTGGGGGGGGGGGGGGGTGGGGGGGGGGGGGGGTGGGGGGGGGGGGGGGTGGGGGGGGGGGGGGGTGGGGGGGGGGGGGGGTGGGGGGGGGGGGGGGTGGGGGGGGGGGGGGGTGGGGGGGGGGGGGGGTGGGGGGGGGGGGGGGTGGGGGGGGGGGGGGGTGGGGGGGGGGGGGGGTGGGGGGGGGGGGGGGTGGGGGGGGGGGGGGGTGGGGGGGGGGGGGGGTGGGGGGGGGGGGGGGTGGGGGGGGGGGGGGGTGGGGGGGGGGGGGGGTGGGGGGGGGGGGGGGTGGGGGGGGGGGGGGGTGGGGGGGGGGGGGGGTGGGGGGGGGGGGGGGTGGGGGGGGGGGGGGGTGGGGGGGGGGGGGGGTGGGGGGGGGGGGGGGTGGGGGGGGGGGGGGGTGGGGGGGGGGGGGGGTGGGGGGGGGGGGGGGTGGGGGGGGGGGGGGGTGGGGGGGGGGGGGGGTGGGGGGGGGGGGGGGTGGGGGGGGGGGGGGGTGGGGGGGGGGGGGGGTGGGGGGGGGGGGGGGTGGGGGGGGGGGGGGGTGGGGGGGGGGGGGGGTGGGGGGGGGGGGGGGTGGGGGGGGGGGGGGGTGGGGGGGGGGGGGGGTGGGGGGGGGGGGGGGTGGGGGGGGGGGGGGGTGGGGGGGGGGGGGGGTGGGGGGGGGGGGGGGTGGGGGGGGGGGGGGGTGGGGGGGGGGGGGGGTGGGGGGGGGGGGGGGTGGGGGGGGGGGGGGGTGGGGGGGGGGGGGGGTGGGGGGGGGGGGGGGTGGGGGGGGGGGGGGGTGGGGGGGGGGGGGGGTGGGGGGGGGGGGGGGTGGGGGGGGGGGGGGGTGGGGGGGGGGGGGGGTGGGGGGGGGGGGGGGTGGGGGGGGGGGGGGGTGGGGGGGGGGGGGGGTGGGGGGGGGGGGGGGTGGGGGGGGGGGGGGGTGGGGGGGGGGGGGGGTGGGGGGGGGGGGGGGTGGGGGGGGGGGGGGGTGGGGGGGGGGGGGGGTGGGGGGGGGGGGGGGTGGGGGGGGGGGGGGGTGGGGGGGGGGGGGGGTGGGGGGGGGGGGGGGTGGGGGGGGGGGGGGGTGGGGGGGGGGGGGGGTGGGGGGGGGGGGGGGTGGGGGGGGGGGGGGGTGGGGGGGGGGGGGGGTGGGGGGGGGGGGGGGTGGGGGGGGGGGGGGGTGGGGGGGGGGGGGGGTGGGGGGGGGGGGGGGTGGGGGGGGGGGGGGGTGGGGGGGGGGGGGGGTGGGGGGGGGGGGGGGTGGGGGGGGGGGGGGGTGGGGGGGGGGGGGGGTGGGGGGGGGGGGGGGTGGGGGGGGGGGGGGGTGGGGGGGGGGGGGGGTGGGGGGGGGGGGGGGTGGGGGGGGGGGGGGGTGGGGGGGGGGGGGGGTGGGGGGGGGGGGGGGTGGGGGGGGGGGGGGGTGGGGGGGGGGGGGGGTGGGGGGGGGGGGGGGTGGGGGGGGGGGGGGGTGGGGGGGGGGGGGGGTGGGGGGGGGGGGGGGTGGGGGGGGGGGGGGGTGGGGGGGGGGGGGGGTGGGGGGGGGGGGGGGTGGGGGGGGGGGGGGGTGGGGGGGGGGGGGGGTGGGGGGGGGGGGGGGTGGGGGGGGGGGGGGGTGGGGGGGGGGGGGGGTGGGGGGGGGGGGGGGTGGGGGGGGGGGGGGGTGGGGGGGGGGGGGGGTGGGGGGGGGGGGGGGTGGGGGGGGGGGGGGGTGGGGGGGGGGGGGGGTGGGGGGGGGGGGGGGTGGGGGGGGGGGGGGGTGGGGGGGGGGGGGGGTGGGGGGGGGGGGGGGTGGGGGGGGGGGGGGGTGGGGGGGGGGGGGGGTGGGGGGGGGGGGGGGTGGGGGGGGGGGGGGGTGGGGGGGGGGGGGGGTGGGGGGGGGGGGGGGTGGGGGGGGGGGGGGGTGGGGGGGGGGGGGGGTGGGGGGGGGGGGGGGTGGGGGGGGGGGGGGGTGGGGGGGGGGGGGGGTGGGGGGGGGGGGGGGTGGGGGGGGGGGGGGGTGGGGGGGGGGGGGGGTGGGGGGGGGGGGGGGTGGGGGGGGGGGGGGGTGGGGGGGGGGGGGGGTGGGGGGGGGGGGGGGTGGGGGGGGGGGGGGGTGGGGGGGGGGGGGGGTGGGGGGGGGGGGGGGTGGGGGGGGGGGGGGGTGGGGGGGGGGGGGGGTGGGGGGGGGGGGGGGTGGGGGGGGGGGGGGGTGGGGGGGGGGGGGGGTGGGGGGGGGGGGGGGTGGGGGGGGGGGGGGGTGGGGGGGGGGGGGGGTGGGGGGGGGGGGGGGTGGGGGGGGGGGGGGGTGGGGGGGGGGGGGGGTGGGGGGGGGGGGGGGTGGGGGGGGGGGGGGGTGGGGGGGGGGGGGGGTGGGGGGGGGGGGGGGTGGGGGGGGGGGGGGGTGGGGGGGGGGGGGGGTGGGGGGGGGGGGGGGTGGGGGGGGGGGGGGGTGGGGGGGGGGGGGGGTGGGGGGGGGGGGGGGTGGGGGGGGGGGGGGGTGGGGGGGGGGGGGGGTGGGGGGGGGGGGGGGTGGGGGGGGGGGGGGGTGGGGGGGGGGGGGGGTGGGGGGGGGGGGGGGTGGGGGGGGGGGGGGGTGGGGGGGGGGGGGGGTGGGGGGGGGGGGGGGTGGGGGGGGGGGGGGGTGGGGGGGGGGGGGGGTGGGGGGGGGGGGGGGTGGGGGGGGGGGGGGGTGGGGGGGGGGGGGGGTGGGGGGGGGGGGGGGTGGGGGGGGGGGGGGGTGGGGGGGGGGGGGGGTGGGGGGGGGGGGGGGTGGGGGGGGGGGGGGGTGGGGGGGGGGGGGGGTGGGGGGGGGGGGGGGTGGGGGGGGGGGGGGGTGGGGGGGGGGGGGGGTGGGGGGGGGGGGGGGTGGGGGGGGGGGGGGGTGGGGGGGGGGGGGGGTGGGGGGGGGGGGGGGTGGGGGGGGGGGGGGGTGGGGGGGGGGGGGGGTGGGGGGGGGGGGGGGTGGGGGGGGGGGGGGGTGGGGGGGGGGGGGGGTGGGGGGGGGGGGGGGTGGGGGGGGGGGGGGGTGGGGGGGGGGGGGGGTGGGGGGGGGGGGGGGTGGGGGGGGGGGGGGGTGGGGGGGGGGGGGGGTGGGGGGGGGGGGGGGTGGGGGGGGGGGGGGGTGGGGGGGGGGGGGGGTGGGGGGGGGGGGGGGTGGGGGGGGGGGGGGGTGGGGGGGGGGGGGGGTGGGGGGGGGGGGGGGTGGGGGGGGGGGGGGGTGGGGGGGGGGGGGGGTGGGGGGGGGGGGGGGTGGGGGGGGGGGGGGGTGGGGGGGGGGGGGGGTGGGGGGGGGGGGGGGTGGGGGGGGGGGGGGGTGGGGGGGGGGGGGGGTGGGGGGGGGGGGGGGTGGGGGGGGGGGGGGGTGGGGGGGGGGGGGGGTGGGGGGGGGGGGGGGTGGGGGGGGGGGGGGGTGGGGGGGGGGGGGGGTGGGGGGGGGGGGGGGTGGGGGGGGGGGGGGGTGGGGGGGGGGGGGGGTGGGGGGGGGGGGGGGTGGGGGGGGGGGGGGGTGGGGGGGGGGGGGGGTGGGGGGGGGGGGGGGTGGGGGGGGGGGGGGGTGGGGGGGGGGGGGGGTGGGGGGGGGGGGGGGTGGGGGGGGGGGGGGGTGGGGGGGGGGGGGGGTGGGGGGGGGGGGGGGTGGGGGGGGGGGGGGGTGGGGGGGGGGGGGGGGGGGGGGGGGGGGGGGTGGGGGGGGGGGGGGGTGGGGGGGGGGGGGGGTGGGGGGGGGGGGATGTGAAACAACAGCTAGGTCATCATAAGGAGGTGATGCATCAATACATTGCATGTGACTCTCCCCCAATTCTTCCTACTGGAATTATTGCTGAGCCTCACGCCCCTCAACAACAAAACAGCACACACACACACACACACACACACACACACACACACACACACACACTGAATACATTGCAGCGGATGACATTCAAGCCTCCCTTTTTCTGCAAGCAATGTGGTCCAGGGGTGAATCTACAGAAAATGGTGTCCAGGGCAAGTTCTCAAATTGAGCCCCCCCCCCCCCAATCTGACAGGTCTTCCCCAGCATGGTGTAGTGGTTAAGAGCAGGTGGATTCTAATCTGGAGAACCGGGTTTGATTCCCCACTCCGCTTGAGTGACAGAGGCTTATCTGGTGAACCAGATGTGTTTGCACACTCCTACATTCCTGCTGGGTGACCTCTTGGGCTAGTTACAGTTCTTTGGAACTCTCTCAGCCCCATCTGCCTCGCAAGGTGTCACTTGTGGAGGGAGGAAGGGAAAGGAGCTTGTAAGCCACCTTGAGTCTCCTTACAGGAGAGAAAGGTAGAATATAAATCCAAACTTCTCCTTTTCCTCCTCCTCTTTGTCTTCTACTTCTTCATCATCATCATCTTGGAAGACTATCTCTCCAGTGGCCAGATCTACCCATTCCTTTCAACCACAGGTAGACCATCTCCTCAAGCAGCAGTGGAAGGCAAAGGGGCACCGTGGCTTCCTGCTTTGCAAAGCAGCTGCCTGGGTGCCCCCAGGTAAGTAGCACCTGGGGTTCACCTAATTACACCACTGATGAGGTCACAGATCTCCATCTTAACATCCAGTATGGTCCAAAGCATTACCTTCAGTTTTTTCCTGATAAATTGTATTTGTCATAATTAATTAAAAAGGGGGGGGATATATACAGGCATTATTAACTGAAATGGATCTTATAACATGTTATCAGAGAAAAAAGAAAGCCTACGGGGAGGCTGCTGTTCCAGCTGTATTACAGCTTGCTTTTCACTCACTGATCCAGATGTTTTCCAGGGTCTGTAGCCTGCTTATAATAGGAGCCACATGACCCCACTTCTCGAATTAGGTCCTTTTGACATGGAGGACGTGGAAAGGAGCCAGAAATCCATCTTCCCACTGACATGAATAATCCCTTTGTAGCAGGGAGCCTTCCAAACCCCACCATTCAAAGCCCACATTGCCCTCATTTGCCACCCTGAAAGAGGTTAGACCAGGGGTCTTCAAACTATGGCCCTCCAGATGTTCATGGACTACAATTCCCATCAGCCCCTGCCAGCATGGCCAAGTGGTAAGGCTCATGGGAATTGTAGTCTATGAACATCTGGAGGGCCATAGTTTGAAGACCCCTGGGTTAGACAAATGTTTTGGAAATGCTTGATCAGTATCAGAGGAGGGTGTAATGATACGATAGTCCCACTAGAGGGCAAAAGTTACTGGCCATCCTCCGGCCACCCTAGGTAAGCTCTTGCAGACCTCCGTTCCGATCTCCTCTCTGTAATGAAACTTGCTGAGTGGCCTCGGCCTGCTCCCTTTCAACCAACTACCTCACAGGGTGGTTGTGAGGATAAAAGTCCTCAACATCACTTACAACACTTTAAAGCCGCATTCCCTTCTCTCTCCCAGGGCATTGTCCCCATAACTGAGTGCCTGTTTTAAGCAACCCAGTCAGAGGTGGGATCCAGCAGTTCTCACAGGTTCCTGAGAGTAGGTTATTAATTTTGTGTGTGTGCCGAGAGGGGGTTACTAATTGGTGATTTTGCCACGTGATTTTTGCCTTAGTTACGCCCCTCCTCTCAGCAGCAGCGCGCAGAACTTGAAGCAGTCTAGCAGGAAGTGCACCGGCGTACGTGGCATCCTACGCCTGCGTGCATTTGTTTCCCGCCCAAGGACCAGCGCAGAGGCTGCATCCTTGCCACAGCCCCGCCCAGGAATGCCCCACCCCTGGAATCCCCAGCCACGCCCCCATCGTGCCCCGCCCACCACAATGGGAACCTGTTACTAAAATTTTTGGATCCCACCACTGAACCCAGTCTGTTACAAGCTATATTAGAGCTTACTTTTCACTCACCAATCTCCCCAGAAAGGAAGGCCTTTCGTATCTCGAGACTCAGGCTGCTTCTGTTCGGCCTCATCATCTCCCTCTAGCCTTTTAAAAAGTTAAAGCTTCCACCACCACCCTCTTCCTAGCATTGTGTTAATTTTCTGGGTTTAATATTTAAAAAAAATAGTGCTCCCCATTCAAGAACTGGAGCTCGCAGCTTTCTGGTTTTTCGAGAGGTACACATGTTGGCATCATTTCAACTGGCCCCTTTTTGCTGGGTTGTTTTTAAAACCAAACAGAACCAGATTCAGATATGATAAGTAACCTTAAAGATAGACCAACTGCAAGCCCAAAAGGAAATGCTACTTAGATTTAATGCTGTGATAAAAGCATCAAACATAATGCTGACAACCAGGATGGTATACCAAGTCCTGTGTCTGTAAATGTCCGCAGTATCACACTCAGAAGATCCTAGCAGCCTAGCAGTAGAGAATTGACCTTGTGCTGCTATGCCCAAAGGAACTGTACATGCATCATACAGCATAATAAATTCTCCACAAGATAAAAGGGTAGCACTGAAACTGGTGGAAAAGCTGACGAAGGGGAAAGACCCTACCGAAATGAGAATACTTACTCATACTTCAGCTTTATACATTGGGCGCTAGGATCTTCTGTGTGTGATACTGTAGACCTTTGTACACTCGGGGCCTAGTATACAGTGGTGGGATTGAGCTGGTTTGCACCGGCTCGTAGCAAATTTTTCGCCTAGTTTGGCGAATCGGTTGTAATCCCACCACTGGCAGCAGGGGTGGTTGCCGCGGCACCAGGCCAACTCCTGGACCAGCCTGCCACCGTGGCAATTGCTCAAGCCCCATCCACCCAGCCTTCGTTCAAGCCGTCTCCTGCCCGAAGTGAACTGAAGGCTGGGGGGGCTTGCGCCATGGTGCTTTCCTGAGCCCCATCCCCCTAGCCTTTGTTCAGTCCACCTCCTGCCCAGTGGTGGGATCCAAAAATTTTAGTAACAGGTTCCCATGGTGGTGGGATTCAAACTGTGGCGTAGCGCCAATGGGGCTGGGCGGGGCATGACGGGGGTGTGACCGGGCATTCTGGGGGCGGGGCATTCCTGGGTGTGGCTGTGGCAAGGACACAGCTGCTGCGCCGGTCCTTGGGCGGGAAACGAATGCACGCAGGCGCAGGCTGCCACGCACGCCGGTGCACTTCCTGCTAGACTGCTTCCCCAAAGTTCCTGCTGGCGCTACTACCACTGCTGGAGAGGCATTAATCTAAGAGCAAAAAATCATTAGCTGGGGCAAAACTACCTCACCAGTGGTGTAACCCGCTCTCAGCACGCACAAATAATTAGTAACCTACTCTCGGGAACCTGTGAGAACCTGCAGGATCCCACCTCTGCTCCTGCCCTCCCCAGGCCCTGGGGAGGGCAGGAGGCAGCCTGAAGGAAGGCCAGAGGGCGGGTGCCGCAGCGCTTGCCCGAACCCCGTCTGCCCAGTTTTTGCTCAGGCTGCATCCTGCCCTCCTCAGGGCCTGGAGAGGGCAGGAGGCAGCCTGAAGGAAGGCCCAGGGTGCAACATCAGGCCAGCTCCTGGAGTGACATGCTGCCGCAGTGCTTTCCCAAACACCGTCCCATTGGCCCAGCCCTTCAGCTGGAGTAGCCTGGTGTGGTCAGGGAGAGGCATGGCCTGTGGCAGTCTCCCCAGCTGCTCCTCAGGATAACCCATGGCCCAGCCTCACCAGGCTGCCCGAGACTGCCGCCATTTTCCTCCACCAGCTAAGGCACGTGGGGTGCGGCGAGGGGGGCGTGCAGTGCCAGGGGTGTGTGAACCAGTTACTACATTTTTAGAATCCCACCACTGCTAGTTTACCATCATAGTGGTCAGTATAAATGCTGTGTCTCTAGCTTTGTGTATTGTATATAATATATAGATGTGTCTTACATGTTGTATATGATATTAGATTAAGGTGACCAGATGGTCACCTTCTGGCGTAACCGGGATCCAGGGGGGTAGTGAGCGAGCCCAGCTGCACGCATGTAATGCGTGATGCCCAGCTGCAGGAGGCGCCTTACAGTCTTCTGGGGACTTGCCATTTCCTGCGCCCTGTTGACAGGGCGAGCGGCAAAGCCCTCCCAGAAGGTCGTGCATGTAGCGGCTGCGGCCTTGACGTGGGAGGAGCTACCGCGACTATCGCTCGCGCCGCAGAAGGCCCAGTCTGGCAGCTCTCCCAAAAAGCTCCGGGGACAATTTAAATTACCCGTGGGATGTGGGACAAATTGTTTGAAGGCGGGATTGTCCCATCAAAAGTGGGACGTCTGGTCAGCCTGTATTAGATGGTTATGGCATTTTAAGTTTGATACTTTTATCCCAACATTAAGTATAAGTAGCATTCCCTTTTGGGTTGGTTTGTTCTTTTTAACAACAAATCAACACCCAACAATTTCCAGGTGAAACTTTTCCATGGCTTGAAGACAAATTTTCTTGCCTCTTCCCTGAAAAGGTAGGGGTAAAAACTCAGCAGCTGTAGCTGGCTGTGAAGCAGGCAAGTTCCTCAAGAGGGACCAAATACAGACTTTGTAGAAAAGGGTAACCTGCTCCTGCTGTTATATACACATCCCATAGAAGCAAGCTTTTGAGTCACACAGAACCCTTCCAGAGATATGTTCAGAGGTGAGGTGAAGAAACAAGTTTTGCTTTACCAGAGTGCCATGTTGTTTCCCCAGCTTTGTGAGATTGCGTTTGACCAGCGGCATCTGCACATTTTCCAGCTCTAAAACAGAAGTAGTGATTTTTGATTAGATGAAAACAGGCTCAGCCGGTTAAGATTTCCACCTGCATTAGTTACTTCCCAAGGCTCTGTCACAGGTGCCCATTTCATTTGTGGTGGTGGAGCTGATTTCCCACAGCAGCCATTTTGCTAAACTTGGTTTGGATTAATTGTTGCTCCCTGTGCCTTTAAAACAGCATGGCAGGCTGAAATTGAATAGGTCCTGGAGTTCTTAGGAAAGTTGAACCTGTTGAAATTCCACCTGTCATTTCACACAACTTCAGATTGGAGTGAGATTTTCACCTAAGAAGGTAGAGGAACTTACAGGGTGGGCAGTAAGTGGTGTTCCGCCACCCCCCAAATTATGGGGTATATTGAAATGTCTGCATAAAACCATTTGCTCACCCTCCTTTTTGTGCATATACTCTGTACAAGCTTCCTATGAACATAGATAAGTTTGGGGTGGAGATTGCTACTGCTGTCCCCCTCGCCATCTGGTAAATGCAGAATACATGTTAAGATTGTGTGAGTTAGTATAAAACAGAAGTTAGAGTCTTTGGAGAAGAACATGGATTTCTAGGTTCAAATCTCCATTTAGCCATTGAGCTGACTGGGGCCATTGAAAACTTTTTCAATTCCCTGCCCCAGTTTGTTTGCAGTCACCCCTTTGAAATGATCCCTGGCCGCTATTTTGTGGTCATTCTGTTTTTTTTAAAAAAAGATCAATGGATCCGATGCTATGACACTTCAAAGCCTTGTGCTTCAGATCTCTAGGGGGTCATGTCTTTGAAGCTAGAAAAAAATAAATAAAATGAATAAAATAAATAACTGACGAAAATACAGCACAAGACAGCCAGTGTGAGCTCAGAAAATGGCAGCGACAAGGAAGGCCAGGAGACATGGGAAATGTCTTAAAGACCTTCGCACAGCAAATGAAAATGTTTTCAAAATGCTTTCAGAAAAAGAATCACAAGGGCCCAAGATGCAAATAAAACGTTTTATTTGCATTTGCAGGGGTCAGTGCTATCAGTCACAGACCAGGAAAGGGATTTGGGCGTCTTAGTTGATAGTTCCATGGGAATGTCAACTCAATGCAAGGCAAACTCTATGCTGGGGATCATTAGGAAAGGAGTTGATAATAAAACTGCAAGGATTGTCATGCCCTTATATAAAGCAGTGGGTGTGACCAAGCTTGCTTGGAGTACTTGTGTTCCAGTTCTAGCTAGCCACATCTCAAAGAAAAGGATACTCTGAAAAGAGATAGAAAAAAAAATGCAGAGAGAAGCATAGCAACGAGGGATGAGTTGAAGGATTGGAGCACCTTCCCTATGAGGAGAGGCTGCAGCGTTTGGGACTCTTTAGTTTGGAGAGGAGACGGCTGAGGGGGGATATGATTGAAGTTTATAAAATTATGCATGGGGTAGAAAATGTTGACAAAGAGAAATTTTTCTCTGCTTTCTCACAATACTAGAACCTAAGGGGGGCATTCCATTGAGAAAATGCTGGGGGGAAGAATTAGGGACTAATAAAAGGAAACACTTCTTCACGCAACGTGTGATTGGTGTTTGGAATATGCTGCCACAGGAGGTGGTGATGGCCACTAACCTGGATAGCTTTAAAAAGGGCTTGGACAGATTTATGGAGGAGAAGTCAATCTATGGCTACCAATCTTGATCCTCCTTGATCTCAGATTGCAAATGCCTTAGCAGACCAGGTGCTCAGGAGCAGCAGCAGCAGCAGAAGGCCATTGCTTTCACATCCTGCATGTGAGCTCCCAAAGGCACCTGGTGGGCCACTGCGAGTAGCAGAATGCTGGACTAGATGGACTCTGGTCTGATCCAGCAGGCTAGTTCTTATGTTCTTGTGTTTTGAGGCTGGGGATAAAACGTTTGGGGCTAAAAACTGTGCAGAACTCCTCCAAGGGAATGTTTTATTTCCTGCCTCAAAACGTTCTAATTTGGGTGTTGTTCAACAAGTTACTTTCTTTCAATCTAACCTACCCCGTAGGGGTGTTTTGAGGACAAAATGGGGGAAGACTGTATAACAATGCAGTAAGTAAACATCGGCCTGAGCTCCCTGGAGTAAGGGCAGAATAAACACATATAAATAGTCTGAAGGGTGTGTTTTTTGGCGTCAGGTCTGTTTTTTCCAGATGTATTGCCCCCTTCCAGATCACACTTCTTTTTCACCTAATTAACTCTTATAGGAAATAAGTAATTTTAAAGGGTTTTATTTTAAACATCACTTTTCTATCCTATGGGGACCCAAACGTTGTATAATATAATTACTTCCTTTGTCGGTGGTGGTGAACCTTTGGCACTCCAGATGTTATGGACTACAATTCCCATCAGCCCCTGCCAGTATGGCCAAAGGTTTGCCACCACTGTCTATGTTATATCCTCACAACTACAACCCTGCAAGGTAGGTTAGCCAGAGAGAATGGAAGCAGAAAGTCTCCTCAGCAAGCTTTAAAGAAACAGTGGAGATTCAAACCTGGCTTCTCTCGACCCTGCTGGATTTGCATTAATTAACTTTTACGTGTTTATTTTTATTGTTTTCCTTTTGTAAGCCACCTCATTCAATTCTGGTTTGAGCATCTAATCACTACATCTCCCTGGATTTAACTCTACCTGTTTTGTAAGATCTAAACCAGAAACCTTCTGTTTATTTTTTTTTTCCCTCTGGGATCGGCTTCCGGGCATAGAGGTGACTCAAAGCATAGCAGGTTGTGGCAACAGGCTTCTGGAACCCAATAGCAGTTATGCAGCAGCTTCCTGAACTGAAAAAAAAACACCTTGGGTTAGTCTGGCACAGAAACAGTGTTCATTGCCCCATAGGTGAAGTTATTCTGGTAAATTCTATCTCTGCCCAAAGTCTTGCATGGAATGTTCTGGAACAGCGGTGCTGAGGCTGACGGACCTCTAGTGGGTTGAACAGAAAAGAGTGACCTCATCAGATTTAGATTGTCTCACACCGCAAACCAAAGGGATGCTCGGACCACAGCTCTTTCTCAAAGGTGTGACCCTTTTGCGATGCGGATGGAATGAACATGGCTTTTCAGTTGGGTTTTTCCCCCTTCGAGGGGGTCAGTAAAGGAAGCTTTCGGGAGGAAAAACAACTGTTTGAAACACATCGAGTCAGAGCCTATAAAATTATGCATGGGGTAGAAAATGTTGACAGAGATAAATTTTTCTCTCTTTCTCACAATACTAGAACCAGGGGGCATTCACTGAAAATGCTGGGGGGAAGAATTAGAACTAATAAAAGGAAACACTTCTTCACGCAACGTGTGATTGGTGTTTGGAATATGCTGCCACAGGAGGTGGTGATGGCCACTAACCTGGATAGCTTTAAAAAGGGCTTGGACAGATTTATGGAGGAGAAGCTCCAATCCTATGGCTACCAATCTTGATCCTCCTTGATCTGAGGATTGCAAATGCCTTCCAACAGACTCAGGTGCTCAGGAGCAGTGCATGCAGCAGAAGGCCATTTGCTTTCCACATCCTGCATGTGGGAGGCTCCTCCAAGAGGCACCTTGGTGGAGCCACTGGCGCAGGGCAGCAGAGTGCTGGACTAGATGGACTCTGGTCTGATCCAGCAGGCTAGTTCTTATGTTCTTATGTTCTTAGAGTCAAAGAAATCTTTCTGAGAGCTGTGCCTTCTTGTTTTTTGGTAACTAGCACCAGTATTTCACTTCAAGCCTGCTTTCCTGTGAAAATGGTTTAGAACCTCAGTCTATGGGGAAGAAACAGTCAATATTATTTGAGCACAGCTGAATTTAGGCTTCTGAATCCAAGAAATCTTCAGCCATGCTTAACGTATGAGGAGGAGCTCATAATCTTGATTATTAACATGATTCATGCCGGTTCCTAAGAAACTGAGGTTTTAGATTTCTGAAGATACTGAGGTCAGAAGCCATGCTTGTCAAGGTGTCTTTTGTTACGCATACAGAGTCACATGAACACTTGCAGCTGCTGTATACTGAATCAGACCTTTAGACCAGTCTGTTCTGCCTACTCAGACAGGAAATGTCTCTCCAGGGTCTCAAGGCAGCATGGTGTAGTGGTTAAGAGTGGTGGACTATCTGAAGAACAGATTTCAATTCCCGACTCTTGCACATGAGCGTTTGACTCTTCTCTGATGAACTGGATTTGTTTCCCTGCTCCTGCACATGAAACCTCCTGGGTGACCTTCAGAAAGTCACAGTTCTCTCAGGATTCTCCCAGCCCCACCTACTTCACAAGGTGTCTGTTGTGGGGAGAAGAAGGGAAAGGAGTAAGCTCCTTTGAGTCTCCTTGCAGGAGAAAAAAAAGGGGGTATAAATTCAAACTCTTCTTTTTTCTTGTGCACATGTTTTTCTCACTCCCAAACTCACCGTGCCACAGGTGAGAGGATCCCTGCGATTTCCAAAAAAAGGGAAAGTATGAAAGAAATGACATGCATTTTTCTATCTTTGGTTTGCATGCTCCTCTCTACCTTCCCATGCCCTAATTCCATGATTGAAAGACATCGCAGGGCCTGGCTTCTGACAGGTGGTGGTTATTCAGATCATATCACCCCTGTGCTGCGCTGCCTGCACTGGCTCCCAGTGGAGTTCCGGATCGTTTTCAAGGTGTTGGTGATTACCTTTAAGGCCTTACGTGGCATGGGGCCCTCATACCTGCGGGACCGCATCACCCCTTATGTCCCAAACAGGCCGCTGCGTTCGGCGGCGACAGAGCTACTGGAGATCCCTGGCCCTGTGATGATAAAAGCGGCTGGCTCCTGCGGACCTCCGGGACCAGGGCAGCACAGCCCTGGCCCCTGCCACCTGGTGGGAATGCTCTACCTCCAGCGGTCCGGGCCCTCGCGGGACCTTGGTGAGTTCCGCGAGGGGACCTGTAAGACTGAGGCTATTCCACGGGCCTTTGGGGCTGGGGGGGGGGCTGGCCGCGGTTTTATTACCCCCCATTGAAGCTGCTGTTTTCTATCTGGCTGGGCCCTGGTTTCCATCTTGGGCCTGACCTATCCCCTCCCTCCGCTGGCCTGTAGATCGGGCGCTTGATGTTTTAACCGGTATGTAATAATTGTAACTGTTATTTAGAAGTTTTAAAAGTTTTAAGTTAGTTTTAATGAACTAAGCTGCACCCTTGTAATTAATATGTTTTGTTGATTGTTGTTGAACGTGCAGCTATTCTGTGAGCCGCCTCGAGCCCTTCGGGGGTGAGGCGGCTTATAAATCACATAATAAATAAATAAATAAATAAATAAATAAATAAATAAATAAATAAATAAATAAATAAATAAATAAATAAATAAATAAATAAATAAATAAATAAAGAGCTTCTTATATTATTTCAAGTCTAAAGGTCTATCGAGCAAAGGACCATGCCAGAGAAACAATGCAGAAGCCAGCAAACAAACAAAGACGGCGGCAGGTGACAGAAACAAAGTAGCAATGGGCAGGCAACAGTTCTTCCTGTTCCACCATTACCTTAAGTGCAATGTGAAGGTCTTTTTAAAACATTAGCGGTGAAGATTTATTTTTAATGTAGAGTAATACATACAAACATGTATGTTTGTATGTATGCATGCATGTATGTATGTGTTTAGGGCTGGTGATTCGGATCGGCCAAATCAATGATTTGGTCAAAATTGCCTCCAATTCGGGCAGATTCAGACCGAGCCAGGTCTGAATCAATGGCGTCCGAATTGGAGCTATCAGAATTAATGGTGTCTGATTCAGCGCCTTTACCAAATCGGGCTTCGGAATCGTTCTTTAAAAAAGCCTTCCAACGAAAAAACCCTTCCCTCCCGAGTCCCCAATAAAAACCTTCCCTCCCTCTGCCCCAAGTATGCCCTTTGTTTGAAGTGTGTTGCAGAATGGCTTCATTTTAAGAGGTGGAGGTTCTGTAGGGTTTTCCGGGCTGTGTGGCCATAATCTGGTAGATCTTGTTCTTAACAAGTTGCCTGCATCTGTGGCTGGCATCTTCAGAGGTATATCACAGAGAGAAGTCTATTGCACAGTGTCTAGTGACTGAGTAGGCTTCATGTGTAGGAGTGGTGGTGAAACACAGTAAGCCTCTTCAAGTTCTATGGTGGGAAGACAAGAGAGCTGGGATATTCTGTGCTCTGTAATGGCTCCATTGCAGCCAGTGAGAAATTTCTGGGGGAGGGCTGTGGGGTGCACATTTCTCAAGCCACAAAGCCACAGAACTTTCAGGGTATCTTCAGGAAAGTCTCTTGATGACACCATCCAGGTTTGGTAAACTTTGCTTCGGGGGTTGAATGTTATTGGCCCCCAAAATGGTAGAGCCCATCTCCCACCACCCCCTGAAGCAAAGTTTACCAAACATGGCTGGTGAGAAATGTGCACCCCACAGCCCTCCCCCAGAAATTTTCCATTGACTGCAGTGAAGTCACTGCAGAGCACAGAATCTGGGAAAATTTCTTGGGTTGCCTTTCAGGGGCGCATTTTTGAGATAGTGGCACCAGAATTTCAGGTTATCATCTGGAGACTGTCCTGATGATACTCCCCAGATTTGGTGAAGTTTGGTTCAGGGGGTCCAAAGTTATGGACCCTCAAAAGTGTAGCCTCCGTCTCCTGTTAGCTCCTATTGGAAATACTAGGGGATGGGGCACCCCCTTTAGGGGTCAATAACTTTGGAACCCCTGAACCAACCTTTATCAAACAAGGAGAAAATTATCAGGACCGTCTCCGGATGACATTCTGAAAGTTTGATGCTACTAGCTTTAAAACTGCACCCCTTGCAGGCCAAAACGTGTAAAACACCAAAAAATACAAAAAAGTGGACCCGAATTTTTCAGATTCACCTGAATTTTCAGGCATATCCGAATTGACTATGAGTCGGATTCAGGCATACAGATCATTTTATGCAAAATAATGAATGGAAGCCCCAAAACATCTGAATCCGAAATTTACCGCATTTTTTGGGTATTGAATGTGTTAGGTCTTGGACCTTTGGCGAAAAAACAGACTCTGGATTCTTGATCTGTAAGGCAGCAAACTACCCAGCTTTAGAAAGCCAGTTCGGCCTGACCAGGCTTTCCTGGGGCTCTTTATTCTTGCCCTGTCCCAGTGGCATAGCACCAAGGGGGCAGGGGTGCCCGACGCACCGTGCGTGCGCCCCAGCGTGGACATGTCAAGGGCTTTCCAGGGGCATGGTGGGGACATTCCGGGGTGGGACAGGGGCATGGCAGGGGCACAGGGTGCATGCATGCCCTGGGCACAGTTCCCCCTCACTCTGCCCCTGTCCTGTCCCCCCTCCTGTTTTTCCAGAGAAAATGTGATAAGAGTTGTTTGGAGGCTTAGGCACCTCGAGGTCACAATAGAGGTAAATGCAGCCACCTGGCTCACCTTCCCCGTCAGGCCAACAGGCACATCCTGTTTCCCTGAAGAATGGCTCACCAGGGTCACTAGCCTAGTTATCTACAATCCGTGTCAAAGCTATAAACACTGACGGAGAAAGGAAAAGAAAGAGAAAGTCCCTTTACATATCAATCAGGTTGAATATCAATCAGGTTACATGGGAGTGTCCCTCAATCATCAGGCTTCATTCCTGACAATATGTATGTATGAGTAATAATGCTAGATTAAAGATGGTAGAAAAGAAGGCGCCAACAGGGCATTGCAAGGGGGAAAAAGCAATGAAATGACAGGTGGGCAAAATGGCGGATCGGATCGGATCGGATCATCTAGGGATTTTCCCAGCAGGAGACTTCCCTTTGGAACAGGAAACCACAGGGCAATCCCACTGCGAAGCACACAGCTGCGCTGTGTGCAAACTGTAAGTGCACAAAAGGCCACAGATTGCAAGCGAAGAGGATCGTTTCTTTTCATGCTCCCTTACACAAAAAGCTCCCTTCACTCAGTAAAAGAGCACAGCATGGAGAAGCCCGCACTAAACCTTTCTTTCGATACACCAGTTTTTAAGCATGCTGGGAGATTTTTACGTATGGCAAAAGATGACGCAGAGGCAGTCCGGCACCTCCAAAACATGCCCGCCTCATTTAAGCTAAGCTCCTGGTTTGTTTTCAGTAAGGCAGGGAGGGGGTTGCTGGAGTTCTGGGAAGAGGCCTGAATTCTGGGCAGGTGGAAGACTCCTCTGCCAGTCGTTGTCGTGTCTGGGCTTGTGATTGTGTGCCTGCACCCCAGTTTCACAGTCGACACAGAAGCTGTTGAACTGGTTGCCCAGCCAGTCTCGAGCCTTCACCTGCTGCGAGATGGAGAGCCATAGCCAGCTGAAGATCCGCACTGACATCCCACGCCACACTGCAGTTGACTGGCAGGGTTGCCAACCTCTAGGTGGGGTCTGGAGATCTCTGAGAACTGCAGAACTGATGTCTAAATGACAGAGATAGTTCCTCTAGCTCAGGGGTCTGCAACCTGTGGCTCTCCAGATGTTCATGGACTACAACTCCCATCAGCCCCTGCCAGCATGACCAATTGGCCATGCTGGCAGGGGCTGATGGGAATTGTAGTCCATGAACATCTGGAGAGCCACAGGTTGCAAACCCCTGTTCTAGATAAAATGGCAGGCTCAATGGGTTTGTATCCTGATAACTCCCCCACCCAAATTCTCACTAGAATTTGGCAGTGCTTCAGATAGCCCGTGTGGTGTAGAGGTTATGAGCAGATGGGTTCTAATCTGGAGAACCGGGTTTGATTCCCCAGTCCTCCACCTGAGTGGCAGAAGTGTATCTGGTGAATCAGATGTGCTTCTGCACTCCTACATTCCTGCTGGGTGACCTTGGCCTAGTCACAGTTCTTCGGAACTCTCCCAGCCCCACCTACCTCACAAGGTGTCTGTTGTGGGGAGATGAAGTGAAATGAGCTTGTAAGCCACCTTCTAAATAACATTTTTTTCATTTTTTCACACACAAGCCAAGCAAACAAAACATGCAAACATAAAAAACCACAACCCATTACACATCATAGATTGACTTGAAGCTATCGCATCTTTGATTAAAAGTTCACTCTAGATTCATGCATATAATTAAAACATTAGTTCAATAGTAATTTCTTAAATGTGTTCGAGTGTTTATAATCTCCTTTTTTTAAAGATTTCAAATCCTGCCACTATTTTTCTGTTTGAATAGATTTTCAAAAGATACTCCATAAAAAGTGTCCAGTTTTCTTTAAAAAGTGCCCAAACTGCTCTCTCTTAGTAGTGTTGTCAATTTAGCCATTTCTGAATATTCTGTAATTTTCTGAATCCAGTCCTTTTGTTGATATCTTGTTATCTCTCCATTTTTGTGCATGTAAAGTCCTTGCTGTAGATAGCCAATGTTATTAGATCGACAGCTTAAAGTTGGGAGCTCTGGCTTAGAAAAATCCTGGAGACTCACAGAACGAAAAATTTATCAACTCCATTTTAATCTGTAGAGTTGGACTTGCTGATATTCTAATGCTATCTTGTTTATTAAAGACTTCTGATCCATCTATATGTGAAAACATAGCTAGTTTCTTGCAAGCAGAAATAAAGCTTCATCGTGGTGTTAATCTATAGGATTTTTTACTACAGTTACCATATTTTTTAGTGATTCTAGGACAGATTTGATAGGTTTATTTCCTTTTTTCTTTTAATAATATTGTATTTTGGAGTTCTATAACATAATTTTAAACCCTATAACCCTATTTTTGGGATCTGTGTGCTGTTAATACATACGAGATGCCAATAAAGGAATGGAATGGAATGGAGTATAGAGACTTGCAAAGAAAAGGCCTGGAGAGTTTTGGAAAGGGAGGGGGATATGGTGCCATAGAGTCAACCTTCCAAAATGGCCATTTTAAAAAAACTAGTTGCAATACAAACTGCATGATTCAGTTGGGGGGGGGGGAGTGCTGTGGTGCCTGGAGGTGGCGCAGCGAAGGCAACACTGTGCTTCCTCCAAAGGGGCTTTGGGGGGCACAAAAGGGAGAGAAACTCAACATCTGTCCCACCGTCTGAATCGCCCCATTGCCGCCAATGGCGAATTCCATGCTTTTATGCAGTGTATGGACTGGAATGTGGGCTCTACCCCTAGGGATGCCCTGGCCAGCCCCTCCCCCCCATCACCATGTTTAAGCAGACAATGGTATTGCTCTGCTGAAGCCCAGACTTCTAGGTTTTGCCATCACATAGCTTTGGGGTGGCCAGCCACTGGCACCTCTGCCCCCTCTACCAGTGGTGTAGTGCCCACAGGGTAGGGGGGGTACAATGCCCCGGGCGGAGCCACAGCAGAGGCATGGCTGGACCATGGAGGGGGAATGGCGGGGGCGTTACAGGGTGGGGCGGGCAGCACTGTGGCAGAAGCACAGCGCGCCCCGGGCACAGTTTCCCCTCTCTTTGCTTTTGCCCTCTACTAGCCCTCTGCCACCTCTGCAGCATTCAGCCATCCCCCATCTGAACTGGGATGCCCAAAAGGAAATTAATACCTCAAGAGGTGTAATAAGAGGACTCGCAGAATTTGAAAAGGTGATTATGCAGCATAAAGAACATTTACTAGGACAAATTTATAAACTACTACTTTAATCTGATACAGAAGCAGAACAAGTCAAAACTCGTGTGGCTAGGTGGATGCACAGCTTTAAGGAAGAAACGTCCTTTCAACATTGGGAAGCTTTATGGACAAAAGGTATTAAAATTAACAGGCAGCCAAATGTTATGGGAAGTACAAGATCGTACATCCCTTCACAGGATAGTAAGAGGGTGGATAAGAATTATAAAGGAGAATGTTGGAGAAGTAAAAGAAGTGGGTGGTACATTGTACCATATGTGGTGGGCATGTAGAAAGGTTAAGAAAGCGATGCAGAAATTCAGAAAATGTTAAAAAGAAAAATTTGCTGTAGGTGCCAAGACAATGTTTCTAGGCAAATTGGAAGAAATATTCCAAAAATCTCAAAATAATTGTTTCAGTGTTTGATAACAGTAGCCAGAGGAGTGTTTGCAACAAAATGGAAGGCAGAAGACTGTCCAAGCCAAGAAAACTGGGAAAATAAACTAGTAGAATATGCGGCAATAACAAAATTAATGCACTTTGTGAATAAGCAGCCAATCAAAGAATTTTAAGATAAATGGAAAACATATTATTTATATTATTCCAGATGCATAAGAAAAGAACAATGGTGGATTGTGAAGGATATAGTTGAAACGACGTATATAAATTATTAACCTTTATGATTTGTATTATATTGAAAAGGTGTTTAAAGGGAAATGGATAAACAATCATACTGTGAAAGATGATAAGAATTTGTCAAATACAACTTTGTCTCTTGTGGGAAAAATTCTAGAAATTTATAAGAGTAACTATTTATCAGTGCTTTTTTTAACCTGTTTTGGGTTATTAGAATTTGTATCGATAATGACCATTGGGTTTTTCAACCGTTTTATATAATATTATATGTATAATTTTGTTTCCTCTTAGTCTTCAAAATTAATTGCAGCTATGATTTGATTCTGTTTTGTTTTTTCCCTTCTGTTAATCCTTTTCTATTAAAAAAATAATAATAACAGAGAGACTGAGGCATGTATGCAAATTCACCTGAAAGGAATTCATGTTACAGGAACACCCATTAGACTGGAGACTTTCTTGAATCTCTAGACATCCCAGAGAAAGATCATGCAATTAGTCCTCATAAATGTGCAGACAGTTTTCCATGCAAGGTCATAATTCAGTATACAGAAATTGTCTTGGTTCCACAGGCAGAATAATCCTATGTATGTTTAATGGAGTTTACTCCCAGGTAAGGCTACACAGGACTGAGTCCTCCAACACAACCACAAACAGTCCAAGGCACCACTAGCTTCCACATGCAACAATGCCCATACACACATGGGTGTACACACTTGCTTTTCTCTGTGGTTTGTCGGGAATTTCTCTGGTGGAGTGTCATTTTCTAATTGCACCATCTCATGTTTAGGTGACTGGGATGTAAATTTCTCCCCTTGACTGCCAAGTTCTCACAACTGAGTTGCGTAGTTGTCAGGAATCGAAATGTTTGGGGAGGGGCCAACGTTTTCCCCAAACGAAACTGCAATTAATTTGCTTTCTGAATTTCTGTTAACAGGCAAAAATCATAGCAAGAACTTTTAGGGAGGGAGGGGAGTACCACTCTCCATGACCCCCCCTCCTTCTGAAGCTTAGAACGGATCACAAGATATAGAGTGGCCAATTTCCAGGTGGGGTCAGGACTCAGGAGGTAAGAATGCCAGGTGGGACCTGGGGATCCTTTGGAATTACAAGTCCTGGCCAGTTTCTCTGGGGGTAAAAGGATGCTTTAGAGCAGACCTGGGCATTATACGGCCCGCGGGCCACATCCGGCCCACCAGATGACCCTGGCTGGCCCCCCTGCCTTGCTGGGGAGTGAGGCGCCTTTGAAAGCCCCACAGAAGCTGGTTGCCTTGGCTTCTGCGGGGCTTTCAAAGGTGCCTCGCTCCCCAGCAAGGCAGGGGGGTGAGGCGCTTTTGAAAGCCCCGCAGAAGCCAGCAGCCAAGGCAACCGGCTTTTGCAGGGCTTTCAAAGGCGCCTTGCTCCCCAGCAAAGCCCTGCCTTTTGGCCCGGTCCTCCACAATATTTTCTGTTTCTTATGCGGCCCTATGGAAAAAATAATTGCCCACCCCTGCTTTAGAGGGTGGACTCTATGGCATTGTATCCCACAGAGGTGTCTGTCCTGACCAGGCTCTGTCCTGACCAGACCCCAAATCACCAGGAGTTTTCCAGCCTAGATCTGCAAACCCTACACACCCATCCACTACACGTAACCAGGAGGAACATGGCAATCCAGTCAAAACATCTCACCGAACTACAACCCATAAATTGGTCTGGCTGGAGGAAATGGCAGCTTAAGAGAATAGCATCTATGACATCACATCCCTGCTGAGCTCCTCCACCCCTTTCCCCAGGGCCCACCCCCAAATCCCTGGGAATCTCCCAACCTGGAACTGACAACCCACAATTAGGAGATCAATGGGGGGAAATTCCAGTTCCTCCCGTTCCTCTAAAAATACAGTAAAATGATTCCAGTCACACAACAACTCCTGCTGGTTCGAACGAGGAGGAAGATGCATATTGCTTGTAATGAAAGCTGGATTCCAAATGCTCAAAAGCCTGGGCAATATTCTCACAAGTCTAGAAGGCAGTAAGTTTAAACAGAGATCCCTTCTGCACAGTCAACGCAAATTAAATGAACCCGTGTTGCCTGCGCCGCTGTTTGCACGGTGGGTGCAGGGGCCACCTGGGATTGCTGGGATGCTGGCATCAGGAAACATTGCCTGTGAAATGCACATCTGAGAATCCCCCTACCTGAGAATTCTCCCATCTGAGAATCCCCCCACATGCTTACTGGCACAAAATGGTGGCCGCCTAGAGCAGTGATGGCGAACCTATGGCACGGGTGCCAGAGGTGGCACTCAGAGCCCTCCCTGTGGGCATGTGCAAATAGAGTCCCCCCCCCACACACACACACACATCTAGGCTGGCCTGAGTCGCTAAGCTTAATTATTGGGATTAAACCTAAGACCTAGTTTTGGGGAAGCAGTGTAGGTAACCCTGTTAAATGCTGTTAAACCCCATCAGCTGTAATGGGCAATGTTCTCTTTCATGCAGTAACTCCCAGCCATATTGGTAGCGCATTGCTCTTATTTTCTCAGAGGTCTGTACTGAAGGACAGTGGATGCCAGACTGTAGACTCCCAGCTGCTATGTAATATTGGTATCCTAAGCGCGGCTGGCTGCTAGCGCATCAGTGACCTTTCCTGTAAAACACAACACAGTTGAGAGATAAAGTGTTACTAAGTCAGTCTTTTCAAACAGTAGCTTGTCCCATTCTCAGAGATACTTTGAACACTCTCCAAGACAGGTTACTTTTATACTGGTATACTGATATAGTACAGTCAATTTAAATAAAACTATCTCTGACCCAAATAAATAATATTACATTTCTCTATCAATTTGATTAAAACAGTATTAGATCCAGCAAAGTTTCTGACTGGCCGCTGGAGATTTGATTGGCTGTGCAGTTTTTTCCAACAATGTTGTTTTGGCACCAGGTGCCACCTCACAACAAGGATCCTCCCTGTGGGACTGAAGGTAAGCTGGCATTTTGCGACTGACTCTGCTTCCCGCAGCAGCCATGTTGCAGCTGACACTTTATGTCAGAATTCCAAAGGTAAAAAGAAAAGGGAAAGGATTCAGCTACCTGGCCGTTGGGCTTGACACAGTTCTAATAATGCTCTTGGACTTTTCTTGAGACTTATTATTGGCTGGGGTACCAGACCGTTACAGAGTCCCTTGTCATACGAAGAACTAAAGTGCAATCCTTTACCTGGAAGTAAGCTCGGTTGCTGGCAATGGGGCTTCTGAGTAAACCCACCTAGGGTCGTGATTCACCCATTGGAAGAGCTGCACAGTTGCTTCAAAGCAAAGCCACCAACTACTACCAAGCTTACTCCCGAGTAACACACGCCTCGGAGCCAACTTTTTTTTTCTAAACTAAATCCTCAGTATTCGGGTTACATTGCTGTGTTGGCACTTTGCGATAAATAAGTGGGTTCTGAATTGCAATTTGGGCACTTGGTCTCGAAATGGTTCACCATCACTGGCCTAGAGAATCCACTCTAATGATGGCCACCATGAGAATCCACCATAACGGTGAACAGGAAGGGGGGAAACAGAACACTCCCTGCTTGCTGTAGTTTGCACAGACAAGCGGGAAGTGTCTGAAACCCAGGTTAAAGAGAAAAGGTCGATAGTGACTTCATTTAACCCAGCTTCAGCCAAATATAACAGGTTAGAAGCGTTTGAGGGACAAGTTCTGTGGGAACTTCTCCCCCATGATGCTTTTTCACACCCCTGAAACAGTGTGGAATCAACCATACTCTGTCAGAAACAGAACAAGGTTAGGCCCATTGTATATCAGTCCTTAGAATTAGACTTATAAAATAAAGGAGAATACGGTTCATATCCCTCCAAACTGATTTTGTAGTGAGCCCACATTTCTCATAATAGCGTAACATCAAAAGTCTCAATACAACGAATAAACTCAGGATCATTGGCCTTGTTCTTCCAGCCCATAATATCCCAGCAGAAGATCTTAAAAACTGGTAGCCTTGAGTTGACAACCCGAGGAATCCTGTAATCCAGCAGACACTTGATCCCCTCTCCTTATTGACCTTTGCCCTTTAGCCGCACTCTCTAGATTGGCATGTGGCAAAAATGTTTCACCAGCCATGTTTGCAAATGCTTCGAGGTTCTCTGTGATTGCATGCATGGCCATTCATGTCCCAGCCTGCTGGGTCTTCCTCTTGCGACCCTCCCAGGATGTAGGCGGAAGTCAGTAAATCAGGGCGGGTGCTGAGTCAGTGATGATAAAGATGTTGACTCACAGACAGTCCTACTAACCTATGAAGTGGTATCACTGCCTGTTTGGTGGTGAGTCACCCATAGAACTAGCAGAGCTGTCAACTTTTCAGTCAGTGTCTGTGGCTATGCTTTTAACACCAGTTTCACATGCAAGCATGAGAAGACAGCAATCCTTTTTTTGGGGCGGGGAGGAAGTTTCACCTGGCTGATTTCAGCTGATTAAGCACCAAACTGCTCTTGATGGGGAACAGATAGACTACTCGCTGTGGTAAGCAAATGGAACTTCCACAGTCAGAGGCAGTAAACCCAGAGGTGGGATCCAGCAGGTTCTCACCAGTTCCCGAGAGTGGGTTACTAATTATTTGTGTGTGCCGAGAGGGGGTTACTAATTGGGTCTGCTTTTCCGTTAGAAATTCCATTCAGTCCAAAAATCATAAAGTCCTGTTGTTTCCTTTGTGGCTGGTTAGCGAAGGTAGAAAACGGGATAATTCTCCCTGTTGGGCTGTTTTAAAAACATATTTTAGTAATATGGTAAAGTTCCTTGTTTAAGGAAAGTATCCTTCTTTTGATTTCTAGAAACAAAATGAAGTATTTGAAAGTATTAAGTATTTGACAGGCAGTCAGTCAGTCACAAGCCTTTATTGGCATAAAATAAACATACAAAATCAGCATACAAAATTTGCCCATTATTGCTCACAATTATAGACACTGGTACTAAAATACTAAATACTAAAATATATACATGGTCCTTCTGTAACTATAGGACATTCCTTCAGCTAAGTTAACTCACTTAAACGTCATCGGATACTGACAGAAGCTAGCAAAATTACTGCTGGCTATATGTGGTCATAATACATAGACATTGGTTGGTATTCATCTAGACTTACGTCTATTATTGTTAGCAGAAATTTTGCTACATTCTCACACACTGTGGGATCCATGTTGTTCAAAAGCATAGGTATCTTAAGAGCATCAGTTAGATTGTTATACAGAAATGGGATAAGTGCAGATTGTGACATTCTGATTTTTGCAAACCTTACACAATGAAAGAGGGTATGATCGAGTGTCTCCACCTGACCCATATTGCATGGACATAGCCTCCTCTGTTTATCAATTTGTTGATATCGACAGGCAGTCAATTAGAGGAGAAGTAGTTGTTTCTGTTGGCAGTAGACGATAGGACTTGCTATAATGAGTTTAAATTATGGACAGAAAGATACCAGCTGGAAATTAGGAACTTTTTTTTACAGTAAGAGTTTTTTACAGTAACAGAGAAATTATTAATGCCCCGCCCCCGGAATGCCTGGCCACGCCCCGTCATGACCCGCCCAGCCCCATTGGCGCTACGCCACTGTTTGAATTCCACCACCATGGGAACCTGTTACTAAAATTTTTGGATCCCACCACTGAGTAAACCTCTGAATATCAGGCAACATCAGGGGAAGGTGTCGGCTTCTATGCCCTATTGTGGCACCTCCAGAAGAACTGGTTGGTCACTGTGTGAGACAGGATGCTGGACTAAATGGACCACTGGTCTAATTCAGCAGGGCTGTTCTTATGTTGTAGATCCATAAATGGATTCCCTACCTATTTATTTATTTTACTTTGAATGACAGCCATGCACAGCCCTGATTGGGCCATCCACATGGTTAACTCTTTTCCTTCAGAATACAGAGATCTTTCCCAGAACTGTTGGCCCCAAGGGGAAATCAGGAGTTGGATCTTGCAAATCTGCTAATGGTGGTACTCTTCTCTGGTTCAAGGTGCTTTCTCTGGACACAAGATACTCTCCGGCAGCTGAGTAAGACTCTTCCCCCTCTAGAGGAAGCTTCACACACCAAAACACGACTCCTTACTTACCTGAGCCAAATGGTAACATGAAACCCCTGTACCTCATAGTTGTGTGTATGTTTTCCATAATGGGACAAATAAAATGTATTGTCAAAGGCTTTCATGGCCAGAAACAATGGGCTCTTGTGGGTTTTCTGGGCTGTATGGCCAAGATCTGGTACTTTTCCCTCCTAATGTTTTGCATGCATCTATGGCTGGCATCCTCAGAGGCATGTCATGGTAAGAAGTAGAGGTGGGATCCAGCAGGTTCTCACCAGTTCCCGACAGTGGGTTTTTAGTAATATGGTAAAGTTCCTTGTTTAAGGAAAGGATCCTTCTTTTGATTTCTAGAAACAAAATTAAGTATTTGAAAGTATTCAGTATTTGACAGGCAGTCAATTAGAGGAGAAGTAGTTGTTTCTGTTGGCAGTAGACGATAGGACTTGCTAGAATGAGTTTAAATTATGGACAGAAAGATACCAGCTGGAAATTAGGAACTTTTTTTTACAGTAAGAGTTTTTTACAGTAACAGAGAAATTATTAATGCCCCGCCCCCGGAATGCCCGGCCAAGCCCCCATAGTGCCCTGCCCAGCCCCATTGGTGCTACACCACTGTTTGAATCCCACCACCATGGGAACCTGTTACTAAATTTTTTGGATCCCACCACTGGTAAGAAGTGTCCAGAGAAACACACGTTAATGGTGACTTGCTTCTGGAGATGCCAGCCATAGATGGGGGCAAAACATTAGGGGCAAAAATTACCCAATTTTGGCCACACAGCTGGGAAAACCCACAACAGCCAGACAAATAATAATTTCAATTGGATACATTCAGATGGGGAAAGCTATGCAGGAGGGAAAAAACTGTTAAACCCCTGTGCTCAAACTTGACCCCCAAACAACCGAAAATATAGCAGGAGGAATCCATTTCTGCTTTTGTTATGCATAGCTCATCTCTAAATTGTTAGTAAGAGTTGGCAAGGGGAGATTTTTCTGGGTCAGTTACGTAGACAATCCTAGAAGCGGAACAACACAAAAGTACTTCTGTGACTTCTCTCCAAGGTGTCTGCTCTATGAGATAGAGCAGCTGTCCTTCAGATGGAGTCAAATCTATCTATCTGGTACACAGCTTTTCCTTTCCCCATTTTATCTGCACAAGAACCCTCTGAGGTAGGCCCAGAGAGTGCAATTAGCCCCAGTTCACCTAAACTACATCATGGGGGTGTGAGGACTTAAAACCGGATCTCCCAAGTTTTAATTTAACATTCTGACAACACCGCATCACACTGGCTCTCAAAGATCAGAAGAGGGGACCATTGACGTCTTTGCCTTCTCAAAATCTCCTTCCAACTGCAAGGAGAGGGGAATGAAGCAAGATCTTTCTTCATCTTTCAGAACCAAAGCAGTGTGTAGAAGAAATTCTGAGCAGACAAATAGGTAGGAAGCAGGGCCGGAATGAGGGGGAACTGTGCCTGGAGCACACATAGGGCCTGCCCCCCTGCCACACCCTTGCCCGCCCTATCCCATGTCAGAATGCCCCCGGAATGCCCCCGGAATGCTTCCGCACCAGCACGCGCAGGGTGCGTCATGCACTCCCCCTGTCCCCTTGGCGCTACGCCACTGGTAGGAAGGCAAAGCTAAAGCAGGCCTTTCCTTTAGTTACCTGTCCAATCTGGAGCTCCTCATATCTACTCTCAAAGGGAAGTACTGCAGAATTATATGCAATGTGTATCAAACTAGACCCCCAGCTAAAATGGAGGGTCTGGGTATAAAAAGCAAGCCGCTTCTTCCCAGGAAGGGAAGGACCATCTTCAGACTCCATCCCTAATCTCCTTTTATCCCCCCGGCTATGGTGGGTCAGTAAACAAAATGGTAATTGATCTTTCACCCCTCCCCAGTGAGTATAACACAGGAGGAAACCTGCCCCCACCCCATGGATTATTCAAAGCTCTGCCTCAGGTCTGTTGTTAGAAGCTCATCCTTGATAGCTACAGAATAAGGTCTGAGCCTTGCAAATTTCACAATGGAATGCAGTTCTCCCACAGGTTCGTCAATGGCCTGGTCATTAATGGGGGAACGAAAATGGGCACTTGATCTCCAGAAGAAAGCCTTTCATTTCAAGCTAGGTGGCATGTCTCCTTTTGCCAGGGTGGAGCTGAAACCACTCCGGGCCCAACTGGCAGAGCTACTAAGTGCTAACGCATTACATCAGTGATGGCGAACCTTTTCGAGACTGAGTGCCCAAATTGCAAGCCCAAAACCCACTTATTTATCGCAAAGTGCCAACACAGCAATTACACCTGAATACTGAGGTTTTAGTTTAGAAAAGATGGTTGGCTCCAAGGCGTGCGTTACTCGGGAGTAAGCTTGGTGGTAGTTGGGGCTTTGCTTTGAAGCAACCGTGCAACTCTTCCAATGGGTGAATCACGATCTTACTCAGAAGCAAGCCCCATTGCCAGCAACCAAGCTTACTCCCAGGTAAATTTAGTACTTCACATGAAAATCAGTGGGGTTTAACAGTGCTTAACAGGGTTACCTACACTGCTTCCCCAAAACTAGGTCTTAGGTTTAATGCTAATAATCGAGCCCAGCGACCCAGGCCAGCTTAGATATGTCAGGGGGAGCACTCTGTTTGCACGTGCCCACAGAGAGGGCTCTGAGTGCCACCTCTGGCACCCGTGCCATAGGTTCGCCACCACTGCATTACATGGTGCTCCGTACAACTTTCTGCCAACTTTATTTTTTTTCAGTTGAAAAGCAGCCCACTGGACCAGTGATCCACTGGTCGGAAGGAACGCTTAGTTGGTTTCCCTGTCACTTCACTTCCAAATGTCTGCCTGTCAGTTTCTTTTCTCTCCTTACAGAGGAGAGAAGCTTCAAGTCTGTGGACCATCTTGGCCCAAAACAACATCTCGGAGGAGACCACATGAAAGGGGTTAAGCTGCTTCCTTTCCTTTTTGTGTTTCTTAAATTTTTCCTTTGCAAAAAAAGAGGGATGAAGTTACAGGTCATTTGGGCCTCGGACGATTCTGGGGTACAGGGAGCATTATCAGGCCACCATTTGCCTTGAGAGTTAAGACCAAACTGCTTGCTTGTTTAAACTATTTCTCAATCGCTGATGTTCCATCCTCTTTTGACAGCACTGAAAGGTTGTTGCAGCTGTTCAGCGGAACACTGTAATCCCCGTGTAAAAACAGGAGCAAACATGACTCTTGCAATGTCCCAATATATAGGTTCGTTTTGTGGGCACTGCCTTGTCAAAAGTTCCCCACAGTAAACGTTTGAGATACCTACACAATTACAATACAAATCAGTGAGGCCAACAATGATTTTTTTAAAAAGCTATCCATGCTAAAATCACTGATATTAAAATAATTTTGAAAACAATTTTAAAAAACTATCAGTATTAAATCACCCTGTCAAATGGCTGGCCTTCATGAGGGAAGAGGGAGGGGGCGGCATCTGGTAGTGGCCCACCCACCCTGGAGGGAGGGTTAGGGAGGGTAGAGGGGCCGGGGCCTATCTTCCGGTAGTGCCCTCTCCCATCCTGAGGTGAAGGGGAGGGAGGAATATAGCATCAGCAAACCACCTCAAAACAGAGCAGGAATCTCAAAACGTAAGAAACTTTTCAGATGTGTAGATAAAAATATATAGTGAAAAAAATATTTTTGTAAATCACCTAAAAAGGCAGAACACTCAAATAACCTGAGGAGGACTACGTATGCCCCAAGGGCAAGGAATGTTAACAGCTATTGAGAATCAGTTTTTTTTAAAAAAAATGAGATGGATGGGATCAAGTAACTGAATCCACTTTTCCCTTGGAGAAATCTGTGGTTTTCAAGTCCCCGTTTGCTTCTCAGACTCGCCTGTAATTATCTTCCCCCTCCTTGAAGCTTTGGGTGAACGGCGTCAGTGAGTGGGGAAAGAATATCCCCAACTGGCTGTTCTAGTTCCTCAGAGAGGTGCCGCCCCAAATAACGAGCTTCAAATTGCTGAGAAAGGGAAGCACTGGCCTCAGTGTGGGAGAAGAAACATTAAAAAAAAGAAGCCCTTCTGGGCTGGCATCCAGGTGCTGAGCTGCTGAGCTTCAAGAGGCGTGGCCCGTAGAAGAGGTTGTAATACCCCACCCCGTCCGCCTACTCATATTTAGCTTCATCTTCTAGACACTGACGGTAGCAGGACGTGCCCAAAGGAGGTGGAGAGGAGCCAAAACACAGCAATGGAGTCCTACCTTCTAATCCAAACCTGTGTCCTTCTGTGGGTGTTCACGTTCTCCTCAAAAGGTAAGAGGCGGAAAGGTCGCAGGGTCTCACCTCAGAGGACAACTCTAGACTTGTGAGAATGATCAACCACAGTTATCCAAATGTACATAACTGAGCTCATTGAAGGGCTGGTGGAATCTGGATTAACTGGAGGGAGCAATATAAGCTGTTGAGAGGAGCTCTTTCGGTGATGAAGCTAACTCCAGTTGTCTTGCATTTCAGGAACAAGACTCATTATTGTGTGTAGAAGAGGTGGATTGGGGTTGGCCTGTAGGGAAATTTAAAATAATTGCAGCGTATCCAACATGAGGAGTGGAATGACCATAATTTCCATATTGGGGAAGACCGAGTTGAGGTTTGGGGGTGGAAATGTGCATTGCCTGTGTGTATATTTGTGTATATTTGCACATGTGTACATCATAGCAAATGGATGAAGGAACTGGGGATCCTATGCCTTTCAATATGCTATTCTCCCTTCTTTTCTCCAACACGAGACAACAGAAGCCCCTGGCTACTTAGAAGTGAGTGAACCGTTCCCAAGGTTAGTTGTAGGTGAATGGAGCTGAACTTGCCAAACCTGGTTTTGAATCTCCAGTCAGGATTGTAGCCTTGAGAAGCTCATGATTTCTCTGCCTAACTTTCCTCACAGAGTCATTGTGATGAGTATATTCAATACTACAGGAAGTACATCAGTGATTTTCAACCGCTGTTCCTTGCAGTACCCTGGGGGTACCGTGGAGCATGTCCCAGAGGTAACTGCGCGGGCAATGCTAACCCCCCTCACTTCTTGTGGTGTGTCTCTCCTGGTGTCTCCCGCCTGCTTTGCCAGGTGTCTTCTTCTGGTGTCTCCGTCGCTTCAGTGGTGTCTCCAGTCAGGATTGTAGCCTTGAGAAGCTCATGATTTCTCTGCCTAACTTTCCTCACAGAGTCATTGCGATGAGTATATTCACATTGCGAGGGTACATCAGTGATTTTCAACCAAGGTTCCGTGGTACCCTGGGGTACCGTGAGCATGTCCCAGAGGTACCGTGGCAATGCTAACCCCCTCACTTTTGTGGTGTCTCCTGGTGTCTCCTGCCGGCGCCAGGTGTCTCCTGGTGTCTCCTGCCGGCGCCAGGTGTCTCCAGTCAGGATTGTGGCCTTGAGAAGCTCATGATTTCTCTGCCTAACTTACCTCACAGAGTCATTGCGAGGGTATATTCACATTCAAGAGGGTACATCAGTGATTTTCAACCAAGGTTCCGTGGTACCCTGGGGTACCGTGAGCATGTCCCAGAGGTACCGTGGCAATGCTAACCCCCTCACTTTTGTGGTGTCTCCTGCCGGCGCCAGCAAGGACATAGAGCTGGCTCAGGGCAGGGCCTGCCACAAGGTCAGCAGCCACTTCCTCCCCCGCCCAGTTCTTCCCTTCACCCTGGGAGGGGAAGGTGGGGGGTGGTGCAAGCAGGGGCATTGGGAGGGGAAGGTGGGGGAGATGGCAGGGGTACCGTGAGATATGAAGGTCAAGAGTACCGTGACATCGAAAAAGTTGGTAAACACTGGGGTACATCCTTAAAGAAAGACTGAAAACAGAAGTGTGATTTTTTTTAAAAAAAATTGATTAATGCTGCAATATGGAAGTTGTTGGTTGAGAGAGTTTCCCTGCCATATTGTTAAGGGCTAAAGGTCAGTTACAAATGTGTGCTAATTTCATTTTGACCTCACAAATGACCTCAGGAGAGCTGAAAGCTGAAGTGTTTGTAGACACGCATTGATCAAGTGGGACCTGACATGATGGCCACGCAACCACATGGCGAGGTAATCCTCGGAAATATCCACCCATCCGGTGAAAAGAACTTTACCACAAAACCATAGCTGGGAAAACAGGCGTGAAGCCGAGTTCTCACAGCTGGTTGGAATGGGGGCTACAGATGACAGACTGCCAACAGAAGTAGGGCATTCCCATGTCTTTCCTCTTGGTCAGTCTTCATCCTTTTGGACTTTGAAAAGAAACTGGTATCTTGGTTGAGTGGCAAAGACTGAGTCACCTCTGCTTCAACTCAAGAACAGAGCCCAATACTGAAACTTGAGTATAACCTTTCTACTCAACGAGGCCGCAGTGTCTCTAAAGTTTAAAGTGCTTCTAAGAGCAAGCCATATATTACACATGAAGTTCTAAAGAAGACCTGAGGGTCGGGAGAGGAGTTGGTAACAAAAATTTGAGATGTATTGTCGAAGGCTTTCACGGCCGGATTCAACTGGTTTTGGTGGGTTTTCTGGGCTGTGTGGCCATGGTCTGGTGGACTACAACCACCAGACCACCAGACCATGGCCACACAGTCCCTTCCATATAACATCCATATGATCAAAAATTGGGATCATTTTAAAAGTGAACTTACCCAAAGAATCAAAGATGTATCACGACAGTCTGATCTGGCAAGATATTCAGATTTTCCTCTATGTTATACACAGAAATATATCACTGCCCCTGCTCCTTATTTAACTTATCTGGATAATAAAGATCTAAGGAGAGCTTTTACTCTTGCAAGAAGTGCACATTTACCTTCTGCTGTCTTAGAAGGGAAATATCAAAAGATACCTTATGCTGCAAGGTTATGTTCTTGCTCTCTGAATTCTGTAGAAACTATAGAGCATATGTTATTAAAGTGTCTCCTTTATGAGGCAAGGAAAAAATGCCTGTCACGTCTACTACACAAAATGACATATTGTTCTGATAAAGTTTGTTGTGAAAAACTATTACAAGATAAGAAGGAGAATATTACTGAATGGGTAGCAAAATTCTGTCTATTCATTATGAAAAAGAAAAAATGATCTGAATACGGTATCCCCCTTAGATATTTTTGTTTTGTTTAGTATTTTTATGCTGTTTGGTATGTGTACAAAGTATAATGATATATAGATGGATAGTGCTGGAATACGGGAGGGAGATCTGCATTCTTGTTTTGTTGTAGATATTTTGGAGATTTGTAATATATCTGGTCATTGACTGTAAATAAAGTCTTCTTCTTCTTCTGGCCACACAGTCCGGAAAACCCACCAAAAAATTAGAGACATGTTTATGTGGCAAAGAGTTCCTAGTGAATGTTTATGCTTCTTCTTTCTGTCTGTTTCTATCACAATTTTATCTGTCCCACTGAGCTCCTTTCCCCAAGGAAGGGTTTGGGACAATTGGAAAATATCCAGTGGAGAAAGTTTAGCCATCACTAGTAAAAAAAAAAGAGAGAGAGATTTCTGGAAGAGTCTATGGTTTGCAAGAATTGAGGAGGAAGGGTGTAGATGCAATTGTTTGCCATTGAATTTATAAAAATGAAGTGTAAAGACAGCTCCTATGAATCTCAAAGAAAAAGGCTTTGTCTGGAACCACTGCTATATCTAAGTAGAACTCTAAACATCAGCCCAATTCAAATGTTGCAGAGAGTGGGCCTACAACCAGCATGTATGTGCGTACACATATTTGTAAGGCAGAGCCATAAAACATTCACGTTACAAATGAAACCAGGGACTGGTTTAATTCACCTGTTCAGTCGTACAGGTGTTGAATGTAATGTGAGAATTAGTCAACTCATGTACAAAGAAGAACCAAGGGTACACTGTGCATGGATTGTGTGTGTTCACCTTAACCTGTGTGACTACTACGTTCTCTTGTAAATTATACAGTCTCCTTAAGGTTACCAAGCTTGGAGTAATTTGGGTGGATTAAACATTGGCCGTTTCCCCACTTTTAAAATGACGTCCGTTTCGTCTGGTCCAGGACCTTTTTAGCCCAAGGGTCGTGTTCCTCGGGCTTCCCCACTGCCCCGCGCCCTGCGCGGGATCATCAAAATGCGCCGTTTAGAGCAGCACCAGAATGACCCGCGCTGAGGGGGCGCAATAGCAGCAGAGTCGGGGCGGCTGCGTTGTAGCCGCCCCTGTAGTGGGGAGTGCAGTTGGACCCCGCGCTACTCGGCGAGAGTAGCGTGCAGCAAAAAGTGAGTGGGGAAAGGGCCATTGACTGTGTGAACCAGGGATTATCTGGCAATTCAAGGTGAGAACCTTAGGAGAGTTTTGTAACCATGTAACCCACCCACAAGAGGTTCCTGGCACAGAACAGTAAACTGCAGCACTGCAGCCAAAGCTCTGCTCCGAACTTGAGTTCAATCCTGAAGGAAGTCAATTTCAGGCAGTTGCGTCAAGGTCGACTCAGCCTTCTAACCAGCTTGCTGGGGGTAAAGTGTAGATGACTTGGAAGGCAGTGGCAAACCACCTCTAAACATACTTTGAGTAGGAGATGTTGTGATGTGATATCACCCTATGGGCCAGTAATGATCCAGGGCTTACACAGGGCTTACACCTTTACCTTTTTTAACTCAGCCTCAGTTTGGGAGACCTCAAATCTGTGGTACATTAGCGAAGCCATCAACCATTAGGAGGTACCAACAAGACCAGTAGTAAAACACAACTCTGAGTCACAGAGTTGCTATATTATTAGTACGGCATGTTGTGGAGAGGAAATCAGCATCTTAAAGATCAGCATTTAGTTAGGCAATGGGGCACAAATATTCCAACCAGCTTTCACCCAAGATGTGCTGTCATTAATCATAGTAATGCAATTAATAATATTTCTTGGCAAAAAAAGGAAGGTTTTGAAGTTCTGAAAATAAGCACTCGGTTTCCTGGTCTATTTAGAATAGATTCTAACAATCTGTTGAAGAACTGTGCAGAACTGCAGTTTCGAGGTTCAAACAAATTTTACAGAACGTGTCCTGAGGTTATCGGGGCTAACCTTGTTTGGATTCCCCCGCCCCCCTACTGCTTTAAATTAGCCCTGCAAATTACGGCAAACTAAATTCCCTTTTCTCTCTCCTTTTTCTTATAACTCATGTGCGTGACCACACGCTTGGGCATGTTTTAGAGCTATATGCTAATAGTTCTATAGATTACTGATATTTTGATACTTGATATTTTGATATTTTATTATTTTAGATGGTATTTATATCAAATTATATTTATTTGTATCGGAAGCCACTCTGAGGCCTCTTTGCCAGGGAGAGAAGAGTATTAAATCAAATCAATCGATCGAGGGAAATGCGAGCCTACCTGCCCAATATCTCCTCACATTTGTGGGGGACAATCAGTGTGGTCCTTAACTCTTCTGTGCCCTTGTAAATACCACCTTTCCTGTAGGGTTGACAATTCTGGGTTGGGACATTTGTAGAAATTTTGGAGCAGAGCTTGTGGAGGGCAGAGTTTGGGAAGTGAAGGGTATCTAGCAGGGATGTGATACCATGAAATGTGCCCTCCAGAGATTATTTTGTCCAGTGAAACTGATCTCTGGATATTCTCTTGAAACAGATCTCTGGATATTCCCTTGTAATTCCAAGTGAACTCCAGTTCCCCCTATATCCTTTTCAGGATAAAGATGACACCAGATATGAGAATTCATCCGCCATTTCCCAGACCATCTTTGTTCTAGAACAGGGGTCGGCAACCTTTAACACCCAAAGAGCCATTTGGACCCATTTTCCATGGAAAACACTTTGAGCCACAAATACTTTTTGACATCTAAAATGAAGATAACACTGTACATATTCTCATGCAGGGAGAAGTTCCCTTTTTTGGGGCCCATTTTTACCCATCAAAGCAGAAAAAAAGGGGGGGGGGTTAAAAAGCCTGTTGTTTTGTACATGATTCAAATGACCAGCAATAGAACCCCCGTTTCACACATTTCTCTTTTCTTGTGTTGAAAGACACGGATTATGCCCCCCCCCCAAAAGAACCCCCTCAAATTCCACTTGGATGGTGGATCAAAATTGGTATCTTTAATGGGGCTGTCAACTTCCAAGATGGGCTGAACTTCTCCACCACTACCACCACTACCACTACCACTACCACCACCACCACCCCCGAGAAAATGTCTGCCACGGAGGATGGACTCAACAGCCATATTCCTCTCTAGGAACGGGGACTCTTTCCCATTAACCCTTAGGGCAACTCTCCAAAAGAGGCTGAGAGGAGCCAAACCACGTGGAGCCGCAGTGCAAGGACAAAAGAGCCGCATGCGGCTCTGGAGCCACCAGTTGCAGACCCCTGTTCTAGAATGCTCCTTTTGGGTCCCGGTGCCTACCTAGTTCTGTCTCCAAGGCACTAGGATCCAAGTGGAGCATTCTAGAACAACGACAGTCCAGGAAATGACAGATGAATTCTCAGATCTGGTGTCTTCTTTATTCTGAAAAGGTATAGAAGTTGTCAACCCTACTCATCAGCTTGCTTAAAAGATTTCCCATTCCCCAGGCAGAGACTCAAATTAGAATGAGTGGTGGTGGTCTAAAGAGAGGGTTGCCTACTTTAGGTTGGACATTTCTTGGACATTTAGGGGGTGAGGCCTAGAGAAGGAAGGGTTTGGGGAGGACCGGGACATCAGCAGGAGACTCCACCATGCAAAGTCACCATGTTCTCCAGGGCAATTAATCCCTGTTGTTTGGTGATCTCTTGTAATTCCAGATGATCTCAAGGCCGCCCCTGGAGGTTGGTGGCCCTACGTGGAGGTGGTTTGTGAGAGACAGTCAGTGGATGCAAGGGGGATGAATTCTCCTCGACAGTCCTATTAAGTTGGATACAGAATCTTTGGTTGCTAAAGTGACCTCGATCTGCTAGGAAGGCTTAACATGGTGTAGGGGTAGATGTCTCTGAACTTGGAAGGCGTCCCTCTAAAGAAAAGCTACCTTGCCTTTGCTCCCAGAAGTCTTGAGATGCCCAAGAAAAAGCTATGGAATGGGAAGGAGAAGACACCAGAGAAGGGAAGGTTGCCCCAAACCTCAAGACACAGCACTGAACTCCAATGTTTGGTTTTGTCTCCCAGCTGGGAAGCACCTTGATTAATCCTCCTGGTCTCACTCAAGGGTGGGGCAAGCTCAGAAGCCCTGTATGTGCAGTCCTGCAGGGGAAAGTTGGGAGGTGGGAAAAGGAACTGGAGGAAAATTGGGAGGGAAGTTTGGAGCGTTGTGAGATTGCAGAAGAGATTTGCAGATTAACATGCAGAGTGGAATGATCTATCATCTAGGTGGGGTTTGTGTCAATGATGACCCAAAAATGCTGGAAAGGGTGTGTGCGTGTGAATAAGGTTAACAGGACTTTTTCTGGGAAATCAGATTTTGGTGGGGGAAGCTGGATGGGCAAAAGTGAGGCTGTATGTGGGCTACATGTTGAATTAACAGAAAGATTCTGTGGAATGAAGTCTATAAAATGTATGGTTGAAGTCTATAAAATTATGCATGGGGTAGAAAATGTTGATAAAAAGAATTTTTTCTCTCTTTCTTACAATACTAAAACCAGGGGGCATACACTGAAAATGCTGGGGGGGGGGGGAGGGGAGAGAGAGAATTAGGACTAATCAAAGGAAACATTTCTTCACACCACGTGTGATTGGTGTTTGGAATATGCTGCCACAGGAGGTAGTGATGGCCACTAACCTGGATAACTTTAAAAGGGCTTGGATAGATTTATGGAGGAGAAGTTGTTCTATGGCTATCAACCTTGATCCTCCTTGATCTGAGATTGCAAATGCCTTAGCAGACCAGGTGCTCTGGAGCAGCAGCAGCAGCAGCAGCAGCAGCAGCAGCAGAAGGCTATTGCTTTCACATCCTGCATGTGAGCTCCCAAAGGCATCTGGTAGTCCACTGCAAGTAGCAGAGTGCTGGACTAGATGGACTCTTTCTTATGTTCTTATGTTCTCAAGATCTTTCTCTGTTTTCACCTTTCCCAAGGAGCCATTGTTTATCCTGGAACTCCTCTCTGACATGGGGAGAACCTCACAAGCAAAATGTAACACAGAACAGGAAAACTGCAACAATTAGGATAAATCATTAAGAGCCTCTTTCTGTTCTTCTGTTAATATAAGTGGCAACCAGAAGAGCGGGGAAGTAGTCTTTCACCTGATACCCTCTTGTAGCTGTGGTCTCACCCCAGTGCATTTTATTCGTGGTGCATTTTGTTTGTTCAGTTCCCCCAATTTTCAGAGAGGAGTTCTCAGACCAGGCTGCTTGGGTAAAATGGGGAAAGGTCTCTTACGTCGACACCTTCTGCAACTTCTTCTAGTGGATTCCACACTCTGAATCCTGGCTTTTGGCAAACCCAGCAAGTCATGGTATGCAAAGTTGGGCTGCCGCCTATTTTTGCTATTCCAATCAGCTGTACCTTATTTGACATTCAAATGTCTTTCTACATGTCACGTGTCACGATATCGCTGCAAAAGGAACTTTCATTTAATAAAATAAACATGACAAGGCCGGAATGTCTAATAAAGTCCTGTTAGCATTCATGTCAGATCTCAAAAGCTAAGTAGAGTTGGCCCTGGTTGGGAGACCACCAAGGAAGTTCAGGGTTGCTACAAAGAGGCAGCAATGATAAACCAGTTGGGTGCTGTGTGGTTTCAGACTTAATATGACCGTGTTCTAGCTGGGGGGTGGGGGGGGGGGGGGGTGGGGGGGGGGGGGGGTGGGGGGGGGGGGGGGTGGGGGGGGGGGGGGGTGGGGGGGGGGGGGGGTGGGGGGGGGGGGGGGTGGGGGGGGGGGGGGGTGGGGGGGGGGGGGGGTGGGGGGGGGGGGGGGTGGGGGGGGGGGGGGGTGGGGGGGGGGGGGGGTGGGGGGGGGGGGGGGTGGGGGGGGGGGGGGGTGGGGGGGGGGGGGGGTGGGGGGGGGGGGGGGTGGGGGGGGGGGGGGGTGGGGGGGGGGGGGGGTGGGGGGGGGGGGGGGTGGGGGGGGGGGGGGGTGGGGGGGGGGGGGGGTGGGGGGGGGGGGGGGTGGGCGGGGGGGGGGGTGGGGGGGGGGGGGGGTGGGGGGGGGGGGGGGTGGGGGGGGGCCAAACTCCTCCTCCTCCTCCTCCTCTTCTTCTTCTTCTTCTTCCTGTTGGGGAGGAAAGTGAGGTATAAATTAAGTAAAAATAAATTAAGTTCATCACCGGCGTTGGAAAGAGGATGCGTTTACTGTCGGCTTCTGAAAAAGCAAGCCACTCAGGGAAATGTCAGGGCCTATTTCTAAATCATTGTGGCAATGGAATGCCCCTGCCCACGCGCAGCTCCACTGTGACTCACAGAGGATTTCTGGTATTCAATCCACTCATGCCCTCAGTAGGGAGAGGAGAAGTCCCCAATGAATTTAGCATCCTATCCTTCCAACGTGCTTTGCGCGCACACGGACTTCCAGATGCTCCACACTCATCCCAGCTGCCCTTCCTGAAACACTTTGGGAGGCCCTGTATAAACAACACGAGTTTTAGGTGCTAGAAACAGTGACTGGAAAACCACCCGGACATGAAAATATTTACAGTATTTTTAATTGTGATCAACTTTCAGAAGGGCTGGTCCAAAACCATTTCTGTACCATTTAAAAAGCGAGACGGTCATTGGACAGCAAGCAGGGCCACCAATTTCAAATTCCTTTCAGCCATTAAAGTCACTGGGTGACTTAGGTTAGGCTCAGTGAGGGGATCGGCCTCCCAGGTAGGGGTGTTTGTGATGAAAACTGTAGGATGGAAGAGCCGTATGCAGCATCCTGGAGGGAGCCTTTTCTCCCTGTCCCATAATACTATGGCTCAGAGCAGTAGTGAGGGGGAACTGGAGCACCTTCCTTATGAGGAGAGGCTGCAGCGTTTGGGACTCTTTAGTTTGGAGAGGAGGCGGCTGAGGGGGGATATGATTGAAGTCTTTAAAATTATGCATGGGGTAGAAAATGTTGACAGAGAGAAATTTTTCTCTCTTTCTCACAATACTAGAACCAGGGGGCATTCACTGAAAATGCTGGGGGGAAGAATTAGGACTAATACAAGGAAACACTTCTTCACACAACGTGTGATTGGTGTTTGGAACATGCTGCCACAGGAGGTGGTGATGGCCACTAACCTGGATAGCTTTAAAAAGGGCTTGGACAGATTTATGGAGGAGAAGTCGATCTGTGACTACCAATCTTGATCCTCTTTGATCTGAGATTGCAAATGCCTTAACAGTCCAGGTGCTCGGGAGCAACAGCCACAGAAGGCCATTGCTTTCACATCCTGCACATGAGCTCCCTGCATGCCCCAGATCACCACAGCCAGTAGCAGGGAATGGGATCAGATGGACTGGGTCCCTGATCCAGCAGGCTAGTTCTTATGTTCTTATGTTCTTAACTGCACCCAGGGCACGTGTGTGCCCTGTGCCCCTGCATCACCCCCCCACTCCGCCCCAGAATGTCCCTGTCATGCCCCCGCCACGCCCCTTTCATGCTCCCACACTGGCGCACACCCAGGGCAAGACACACACCCTGCCCCCTGGGCGCTATGCCACTGCTATGGCTTGCAGGCACCCTGTGAAGCTGACGGGGCAAAGGTACAGGACGGACAAGTAGAAATGCTGCTTTACTCCACAAATAATTAAATCATGGCATTGGCTGCTGGCAGACATAGTGCTGGCCATGAGCATAAATAAGGGAGTTAGATTTATTGAGGAGAGTTCCATGAATAGCTTCTAGCCATTGGACCTTTCTACGCAACAAAATAAGATGTCCAGCAGAAATCGAAAAAAAAACCCACCTCCTCATTTTTTGTTGGGACTGGACAAAAAAATTAAGTGTCTGGGGAGAGAGTGGGTTTATTGTCCCACCCAGTAAAGTTCTCACTTTCATTTTTGCTGATGCCCGCCATCTTCTGTGGCTTGAATCCTCCCTTTTGGGGAGCAGCAGTGGCGTAGGAGGTTAAGAGCTCGTGTATCTAATCTGGAGGAACCGGGTTTGATTCCCAGCTCTGCCACCTGAGCTGTGGAGGCTTATCTGGGGAATTCAGATTAGCCTGTACACTCCCACACACGCCAGCTGGGTGACCTTGGGCTAGTCACAGCTTCTCGGAGCTCTCTCAGCCCCACCTGGCCCCTGGCAGGGGGTTTGCTGTCAGAGCAGTGCAAGGAGATTGTAAGCCCCTTTGAGTCTCCTGCAGGAGATATAAATCCAAACTCCTCCTTCTCCTCCTCCTCCTCCTCCTCCTCCTCCTCCTCCTCCTCCTCTTCTTCTTCTTCTTCTTCTTCTTCTTCTTCTTCTTCTTCTTCTTCTTCTTCTTCTTCTTCTTCTTCTTCTTCTTTATTGGGGCCACCATTTTCTAAATTTGCCCTGGAATGTTTGCTGTTCGTATATCACACCTGGCCTTCTTTTCAGTAAATAAATTACATGAATCAGCTCAGCTGTTCCTGAAAATTCCAGCAATATATAGTTTTCCTGTTTGTTTTTTTAAGAAATTCGATGAGCTACTTTAAAGACACGAGCATATTATATGAGAACTGGGTTATTCTCATATCTTGTGTCCATGTCTTCAAAGATAGCTCATCGAAAAATTTAAAAAGAAAGCAAGAAAACTATATATTGCCAGAATTGCCAGGAACCGCTGAGTTGGCTCACATAGTTTATTTGCTGAAAAGAAGGCCAAGTGTGATATAAGCACAGCAAACATCCCAGGGCAAGTTTAGTAAATGGTGGATGCAACGAACAGAAGATTCAAGCAGCAGAAAATGGCAGGTGCCAGAAAGAACCAAAGTGAGAGCTTTACTGTGCGGGAAAAATAAAACGTTTCCTGCCTATTTGTTCGCACAGGGCAAGCAGAAGACATCTTCAACCCATCACAGGGGAAAATATTGGTAATTTATCGTTTTCTTAAAAAAAACAAGTTGAGCTGAACTAAAATGTCCTGAAGACATTTTGGGGGGAAAGCTGTGTGTTTATCTCCAAAACGTTGTTTTTCCCTGTCTTCAAGATGTTTTATTTATGCCGTGCAGAAAGGGCCATAGTGAGTAAAGGAAACTTCCATATTCAGAGACAGTAACTCTGAATGCCCATGCCATGGAGCAATATCGGAGGATCCTGCTCTATATACCCTGTAAATTGGCCCTCCAAGGCAACAGGTGAGTCACTGTGGGAAACAGGATGCTGGATTAGTTGACTCACAGGTCTGATTCAGCAGGGTTTTTCTTAGATTCCTTGAAGGAAGGGCAAGGTAGAAATGTAACAGGACGATACGTTTGATCTATGAGCAAGAAAGCAACTCTTTCTCTTTGCCCTCTGATGTAGGTGCCTTGGCTTTGGAGTGCCACAGCTGCGTGGACATCGGCAATGGGGGCTGTGACCCAGAAAATATGAAGAAAATGAAATGCCCAGAATCCACTAAGGTCTGTGTGGAAACGGTGGCTGCTGTTCAGTGGAGTGAGTAGACATTTGCCCTGCTTTATTTCTCAAAGGGGAAGTGTTGGGGTTTGAGCCCATCCGAGGCAGGGCTGGCAAGGAGAATATCCTTTCCTCAGGTCCTATCGCCCACCCTCCTCCAAGCAGTGGTGGAGGGAAGTACGAAAGGAAAAAAAGTAGCCTCATGGGCGTTTTCCACACAGCCAATATATCCTGGGAAAAGGAAGTGAACCATCCAGGTTTGGGCATGAATTCCACATGGCTTCCGGGTCTAACTTGGGCCCACCTCACAAAATTTCTCTTATCCCGTGCCTTTCAAAAAATGATAAAATTGGCGGTTCTTTTTTTAAAAAAACTTCATCGCCGCTTCCCAGCTCCCAGCGCAAACACTAATGGATAAGTGGGCCGCCATTTTCTCAATTCCCTTTGCCCAGCTGCAGCCAATTAGAACAGCAGAAAAACGGGACAGTTCATGCATGTGTGGCATCGTTGGCAAGGAAAATGAAAGTAACCGGGGGGCATGCATAATCACCTGAAGTTCTCCCTCCTGGCCTAAAACACCCTGACGGGCTGCCGTGCGGAGGGAGGAACCAAGATGGAAACATCCCGGTATGTATGATCAGTGGTGGGATCCAAAAATTTTAGTAACAGGTTCCCTCACCAGCCCCCCCTCAGCAAAGGGGGCAGAGGCATACCTAGGCAAACCTGAGCCCTGGGCAAAACCTGAGTTGGATGCCCTCCCATGGGCAGCCACCCCACCACGACCCCCAAATTTTTTTGCACCAGGTCATTTCTAAATCATTATCACATTATAGAAAATGCCCCAACTCACAAATCTGAACACAGCAGTGGTGAAACACACAGGTTCTTTGATAGAGACTGGTGAGATAAAAGGTACGAAAGGCTGAGAATCAATGAATTGCAGTACCTGAAAGGGATTCACCCGGTTCAGGGAGTTACATTATTAGTCGCAATTGCTATATGGAACCTTCACGTTCAAAGGCAGGATGCCTCTCGGGGAGGCGAGGGCGTGGAGATGGAAAAGCGGACCCAATTAGTATCCCCCTCTCGGCACACACAAATAATTAGTAACCCACTCTCGGGAACTGGTGAGAACCTGCTGGATCCCACCTCTGTGTATGATCCTGTTTTTCCCCTAGGATGTTTTGGCTGTGGGGAAAATGCCATGGACTCATTAGAGGCATTTACAGGAACTCTATAGTTTTACCATTGAGTTTCTGGTGATTCCTAGAGTTACTCTTGTCATTTCCTGTATGAACTTCAAATTTGCAAGAATTTTTTTTTAAAAAAATCTCCTGTTACATAATGCTTTCTCCTCACAACTCTCTCAGCGGTTGCCAGACTCTGCCTGGCAGGGCCTGGCAACTCTAGGAGTTCTGCTTTTTGGACCCTCACCCTTCCTTTCTAGTGCTGTTTTGGTAAGGACAGAACTCTAAACTACTCTCAGGGCGATTCCGCACATAAGTAAAACAGGGTCGACACAGTTCCCTGAGAAAGGTACTGACCTAGGTCGAAGCCATTGTTGTTCCTCACTGCAACCAGCTTGATCCCAGCTCGGAGGGCGGAATCATCCTGTGCCTCTTCGCCACTCCATTCCGATTGACTACTGTTCTACGGCCATGTTCTGTCTATCCCCACACACGTTATTAAAAAAACTGCCACAGGAATGGAGGGACGAAGGTGGTGTTTTTTGATTGGCCAGCTGTATGCATGCCTGAAACACTCAGCTGTGATTGGCTGAATGGGGGACTCCTGGCACCAGAGATTCCGCACTTTACTGGAATCGAGCTGAGTTCGAGTGTGGTTCCCTGAAAAAGTAGTAGTTCCCAACTGGAAATGGAAATTTGACCGTTGGGTTACACGGGCTTAAAGTTGCACAAAACCATCGCCGCATCCCAGTGGTTGTGCGGAGCACTTAGATCAAACGCAGCTCGAACTTAGGTCAATAACGCAAGTGCGGAATCGACCTCATTCAGTTTAGAATTCTGTGAAGAAAGAATGCCCCGTTTATCCAGGTGCCTCCTTTTGGTGATCACGGCACATCAGAGTTTGAGTAAAGGCTTCCGTAACCAGGAAACCTTCAGATCTGCTCCATGAGGTGGGGAAGGAACATGACCACAACCTGGATTCCTGCCTGTTACAGATGTTTAGTGGCATCTGAAGGCAGCCATAAATAGACACTGGCTTAGCAAGAAGATTCTAGAATTTCCTGTGAGCGGTGAGGAAAACACGCAGTTTCCCCCCTTCATTTGTTTCTCTGAAGCTCTATCTGAAAATGTAGCAGCTCCTCCTAATGAGGAAAGGTGGCTATCGCCCTGATTGAGGGAAAGGTACTTGGCAGATGTTCAAAGTTTTGTTACTTGGCATATTTTCAGGGGCAAGTCGCGGCACTGAAAACAGGTTCTTTTCGCCTCAAAGCTGGCTGAAAGGAAGCCACGAATGGAAACTGGGCTTGGTAGGTTCTGCCAGGAGCTAAGGGAGAGGATTGAGATGGAATGTGTTAATGAAAGAGGGTGAAGACTATGAGCTTCTGCCCACTGCCTTGGCAAGGTATGCAGCAAAGCTCCACACTCAACGTGTAATTAACTTATAGAACTCACTGCCACAAGATGCAGGGGTGACCAATAGCTCTTTAAAATAGGATTACACACATTCATGGAAGATTATTATTAGCCATGATATTATTAGCCATGATAGCTGGATGCAACCTCGTACTGTAAAATACCTCCTATGGCACGATGCTGGAGAACACGCCATCACGGAATGTCATTCCCTTCATGACCTACTTGCTTCCCAGAAACATCCAGCCAGTTGTTATTGGAACATAGACTTGTTGAGCCTTGGTTGGATCCAGCAATACAATTCTTAGGTATTTAGGGGGTGTTCCAGTGTCCTGCCTTCACAGTATTTCTGATGAAGGTGTAGCAAATGTCGCAGCAATGGAAAACAATGAACCTATATGCTTCCTTCCTCCTGCATCGCCCACATACAGAGGTGTAGCTGAACCAGAGTGTGCCCGGTGCGCACTCTGGCTTTTTCACCACCACCCCCGGCGGTGCCCCACCCACCGCGGCAGCGCCCCCCTCCCACTCCCACTTACTTTAGAAAACCGAGCAGGCTGGAGAACAGGCCTTCCTGTTCTGGGGGGAACTACATTTCCCAGGGTCTCCTGGGAAATGTAGTTCCCACCAGAACAAAAAGGCCTGTTATGCAGCCTGCTCAGTTTCCTAAAGTAAGTGTGGGGGGGTGCTGCAGGGGGACCGCTGTGGGGGTGGGAATCACGCCGCCGCCCCCCCACGGCGCCCCCCTCCCACTTACTTTAGAGACCCTGAGAAATGTAGGTCCCACCAGAACAGGAAGGCCCAGGGGCGTAACGAGGCAGCCCTGGGCAAACTGTAGCCCTGGGCAAAACCTGAGTTGGATGCCCCCCCCCCCATGGGCGGCCACTCCACCACGACCAATTTATTTTTGCACCAGGACATTGGTGCCTGCAGGGGGTGCCTTTTTAGACATATCAGCACCATAATTTCAGCATAGCATCAGGAGACTGTCCTTATACTACTCCCCAAGTTTGGTGAGGTTTGGTTCAAGGAGTCCAAAGTTATGGACTCCCAAAGGGGGTTCCCCATCCCCCATTGTTTCCAATGCGAGCTAATAGGAGATGGGGGCTACAGTTTTGAGGGTCCATAACTTTAACCTCCCTGAACCAAACTGCACCAAACCTGGGGGGTATCATCAGGGAAGTCTCCTGATGAGACCCTGAAAGTTTTGAGACTGTGCCTTCAGAAATGCCCCCCCCCAGCCTGCAACCCCCATGGACAGCAATACAGAAAACTCAATGCAGAACAAAGATTCTTGGGCAAATTTCTGGGATGTTCCTGCAGGGGGCGCATTTTTTGATGTATCAGCACCAAAATTTCAGGGTATCATCTGGAAACTGTCCTTATGGTACCCCCAAATTTTGGTGCAGTTTGGTTTAGGGGGTCAAAAGTTATGGACCCTCAAAGGGGGTGCCCCATCCCCCATTCTTTGCTAAGGAGATGGGGGCTACCCTTTGAGGGTCCATAACTTTGGACCCCCTGAACCAAACTGCACCAAACTTGGGGGGTATATCTCCAGATGATACCCTGAAATTTTGGTGCCGATTTTTTTTGGTGCCGATACATCCAAAAATTTCTAGGAACATCCTAGAAATTTGCCCAAGAATCTTTGTTCTTCATTGAGTTTTCTGCATTGCTGTCAATGGGGGTTGCAGGCTGTGGGGGGCACAGTTCTGAAGGCACAGTCTCAAAACTTTCAGAGTCTCATCAGGAGATTGCCCTAATGATACCCCCCAAGTTTGGTGCAGTTTGGTTCAGGGGGGCCAAAGTTATGGACCCTCAAAACTGTAGCCCCCATCTCCTATTAGCTCCCATTGGAAACAATGGAGGATAGGGGCACCCCCTTTGGGAGTCCATAACTTTGGACTCCCTGAACCAAACCTCACCAAACTTGGGGGGTAGCATAAGGACAGTCTCCTGATTATACGCTGAAATCTTGGTGCCACTAGCCAAAAAACTGCGCCCCCTGCAGGCCAAAAATGGAAAACCACTAAAATACCCAAAAACGAACCCTGCATTTTGATGCCCCCCATAAGGTGATGCACTGGGCAGCTGCCCACCTTGCCCAATGGGCATTACGCCAGTGGGAAGGCCTGTTATGCAGCCTGCTCAGTTTCCTAAAGTAAGTGTGGGGGTGCTGCAGGGGGACAACTGTGGGGGTGGCAATCACGCCGCCCCCCCCCCCACGGCGCCCCCCTCCCACTTACTTTAGAGACCCTGGGAAATGTAGGTCCCACCAGAACAGGAAGGCCTATTCTCCAGCCTGCTCAGTTTTCTAAAATAAGTGTGTGGGTGGTGCTGCAGGGAGGCGGGGGAAAGGGGGAGGGGCCGGGGGATTTTGCGGGGGCCCCCCGTGATCCAACTCCATGTGCCCGGTGTGTCACGCCCCACTGTCCCCTGGGAGCTTCGCCGGAGCCCACATATGTCTGAAGGGTTGAGTTCCCAGTCTAGGGCAAAAAGATCCACCTATTTCATTCATGGTGTTTGCCTATCAGAAGACAATGTAGGGCTTAACTAATTATTGTGAGAGAGACAGATCTGCTTGCCATTCTGGGCCTTCTCTTCTTCTTCTTCCTGATGTCCAGGACTGATTCCACACAGACGTATTGCTCTGCCTCTGCGTTCAAACCGGGGTACTGTTTTGCACACAACCTCTTCCTCTAATTGTCCACTTTGCAGGAAAAAAAACAGTCCAAGTGTGTTTGTACCCGGTGCACATCTCTGAGGGATCACTCACATTGGCATTGTTTTCTTCCTTTTGCAATTGCAATTTGCTGCATTACTGGAGACTTTTTGAGCGTTTCTTTAAAAAAAATAAGCAATTGCTACAATGCTATAGCAGCACTACAATGCTACAATGCTATAGCCTTCTGGTGTGCAGCAAGGGAAAATAATATAGCCAAAATAGCAATTGACTAAGGAGAGGATTTGAAAAAACTCTTGTGTGGCTGCTCTGTTGCCACTGTGAAAGCTTCTGCATTTGTAGTGGCATTAAATGAAAAACTGAGAATCTGTATTATGTGGATTCAGCCCAGGTAAATATAATGCTTGATGGTGATATCATCACTCTGTGCCCCCTGCCCTGCCACAATGTGATGATGTCATGCGCTATGTGTCTACTTAGAAAATGGGGAAAGAAGCAGGAAGGGGAGCAGTTTTCCTGTTCTGCGGTGTTAGATTACACCCTCCAAGTTAGATACATGCTGTTGACCTTTCTGACTATGTTCTGTTCACATTTGCAGGTCACGGGAATTTCTCGATTGGCGAAAAGGGCTGCGGCCTGGGCATGCCTGGGCAAAACGACAAAGGGGTTGAGCTGTATGGCATCGTGGCCTATTCTCAGCTGTATCAGTGCAACAGCAGCCTCTGTAATAATAAACAGGATCTCAGAGCTATGCAGCTGCAAGCCACTGGTGAGAGTCTCTTCCCCCCTCCTCATTGCAGTTTGCTGTCAGAGGGTGGACCCATTTTGTACAAAACCCTTTGCCAATAATACACATCACTCCACTGCTGGGGTAATAAATTGGCCATAGCCATTTTATTGAACAGAAGCGCGAGGCTAAGCATGGGTCTGGATCTGGTCATGCGGGTTGAAGCTCCGCAGGGCGGACACCCCGTACCTGAGCTTCAGTCTAATGTGGGGCTCTGCCGGGCGGCTGCTCCTGGCAAGAGGTGTTCCCCCTTTGGCCCTGTTCGGCAGGGCGGTCGCCTCTTACCGTTGTCTCCGTTCCCAAGGGGAAGGCCTAGCTCCCTAGCTCCCTTCGGCTTGCCCTTCCAGATCAATACCCATGCACCAAACCGCCAACTTATCTAGGCTTTGACAAAATAAGCATGCATTAACATATAAAGAAAATTAGGGAGAGGTAGGTGGGCAACTCGTCATCCGGCAAGCACATGGCCGATACAAAGGAGGGTGAGCCCCTTTAAAGTCTCGGTTTGCCACTCCTTTCTTCCGGTGATGCTAGCTCTTTCCAGGCATGGTTCTCCTTCTCCTTCCGCCCTTATTGGGGGTGGCATCTGCTGGTTTCGTCTCCCCCACCCGGAGAAGCAACCACGTCTCGTGGTAATTCACAGATGTCTTTGTTGGGCCTCCCAAAAGATTTGATCACCTCTTTCCCCTCCCAATACTCTAATTTCCCTGAGAATCAAACTGCATGTTTGGGATCAGTAACTGAATTCCTCGGATGTATGTTAGTCTCAAAAAAGCACGTCCAGGGCACCCAATATGTTTTTAATTTTTTTTTATTTTTTATTGATTTTATATTTAAAAGAATAAAGAACATAGAATATAACAGTGAACATAAGAAGAAGAGTTTGGATTTATATCCCCCTTTCTCTCCTGTAGGAGACTCAAAGGGGCTTACAATCTCCTTGCCCTTCCCCCCTCACAACAAACACCCTGTGAGGTAGGTGGGGCTGAGAGAGCTCCGAGAAGCTGTGACTAGCCCAAGGTCTCAGAAACCTTTACACATCAAACCAACAGAAAATTACATCTATATAAGAAAGTGAATTTTGGTCTTTTATCACATTCGTACGACTCAATTCAGACTGTGTCCATCTCTGCGCTGCTATTTCTTTTTCACATTACTGATTGAGTAAAGTGTGAAGTTATACAATCCTGCTGACTGCTAGCTATCGTACGTGCATTTGCTATATTTCTAACCTCCAGATGGAACCTGGGGATCTCCTACTATTACAATTGATCTCCAGACAACAGAGATCAGTTCTCTGGAGAAAACAGCTGGTTTGGCAGGCGGACTCTGTGGCATGGTACCCTGCTATGGTCCCTCCCCTCCCTAAATCTTGCCTTCCTAAGGCTCCACCCCCAGGTATTTTCCCACCCAGAGCTGGCAATTGTACTAGTGCTCCCAGCTTGCTTGGGAAGAAGGAAGCCAGGGTGTTGAATCCATTTACAATGTGTTGTTATGCCCTTTGTCCACATTCATTCCAGGTTTTTGTTTTTCAGGTAACGAGAGTGCAGTAGTTCCAAACGGGGTGGAATGTTACAGCTGCAGCGGCGATGAGTGTTTAACAGATAACACTACCATCGTCAAGTGCTACGACTCTTTCCGGGGTTGTTTCCATGGCAACGTTACTATGAGAGCCGGTAAGATGGCTGCCATTCAGTTAGGCAAGTTTGGGTTCAAGTCCTAGAGACGTGGTGGCGAACCTTTGGCCCTCCAGATGTTATGGACTACAATTGGCCATGCTGGCAGGGGCTGATGGGAATTGTAGTCCATAACATCTGGAGTGCCAAAGGTTCGCCACCACTGTCCTTGATAAAGGCTTGATAAAGTTCGGTAGGAAAAAGAATGCCAGAGATTGCAGCTGGAATGAACAATGGAAGGGGGCTACTAAAAATAGAGAGAATTGACCACTTTCCTCATATTTGGGAGTCATGGAGAGCAAGAATGTCTGGTCTCAGATTCAAGTCAACACAGGGTATGGATTGGATGGACTGAAGTGATTTGGGGCAAATACAGAGGGGAGTGTGCAATTGGTTAGGGGAGATGCTGTGGTAGAACATCTGCTTGGCACGCTGAAGATTGAAGGTTCAATCCCTGATAACTCCAGTTAAAAGGGATTAGGAAGTACATAATGTGGAAGACTTTTAGCGGAGATTTTGGAAAGCAGCTGCCAGACTTAGTAGACAATATAGACCAGTGGTCTGATGCCACATAAAACAGTTTCACGTGTGTTACTCATGTGTGGCTATGCATTGTATATGCACTACAAGGCTAGATACTGTGAGTCCATTCTACAAACGGCAGCACTTCCCCTGATATGCTGGGGGGAGCTGGCATCATTAGTGGTCTGGATCTGCCAAACCCAATCTGTAATTATAAAATCTACATTCACTCCATCCTTCAAACCCTGGTGGATTCTGCACAGCACAAATATAACGTCTACAAAGCATTTTGGGGAAGAACTTCACACGGGTCTCTTCCCAAAGTGGGTTGAGCCCATTATAGTTCTCTCAACCCAGGTTTTTTAAAAAAATCACTAAAGTAGCAATCTTTTTTCCCTGGCCCAAGTTGAAGATGTGTCCTGCCTGCTGAGCGAATGAAAAGCAGGCAGGAAACGCTTTATTTCTCCCGCACAAACCTCTTACGTTTGTTTCTGCTGCTCGTGTTTTGGTGATGTCACAGATGCTAGCCTGTTGGCACTGTCCTCCATTGGCCTTTGCCATTACACCACAGAACTATTTCCCCTCCAGAATCAAAAGTCAATCTCAGAGAGGAAAGGTACAAGGGAACCAAGTCAAATGACCTATTTTTTATACCCATCTTAATCTTTTCCAGGCAAGTTCTCATTGACCAAGCCCATCAAGGGTTGTGTTAAGGATGAGGAATGTACCAAGGTCACAAGAGGAAGCCCAGCCATCACCCTTGTGGGTTCTTGTTGCTCTGGTAACCTTTGCAATGTCGACCTCTCCAACAAAACTTACTTCGCTCCCAAGATTCCCCAGCTTGAAATCCTGCCTGATCAAAGCGCCAATGTCACCACCGCAAAAGCTACTTCTGGGTACATGCAGGACAGTCTGCCAGCTCCTACTTCCACCAACAAGGGAAACCCCTCCATTTCTGTGACTCCATCACTGCATGCTCATGCTCATGATGGCCACGATCATGACCACGACCACGATCATGACCACGATCACACCTACAATCGTGACACTGAGGATAAAGAAACCTTCTCAGTGGGAAATGAGCATTTTCTCAATGCTGTAAAAGTCGAGGAGCGGAAGCACCAAGAACAAATGCCATACAATAGTGGTGTGGAAGTCTTCGGGGGGCCGTTTTTGTTGACCTTGCTGCTTGCTGGGTTGCTTATGTGAGGGGAACACCAAATAAATCGACCTCGTTTCTCACAGTTCCGTTCCAACCAAATTCATGTTGCTATGACTTTTCCCCACTCAAATTAGGCTTTGGCCTACACGAACTGGGCGTCTTGTTTTGAAACCTGCATTTTGACCTATAATTGGGGTGGGGGGCACAAGTTCTACACCACACATTTTGCCTGTCAGAAGTTTGTTTTCATTTGAGTGCATCTACTGCCTTGTTTTCATGGCCGCTGTCTCACAGCACCATGGGATTTGGTATCATTTGGTATCATCCCAACAAGGCAGAACATAAACACTATGTTTAACAAACCTTAGCTTTGATGTTATGAAGCCCTGTCAAATTCCTTTCATACATGGGCATCTGTGTGGGCTCTTTTTCAAACATCATTACACTTGGCACCAACGCACCAGTTGCCATTTTGTTCCCATCCTTCTAGATGGATTGTTTTTGGTGTAGCTTATCAGATTAGTTTTCCCTCAACTTTGAGATCTTGACCTGTATCAAGTTAAAATTTTAGAGGGCATATAATGTAGGATTTTTGGCTTTTGGCGACTGAGAAAGGGCTCCTAGGTGGCTTCTGATGGCTAGGCATATCCAGATGTTCTATTAGATGGTCTGATGGACCACCAGTTCACTTTGGAATGAATGAGAAGGCTTTTGAATCCAGAGTATAACATAGAAATGTTCTAGGGAGCACTGTCTCCTTCACAATCCCTCCAAACATTAGCAGGCAAGCCCTGGTTGCCAACCAAATGCCAACTTGATCTGTCTCTGACACTTTATCAAGAAAAGAGCATGCTGGTGACTCTTACTTTGGTTCCACAATATTACGGAAACCACTGCTAGTGAGAATTACAACTAAACCAATACATACATGTTGTTCCTTTTTTTAAAAAAAACTCATATTTTATCTATGCTGGTATTTGAGTATCAAAGGCATGGATAGCCCCCCCCCATGATATAGCAAGGCCCAGAAACAAAAAGGTAAACATAACACTAATCTAAAAAAAAATGTTTGCAGAACAATGACGTCTTGGTGACTTTGCCTCATGGAGAATTTTTGGGAAATTACATGCAAAATTTACATTTGCCTACCATCTAGGATGCACAGGGTCATGTCCAGTTTAGAAACGAAATAAAATATTCCAAGTATTTGAGGAACTTTCAAAACATTTGATAATTGGTTCGTGATCCCTCCTAAAATTTAACTTCTGGAATCAAAATTCGGTGGAATTCTGGAATTGAAAAAAAAATCAATGTTTTGTTTCTTGCCTGTTTTAAAGGGGATGTTTCCTAACTGGTTAAGCGAATGAATGTAGTGATAAAAATTTTGCTAACTCAGTCACGAGTTTTCTTCTGCATGCTATCAAGTATCATCTGTGACTGTACATCGTCTCTCACATACCATCAAATATGGACCTGTTTTTCCAGGCAGTTGAAAATGTAGGTGCTCCTTGACATTTTTTGTAAATAGTTTCAGATCCAACTGTTGCTGAGATTGAAAATAACAGGGGAACCCTGACTAAAGAGCAAATAAAAGTTATTTATCTTGGCTGAACAATGTTGTTCTGTTTCTTTCCATCATCATTATCCATCCTTGCACACAGAGGCGTAGCTAGACCAGAGTGCTCCCAGTGCACACTCTGGCTTTTGCTCCCCCCCCCCCGCGCACCCCCCCCCCACGGCGCCCCTCCCTGCACACCCCACCCCACTTACTTTTGGAAAAGGAGCAGGCTGGAGAAGAAGGCTGGAAGCCTGCCTGCATTGCCTGGACCTGGTGGGAACTACATTTCCCAGGAGCCCCTGGGAAATGTAGTTCCCACCAGGCCCAGGCAACGCAGGAAGGCTTCCGGCCTGCTCCATTCCTAAAAGTAAGTGGGGGGCACCACGAGGGGGGAGGTCGCGGGGGGAGGGGGATCTTTCTGCCCCCATGTGACTAGAAATGGTGCACCTGCTGCGTCGGGCACCCCCCTTCCCCCTGGTGGCTTCACCACTGCTTGCACATGGCACTTGACAAAACCATCACAAAATGTCCATGCACCTCAGCTCTCATTTCAAGGATCACTACCTGAGATTCTCCTCACCATGCATACCAAGCTGAGGTTAGGGGATGTGGCAGGCAGGAAGTCCCACATTCAATCCCTGATGTAATTTGTTTTAAAAAAATCCAGTCATAAGACATAAGAAAAACCTCTGCCTCTGCCTGAAATAAAGTTGCCAACTTCAGGTTAGAAAATTCCAGAATATTTAGATGGAGCGGGGAGCTGGGGAGAGTGGGCACTGGCTCAGTGGTGGAGCATCTGCCCTGTATTCAGAAGGTCCCATGTTCATTGATGCCTGTGGCAGGACAGACCTGCTTTGACCTACAGGTTCTATTCCACCCAGCCCTCTCCCAGGGATTCACAACTCTACCTGGAGGGGCTTCTCTCCCTCTCTCTAAGGTAACTGCAGTCACCACCCAACATTCAGCGGCGTTCCTCCCATTGGGCAAAGTGGGCAGTTGCCCAGGGCGCCCCCTTGTGGGGGGCACCAAAAATGCAGGTTCGTTTGTGAAGGGTTTTGTATTTTCAGTGTTTTTTCTGTTTTTGGCCTGCAGGGGGTGCAGTTTTTAGGCTAGCAGCACCAAAGTTCCAGGGACTTTTCCAGAGACTCTCCTGATGATATCACCCATGTTTGGTGAGGTTTGGTTTAGGGTGTCCAAAGTTATGGACTCCCAAAGGGAGTGCCCCATCCCCCATTGTTTCCAATGGGAGCCAATAGGAGATGAGGGCTACACCTTTGAGGGTCCATAACTTTGGACCCCCTAAACCAAACTTTGCCAAACCTGGGTGGTATCATTAGTAGGATCTCATGAAGATACTCTGAAATTTTGGTGATGCTATCTTAATAATTGCACCCCTGACAGCAGGCACCCCCTAATATAAATATTAATTGCACCCCCTATATAAACATATACTTCAAACAGATATGATGGATGAACAAGTGAAGCATTGTATGATCAAATGGGCAACAGATTTTAAGAGAGAAATTAATATGGAAACTTGGGGAAAAAAACTTGAAAGAAAAACAATAAATTTACCAAAGCAGTTAGATTACAAGAAAATAATCACAAAATGTTCCATAGATGGCATTTATATCCCAGTAAATTGGCTAAAATATATCATAATTGCTCAGACAAATGCTGGAAGAGCCAATCCCAAAAAGGTACCCTTATACACTCTTGGTGGTCATGTTCACTTGTTCAAAAACTATTGGAAGGATGTACATAAAGTAATGGAAAAAATAATAGGCAGAGATCTGGCATTTAAACCAGAAATGTTTCTCCTTAATATGTTTGAAATGAAAATAAGTAAGAATACTGAAATCCTAATTTTATATATGTTCGTGTCAGCAAGGATACAACTTGCTAAGAAATGGAAGAAGACTACAATACCAACGGTAGAGGACTGGTTATTGCAGCTTATAGAATATGCGGCTTACGATAAATTGTCTAATGTAATTAAAAACAATACGATGGAAAATTTTATAGAAATATGGCATCCTTTGGTGAGATTTCTTCAATCAAGAGACGAACATAAGAATTTGTATATATATTTGCAGTGTTGAATTAATGAAAATAAGATTATAAGAAAATAACTGTATAAGAGATCAAGATAATCAGTTTATTGTAAAAACAACTCAAGAAAAATGGGGTAATTAATCCAACAGAACAATGCTAAGTGGAGGTCCCTCTCTACGTAATCATTTTCTTTTTCTTTTTTCTTTCTTTCTTTCTTTTTTTCTCTTTCTTCTCCTTTTTTATTAATTTTCAAGCCTTTACAAATAATTTATTCTTTCTTTTTTCTTTTTATATAGTTAGGTTTTTTCCTTTTGATGCATTCTCACTTCCTCTATGCTCTATTTTTTCTATTACTGATGTTGATCTATCTGTGATTTCTTCAACAATTATAACAGAGGTTAAATGTAAAGTTAAATAGAAACTATGAAATGTAGAAATTGTAAAAATTTTAACAATGAAACACTAATAAAAACTATTTATACAAAAAAAAAGAAAATGATGCTGTTTGGGGGTGGATTCCAGCATCACTTGTTTTAAACTTGGGAGCCCAGATTCTCCTTTTAAATCCACCTTAAAGGGAGAATCTGGGGTCCCCAATTTAAACAACACTGAAAGTGATGCTGTTTCCCCCAATTGGGGGGGACTGGATACAACACCATAAAATGTTTTCATAGCAGTAATAAAACATTTTGAAAGCATTTTGAAAATGTTTTCAAAAAAATATTTCTGCTGTGTGGCATGGCCCATTGCTGTGTTCAGATCTGTGAGTTGGGGCATGTTCTATAATGTGATGGTGACTTTGAAACAACCTGGTGGAAAAAATCATTGTTTTGTCACGGTGGAGGAGGGTGGCCACCCATGGGGGGGTATCAAACTCAGGTTTTGCCCAGGGCTCCAGTTTGCCAAGGTACACCACTGAGAGGAGGAGGGACTTAATCCTACCCATTGTCTTTTGCTAATGATAGCGGAGTCAGAAATGATTTATTCCATTTCTGATCTTGCTTTTAAATAAAGATGGAACTATGTTTTATTTCTGTATAAGTTAGGTAGGAACAAATTTTATTAGATAGAAAGTAGGAATTGCAGTTGTGTTTTGTGTTTGTATCTGTGTGGAATCTCTCTGGCTCAAGGCAGGAGTCCACCCCTGCTCCACCTGGGCGCGTCCCTTTTCATGTGCTAAAACCATGAATGAACGCCTGACAAAAGAGACCCCGGAAGAAGAGCCTCCATCTGCCTAATCCCACCAGCAGGCAGATAAGGGTGCCGTTGTCGTTAGGTTTCGTTTCCTGACCCCAAGCACCCAAAGGACTCTTTTGTGTTTTTCCCACCTGTGCCTACGTCATCACCTCGCCCAGCTTTGGCCGCGAAATTCAAGAAGGGACTGTAAATGAATGGTTGTAGGCTGTCCTGTACAAGTGTATAAAAGTTGTTGCAAAGCTGCTAGGCAGTTGCAGTTGCCATGGTGCGGAGGTGCTGACACGTAGGTCAGCATCTCAATAAACTCATTTTTATTTTCACTGTTCTCGCTGTGTTGGGTCCTGTTTCTGTTCCTCTGCGCTGCTGAGAGCTGGCGGATCTGGGAGAGTAAAAGTTACCCAGGCAGTGCGGTAACACTACCTGTATTACCGTTTTTAAATGGTGTCTTGGTAGGCCTGGAAGTTTCCTGTGCAGAGGGAAAAAAGCCTTTAAATGTTCCCTTCAAACTGGGGAGGGAGGAGGGAAGCCATTTCTTCACACTGGCAATGATTTATTAGGGACTTATTCCAGAATTAAAAGCCATCCCTGGCAAGTCAATACAGCTGGAGCAGTGATGGGATTCAGCAGGTTTGCACCACTTCAGCAGAACCAGTTGTTAAAATGGTGCTTGTAAACAACCAGTTGTTAAATTATGTGAATCCCACCACCGGAACCGGTTGTTAAATTATTTGAATCCCACCACTGAGCTGGAGCATATGGTAGGTATAACAGCCACACACATGAAAATGTTTGCTGACTAGTTGCTTTTTTTTTTTACTCAGTAGCAAAGATGCTGTAATTATGGGGTGGAGGAAAAGGAAAGGGTCATCGTGGCTGCAGTCATTCGCCTTGTAGGTACAAAATGGCTCCTTTCTCTGAGATGTTGTCAGCTTCCAAAGCTGCTGTAGGAGGGTTGCCAGGTTGGGAGACCTATGCTATGGTGGGAGATCTCGTGTCCGCAATTTTCACTGCCCACTTCTGCTCCGAGAAGTAGCAGGAGGAAAAAAAGTTCAAGAAAACACACTGGCATTGAACAAAGCATGACATCACTTCTGGGGAAAGTAATAGAGTTTTACCATACAATTTCTAGCAATTCCTAAAGTGACATATGTCACTTCCAGGATTTCGCAGTAGCAACATCAAAACACATATAATGCTACAGCTCCTATGTCTCCGCCCCCAAAGCTATTGCTAGTTGCCTGTATTGCATTCTTTCTCAATGGTGCATAGCCAGCATAGTATAGTGGTTAAGAGCAGGTGGATTCTAATCTGGGGTTTGATTCCTTACTCCTCCACCTAAGTGGCAGAGGCTTATCTGGTGAACCAGATGTGTTTCCACACTCCTACATTTCTGCTGGGTGACCTTGGGCTAGCAACAGTTCTTCGGAACTCTCTCAGCCCCACTTACCTCACAAGGTGTCTGTTGTGGGGAGAGGAAGGGAAAGGAACTTGTAAGCCACCTTTTGAGTCTCCTTACAGGAGATAAAAGTGGGATATAAATCCAATCTCCTCCTCTTCCTCTTCCTCTTCCTCTTCCACTTCTTCTTCTTCTTCTTCTTCTTCTTCTTCTTCTTCTTCTTCTTCTTCTTCTTCTTCTTCTTCTTCTTCTTCTTCTTCTTCTATTCACAGAATTTTATTTTTAAAAGTAACCCGCCAGAGATGCAGAGAGAAAATATGAAACATCTTTGCAAATTTTCTACACATGGAGTTCTAGGTCTCATGCAAGAGCTGCAAAACCAACTTCCTGATGCTCTAAAAAATTGCTAAGTTGTCATTTGGATGAAGAGATAAATGTTAAATGAACTATTGTAAACTAAAGAATGCAAAGAATGGATGGCAAAGTTGAAACTAGTCACAGGAATATGCTTAGATTAGACGCCAGCCACCAAAGCACATTAGTTCAGACTGGTTGAGATTGTCAAAACTGTAGAATTAAAGAGAACAGGAGAATTCACCTGTCATTAGACCGTTATGCTATCAAATGAGTCCAATACCTCTGCAAACAACTTGTATACTTGGAAGCAGGGATACAATCTGAACGTATTTTCCCTTTTAGCATTTTTAAAAATCATGTCATAGCAGTATTTCGTTGATCAGATTGGAGCATTTTTGCAATGGAATTTGGGGGTCTTTGATAATAATCTTTGAGCATTTTTGCAATGGGATTTGGGGATTTCCTAAATCAGTCGATTAATGAGAAATCCCCCAACAGTCTAACAATTAGGCAATCAAATATTGCTTCATATTCCTGCTCTTTTCCCTGGTCTGTTTGTTGCTGTGTGTTCAATATCCCTGATCCCACTTTTTCTTGGCACCCGGTTTTTGATCCTTGGATTGTGCACTGGGGTTGGCAATGGGGGATGTGTGGATAAAGTTGCCAGATCCAGGTTGGAAAATGCCTGGAGATTTGGGGGTGGACCTGGGGAGGACAGGAAAATCAGTGGGGAACAATGTCATACGGTCCACCCTCCAAAACACCCCTTTTCTTCATGGGAGATAAGTTCTTTAGTTCTGGAGATAAGTTGTAATTCTTAGAGATCCTGGAGGCTGGCATCCCCTAGGTTAGTGGTGGCAAACCTATGGCACTTCAGATGTTCATGGACTACAGATCCCATCAGCCGCTGCCAGCATGGCCAATTGGCCTTGCTGGCAGGGTTTGATGGGAATTGTAGTCCATGAACATCTGGAGTGCCATAGGTTCACCACCACTGCCCTAGGTTGTGCCCACCTGTTCTCCCAGAATCAAAAAAGACTGCCCTGCCCTTGGCCGGGCATTGACCTAGAGGGTGTTTGCAGATCCGGGGAAGGGGGCAGATGAATAGTCCGAAGCAGGCCTCTGGATTCACCTGAAATCGCCCAACCAGAGTCCAAGCTCAGGAAAATGAAACCTTTGTTCCTTTTATTCCCTCGCTCCCCTGTTAAGAGCTGCTTTCAGTATTCTAACTCGTGCTCAGTAATCTGATTTCGAGGCCCTGCTCCACTATGTACCCTGAGCTCCCTCGCATGCTCACCCCCTCCCCCTGGGGCTGCTGCTTCCACTTGAATTTCTCTTGGATCTTTTGCTAAATCTCTCCTTGGATTTTACCTGGGTTTTCTTGCTGGGTCCCCAGCACCTCACCTGGAAGCCCAAACCTCCAGGTTTGTGTTGGTCTGCAGGTAGTCAGCTGCCTAGATGCTTGGAAACAAGAACAGGTGCAGAATAATTCAAGGATAGGTAATATAATTCTCTGCTTTTACTGCTCTATTTTCTCTCTTTCTCTGTTTTTCCCCCCAGTCTCTCCTGGAAGTCACCCATTGCCACAACATGTGCACGGGGGAGAGTCTAGCACAGTGGTGGTGAACCTTTGGCAGTCCAGATGTTATGGACTACAATTCCCATCAGCCCCTGCCAGCATGGCCATGCTGGCAGGGGCTGATGGGAATTGTAGTCCACAACATCTGGACTGCCAAAGGTTCGCCACCACGGATCTAGCATCTCATGTGGGCATTTTAGTATTTGGTATCCCATGCATTGTTGGTATCGCTGTGACTAAATATGTGCTGGGGTGCTGGGGTGTTTCCGGGCTGTATGACCGTGTTCTAGCAGCATTTTCTCCTGAAGTTTTGGCTGCTGGCAGCCACAGATGCAGGCAAAACGTCAGGAGAAAATGCCTGGAAACCACACAGCGCCCCAGTGATTCCGGCCATGAAAGCCTTCGACAATATGTTAAATATGTGCCTTTTGATATTCACTCTCTGAAACGATCCCCGATCATCATGCTAAATTTCAGCCTCTGGGTTGGATCCTGGTGGGGGGGGACATGCTTCTGTCAATTCCCCCCTCCCATAGCAAAGTTCCAGCCCTGCTTCCGATGATGTTCCTGGGGATTCTCTTGAAGTCCTGGGGGAATCAAGAAAATCATGCTTTGTGGATGGAAATCCTACCACCCTTAGTAACTGTCAGTGGCATCTACGGCTACCAGTTCTTCTTTGGGGGTGGTATTAATTCACTTTTGGGTGAAAGGTTAAGCATACAGGGCTGTGTTTGGCCGAAACTTGTCTGCCTCTCAAGGGTCAAAATTGTCTTGAGGGACTTATTGATGTTATCTATGCGCAATACAACATTTATAACGTAGGCTATCATATAATTCAGAGGTGGGATCCAGCAGGTTCTCACTGGTTCCCAAGAGTAGGTTCCTAATTATTTGTGTGTGCCGAGAGGGGGTTACTAATTGGTGATTTTGCCACGCACTTTTGCCTTTAGTTACGCCCCTCCTCTCAGCAGTAGCGCGCAGAACTTGAAGCAGTCTAGCAGGAGGTGCACCGCTGTGCGTGGCAGCCTGCACCTGCATGCATTCGTTTCCCGCCCAAGGACTGGCGCAGCGGCTGCGTCCTTGCCACAGGAATGCCCCGCCCCGAAATGCCCGGCCATGCCCCCGTCGTGCCCCGCCCAGCCCCATTGACGCTACGCCACAGTTTGAATCCCACCACCATGGGAACCTGTTACTAAAATGTTTGGATCCCACCACTGATATAATTATATAATTAGCAGCCCTGTATGCATTTTCTTGACCTTTCAGGTACTTAATTCTAGTGTTACAGGTTAAGAAGAAGAAGAGTTTGGATTTATATCCCCCCTTTCTCTCCTGCAGGAGACTCAAAGGGGCTTACAATCTCCTTGCCCTTCCCCCCTCACAACCAACACCCTGTGAGGTAGGTGGGGCTGAGAGAGCTCTGAGAAGCTGTGACTAGCCCAAGGTCACCCAGCTGGCATGTGTGGGAGTGTACAGGCTAATCTGAATTCCCCAGATAAGCCTCCACAGCTCAGGCGGAAGCTGGGAATCAAACCTGGTTCCTCCAGATTAGATACACGAGCTCTTAACCTCCTACGCCACTGCTGCTCCTTCTGTTTCCCTTCTTTGCTTGCACACTTTGTGGGTAGAACCCGGGGAGGGCAGGGTGGGGACTATGCCATACAGCTCACCCTCCAAAGCATTCATTTTCTCGAGGGGAACTGATCTCTGTTGTCTGGAAGTGTGCTGCTGTAATTCCACGAGATTGCCAGGCCCAATGGAAGGCTAGCAGTCAGGGACAAAGCTGTGTAAAATTGCTCCCAAGTGCCCTCTGCGCCCCCGCTCACGGCAGGCTCCTTGGTATACTGGGGAGCTGCGCCAGATGAAGAGGGAACTCAGACGGCTAGAGCGAGCGTGGAGGAAGTCTCGTGACGAAGTGGCACGAACAACTTATAGGACGTTTATGAAGGCCTATGAGTTGGCGATAAGGAGGGCGAAGAGTGCTTATTTTTTCATCCTCCCTCGCGATCTGCCCCAGCTAGCTCGCCCGGCACAAGTATTTCGGACTGTTCGGTCCCTCACCTCTTTGGTGGAGGGATCCAAAAATTCTCAATTGGCTATTGGCTGTGAGGCATTTCAGAGCTTTTTTTTGTAGACAAAAGTCATGTCACTCCGCCCGGGACCTTTCCAGCCACATTTGATACAGTAAGGGAACTTCTCGAGGCTCCTTCACTGCCTTCAGGTCCCAAGCTTGGAACTGGTTTTCCCTGCTCCAGCGAGTCCTGATGCTGACAGGGTCCTTAGCTGCTGTTAGACCTACTCACCTGTCCCTTCTTCTTGATCCGTGGCTCCCTCCTGGCTAATAAAAGCCTGCCGGGAGGAGTTACGACCCCACCTGTTGAATATAGTCAACCGCCTCCCCTTTGAGCAAGGGTGTTTCCGGGTGGGTTGGAAGAGGAGGCAGTGAAGTCCGCCCACTCTTGAAAGGAAGACCATCCTCAGATCCTGGCGGATCCTGGCCTAATTACTCGCCCCGTTTCGAATCTTTCGTTCCTGGGGAAGCGTAATTGAGAGGAAGTGGTGTTTGGAGCAGCTTCCAGGGTTTCCTGGAGGACACATCGGCACTCCTCGATCCCTTTCCAGTCCGGCTTCCGTGCTGAACATGGGATCTGAGACCGCCCCTCGTCGCCATCAAGCAGATATACCTTCGGCTTGCAGCTAGACCAAAGGCGGATCGGGCGCTGCTGGATTCTATTAGATCTTACAGCAAAGGCGCTTTGATATGCGTTACGATTCACGCACCTTTTGATCCACCGGCCATTGGCATACCTCTGGAGTACGGGGCATTGTCCTTCAGTGGATTGCCTCTGCTTTCTCCAGGAGATCGGGTCAGCAGAGTATGGTGCGGGGATGAGGCTCCTCCGCATAGGGCCCCACTTAGTTGTCGGGGTCCCCCAGGGGAACCTTTGCTTTCCCCCGGGCTTCTTATTTAACATCTACATGCGACCCTCGGCTTCAGCTGGTCGCGAGGGAGGTTTTGGGCTGGTCTGTCACCAATATGCGGATGACACCCAGCTCATTCTGTTGATGGAGGGGGGGCGGCCTCTGCCCCTGTAGCTCTACAGCGTACTGGTTTGGAGTCGGTTGCTGGTTGGTTGAGGGCAGCAGAGCAGGTTAAAACTTAATCCAACGTAAGATCGGAGGTCCTTTGGCTGGGCCGGGGAGGAAGACCAAGGGAATTTCCTCGCCGCCGGTCTTGGCATGGGGTTGAGTTGGCTCCTGGTATCTTTGGCCTGCAGCCTGGGGGGGTCCGGGCCTCTGGACTCTTCACTATCAATGGAGGGCCAGGGTGGCCCATGTTACCCTGGGTTGCGCTTTTTTCAAGCCTCCCGGGCCAGGCCTTTCGGGCGGCTGGCTCCCTATCTCTCCCCAGTCCGACTCTGCAGCTACCGTGATCCATGCGACGACGTCACCTCGGACGGTTGGATTTCACTGTAATCCTTCGCCTTCTTACCGCTGGGCCTTCCCTTGCGACTGATCCGGAAGTTGAAGCTGGTCCAGAATCGCGGCAGCCCGGGCTTCTGACAGGTGGGTGGTTATTCAGATCCACATCACCCTCTGTGCTGGGCTGCATTGCCTGCGTACTTCGGGCTCCTTCAGTGGAGTTCCGGATCATTTTCAAGCGGTGTTGGTAGATGACCTTTAAGGCCTTACGGCGGCATGGGGCCCTCATACCTACGGGACCGCGATCACCCCTTATGTCCCAAACAGGCCGCAAGTGCGCTCGGCAGCGGCAGAGTTACCCTGGAGATCCCCGGCCCTCGGCGATGGATGCTGAAAGCGTTGGAGCTTCGACCTCGGGCTATTGTGGTGGCCTTTACGGCCCTGGAGCTCCCTGCCTGGTGGAATGCTCTACCTCATCAGTTACGTCCGGGTTCCCTGCGGGACCTTGGTGAGTTCGCCAAGGTGAGGGCCTGCAAGACTGAGCTATTCCTACCGGGCCTTTAGGGGGGGCTGGCCGTTGGTTCTACCACCCCCCACTGAAGCTGCCCGTTTTTTCATCTGGCCGGGCCCTGGTCTCCATCTTGGGCCGACTCTTATCCCCTCCCTCCATTGGCCTGTAGGATGCGAGGTTCTGATATTTTAACCAGTATGTAATTGAAACTGCTATTAAGTTTTAAAGTTTTAAGTTTTAATGAATTAAGCTGCACTCCTGTATTTGATATGTTTTATTGATTGTTGTTGAATGTGCAGCTATTCTGTGAGCCGCCTCGAGCCCTTCGGGGGTGAGGCGGCTTATAAATCTCATAATAAATAAATAAATAAATAAATAAATAAATAAATAAATAAATAAATAAAATAGTGACCTGAGCTCACCATGGGCATGGCCCCCTTGCTTGCCCTGCTCCAAAGTTCCATGTGAAGTTTGGGGGCAGGGCAAGCCCTGCTAGCCAGTGTTCAACTGTGCTTCTGCCTTTAGGGAGTTTGGGGGCAGGACATAGTTGCCAGTGGGAGAGCAGCCCTACTACCTCTCTTGCTATGCCACTGCTGGCAATTCTACTGGGATCCAAGCTCCTGGTTCATCTTTAAACCTGTCTTGGAGTGTTGTTTTAAAGGGGTTAAAACTACAACTAAGGCTCCTTTGGGTGGCTGAATAGAGGTTTTCTCCCTTACACTTGGTGTTTCCTAAATGTAGAAGATGTGCTTGGATTTGTACCCTGCTTTTCTTAATCGTGAGGAGTCTCAAAGTGGTTTGCAAACTCCTTCCCTTTGCCTCTCCATAACAGACACCTCGTAAGGTAGCTGGGCCAAGAAAGTTCATGTGTAAGGGCAGGGAAACAAATCCACTTCACCATATTAGAGTCTGCCGCTCATGTGGAACAGTAGAGAATCAAACCTGGTTACCCACATTAGAGTCCACTGCTCCTAATGATTACACCAGGCCAGCTGTCAGTAAGGATCCAATGACAAAGCAGGCTTCTGGGGAATTCAGATTAGCCTGTACACTCCCACACATGCCAGCTGGGTGACCTTGGGCTAGTCACAGCTTCTTGGAGCTCTCTCAGCCCCACCTACCTCACAGGGTGTTTGTTGTGAGGGGGGAAGGGCACGGAGATTGTAAGCCCCTTTGAGTCTCCTGCAGGAGAGAAAGGGGGATATAAATCCAAACTCCTCCTCCTCTTCTTCTTCTTCTTCTTCTTCTTCTTCTTCTTCTTCTTCTTCTTCATAGATGTATGTCTAGCGTACACATGTCTCCTTGAACAGACCTGGTTGTAGTTGTTCACTTTCATAGATTTCTTATTTAAACATGAAGGTTAGATTTTAAAAAAAATAGTTCCTTTTTCATTGTGTTTTAGTATTGGCAATCCCACTGTCCACTCACTATATCCCAGACTGCATTCCCTCTTTATTCCCATCCACAGCTCAATAGGATAGTGGGAGAAAAGTGGGAGAGCGGAATTGGTGTGTCCCAGCATTGTGACATCTCCTCTGGCGTGAATCAGAGGTGCAGTCAATAAGTAGTAGTGGGGAAAAGGTAAAGGAAAAGTACCGGGTCATTCCTGACCCATGTGGTGAGGTCACATCATGATGTTTACTAGGCTGACTGTGTTTACAAGGTGGTATGCCATTATTTCTGAAACTCTATGGTAAAATCATAGTGTTTCAGATGCATGCTAGAGTGTCTTCCTGATTTGCTGACATCACTTCCTGTTCATGCCAGAAGTGATGTCACAGTGTCAGGGACACTAAAACTGATATCTCCCCTCTTTCCTCTCCCAGCCCATTTATTTTTATAAGACATCTTGTGGGTCCCTTAGCAGGGAGCACAAAAAAGAAATAATTAAAATGTGTTGGTTCAGAGGAACAGAAATAAGGGCACCCTCCCTAACTCATGACAAGTGTAGTTGTGTTGAGACAAATTCCAGAGTTTGGTTCACACAACAAGGGGGGGGGGGTTAGTAACAAATCTGTCCCTTGAGAATTTCTGTAGTCTGATGACTACAGTTCTCAACATAAGAAAGAGTTAGAGGAATTTAGGGGAAAGGGAGAGAGAAAAAGAGAAAGCTGGGGCAAAGGATTAAGAATATAAACCACGTGTATGTAGTCGTTCTCCCCTGTCTGATTTAAAAGTGCTTCCCTAATCTTATTTATATACAGGAATGTGTGTGAGCGAGTTGTGGTCACTCAGTCACGCTGGAAAGGAACTGTCAGCTTAGCCCAGGAATTGAAAATATGTCCTGAGGCTAAACTGAGGCCATACACAAAGTCAGAGGCCAAGTCTGATGCCTCTTCTCTGTTTCCCTGTTGGTTTGGGAAGGGGCAGGCCAGAGGGGGCCATTGCACTGGACATTTTCTCTCTTTACGAGCCTTGTGCGAGAGGCTGTTCATCTTGTGCCCTGAAGAAGGAAGTGAGCTGTTTGCTTTTTGTCCCGTGGAGTTTTCGCTGAGGGAGACAGAGCACTGAAACTTCCCTTTCCATCCAGCCAAAAGGAAACAAAACTGGAGATAAACATCTCTTTTTAGTCAAGCGGATGAGAGCCTCTGTTGCAATATGGATGCAAGGCATGATGGGAATATCAGAGGTCGGGATGGACGTAGGCTTGCCAGCCTCCAGGTGGTTAAACACCGCAAAAAAACACCTGTACGGCTAATGGTATTAATGTACCAATGTTTCTAATATTCAATATATACACACTTAAACAATTACAAATACGCTTTTATAATTTATAGCAGTGGCGTAGTGGTTCAGAGCAGGTGCATTCTAATCTGGAGGAACCTGGTTTGATTCTCCGCTTTGTCGTTTGGGCTGTGGAGGCTTATCTGGGGAATTCAGATTAGCCTGTGCACTCCCACACACGCCAGCTGGGTGACATTGGACTAGTCACAGCTTCTCGGAGCTCTCTCAGCCCCACCCACCTCACAGGGTGTTTGTTGTGAGGGGGGAAGGGAAAGGAGTTTGTCAGCCCCTTTGAGTCTCCTGCAGGAGAGAAAGGGGGGATATAAATCCAAACTCTTCTTCTTCTTCTGTATAACATAAATAATATCTACGCAGGTTCTTTTTTGCTTAGCTGTATAATAACTGGCTGTCCAAGATAGAGAGGCTGGCCTGTCACTCCGCAGAGAGCCAGTTCTTATGTAGCTAAGCAAAAAAGAACCTTAAGGATTTTTGTAGCCTTTTTGGAAAAGGATTTTTTTACATTGCAAGATAACGGGCCATTGTGAAGATCTACGAAGTCATTCAACAACCGGGGAATGACAACCTATGTGGATATCGTTCAATATTGTTGTTGTGAGCTCTTGTAGAGGGACTATTTGAGTCATGTTTCTTTGTGTAGATTATGACACAGGAAATAGCCTTTGTGGATATTTTTTATGTTATACAGTATAAAAGCTTACTTGTAATTGTTTAAGTTTATGTATATTGGATATTAGAGAGATTGGTACATTAATACCACTAGCCACTAGCCATACCATTAGCTTTTTGGATGGTTAACCTTTGAGCAACCTGTCCGACTTTCATTATGGCTGAGCCTCCAGGTGGTAGCTGGAGATCTCTTGCTATGACCACTGATCTCCAAATGACAGAGATCTCTTCCCTCTGGAGAAAATGGCTGCTATGGAAGGAGGACTCCATGCCATTATATACCACTGATGTCCCTCCCCCGCTCCCCCAAATCCTGCCCTCCTTAGATTCCACCCCAAAATCTCTAGATATTTTCCAATTCAAAGATGGCTACCAGAGGCGTAGCTACCATAGGGACATCCGAGGAGAAATGTCCTAGGTGTCCCCCATTGGGGGCACAGAAAAATTTGGGCTCATTTCTAATTTGGGGGGTATTTTTAGTGTTTTTAGGTGGTCGGCCAGCAGGGGGCTCAAGTTTTAGGCTAGCAGCACCAAAATTTCAGGCTGTTGTCAGGTGGCACTCCTGATGACACCAGCTAGGTTTGGTGACTTTTGGTTCAGGGGGTAAAAAGTTATAGATCCCCAAAGGGGGTTCCCCCATCCCCCATTGTTTCCAATGAGAGCTAATAGTCAATGGGGCTACCCTTTTGAGGGTCCATAACGTTGGACCCCCTGAACCAAACTTCACTAAACCTAGGTGGTATCATCAGGAGGGTAGACTCTAGGACATTGTACCTCACTGATGTCCCCGTCTTCCCCAGGTTCCATCCTCAAATCTTCATTGTTCCCCAACTTAGATCTGGCAACCTTACCACTCCATCCATCACCTGTAGCCAGGGGGAACTTGACAACCCTGACTATAAATAATGTAAGTAGGTAATTAAGTAAACACATAAATAATGGGAATAGTTCTGAGCAAAGACCAAATGCCTTTGAAAGCCAGTGTGGTGTAGTGGTTAAGAGTGGTGGACTCTAAACTGGAGAACCAGGTTCGATTCCCCCACTCCTTTACATGAAGCCTGCTGGGTGACCTTGGGCTAGTCACAGTTCTCTCAGAACTCTCTCAGCCCCACTTGCCTTACAAGGTGTCTGTTGTGGGGAGAGAAAGAGAAAGGAGTTTGTAAGCTGCCTTGAGACTCCCTATAGGAGAGCAAAGCAGGGTATAAATCCAAACTCTTCTTCGTCTTCTTCTCTTCTTTGTCTGCTCAGTGAGGACTTACCATCAACTCTTGCCCACCTAAGATCAGAAAAATGATCAGGATTGCCACTCCCAGAATTGTAACTGCTTTCCAGAATGCAGAGAGAAAATGGCACCTTTAGAGGCTTATATTCATGTCTCTAAAGCTCCCCAAAGAATGAAAGATGACTTTGTTTTACCAGGAAAAGTAGCTTTAAAAAAGTTGGGAGAGGGACAATTAGCAGAGAACTCCTTGCTTTCCTTACCAGAGACTGCCAGTTTTTAAAACGGCAGAAGAAATTATGCCAATCAAACACCGATTTGCATAATTTATTCAGCCTGTGGAATCCAGCATGTCTAGTCGCAGAGCTCTGGTTTCTTTTAGCACGACATAGGTCACCCTGCCCGTAGTTAGCCTTACTCCTGTCAATAAAAAGCCATCCCTCGCAGAAAGAACGGCTTGACCGCAGGAGGAGGAAAGGCATACTTTTGGAGATTCCTTGGTCTCCCGTGAATCATCACACCCCAATCTAGGAGAGTGAGGTTTTCTTAAATGACACTCCCTGTTTCTTGAAAATCTTGGTTCAGTGCCCTCTTGCCTTTTGCACTCCCTGAAGTGACTTCATTCTCTCATTCTGGCAATGCTTCTTCAATCCACTCTAGTCTTTGTTTTCTCCACTCCGCCATTCAAAAAGAAGTAACTATCGCACCCGGCTTCCTCTTTTCATCAACAGATGATCTTTGCATTGGCCCAAGGCCAGGATCTCAGACCGGCAGGGGAAGGCAGTAATCAACAAGATTTCCCTTTTCTCTGAAGCAGACAGGAGAAGAGAAAACTCCTGGCACAGATGACAGGTAATTGGGTGGGTTAAGATTCTTCATCCTCTTGATGTTGGGTTTCCCATTAGAGCTCAAGGATAGTTCTGGTTTTGGTACCATTCAGAGCAAGAGAAGAGCCCTCTGGTCCCATCTTGGGAAGGCTGTTCTGCATTAGGACTGTGTTTTGCTTTCGGCTCTGTTGTGGTTAGCAGCGCACTGGGTTGTCTCTGCTGTGGTTGTCATTACTATGCACATCGTTGCGGCATTGGAGCCTGTATGCCTTTCGCCCTGCTTTGATTTTGTTGTGTGGTGTGCATACAGCGTTGAGACAGTCTAGGTTTCCCTGTATGTGTCTTCTGTTCTTTCTCCACATCTTGGGAGGAGCCACAACTGAGTGGAAGAGCGCATGCATCATATGCAGAAAGTCCCAGGCTCTCTCCTAGTAGAGCAGGGAATTGCTAGAGAGTCACAGCTGACAAGATATGATCACACCTTTCCTAATGTGTGGTAGACAAAGCCCTCTCCGTTGAAACGGGATTTGATTGATGGATTATTGTTGTAAAAACAGAGTTAATGCAATAAGGAGGCAAAAGACAGTCGCTTCTACTGAAATAAAGTCTACTTACTTACCGTGTTTCCCCGAAAATAAGACAGCGTCTTACATTAATTTTTGCTCCCCAAGATGCACTATGTCTTATTTTCAGGGGATGTCTTATTTTTCTGTGTTCTGTTCGTCGGGCATGCTTCCCAACAAAAACTTGGCTACGTCTTACTTTCGGGGGATGCCTTATATTTCGCACTTCAGCAAAACCTCTACTACGTCTTATTTTTAGGGGATGTCTTATATTTGAGGAAATGGGGTACTAAGAATAAGGGTAAGGGAACTTGGGAGAGAAAAACAAGAAAGGTCTTACTAATTTAGCCAGCTCATCAGCCAGCTCACTGCTTAGATTAGATAACAAAGAAGACAACTAATGAGCACGTGCAGAGTGTAACAAAGAATATATATCTAATGTCTACGTGCATGTAGCCCATACCAGATCTGCCTGACCAATGGGTATCAATTACCTGGTCACTGACTTCTGACCTCACTAACTAATTAGCATGCAACGATTAACTCCTTCATTACTGGATTGTGTGACTGGCGCTTGCCAGATCCCATCAATTATAAACTCTCTCTATTTTTAAAAAAATTGCTCTCTAGCAAGAGCTACAAATTGGCTTGCAAGGCCTTGGTGCATTCACAGCCCCCTGCAATGCCACTGCAATGGACATTAAATATAGTGGCGGACAAGCAGCAGAACATTGGCTAACCAAGTATGCAACATTCCCATGCAGATTATTCCATATCCGGACTACAAAATGAGCCAGGCCGTAATTCTGCAAATGACAGTAGTATTATAAAATACTGGTAGTCTCTGAGTTCTAGAATGTTCGGCTGTCTTCAACCTCAGCCAAAGCTTTTTCAGTCTTGACTCTGACCTAATGGAACTCTCTGTCATCTGAGACCAGGGCCCTGCAGAGTTACTTCAGTTCTGCAGGGCTTGAACAGGTGTGTAGCTGCGATGGGGACATCCGGGGTGGCTTGTCCCAGGTGCCGCCATCGCAGTCATGTGGGGAAATGGGGCCAGGGGCAGGGAGGGCATGCACAGTTGTAACCTCAGCTTGTGGGTTCTGTGGGGCAGAACTTGGAATGAGTTTGCAACAACAAATTTTTAAAAACAAAATGGTTTACTTAACATATAACATCAACATTTAACATCACATTTCAAGGTCCTGTTCAGGTTTCATTTTCAAGTCCTTTACAATCTACTGATACTGCCAAGTCCAATTCATCTTTGCAAGTGGGTTGGCTCCTGAAGACTCCAAGGGCTTGATGAACAGGATTCAACATGATGAAGGTTTCCAGGAGAACTCTCACCCATTACAACCACAAAAAGAACCCTGAAACAATAAACTCCAACATTCAAAACATAGCAAAATAAACAACTACCTTCCCAGTAGTTCCCAGCAATATTGCAGTTACCTTAACAATGTGTTAAGGGCTTATACAACCAAGGTCCGAGTCTGGTAGCCTTGTCTCCTCCAACTACATGAGGTCTGCAACCTTCTTCTGCTTTGGGTCTCCACCCCTTTCTGGGTCAACCCATTCTGAGCATGGGGGTTACACGGGCAGTTCATGCCCTGGGCGCAGTTCCCCGTCCCTTCATCACTGGGCTTGAAAGACAGAGATGTTCCACCAGGCATTTGGTTGAGATGGCTACGGTGTTGTCAAACTTGCTGGCTTCCGAAAATCTATTTCCCCTTCTTCCCCCACAGTGTGGTAAAATTGACAACTAATTTAATTTGGGGGGGGGGATATATTGCATTTATATGATGGCTCATAGTGGAGTCTATGGCATTTTTATGTTGTCAGTCACCATCACTGGATATCCAATTAATTCAATTTTAATTGGGGTTGTTAGGGGTTATTTTTACGTTGAATTGTATTATTGTATATTTTAATACTGTGTGCAAACAAATTTAATAAAATAAAAATCAGTGAATAAAATCTTAATTTGATGTCGGCTACCTGGAAAGAAGGAATCATACTTAACTGTTTCAGAGGATACTTGTGTTGGGCCATTTCCACACAAGTCACTAAAACATTTGCAAAACGTTTTCAGTCCTTTCCCCATTTGTTCACACTCATCCCTCCAAACACTTCCTGGTGGCCATTTTGTGATTCTTCCATTTTATTTTGACTTTGTGTGGATTCATAGCTTTGGTGCTTCAAAGTTTCATGCTGCAATTTTCCTTTGGTCGTGTTCTTGTAGCTTCAGAGATATAATCCCTCATTTTAAAAAAAACTTGATGAAAATAAAGAAGCGAGATGACAGAGTGAGCTCAGAAAGTGGTTCAAAAGAGGAAGTTCAGGAACTGCAGAGAGGCGTGAGAAACATTTTAAAGATGTACAGCACGTGAAAACATTTTGAAAATATTTTCAAAAAAAAAATCTCTACAGTCCAGGATGCATATAAAACATTTTGAGGTTGGAAATAAAACACTTTGGGCTCAAAACCATGTGGAACTCCTAGGAGGAAAAGTTTTATTTCCTGCCTCAAAACGTTTTACTTTGGTTGTTCAGAAGGGACCTTGGTCTGAAGTTGAACAGATAAATTCAAGCCCAGTAGTATCTTAGAGACTAACATAAATGTCAGGTCATCAACTTTTGAGACTGACGGCTCCCTTTGTCAGGTATCTGATGAATATCTGATGTAGATAGCTCTGTTATGGGCCCCCAAAAGGGTAGGGCCCATCTCCCACCGCCCTCTGAAGTAAAGTTTTCCAAACCTGGCTGGTGTCATCAAGAGACTCTCCTGAAGATGCTCTGAAAGTTTTTTGACTTTACCTTGAGAAATGTGCACCCCGCAGCCCTCTCCTAGAAATTTCCCATTGGCTTGCAATGGAGTGAAGTCACTTCATAGCACAGAATTTGGGGAAATTTCTTCGCCTATCAGGGGCAATGATACTCCCCAGGTTTGGTGAAGTTTGGTTCAGGGGGTCCAAAGTTATGGACCCTCAAAGGTGTAGCCCCCATCTCCTGTTAGCTCCCTTTGGAAACAATGGGAGATGGGGCACCCCCTTTGGGGGTCAATAACTTTGGACTCTGTGAACCAACCTTCACCAAACCTGGGGAGAATCATCAGGACCATCTTCGGATAATATCCTGACCATTTGGTGCCATTAGCTTTAAAATTGCACCCGCTGCAGGCCAAAACGTGTAAAACACCAAAAAATACAAAAAATTAAAATGGACCTGAATTTTTCGGATTTACCTGAATTTTCGGGCATATCCGAATTAACTATGAGTTGGATTCAGGCATATAGATCATTTTATGCCCTAAAACAACCAAATCCGAAATTTACCGAATTTTTTGGGTCTCAACCAACCCTTGTGTGCAGTTCTTTTTATAAAATCCTAAAGGCATTATATTTGTGCTGTGTAGAATCCACCACTGTCTCACCGAACAGATTTGATTTCAAAAGGTGTAAGAATTGGGGATGAGTGAATATTTCCTGTTTCACTTGTACTTTTAACCGAGGTTTCAGTTCTTGGCTTTTTGCTGTTGGTTTTATAGGTGAGATTGCATTTGGTGTGTGTGGTCAGGGGTTATATATAAAATTGAGCTGATATTTTTCTAAGCACTGCACATCGTTTATGCACACCTACATTTTAAGGCAAGGCCAGGCAATCTTATCTGGGACATACTATCTGATTTACAACACTCAAAATGGAATGAATTAATAACCAATAAAATTAAATCTTTAGGCTTAGCTCTAGACTTACTCCTAAATCAGGAAGAATCATATAAGGAATTCAAACAAAGAATCCTGGACACGGAGATGCAACATTTATTTTCGCCTGCCAACAAAATTTGTTCTCCTCTGAACCTTGGTTTCACCCAAATTATAGAATATTACCTGCATATTTTCATAATCTAACAGCACCAGTTTTGAGACATGCATGTATGTAAGCACGTATGAACACATAGCCCTCAGCTGACCTCAGAGGAAGGTATTTAAAGATCCCATCAAAGGACAGATTATGCCATTGCCCTGGCAAACAAAAAGAAATCACAGCACACATCTTGTTATACTGTACCCAGTATAGCTCCCTAAGAAGAGTATTAATTGATCCCCACCTGAATACTGATCACTTAAGCTCTGATATGAAAAAGACTTGGTATCTTTTAAATTATCACAGTCCAAGAGGAACTGAAGAAGTGGCTAAGTTTCTAGCAAGGGCATTTTATCCCAATGTTTTATAAAGTTTTATATGTTTATATATGCCAATAAAGGTGATCTGATTTGGTTTGGTTTGTGCACATTACAATTATCATCCAAATTACTTTTAATGGCATTCATTTAATCTTTAATGGATAAAATTAAATAAAGGACACATACTAAAATAAAAACAAATACAATTCAGTTGAGTCTCTGTCTTAAATTTTTTGCCAGAAAAGCTGCTACTGACAAGGTGAAGTAGGGGTCATGGTTACGTAGCAAAAACTGAGTCATTGTGGGATTACTCAGATGGCTCCTCCCTGTACAATTTGTTAAATAAGGAAGGGTTTTACGAAAATGATTGAACGGAGAGCATTTCAGAATGATATGGGAAACTGTGTCACACTCATGGGAGTGGGTGGGGGGTACCTGTGAATCTTCCTGATAAAACATTGGAGGGGGAAATGTTCAGTATTGCCAGCATGAATGCTCTTCTGATCCAGCATAACTGCTCTTTAAACATTTTATAGTGCTGATTTATTGACCCACAAATACTATAAAAATGGGTACATTGTACGAGATAAAATGTGCATAAAGTCAAGACACCTGACTTATGGCAACCTAGTAAAATTTTCAAAGCGAAAGACCAACAGAGGTGGTTGTCCATTGTTTTCCTCTGCATAGCAACCCTGGTATTCCTGGGTTGTCTCCCATTCAAGTACTAGCTAGGACTGCCCAACTTAGTTTCTGAGATCTGGTGAGATCAGGCTTATTCGGAGAATGAAAGAAAATAGGGGACAGGACATGAGAATAAAGAATCCTGAGTTTAGTTTTTGCAAGCGAGAAGCTTAATAAAAACAGAAATGTGTGGGATGAGAAGTTCAGGGGGGAGAGATTCAAAATAATTTTTAGCAAGAATTACTTGCTTTACAAGAGCCCCATCCTTGTGCCTCTTTGGAACTCACTCCTCCTGGCATGCTTCTGATTGCAAGGGAGCAAGCCTAGTAAAGTAACTCATGCAGATCCATAAAAAAGGGCTTTACAGAAGCCCTTATTAATTGATTTTGTTTTAAATTCATTCTCACATATAAGTACGTCCTTCTCGTACAGAAATTCTACCTGACTACTGCGATCATCTTTTGATACCCTATTTTCTTGCACTCCCGCCACATGAGGCTATATCCTGTCTCAGAAAAAGATGTTAGTACCATCAGTTGAGATGCAGTGGTTGAGAAGATTGTATGCTTCCGCATTAGAATATAGTCCCGAGTGAATATGAGAATAATCCAGTGATGGGATCCAAAAATTTTAGTAACAGGTTCCCATGGTGGTGGGAAATGAATGGGTTAGACCCAATCAGCTTTTCTGTTGATGAAGAAGGAAAGAGGATGCAAATCTGAGGATCACAAGATTTGCATGGACAACAGTCATGTGATGGGAGGCCTATAATAAAAAAGTTGGCAGAGTCTGAATAAAGCTGGTCGAATTCAACCCGTTGTTTTAATATCTCTATTCTCTATGCTCAATAAAAAAGGGTTCAATAAAAAGAAAAGCACCATTTGTTCATGTAGTTGAGGGGATCAGGATACAACCAGAGACTGATTCTCCTCCATGCCCTGCCCCCTTTCTATATTCCCCTTTCATATTGCAGCTTGGTTTACTTTCTTGAGTCATCTGCTATCGCTGCCTTCTCTCGGCATGCACAGCTGCTGCTGCTCAAATCTGCCTCGAGCTGCAGCCTAAATTGCTAAAGAGCAGTATGTATGAGTCATATTCAGAGCTGACAGACGGAATTACACAGAGGTAAAAAAAGGGAAAGCCTCCTCCCCATCACAAGGTTCCTAAACCAAAAATGTCTGATTTCTCCTGTTTCTTTTTCTTTGTCAGGTTCCACCATGGAGGCCAACCTCAGTGCCCTGTGGCCCACTCCTGCCTCTTCACTGATGTCCCCTAAAGCCAAAGGTGACATAAGCAAAGTCATAGATATGGTTCAGGTTGTCTTCTACAGCATGGTGTTCCTTATTGGTTCCCTTGGCAATGGAGTGGTGATTGCCATCACAGCCCGCCAGGCCTCTCACAACGTCAACTGCGTCTTTTTCCTCAACCTGGCCTTGGCAGACTTCCTGTTCTCAGTCAGCCGGATCGTGCCGCTGATGAAGAACGCTTTCTACGGAGGTGACTGGCCCTTTGGGAGCTTCCTGTGCAAAGCCAACAGCTTTACCAAGTACCTCAACATGTTCTGCAGCGTTTTCCTTTTGGCGGCAATCAGCTTGGACCGCATGGCCTCCGTGGCCTACCCAGTGTGGTCCAGAAACAACCGTGGCCCTCGCTTGGCATGGATGGCTGCCTTTGGCGCGTGGCTTGTGGCCACTGCAGCCAGCCTCCCTTTTTACTTCTATCGCACCGTGGTGTTTGACTCCAAACGCAACGAGACCAAGTGTTCCCTAACCCTAGGGGATGGGGAGAGTGTGAAGTTGATCTTGTATCTACTGAGATTGGTCTGTGGGTTCTTGGCTCCCTTTGTCATCATTGTGGCTTGCTACGGGGTGATTGCCATGACATTGAGGCAACGCCAAGTCACCATTCGCTCCAAGAAGCCTTTCAAGGTCATACTAGTGATTGTAATCACTTTCTTTCTCTGCTGGGCACCGTACCACCTCTTCCTCCTTCTCAAACTGAAGGGGTACAAAGGCCAGGCAGTTTCCATCGGTCTCCCGCTCACTTCCTGTCTGGCCTACTTCAACAGCTGTGCCAATCCCATCCTTTACTTTTTCATGGGCCTGGACTTCCGCAGAGAAATAAATCGCTTTAACTTAACAAGGGCCCTCAGAAGGGCTCTGCTTGAAGGGACTGTCTACTCGTTGGGGGAACTTTCCGGTCGCAAGAAAGAAACGCCTTCTTCTGTCGATGAGCCTGGCTGCTCCACAGTCACCCAGGGGGTGGTCTGAACTAGAAACTTAAAGTTGTATAGACCTGTCAGTTTCTGAAGCTTGTGAGGATTTCATCTGCCCTTTTTCACCCGCACATTCCAGCTCATGCTAAGAGATCAGCTGCAGAAGTCTTGGTGTTGGTACCCCCTGCTGAACATAGCCAGTCAGTGGAAAACTGCTTAAGGTTTTTCTCAACAGTTGACTCTGCTCCAGTAGCGTATCTGCCTAGGGACAAGGGGTACCCCTTGTCTGCGGGCGCCACTCTTCTGGTCACATGGGGGGGGCGCAAAATCAGCCCCCCACATGACCAGGAAGTCCTGCTGTCTCATCATTGCAGTCTCTTCTGACCTCCCCTCAGAGACCTTCTTTTATAAGCACTGAGGCCAGGGGTGGGGCTTGGGGAGCAGGAAGTCCCTCCCCTTCCTGCTTCCTGCTTCCCAAGCCCCCCCCCAACCTCAGTGCTTATTAAAGAAGGTCTCCGAGGCCAGGACTGCAGTCTCTTATGGCCTGCCCAGCCGGCAGGGAGAGTCTGGGGGGGGGGAGGTGGGCACCCTAGACCTTGCCCATGTCCATGGTGACATGGGTAGGGTCGAGGGCAGTGGGGGGCAGAGCCTGAGGGTGGGGTGGGGGGTGGAGGGGCAGAGCCTGGGGGGCATCCTGGAGACAATTTGTCTCCGGCACCATTTACCCCAGATACACCTCTGCTCTGCTCTGTGGGGTTCACTCCTCCCCATGTGTAGGATGTCATCACATTGCAGATGACTTACAGTGATTTACAGGTTTTCAGGGTGAGAGACTTTCAGAGGTGGTTTGATGTTGCCTGCCTCTGCATTGAAACCCTGAGCTTCTTTTGCAGTCTCTCATTAAGGTTCAACTACTCAAAGAGTACAATGTGCAAAAATTAAAAAAAATACCACAAGAAACACTATACGCAGGCTACAACACCCATTAACAACATAAGATATAATTCTAACAGTGGGCAAGTTTAATACCAAAGCGTGCAGTCAGAAATAGTGCAAAAAGAACAAAGTCCTCCATGAGAAACTAGTAGAGCAATGTTAGACTCACACAGTCATGAGTAACAAGGAAAACGTCCAGAGAGTCCAAAATGCAGACAAGCTCCCTAGTGGACTTTGACCAATTACGCATAAGGTGTTTGCTGCTTGGTGACGGCGACTGTCTGCTGTAGCAAGATTTCTTGTGCGGATGTATTTCCTCTAGCCCTGCTTTCTCTTTCCACTCTCTGCAGCAAGCAAATCCTCTTATAGCACAGTTTTAATTTTGCTTTGCTGCCAAACTGTGCCCTGGACCTCTGCCCGCAGCCCACCCACCTAGTCTTACCCCCCCCCCACACACACACACACACGATCCCTAACACTGCTTTGTATTCTTCCCCCTCACCTTCCTCCCTGTTACCAGAGGCATAGCTGGGCCATACTGTGCCCAGTGCTCACTCTGTGTCCCCCTCCCATCATGGTGCCCCTGCTTCCTCATCATTCCTCACACATCTTGCCTTAGTGGAACACGCAGGCTGGACGGCTACTGTTCCTTTCAGGGCTAAAATGGCTTGGTGGAAACTACACTTCCCATGGGACCTTGGGGCTTTCAAGGTCTCCATGGTTGTGTAATTCCCACCAGGCCATTTTCAGCCTGAAGGGAACAGGCCACTTCTCCAGCCTGCACTGTTTCACTAAGGTAAGTATGGGGGGCACAGTGGGGGGGGGGGGCTTGAACGATTTTCTGTCCCCCAGGCATCCACCTGGTGCAATGTGCCCCCTTTCCCCTGGTAGCTCCACCTCTGCCTGTTACCGACTACTTCCCACTTCTTCTCCTGCCATATCATTTCTATTGCTTTTGGCCTCCCTCCTCCTGCATATCTTTAGATCTTTAGATTTAAAAAAATTAAATCACCATATTGCTAAATCGATACATTGATATTAACACTGAAGAAATGTAAAAATTATATGACTAGTTGATCAGTCCAAATACCCAATTTGCCCCTGCATTTGATCAACAAACTGGGAAGTCTCATAGTTTTATACACAAGCATATCAGTGATTCCAGACCACAAAGCCCATTGGTCTTGATGCATGGGTTTATAACACATCCTCTCCCTCATTTCCCACCATAAAAAGACAATCAGTGTTCAGGCGAAGTGTACAGATGCCATATTCAAAATTTTTCTTTTTATGTTGATTTATCAATTTGTTGATAGATTTGTCTCTTTTTGCACTGTTGTTGATGGCTCCATGCTTTGGTATTAAGGTTACACGTTGTTATCTTTCTATCTTGTGTTGCTAATGGTTGTTGTTGTAGCCTGGGTATAGTATTTCTTATTGTATTTCATTTTTTCACACCCATTAAGGTTGCCAGACCCCTGCTTTGTGGCCCCTTCCTCCAATGCTATTCAGCTGGTCAGCTGTAAACTGAGGCCTAGGTCTGTGTTGTCAGAGACACATAATATTGCTGGTGACATAGTATTGCTCTGGTATTTAAGCAAAAATTCCATCATAAAAACAGCTTCTACTATTGCGGTTTTGCCCAAATACCAGAGCATCCCCATGTCGCCTTGATGTGATGATATTACTTCCAGTGCACACAGGAAGTGATGTTGATGCTTGACTGACAACACAGGCCTAAGCCTCAGTTTGTAGGTGGTAAGCAGAGGTGGGATCCAACAGGTTCTCACAGGTTCCCGAGAGTAGGTTACTAATTATTTGTGTGTGCCGAGAGGGGGTTACTAATTGGTGATTTTGCCATGTGATTTTTGCCTTAGTTACGCCCCTCCTCTCAGCAGTAGCGCCGCGGTAGAATCCTGAAGTAGCCTAGTGAGGTGCAATCAGTACGCGCGGCAGCCTGTGCTCGCGCGGTATCTTTTCACGCTTCAAGGACCTCATGCAGCAGTCTCGGGTCCTTGCCAACAATGCATCGCTTCCCGCCCAGGAATGCCCCGTCCCCGGAATGCCCGGTCACGACCCCGTCGTGCCCCACCCAGCCCCACTGGCGCTACGCCGCAGTTTGAATCCCACCACCATGGGGACCTGTTACTAAAATGTTTGGATCCCACCACTGGTGGTAACCCCCCCCCTGCAAAAATCTAGAGTTGCCATGTCCCCCCTTGCAACCAGTGGGGGATGAGAGGTAGGGTTGGGAAACTCCTGGAGATTTTGGGATGGAGCCTGGGGAGGACACGGACCACAGTGGAGCACAATGTCCCCACCCTCCAAAGCATCTATTTTCCGTGGGGTACAGTCTGGAAATTATCTAGAATTCCAGGGGATCTCCAGGTCCCACCTAACGGCTGACATCACTACCCCCATCCCCCTGCCTGGCAACCATATCTCCCATACAAGTATGAACCAGGGCTGACCTCCCTTAACTTCTAAGGTCGATTCCCCACTTCAAAAAGGAAAGCAGATACAAACCGGTTGGGTAAGATTCGGGACCTTTTGAACACAGTTTCACGGTCCCCATTGCAGCTTCTGCCCCCTTGTTCTCAGAAACGCAGCAGCCGTGCAGGAGTATCCACTGTCGGCGGATGAAACGCGTGATCCGCTCAGAAGCTATCCTGATTGGCTGCTGCGTTGTGCTGGGGCGGGAAATTTTTAAACTGACGGATTCACGTCTGTGCAATCATGCGCAGAACGACTGTATGCGGAGATGAAGGAACGGGAGATTAAAACAGAGCCCAGTTTCTGCGCACCACCATGTACTCGGATCCATGTGGATACAACGTGTAGCACTGCTTTGTATTGCCTTCTACTCAGTCAACCAGTCAAAACCGGCCCCATGTTGCTTCGTATCCACGTGGATCTCTGGTCCGCGAAATTTTTAAAAAGGGCTGCGCGAGCAGAAACGGGATGAATGCACGTTCAGCGCTGGTGTAGTGGGGAGTTCTGCAGGAAACCTGGATATTTGGAGTGACGAGCATGCATCTAATCATGAGTGGGGAATCGACCTAAGATCAGACTAGATCGTCCCCCCTAAGCCATTTCTCCCTGTACAGTGAACCATTCCCTCACTAGAGACCTTCTGGCCTGAAAACTTTTATCCAGAAGGCCGTTTTTGTTTTTAAGTCACATCTCTCCAGTGTCATTGTTAGTTTTTAATAACCACTATTAGTATTAACAGTTTTGTATGAATTTTAACATTGTGTGTTGTGTTTTTATTGTTTGGATGCAAAGGCGGTATATAAATATTCTCAGCAAGAACTGTAAACAGGATGTACATCTGTACATCAGGCAATGAGAGACAAACCTGGCTGCTTGGAACCAGCTGACGTTTGTTGGATGCTTTTCAGCCACAGCTATGTTGGAACAAGGGTTCGGAAGGTTTCTTCAGCCCCCGTCAGAAGTTTGGAAAGAGAGGATGGCTTAATTGAAGAAAAGGCAACGCGGAGAAGTCTCTCTCGTTTAAGAAATGGCTGGGGATAGAGACATGTTTCCAAAGCCCAAAAGCTGCACAATTTCATAGCAAGATACCTCCTGTAAACTTCATGGCCGGTCTAACAACACTTGTGGGTTCATAGCACTGTGTGAATACATCCAATCAAACCTGGGCTCTTCATGAGAGCTTTAGGGACAGCTGGCTACTTTTCATGCCAGTTTTTACTCTTCTAGGCTCATTCCGCACATGCAGAATAATGCACTTTCAAACTGCTTTCAGTGCTCTTTGAAGCGGTGCGGAATGGCAAAATCCACTTGCAAACAGTTGTGAAAGTGGATTGAAAATGCATTATTTTGCGTGTGCGGAAGGGGCCCTAGAATTGCATTTTAAGTCACTGGTTAGGTTTGCTCCCAAACCTTGATCTTCATGTTTTGTTACATCTCAGTTTTGCCTAAAGTTCATGCGTGCAAGTACCAGTTATAATACACAGGATGGACAAGCATGTATTATCCAGCCCTTACAGAAGGGATTAGAACAGTAATTCTCAACCTGGGGGTCGGGACCCCTTAGGGGGGTTGAACGACCCTTTCACCTAAGTCGCCTAAGACTCTCTGCATCAGTGTTCTCCATCTGTAAAATGGATAAATGTTAGGGTTGGGGGTCACCACAACATGAGGAACTGTATTAAAGGGTCGCGGCATTAGGAAGGTTGAGAACCACAGGATTAGAATATCATGTTGTCGAAACACTGTATTCTAAGGCACCTCTGAGGTTAACAAGAAGCTGTTTGTTTACAAAAATGAATCTAAGGAAAAATGTAGAGAGGTTCACTACATCACAAAACATTTATCTGCACATTTCCTTTGGCTTTAGCTCCTCCTGTGTCCATTAGGGAAATAGCAGCAACTGGCTACTTCCTGAAGACACTGTTGTTAGCTTGCTGATCCAGAGGGCTACAAAACTAAAGTTGCCTCAGAGCACATTGATGAAAAATGCCGGCTCATGAAATAAAGTTGCCATCCTCCAGGAGGGGCCTGGAGATCTCCCAGAATTTTAACTGATCTTCAGACTACAGAGAGCAATTTCCGTGGAGAATAGTGACTGCTTTGGAGGCTGGCTTCTGTGGCATTGTATCCCGCTGAGATCCTTCCCCAGGCACCACACCCAAATCTCTGAGAATTTCCTCCTGGTATTTTGGCAAAAACTCTATGGTAAAAGCAGCTTTTATCATAGAGTTTCTGCCAAAATTCCAGACCACCCCCCCATGTCAATGTGAAGTCATTTCCTTTGCGTGCTGGAAGTGATGTCGATGTGTCAATGGCAACAGAGGTTTAGGGCTCAGTTTGTTGCCAGTTTGCCCCCACCCTGAATATCTCCCAGAATTAGATCCAAAGATTTCTTATAGGAATTACAAACTGGATCACCTTCAGACTGCAGACTGGGGTTTCAAAAAAAAATGGCCGTTTTTTGCCATTCAACCCATTAAGGTTCAATCCCTCCCCAAACCCTGTCATTATTTCTGAAACATTTGATCACCCTGTTTGGACACTGCAGGGAATTAAAAGATGCATTTTTAGATTTCAGCAGAGAAAGCCAAAACTCAAAAAAATGTGTGTGGGAGGGGGGTCATGATCCAAAATTCTCTTGGACGTTGAAAAGCATAACCTTATGGGCAGTGGTGGGATCCAAAAATTTTAGTAACAGGTTCCCATGGTGGTGGGATTCAAACTGTGGCATAGCGCCAATGAGGCTGGGTGGGGCACGACGGGGGTGTGGCTGGGCATTCCGGGGACGGGACATTCCTGGGCGGGGCTGTGGCAAGGACGCAGCCGCTGCGCTGGTCCTTGGGCGTGAAAAGAATGCACGCAGGCGCAGGCTGCCACGCACGCCGGTGCACCTCCTGCTAGATTGCTTTAAGTTCTGCGCGCTACTGCTGAGAGGAGGGGCGTAACTAAGGCAAAAATCACGTGGCAGAATCACCAATTAGTAACCCCCTTTCGGCACACACAAATAATTAGTAACCTACTCTCGGGAACCTGTGAGAACCTGCTGGATCCCACCTCTGCTTATGGGGGCGAAGGAGAAACAGTGTGTGTTTTGAGGCTTGTGTTGTGGTTAATTTCTTTTCAGATTTTGTTTTGTTGTCGATTACTTTGCCTGACTGACAAAGCATGCAGTGCTGTTCAGAATTTAAAATCCTGGCTAGGAAAAAAACACACACACACACCACGAAAAGCAGCAGCAGCTCGGAGCAGAGAGGAAAACAAGCAAATCTGAGATGTCAGGTTTTGCCCAATGTTAGACTACAGAGTTACCTAACAGAGCTGAAGGGGAGAGCCAGAAGACGGCTCGACAAGAGTAGCAAACTCTTCTCTCTCGCCTGTAACACTCGAACCCAGGGTCATTCACTGAAGCTGAAGCATGTGGGAGATTCAGGACGGGCCGCAGGAAGAATTTCTTCACACAGCATTTAATTAATTTGTGGAAGTGGCGGCCACAAGATGTGGTGATGGCTGCCAATCTGGAAGGCTTTAAAAGGGACGTGGACAAAATCCTGAAGAGTGGGGCTATCAGTGGTGTGATGGCTATCTAATCCCTCCAGTATCAGAGGAAGTTTTTTTGATTTTGCCGTGAAGTCACATCTGACTTATGGCTGCCCAAGCTATGGTTCTCAAGGGAAGAGACATTCAGAGGTTACCACCCTTGTATTTCTTGGAGGACTCCCATCCAAATGCTTGCCAGAGTTGCCCCTGCTTAGCTCCTGAAATGTGATGAGATCAGGCTAGCCTGGGCTATTCAGGGTCGAATCCCCACTTGAAATTTCCACGCAGATCCAAACCTGTTCGTTGTGAAACCGTAGTCCCTTTCATCGTGAAGTTTCTCCCTCCCCTAATCAGAAGCGAAACACACACAGCAGATACAATCTCGGTTGTAGAACCTTAAGCAAAGCGGCCAACCAATGCAGTGTACAGTGGGACTAAGTCAGCTTGCAGAATGGATGTTATGCCTCTGTGGGTACACCCTAAGATCGAATTAGCCTTTTTTGCAGCTGCATCACACCAAAGGTCCAGATTGGGAAATTCCTGGAGATTTGGGGGTGGAGCCTGAGGAGGGTAGGGTTTAGGGAGGGTCTTCAATGTCATGGAGTTCGCCCTCCAAAGGAGTCATTTTTCTGTTGTCTGAAGAGCAGTTGTAATTGCAGGAGATCTCTGGGGCTCACTTGTTGGCAACTATATTTTGTGCCCTTTTTACTACAGGAAAACAGTGTTTAAGAGGGTTAGGTGAGGCAATCAGGGCCAGGAAATAGGAAAGTGCGAAGTGCTACTGAGACTTAATTCTGTCCTTTCCCTGCTCCAAATTACCCCTCCGCCTGTCGTTCTTCATGTGAAAATTCCAAATGTGTATTTTTAAAAACAGTCCTAGTTCTGAGAAGTTAGTTGAGAACACGGAAACAAGACAACCCACTGCAAATTTGGGGGAAAGGCACACCACCCCTACAGCCTGTTCCTGATCCAGAGTTGGCCTTAAAGCTACAATCCTAGGCACATATCCCTGGGGAATCAAAATTCATTGAAATAAGTAGGACTTGAGCAGCATGTTTAGAGTCACAGGAAGAACCGCAGAGAGGAAGATGATACTCTTTGAAATAAATCTAAAAAGGGTCAGACCTGTTTCCACTTGAAAGGTTTATATAATAAATAGCCTACAGTTTGTACATGGTTCCCACCTCCCACCTGCCCCGATTGAAACAGTGTCCCAGGTATTCAGGAGAAACCCAAAGCGTATAATAAATACAGGAGCTGTACAGTGCCGCCCCACTGTCTTGCCATCCTGTTCAGGAGGCATGGCAGTTCCAGACAAACGTATGTCAAGGCACTATGGCAAGGCATTGTGGGAGGAAAACTTCATATGGTTGCAGAAGTCTAGATGCGAGGGATTGAGGGAATCAGGTCCGCTTTTAACCGTCAGCAGCATGGTCAAATCTGACACGTTTTAGATTAAGGATCATCTTCTCCGTGGTGAAGGTTGATTTCCTACTGGGCAGCAGAATCTTTTCCACTCTGGGGAAATTCTGGTTAACTCCCAAATTCTTTTCTCTCCAAAAACTCTCCTTTTCTTTAGCAGATGATATCCATCAGGGGCAAGTCCCAGAGATGTTGGTTTGCATTCAGTGAAATTTGATTTTATAAAGCTCGCAGCAACTCACACCAACGCTGTCCACCGACCGAGATACAAGCCTTTCCTGACAGCCGTCAGAAACCAGTTTTTGAATTGGTTCGGGTTTTTTAAAATTAAGATCATCAGGCAATTCACTTAAAGGAGCCAACAACTTGATGATAGGACCCATTGGGCACTTAAGAGTCCACCCTCTTGATCCAACTGCATGCTTCCAATCAAGTCACGCAGTCCTCCCGTTGCTACTCTGCTGCCAAACTCTTCTTTGGAGAGGACTCATAAATCACACAAGGGAGCACCTCAAGGTTAGAGGTCAATGTGCGGAGGTCAAAGATGCAGAGCCAAGCCCTAAGTGGATCACACCCATTAGTAGCGAGCATTCTCCTCTGCCGCTGTGACGATCGCGTCTATCCAGATGCGCATGGCTTCAGGACTGGGGGCCACCATACAGAAGAGACGGTCATATGTCTTGACGCAGAAGGTCAGTTTGGGATTGGGGCTCTGGTGAGGGAAAGCAAAAAAATAATGAGGAAATGCAAACTCCCCTTCCCCAAACCTGTTTCACCCATATGATCATCTCACCGACCTTATTTGGGACCTCAATTTAATTTGGCGGCATCCCAGATTTTTGAACTTTCTGGTAGATCGCCCACAGGTGTAATTTTATATTAGCTTTCTTGTTATGAAGGAAAGATTATAGTAATATTAGCAACATCTCAAAAAGGATATTGAAGAGATAGAAAAAGTTCAGAGAAGGGCAACGAGGATGATTGAAGGATTGGAGCACCTTCCTTATGAGGAGAGGCTGCAGCGTTTGGGACTCTTTAGTTTGGAGAGGAGACGTCTGAGGGGGGATATGATTGAAGTCTATAAAATTATGCATGGGGTAGAAAATGTCGACAGAGATAAATTTTTCTCTCTTTCTCACAATACTAGAACCAGGGGGCATACACTGAAAATGCTGGGGGGAAGAATTAGGACTAATAAAAGGAAACACTTCTTCACGCAACGTGTGATTGGTGTTTGGAATATGCTGCCACAGGAGGTGGTGATGGCCACTAACCTGGATAGCTTTAAAAGGGGCTTGGACAGATTTATGGAGGAGAAGTCGATTTATGGCTACCAATCTTGATCCTCCTTGATCTGAGATTGCAAATGCCTTAACAGACCAGGTGCTCGGGAGCAACAGCCACAGAAGGCCATTACTTTCACATCCTGCATGTGAGCTCCCAAAGGCACCTGGTGGGCCACTGCGAGTAGCAGAGAGCTGGACTAGATGGACTCTGGTCTGATCCAGCTGGCTTGTTCTTATGTTCTTATGTTCTTAACATTCTATCTTATATACTCACATTTTTTGTGCTGAAAAAAGCCCCCCTCGACTGATACGCGAGTGAACGGGTGGCGAGCGGGGGGGGGGGGACGGGTGGCGAGTGAAAAAAGGCTGGGAGCTGAGGGTGTTTTTCTGCACCTGCTCCCTGCTGTGTGGACACAAAGGCAGCTCCCAGGTAAGCCTTGCGCTGTTGCTTCGCTGCATTACAGGTGGCCAGTCGCTTCATTCACAGTGAATGTTCAGTGAATAGGTGTGAATATTAAATATTAAATTTATATGGTACAGAATTTTTGTTCAGGCCAGGAAGCTCCATGAATGCTAGGGAGCCATACTCATTGGGAAATCCGCACCATTGGAGCCCATGGTGGCAAGAATCCCCCCCCACACACACACACACACAGGGTGCCCTGGGGTGCAGCCACTGCCAGCACCTTTCTCAGCCCCCACCCAGTGTTTTTGGAAAGCAGGTGGAACATCTTTCCAAGCTGAGCTTGCAGACCTGCAAAAAAGATTTGCTTTGAGGCAGCACGCAAGCATCTTCACTGTGTAATGGTAAGCTATCCGTGTTGGAGGAGAACCTGTAGGGACTATTTAAAAGGGGGATCTTGTTGAGCCTCTTCCCTATGAAACTCTGAAGAGATACTGTCTATGAGAGTTATATATTCCACTTCAGAACTTTTAAAGCTATTGTTGATACCATGCTGTTTTCCTTTGAAATAAATATTTAAAAACATTTTTATTGGTATCTATTTTCATTTTTGACATTTACCAGTAGCTGCTGCATTTCCCACCCTAGACTTATACACGAGTCAATAAGTTTTCCCAGTTTTTTTGTGGAAAAATTAGGTGCCTCGACTTATATGTGGGTTGACTTATACACGAGTATATACGGTAATCTGTTGCTGTCATAGAATAGTTAGAAAAGATCAAGTCAACGAAAGAAGTTATGTTCTAAGACCTGTGGAGATTCGATTTGTGGATTATGTCACTGAACTGAATTGGGGGACAGAGAAGGCACTAGAAATTAAAAGGAGGGGTGGCCCATCCATCGTCAAGCCCTGCTCCGACTATTGCTGCTTGAGTGAAGTAGCTAATAACCCTCCAAAATATTATAACTAAATTAAACAACAACAACATCATCATTTTGGGCTGGTAAAAAAGGTTGGCCATGGCTTTTTATTAAAATTATTGGTTCAAGGTAAACAAAGCGTAAGGCGCAGCATGGGAGTCTGAAGTTGGCCCGCGAGGGTCACAAGGAAGAGGCGTGACACAGCGATATCATCCGGTGGAGAGAAGGCAGCGGCTAATCTGCTGAACTAGCGGTCCCTGGCACCTTTTATTAGGGTTTTTGGGAGGCGGGTTCGGAGGTGGGAAAGCGGGAGGATACTGGGCGATACATGAGTCATAGGGACTGCGTACGTGCAGGAGGAAGCATTCCTGTCCGGGCCTAATCCATACCTGAGGGTATGCACCTTTTGTCCCTTTGTCCAGGGCATCCCCATGACCGTGAGTCATGGGGGTCTGCAGTGACAGTGGTGAGCTCTCACCTGCCCAGAGGGCGCAACAGCATGGCTTAGGGTACCTCTGTGCTCTGTCTGAGGCTCTGCTGGGTAAGGCTGGCTCTCCCCAACAGGGGTCTGATCTGTGTCCAGCCCACCTGCTGAGGAAGATTACCACACGTTGGGGCAGCTTCTGAGGTTCCAGATGGGCGGTTGCCACTTCCTGAAGACTCCTTGCTGCCAGGGGCACAAGCCATAGAAGCAGCATCCAGCAGAAAAAGAGAGCCAGAGATACTTTTGAGTTGCTTTATATATGCACTTAAGACTACATCTTGACTCTGTGTCTGTTGTCTCACATGTTATCATGTCCTATCCTTTGCTAGAACAAAGAAAATGAGTTAACTTTATTCAAATACAAAAACCTTTAATGGCACAAAAGAGGTGGTAATATACAAAATATGTTAAAGCCAAATAACTAAAGCTTACAAAAAGGCTTCTCTCTAGATCCAAGTGCCTTAACTAAAAACCTGGCAACTGACTCAGTAGTGTGGGGATTATGGTCACTGAGCAAGTACAGAACTATTTCCCTGTCTGATCTCACTGAGTTTTTCTTCAGGATGGCCTCAAGAAAAACTAACCGATAGTCTGCTAAATCTTTGCAATGAAAAAGAAGAAGAGTTTGGATTTATATCCCCCCTTTCTCTCCTGCAGGAGACTCAAAGGGGCTTACAATCTCTGTTCTTCCCCCCACAACAAACACCCTGTGAGGTAGGTGGGGCTGAGAGAGCTCCGAGAAGCTGTGGACTAGCCCAAGGTCACCCAGTTGGGCGTGCAGGTGTGGGAGTGCATTACAGGCTAACAATCTGAATCCCCCCAGATAAGCCTCCACAGTTCGGTAGGCGGCAGAGCTGGGAATCAAACCCTAAGTTCCTCCAGATTAGATAATAGACGTAAGCTCTTTAACCTCCCACGCCACTCGCTGAAGGAGCACATGTCTCTGTTTGTTTCAGGTAGGCTCCACCTGCACATGGTGAACATGCCCTGTTCTCCTGTGGGATGCCGTGATATCTGCCTCTTGTTTGAGCAGTTGGTAGCACATTAAGTCGAGCAAGCATGAAATATCTACAAAGGTGTGGACTGGTTAAATTACTCATGTATTTAGGCATAAAACCCGGCAAAGGTGGTGAGATGCCATAAAATGTGGGAAAGTTAACTTTATTACTATATGCTCACTAATATGAAAGCAATGGCTATCCGACTGACCAATAGCTAATCAATAGATCAGGTCATAAACAGGGCCTTCAGCCACTTGTTTACATACAAACAGTAAACCCTGTTATGACTGGTTGTGACAGACACTTGCAAATACCAGCAGGGGTTCATATACCTTTCACTGCCTTCTACTGACCAGACCCTTGGTCAGTCAAGGGCAGAGATGATTGACAGCAGCTCTGCAGGGTATGAGGTTAAAGTCTTTCACACTGCCCATAACTGGGTCCTTTGGAGATAGTAGGACATGATAACACGTGAGTCAACAGAGACAGAGCCAAGATGTAGTCTTAAGGGTATAGTTAGTACTGTAACTATGTAACAGAGCAGTACAGGATGTATTTGTTTTTATTCCATGTAACTCTACCCTTATAGCTCGTAAACTTTTATATAAAGCAACTCAAAGTATCTCTGGCTCCCTTTTTCTACTGGATGCTGCTTCCGTACCTCTGCTAATTAAGTATCTCTTCAAATGCATACCCACAAACCCCCTACCTCTCCAAAACAGAATCCGAAAGGCGTTGGGAGTCCCCAATCAATCTGGATTGTGCAATCCCCTAAATCTAGCCCCACTGTGCTTCACAAGGTTTGAGGTGAGGAAAGCCATGGGGACAAAGGACATTCTGTCCCAATACCTTGAAGGCGCTCCGGAGGTGGTCATAATAGACCTCTTCAATAGCTTGGAAGTAAATTACTCCTTTGAGCTTTGTCTCTTCTTTGTCTGGAATGAGAAAAAAAGATGGGTTTTCATTAATAGGGAACAAGAATGTCATAATTAAACATCTTTACAAAAATATGAAAGAGAAGCCATCCTCCTCACCCACCACAGTATAAATCCAAGGCCAAGGCCTTCCGGAAAAGGTAGGTCTTTAAGCTAGTCTAGAAGGCCTTAAGCAGTGGCGTATTTGCCTAGGGACATGGGGTACCCCTTGTCCCCGGGTGCATCGATTGAGGTCATGTGGGGGGCGCTAAAACATCCTCCTACACAGAGAATGATTGAGCTAGCCCTAGCAAGCAGGCATTGAAGCAGCGGACTGCTCCCAGTGCCTGTCGTAGCCCCGCCCACTCTGTACGGTGGCCTGGAGTGTCCAGGGGCGGGGGAGAAATCCCACTGGGCTCCCAGGAGCAGGACTGGGGAGCTCCGTCTCCCCTCCCTCTGACCCAGCATGCCTTATTCACCTTAAATTAAGTGTGGCATTACTTATCCCCAGCAGCCGGGTGCCGGCAGGCACAGGAAAAGGCAAGCTGAGCAGGGAGCCCAGCAGAAGCAGCAGCACTGAAGATGATGTTGACGTTTGTTTGGTAAATCTTCTGATGGGGGGTGACTTGTGAGAGATTTACATGCTTAAAAGTTAATTCCCCCTTGCACTGGTTTGGAGCTGTTTCTCAGGCTAAGAACCTACCTTACAGGGTTGGTGTGAGGATACAATTAGGCAAGTGGTGGGGAGAGAGCCATGTATGTTTTGCTGGGGGTGGGGGGTGTTTTGTGAGCTAGTGCAAAAAATCATTGTTTGGTCATGGTGATGGAGGGTGGCCACCCATACCAGGCCAGGGGGGGGGCAAGCTCAGGTTTTGTCCCCGGGCTTCAGTCTGCCTAGATATGCCTCTGGCATTAAGAGATGTCATAACTCTCTGCCCCTCAGGGAAGGCATCCCAGGGAGGTCCATGCTTGAGTCCCAGCCAACCAAACTTTGGTTACAGCTAAATTGGCATGAAGAGCCTTCCCTAGGAATCTGAAGACCCAGGTAAGACAGTATAGATAGACAAGTTCCTTTAGGTACTAAAGCTGACACTAATTTAGGGTCTTAAAAGGTCAAAGCCAGTGCTTTTGTGGCCTGAAAACCATCTGGAAGTCAGCACAGAGGGCATAACGTCGTCCTAAAATAATCAAATTGACATATCCCGTCTACTGCATTTTGCACCAGCTGCAGTCTCCAGGGGCAGCCCCACTCAAACTGTGTTGACGTAGTCAAGTCAGGGCATTCACTAAGGCATGTGTAACTGGCAAGATCAGAACCCAGGCAAGACCACATGCATTAAAATACACAAAATCCAGAAGCAGGAGGAGGAGGAGTTGGATTTATATCCCCCTTCCTCTCCTATAGGAGACTCGAAGGAGCTTACAAACTCCTTCCCTTCCCCGCCCCCCGCACAACAAACACTCTGTGAGGTAGGTGGGGCTGAGAGAGCTCAGAAGAACTGTGACTAGCCCAAAGTCTCCCAGCTGACAGACAGGTGTTGGGAGTACACAGGCTAATCTGAGTTCCCCAGATAAGCCTCCACAGCTTAGGCGGCAGAGTGGGGAATCAAACCCGGTTCCTCCAGAGTACACCTGCTCTTAACCACTACGCCACTGCTGCTCTTTTATGAAACAAAGTTCATAAAAAGTAATTATGTGGATTGTCTTTCTTACTTGAGATCAAAGTCTTGGTGGGTAGGCAGCTGAACAATGTTGTAACTTTTTCCCTTTTCCTGTTTATCTGACCAAACCTGCTCCCCTTCCCCGCCAAGTTGTAGCTTGGCCTGAGGCACCCTGCATTGTTCAGCACATGCTGGGTACAAGATGTGCACTCATGGGGCTCCCTAGATGTGCGCCTTATGCTGCGTTGTGCATAGAGATGGGCCACACAACTCTAGAAACCTTGGCATGGATAAGGGCCATAAAATATTGGCTGCATATACATTTTCTAGGGGGATCCAATAGTTGTATTCCCTCTCTGTTATGAGACCACTTAATTTCAGAATGATATACTTTGATCTTTAGAAAGGTTGAAGCTATTGGTTTCCCCTTGGAATCACTCCTTATGCTTACAAAGGCGGAATCCTTCAGACTAGTTAAGAATAGGCTCTTGGATCTTGATTTTCATTATTTGACTCTTGCAGCCAAGACAACCTGTTCTCCGACTACATTATTAATCACATGCGAGTGTAACCCCCATGCCCAGAATGGGTTGAACCAGTAAGGGGGTGGAGACTCAGAGCAGCAGAAAGGCTGCAGAGCTCTTTGGAGAAGACAAGGCTACCAGACTCGGACCTTGGTTGTATAAGCCCTTGACACCTTGTTAATTGGGAACAACTGGGAAGGTAGTTTATTTTTGCTATGTTGTAAATGTTGGAGTTTATTGTTTCAGGGTTTCTTTTTGTGGTTGTAATGGGTGAGAGTTCTCCTGGAAACCTTCATCATGTTGCATCCTGTTCATCAAGCCCTTGGAGTCTTCAGGAGCCAACCCACTTGCAAAGAAGAATTGGACTTGGCAGTATCAGTAGACTATAACTAGAAGGACTTGAAATGCAACCTGAACAGGACCTTGAACTGTAATGTTAAATGCTGATGTTTAATGTTATTTGTAAAGAGAAGTAAACTGTTTTGTTTAAATTTGGTTCTTTGCAACTCCTTCCAAGTACTGCCCCACAGAACCCACAAGCTGAGGTTACACGAGCATGGAATTATGGCAGCATATCTTCGTCCGCTGATTAATCCCACCCAGAGGAGAGCCTTGGCTACTGCAAGATGTAATGTGCTGCCATCAGCTCTGCTGGAGGGAAGATTCAAGAATATGGAACGTTCTAAAAGAGTTTGTTCATGTGATCTGATTACGGTTGGAACACTTGACCATTCTCTGTTTGTATGCCCTAAATACTATAAGATACACATGAAATACATGAATTCCATTTTCTTGCAATGCTCTCAGATACCCGATCTCCTGAACAGCTCTGATGTGCTCTTTTGTGAAACTGTTGCGAATTTTATACTGGAAATTAGTAATTTTAACTGTATTTCTGAAACTTGTTTTGCTTTAAAACATTGTCTTGTTTTGTATGCCAATAAAGGCTTGTGTGTGTGTACTTGCAAAAGAAAAAAGATGTGCACACTCTCTCTTTTTCTCTCACCTGCATAATATGCCAGGACACGCTTCAGCCGGTCAAAGGTGAACCAGCGCTTTTTCCAGGTCTTGATCCTGCCGCCCATCTTGACCAGGTAGCCTTTGCAGACCTTGCTGCTTACCCGCACCTGTGGGCAGGTATCCACGCTGTGCCCGGAAGCCTCCAGGTGTTTACGCAAATCGAACGTGGCGGGCTTCAACTCCTGGATCTCCACGGGATCAGGAGTCTGCACGGGAGCAGCACAGCAAAGCTTAAATTTGGAAGAGTTGGGAAAATATTTGTTACCAGCCCAGCCCATGGTTGACCAAAGGGATCCTGTTTAGAATACGGTGGCATCTCTACCATCCCTACCAATCTTTGGGGTGCCTAGCAGGGCAGTGCCAAAATGGGAGAACCTATTTTGAGCACTGGCTCAGTGTACTTACAAGGAAAACGAACTATGTCTGGACTTGTCTCCTTCCAAAGCAACTTGCATAATGCTCTCTCAGACCCTTCCTGATAAGATTAAGTCAACACAAAGGACCCTGCTCTGGAGAGAGATCCTATCTCCAGCCCTGGAACATACACCCTGGTGAAGACCAAGGATGTGCTAATGTGCTTCCCTGCTCAGTGCTGTACTAACTAATGTTTCTTCCTCTGACTGATACCTTTAACTACCACCTTATTTTGCATTGAGATTGTTTCACAGCTGTAATTTCATCAGCTAGTTTCCCCCTTGGAGACACTCCTCAGCCTGGAAACATCAGGCTGATGTCTCAACCCATTAGACCAGCGTGCCTACCATTGAAGTTGATGTTCTTTCAGGAAGGGCAGGAAATCTCTTTGTCTAGGGAGACTTAGGATCACTCTGCCTCACCCTGAGGGTCTGTTTTTTCCCCAATAAGAAGCCCACTCTCCCAAAAGACAGTATTCAGTATCTCTGGACAACTCTCTGTCCGTGATACTGTTCCATCTGGAGCTAAGCGCAGGTCACTCAGTTTTGTCCCTTGGACCATTCCGGTCCAAGATCAGGTGACTATAACTTTTACTGCCCCTCCCCATGTATTCCTTATCTATTCCAGACCTATCCCCTCAAAAGTGTCTATATTCTAGGACTGTATGTGTGTGTTCTGCTGCTTTTATTGTGTTCTTGTGTACCCCTTTTATCCCTTAATAAAAATTATTAAACTTTATTTGCCCTCCTGTGAGTTTCTTGCAAAAAGCTGACTCTCGTAAACATAGGCAATCAAGACTCCAAGCTTGCCCGACCAAGAGTCTGCTCTTGCTAATTCCCCACACTAAAAGGGAGAGAATTTTCAACACTTCAGGTAGCAGCCATATGCTCTTGCATCATGAACTGGATTTTTTCATGCAGGGATAAATTTCCCAGTTTCAGAGTATGGAAAAGATACATGCCCATCCAAGAGGATAGCCATGCTGGTCTGTAGAAAAAGGGCTAGATTTGAGCCCAGTAGCACCTTGCAGACCAACAAGATTTGGGTGGTATCAGTTTTTGAGAGCCAAAGCTCCCTTTTGTATCTGATGAAGGGAGCGTTGAAAACTCATGCCCCCAAAAACCTGCTGGTCTTTATGATGCTAGTGGATGCCCAACCAAAAGGTCTTGCCTGAACTGTTACTAACTGAAACTGAAATTGAGATACCTGTTTCAATTCCTTCTTCTCTCATCTTGGTTAAATTGCTTGTTGATCCCATCAATGGACTCTGGCCCTATTCCCTCCCTTTCTTTTGGCCTTTAGATCGGGCACCTGTTTTTAACCAACTCTTGTTAAACAACTTTGTTGTTTAATTCATATTTGTTGTGAGAAACTGCTGCTTAAGTTTTTTTTAATGGGTTTAATAGGTTAAGTTTTATGCTGTTTTGATTTGCTGTCTCGGAGAACAGCCATTTGGTGAGCCACCTCGAGCCCTTCGGGGAAGAGGCGGCCTATAAGTTTAATAAATAAATAAAAATAAATAAATAAATAAACATGGAAAATGCACTCTATGCATGCTCAAGGTCTATTATTTTGTAATGTTATCAGCATGTAAACAAAGCTTAAACCCCACCCACACAAGCAGGTTCTGGCACAGCTGCTGCTGAGGCCTTGTTCAAAAGGATGCATGAAAAGCCACCGCTGGGTCTAATTCCATCTTGACTACAGACACAATCCACGAGCAGCCTTACCTTTGTTGACGGGGTCAGCTCCATGCATCTGGCCTCCTCGGCAGCTCTCTTGGCTTCCTGTAAGGAAACAGTTGTGAGCGAAGCCTGTGGTAGCAAGACGAGTCCACGCACATGCAGAGGGAACGGCTGAAAATCCCTTCCCTTCAATTTCCTAGGCCCGTTTAAGCTACTCCCACCCCATCGTTTGCTGAATGCACAGACGGGGGTGCTGACATAGTGAAACTTTCAACTTCCTTGTTCTAGAAACCATGTGGGAGGCAGATGAGAAAGGTTACTTGAGGGGGTGGGGAAGGGAGGCTCGTAATCAGGATGTCTGGGTTCTATTCCTGACTCAGGAAAAGAAAGGGGGTTATCTGATACTAAAAGAACGGGAGGGGGAGGTTAAGAATGCTGGGGTTTTATTTGGGGTTGGTAAAAGAGGGACTTGTGGGTAGGACCTGGGGGTTCTCTCACTGTCTTTTGACAGCGGGGAGGATAGCTGAGCATTTTTTTAAAAACTTCCAATGGCAGAGTAGGGATTCGAACACAAGTCCCTCAGAACCTAGAACCGCTATCAAAAAAGATGCCAGGTGACATACAGTTTTATTGTCATGCAACATCCCTAGAAGTTTCACTTCATCAGGGGACTTACGAGGTTTATACTGGACATCCTTCTACAAAGCTTGTACAGGGAACGTGTAATGCAGGGTTTCTAAACCTGGGTTTGTGGAATTCTAGAGGTCACTAGGGGTTCTCTGGAAGACCAGAATTTATTTAAAAAGTTATATCGAATTACATCAATGTGCAGGAATTGCAGGAACAAGCAGAGACTGAACAAAAATCTAGTTACAACTTTTTCTGAATTATCTGGCAGTTAGCTGTAGGAATATGTTTATTTGAAGAAGGAGGAGGAGGAAGAGGAGGAGGAGGAGGTGTGGTTTGGATTTATACCCCATCTTTCTCTCCTGCAAGGAGACTCAAGGTGGCGCACAAACTTCTTTTCTCTTCCTTTCCTCACAACAAACACCTTGTGAGGTAGGTGGGACTGAGAGAGTTCTTAGAGAACTGGGACTAGTCCAAGGTCACCCAGCCGCCTTCATGGGTAGGAGCAGGGAAACAAATCCAGTTCATGAGATGAAAATCCGCCATTCATGTGGAGGAGTGGGGAATCAAACCTGTTTCTCCAGATTAGAGTCCATCAGTTTTAACCACTTCACCACACTGGCTCTCTATTTGATTGAATCTGTTATTGAGATGAATACCGTATTGCAGGAAGGAGAAGGCGAAATGCATTTTTCAAGAAATTAAATGGACTCATCCAACTTGGCCTGCGACATAAGTCTCTCCCTCCTGAATCTTTTCCCTGTGGTTTCCCCACGGTTATTGTATCCTGTTATTTTAAATAAATTTTCCACGGGTCCGTTAAGTCATGTCTGAGTGTGCGATGTGGCAATTTTTGAAGAGGTGTTAGAGAGAAGAGGAGGGTTCCTCTGATAAATACTAATAAATTTAACAATGATGATGATAATGAATAATTTTAAGTTGGTTGTGGGTTTTCCGGGCTGCGTGGCCGTGGTCTGGTAAATCTTGTTCCTAACATTTCGCCTGCATCTGTGGCTGACATCTTCAGAGGTGTATCACAGAGAGAAGTCTGTTACACCAGACTTCTACCACTCAACTGCCACACAGCCCGGAAAACCCACAACAACCAGTTGAATCCAGCCGTGAAAGCCTTCGACGATACAATAATTTAAATCTTCTCGGATGTTTTCCCAAGCATATATGCATATATACAGGCCGACACATGAAACAAATATAATAATTTCGTAATTTATGGCCTATATTTGCAAGGGTTTCCTGAGGCCTGAAAAATATTTCAAGGGTTCCTTCAGGGTACAACTATGCCCAGTGGCCAAAATCCAAAACAGTTACGTAAACAATGCAGGTGATTTCAATGTAAAGTGCAAAGTGCAGTTGGCAACACAGAACAACACAGAGAACAGAACAAAACAAGCTCTTGTTTACACGTGTTGCAGAGTCTTTATCACTGTTCCTCACTATTATTGAAAATATTGTACTATGATTTATTGTTTGTATAACTTGATCTTTCTAAATTGATCCTGTCCCCAAGATATATATTGTGGGCTGATGAAAACACTTCGAAATATGCAAATAAGCTGCGGAACACATCCTGTTGATCCAGTTGCCAATTAGATCCAGTTGCCAATTAGATCCAGTTGCCAATTGAATGGAAAAGATCCCAAGTTGTTAATCTTATCACGGGACAGCTGGAAATAATCACATTAGGCGCCCAGAAAAGAGCCTGCTTTGAGGAAACTATAAACTAGGACCATGAGCTTGCCCTACTTATCCTCTGTCTTGGCCCTTGGAACTTCAAATGGACAATACACAACTATATAGGAATTAAGTAATATTGGGTCTTGTTCATAGGAACACAGGACTGTCTCTCAAGTGCTTGTTTTGTTCTGTTCTCTGTGTTGTTCTTCTATGTTGGCGCGGCACTTTTCTACATTAAAATCACTTGCATTGTTTACTTAATTATTTTGGATTTTGGTCAGTGGACATAGTGTAAGGTAGGCTGACCAGCCGTCCCACTTTTGGCGGGACAATCCCGCCTTCGCATAATTTGTCCCGCGTCCCGCGGGTTCCTTGCATTGTCCTGATTTTTGGGAGGCTGCCGCACTGCCTTCTGGGGCGCAAGGCAGTGCGGCAGCCTCCCGCACGTGCGGCCGCAGGAGCGCATGGCCTTCTGGGGCGCTGCCGCCTACCCCGTCCCGGGTTTACAAGGTGACCATCTGGTCACCTTAGTGTAAGGGCTTGGGATGACAATAAAGTTGTGTGTCTCCTGGCATCTCCCCCCCCACCTTTTATTTTCTGACAAATTGCTTGGGGTAGCCTTATTTCTCTTTCATGATTACCCATAGGCCCATGGTGGCGAACCTTTGGCACTCCAGATGTTATGGACTACAATTCTCATCAGCCCCTGCCAGCATGGCCAATTAGCCGGGGCTGATGGGAATTGTAGTCCATGACGTCTGGAGTGCCAAAGGTTCGCCACCACTGCCCTAGGCCATGCTGGCTCCCAGTAATGAGATTAAAAAAAAATTCTTTTGAAGTAAGCCTGATGTTCCTAGATTTGCATACAGAAAGATGGTGCTCCAAACGATTTCAAAAGGCATAAAATGTTGAGGTAACATGTTGACATAACTTTGAAGATCAACAGAGGTGAGGTGATGGATTGAAGAACTGCAGATAGCTCCCCCTAGTGGCTACTATTAGTAAATGGCTGCTGTGAAGGGCCAGATTTAGACAGACGGTTAGCACAAAATAAACAAAAGTCCAGTTGCACTTTAAAGACTAACAATACTTATTCCAGCATGAGCTTTTGAGTCGGAGCTCACTTCTTCAGATGCAATCCACCCTGCTCTGGGAAGCACAGTTTTCAGATTTCCTGCAATGGCACAATTACCCTTGAGGTCTTGAAAATAAAAGGAAAGGAGGGTTCCCAAACCAGAGTCCCCCAAATTTGCAATTTTCTAATTAAAAAATATTCAGAAGATCCATTTACAGATCTCGCAGCTTTTCATTTTGTCGGATTTTTAGTTTGGGCTCCCTTGGTGTCTTTTGACCATAAGCGGGAGAAGATGGAGGTTAAGGTCACGATCACTGTAAAGAGGGTGAATAACAAGCTGGAGGGGAATTCCCCTCCCCACTCCAAAATCCCCAGTGCCTGTCAAGTCCTGCTTCTATATTGGTTGGTCTTCTCATATCTCCAGGGGAGGTCGGGAGATCATGGCATCTGATTGTTTCTGCTTGCCGTTGGGGTTAGAGCTCATGTTAGAACTTTGCAGTGAAGGAATGCACAGGGTTAAAGAAACACCTTTCCCCAGCCAGGTGTACCTGGTTCCTTATTGGAAAGCATGGCCTTGGGAATAGGAGCAAGTTTATGAGGGACAGTGAAGGAGTAGTGGGGGTGTTGTTGCTTAGTAACAGGTCCAGTAAGGGGGAGTGTGGTAGCCCTCATTGGGATGGCTTGATGGAAAAGCTTTAGTCTTGGCAATGAATTCCTGAAGCGTAACCCGCTTCGACTCCGATCAACAAATCAATTCCAATCTATTGAGAGAGGATGGAACACGACAGTGCCACACATTAAAATGGACTAAGTTTTTAAGAAATCCACTTCTTTTCTACATGGCTTAACTGTGGAACTCACTGCCACAAGATGTTGTGACAGCCTCTATTAGTAATAGCTTTAAAAGAGGCGGAAGAGAGATTTGAAGACCAAATGGAGGATTGGGCTGTTGGGAACTATTAAACGGGAAACGTAGAAGTGCAGCTTTCAAGTTCTAAGACTGTTTATTGGAGTGCTCGGAACACGTGCAGGGAAAGGACGTTGCTGACGTCATAAAGAGACAGCTGGTCCTCTTCAGAGAGAGAATGGCAAAAATAATTGCCCTTTGATGACCTTCTGATTCTTCGTAAATGCTTACACTTTGTGGATCAAAGCGGGGGGGGGGGGTTTCCTCAGGAAACACAGTCCCAAGTGTTAGCTACTCTTCTGAGAAAAGGGGAAGGGCTCAAATCCTGGGCTCAGATCCGGTCTCTCTGTTCCTCACCCTTTCCTGCAGCAGCCGCTCTCTCTCTGCCAGGGCTTCCCGCACCTTCCGTTCCATCTCAGCCAGGGTGGTGATGCAATTCCCCAGACTGCAGAGAGAGAGAAGCATATGGTTAGCATCAGCACTGGTACAGAGACTCTAATGGTTCAGAAGGGGAAGAGGCACCCAAGGACCAAAACAGACACCATGCAGGAGATCTGTCAACAGATTTCCAAACTTAAAAAGGGGGAAATAATTAAATGCAGCGATGGCAGGTTCTGACTATGATCAGAAAAGCAGCATTGGGTGGAGGAGGTATACGAACATAAGAACAAGCCAGCTGGATCAGACCAGAGTCCATCTAGTCCAGCACTCTGCTACTCACAGTGGCCCACCAGGTGCCTTTGGGAGCTCACATCCAGGATGTGAAAGCAATGGCCTTCTGCTGCTGCTGCTCCCGAGCACCTGGTCTGCTAAGGCATTTGCAATCTCAGATCAAGAAGGATCAAGATTGGTAGCCATAGATCGACTTCTCCTCCATAAATCTGTCCAAGCCCCTTTTAAAGCTATCCAGGTTAGTGGCCATCACCACCTCCTGTGGCAGCATATTCCAAACACCAATCACCCGTTGCGTGAAGAAGTGTTTCCTTTTATTAGTCCTAATTCTTCCCCCCAGCATTTTCAATTATCTAGTCCTTTGCCCCATGCATGTCCTAATTTAAATCCCCAGTTTCTATTAGTGAAAACTATTCAGGTTTCAGTAATGGCAGCTTTGGGTAGGAGCAATTTAGATGGAGAAAATGGCACTAACAGGAAGATCCAACTGGTGATGCTCCACAGCCATATTTAAACCCTCCTTTTGTTCCTAACCGGGAACAAAAGTGGCTTATAATATCCTCCTCTCCAGTGTTTCATCTTCCCAACAACCCTATGAGGAAGGTTAGAATGAAAGACAACGACAAGCCCATGTCCACCCCATGTGCTCCTATGGCAGAGTAGGGATTCAAACCCACATCTCCCAGATCCTAGTCTGACCTCTACAGCACATTGGGGTTTGAATGGCTGCAAGCTGCCTCGATTCTTCGTGGGCACAACGTAATTTCACTCTTCCCCTTGGCTCATCTCTGACAAAAATTAAGAACATAAGAACATAAGAACGAGCCTGCTGGATCAGACCAGAGTCCATCTAGTCCAGCATTCTGCTACTGGCAGTGGCCCACCAGGTGCCTTTGGGAGCTCACATGCAGGATATGAAAGCAATGGCCTTCTGCTCCTGCTGCTCCTGAGCACCTGGACTAGATAGCAAAAGCCATCTAAACATCTTGTGGCAATGAATCCCATAGAATATTTTCTACCTATCACATTGTAATCCAGTCCTTCCTCTAAAGAGCTGACTGTGGTTCTCCTCATCTGCATTTTCTCTTGCATTTTCTCCTCACAAAAGCCCTTACAAAGTGAGTCCAGGTGAGAGAATGACAAACCCAAGGTTACCCAGTGAAGAAGAAGAAGAGTTTGGATTTATATCCCCCGCCTTTCTCTCCTGTAGGAGACTCAAAGGGGCTTACAATCTCCTTGCCCTTCCCCCCTCACAACAAACACCCTGTGAGGTGGGTGGGGCTCAGAGAGCTCCAAAAAGCTGTGACTAGCCCAAGGTCACCCAGCTGGTGTGTGTAGGAGTGCACAGGCTAATTTGAATTCTGTAGGACCAGATCCACAGATCTGTTCCACTAAGAACAACATCTTTCTCCTAGCCTAGGAAGCATTCCCCCAACAGAGGGCTTACTTCAGCAGTAGGTTCCTTGCATCAGGGGAAATCACTGATAGAGGAATGGGTCTTTAGGATCCCACCCATATATCTTACACTGGAAAGCAGAGTAGGAAACAAATTTCCATGTTAGGACCAGAAGTGCCTATAAGAACAGCAACGTTGTGCATCTGCTTGTCACTTTTGGCGGGAACTATGGGTTCCTTCCTGTGGCTGCTTGGAAATCAAAAAGTGCTTGTTTGTTTCTAGGAAAGTGAAATACTTAGTCCAGTAAGGGATGGGATAAATCCAAAGTTCTCCCCTATGAGTGTCACGCAATTGAAAGGCGTGTGACAGGCTGGAGAGCTTCAGGATGCCAGCAGAGACTTTCCGCACAGACTTTAAAACATTTGGAGGCAGGAAATAAAATATTTCCTCCACAGAGTTCTGCACTGTTTTTACCCCAACACCTTTTATTTTCAGGCTCAAAACATTTTAAATGAATGCCCTTTTGGAACGATTCTTCAGTTGAGAGAACACTTTAAAAGTGGATTCATTTGCCTGTGAGGTTCTTTAAGACGTTTCCCAGCCCTCTCTGCTTTCTCTTCACTTCCTCATTGGTGCCATTTTCTCACACTCCAGTAGCCCTCCCCTGTTTTGGCGTTTTGGAGCCTCTTTTTGTCATTTGGTGGTGGTGGGGGGGCTAATTTGACAAATGGACTGTAAAAGGCACAGGAGACTGCAGCACCCTGCTGAGAAGCACAGAAATATTATTTGGCAACATAATCTTTAAGAAAGGAAGAATCACATAATGATGGCCAGGAAAGGGCCACTTTTTGGAGAGATGGTGTGGGAGGGCTGTCTCTACTTAAAAGAAAATTCCAACTGTCAAGTTCCTGGCAATTCCAAGAGCTACCCAAAAGGACAAGGATAGCTCCAGGAGCTGCCTGAAATCTAAGGTCAGAAGGTTCTGTAAGTAGACAATTTTTCTTTTTAAGTTTTTCTCCCTAGGAAGATAGCATCCCCCAACTTGGTTCCCGTGTTCACCTGTTGATCAGGTGAGCATCAGAGGGCAAGGATCACAATTACCTGGAGGTATTCCATATAAAAGGGGAAATGGTACCCTTGGAGACAGGGGAAAGGCTGCAATATGGCCCTGTACTTGTTTTTTAAAACTACTTTTAAATTAATTTTATAACTACAACAAAGCTACCACAAACTAAAAAAATACACAAAAGTGATCCACTCTATGCTAATTAAGCAGCATAAACGTTACCAATAACTACTTTGACTTCCCACCTGTCACCCATTGCAGAAGTTATCCATATTATAGTAACTTTCCATGAATATCAAAAACCAGAAAGCTTTAAAAATTTTGTAAATACTTCAACCCAAATTCTATTTTGAAAAAAGACAAGACAAACACAAATGTATCTACATAATAACTTTATCTTCCTAACTGAATTCAAGAATTGAAAACTTATATATAAAAATTCTTTATCCCTCTTTAAGAATCTCTGCATTTTATATGATTAAAACTGACATCTGACCTTTATTATATTAATATCTAACATTTCAATCAATTGTATCAACTTTCAACAAATAATTTGATACTTCAATGACTTGATATTATTAAAAACCTTATTGTTGTTCTTAAAAAGTCCCTTAGTACTTGCTGTAGAAGTGATTCTCTGTTGTTGATCTTTGTACATGAAAAGAAAGCCCTCCCATTTAAGCCAAGTCATTCTTGAATGCTGCTTCTTTAAACATCAACTAAAACAGCATAGTCCTTTCTCTTTTGTAAGATTCTCAATGGTATTTTCTTCATTATGATATCTTTATCCTCCAACTTGAATGGAGATTTTCGATGAGTCACTAGGATTTGATCCACAGTTTCTTATAAGAGGACAATAATAATATCTCTGCCAAGTCCCCATGATTTTGGATTCTTTGAATTAACTCTGTAGACGGTTTCAATTTTTGCCACTATTTCTTCCTTTTCCATCTTCAAAAATCAGCCAAAGCTGAGGCAATTTTTTATTAAGATTCTCTTTTTAAAAGATCCTGTTATTCTGTTATCTGCCTTAGCCTAAAGTTTTTCTTTCTTGTCGGGTATTCAAGGTGAAGTATGGCTGGATGTAGAGTTTACGGTCCAATTGTACAGTTAGTACTTACCCCCCAAACCTTTAACCTCTTCCTTTGTTGTTTTTCCATCTTCTTCCAGCTGTACAATTTTTTAAAATCAGTCTTGATCTCTTTAAACTCTAATAACTGACCACTATTGCTGGTTTATTTCCCAATTATTTACTTGAGATATTTCTAGTACTAGTTTTTATGGAGTCCATTTCAGATTGCAATGCCTGCATATTAAGAAACACAGCTTTCACATTCCCAGATAGCTCCATTATTTCCAAAGAAACAGAACCTTCTCTGGTTGAGGCCATTGTGTCTCCAATGTGATCTTATGCCTCTTATGCCTCTTGTATTTCTGTGAAAATATATTGGCAGCAGAAATATACTCAGTATCTCTAATAGCCACTAGATGTCACTGCACAACAGTCACCTACAAACAGCAGTAAATTCTCTCTGGAACCACTCCTGCTTTCTCTTTTATTTAATGACATTTGTAAAAATGGCTTTCCTCTTCTGATGTGATCCAAATCAGTTTTCTTATATAATCACTGAGCAGCAATCACTCTCCAGTGGATCCAATTCAGCTATTCTTCCTTAGGTTAGTCTCTTTTACATTCATTTACATTTTATCATTTTTAAGTTTCCTGCATCTTCCATACCTTTTAAGGAGGTCTTCAAATTCTTTCTGGCACTATTTGTAGTGAGTTTTGGGCTTCTCTTTTAAATCTCTTCTTCTTTACTCCATTAACACAACGTAGTGCAGCTTGAATGTAATCCTTCCAAAGTTGGGAGAAATGGGCAGCTCCAGCTAGGAATGGTGGTGATATCCACAAACAACAAACGCGCTGCATCAACCGCTGCTTTATCAATTGCGCTAAGCCCACACATAAAGTGCAATACATAAAGTGCAACCAGTGAAAAGTGCAAACAACATCAGAGCCTAGACTCTTACAATACTACACATATCACATCACCCTACAACATAGTCAAGGTGACTAAACGATGTCTTCTTCACTCGGTCCTATGTCTTCGTCCGTATAGGTACTTGGACGGGACCTCTTCTTTGAAGATAATCAATCACTTATCAATAGCTGCATATACTGCATTCCAGTCAGTAGAAGTAAGTCTATGTGGCAATGCGGACCGGTCTGAGCCAAGTCTCCCAAAGTTGGGAGAAATGGGCAGCTCCAGCTGGGAATGGTGGTGATATCACTAGTTCCGCCTTCTCCACCCTGGTTGGACTCCATGGTTTGAGTTTCTGTGTAGTCCCGTCCAGAGGAGATTGCCTCAGGAGCATGTACGGTGTTTCCCTGCTCTCTCCTTAACCCAGAGATGCATCGAACTGCCTTTAAAGCTGCACACTGGAACTTCAGATCTCGGAACGAGTTTGAGACCAGCCATCCTCCGCCATTGCTTAAACTGGAATCTGGCCCTGTACTTACTTGTAAGCTCCTTGAGTAGCTCCTCCCAGCTGGCCCACAGCACCTTGGCCACCCAACAGCTGGAAGAGGGGGTTGTTGAGACGGGAGTACTGCAAGCCCGTGCCACTCAGGTAGGACCCGTTGCCTCCGCCAGATAGCTGTGCTGCCAGTAAACTGGGGTCTAGTGCACCTGGGAATGGGGGAAGGGGAGAAACATGGAAAGAAATTAACACCTTTACAAGCATCCTCAAAGTGGCCTCATCAGGGCCCAGAAACTACCAGCCTTCCAAAACTATGGGAAACATCCAGAAATGCATCCTAAATACAAGACTTCCAGCAGAGACAGCAGACTAGGGGAAGCTCCAGACTAGGGGAAGAAGCTTTAGGGCCCTCAGTCAACCTGAACCTCTGCAAAGTTCACCAAGTCACAAGGTTTGTTTTCTTAGGATTTTTAATTTGAATCTTGGCGGAACTTTCTTGGTGGTGGCACCATTTTTTGAGCTTGCCCAACCGTCTTGTGCTGTATTGCCATCAGATTTTTTTATTCGGGGGGGAGGGGGTCAAAGCTGCAAAGACATGACCTCGAGAGAATTCCAGCATGAGACTTTGAAGACTGATTGCATCAGATTCATGGAGATTTTAAAAAGATACGGAACGACTACAAAATGGCAGCCAGAAAATGTTTTCGAGAAGGGGAGCGCAGACAAATGAAAGATTTTGAAAACACAGTGGAACCTCAGTTTTCATTGCCTTTGGTTTTCATCGGTTTTGGTTTTCATCGATTTTTTTAGTGGTGCACCGTCCCAGTTTTCACTCTGATTTGCCCTCTCAGTTTCTACCTCAATTTGCAGTAAGGTGCATGGTTTTGTGGAGAAAAATCACCCGGACAAAGCTGTTGCAGGTCAGGTTCGCATTTTGTTTGATGCTACCAACGTGCTTTGCCCCCCCATTTCAGACAAATCTTAAAGAGGCGTCAGAAACAGACCTCTTGGGACAGCTGTCTGGTGCAACATTGGTACACTGGCTCTGAAGCTGGTCCTAGTGTTATTGTTTGTTACTGTTTTCAGCATTGAACACTATGTTTATTCACCAAAAAAATGTGTTTTTGGTATGTTCTTTGGAGTGCCTAGAACGGATTGATTGGATTTACATTGATTCCAATGGAAAAGTTTGCCTCGGTTTTCATCGATTCTTTTCGGACGGATTACCAACGAAAACCGAGGTTCCGCTGCATTTGCAAAACTTTTTCAGGGACTTGGGCAGAAAAGGCCACTCTGGCAACACAACCATGGTCAGCTCAGCTCCCCTCTCCAAACGCCACCTCCCCAGAATCTCCAGGAATTTTCCACCCCAGAATTGGTGTCCCGCCCCTATCCTAGGTAATTTGTACCATGCAACGAGATGGGACGCTGTGCAGGTCTGGTGGCCAGGCGATCCCCACGCCTCCGGGGCAGACTTGCGGTTCTCTGCAGTCCGATTGAGCCCTGGGTGGAAAGGCAACAAGGAGGAAATCAGGCCTGGCGTGAACTCCCGACCTTTGCTCCTTGCCCTTTGCAAGGAGCTCGGATCATCTCTTCCATTGTAGGTTTTACTGCACCCTGGTAAAAAGTGATTAAACAGCAAATTGCGCAATCTCAGCATTTACACTGACGTTATGTTTTGTTACGTTAGACTAGATGGCTTCTTTTATAAAAAACGTTACTACCCCTTTTCTCCTTTGCATGCAATTTTACTTATTTGCTTCGTGGGCAGAAAGAATGAAATGTCAGCAACAACAACAACAACAAAATACGGTGCGTGCACAACCAAACACCACAACCACCATGCACAGCGTGTCGGATAAAATCTTTGCATACTACACAGTGAGCAGAGGAGGAGCCGGACTCTTTGAACCTACCTGGGCAAAAAAAATTCCTCTCCACCACTGAATGACCTCATCCTGTTATCCTGCTTCTCTGCTCAGTGTGCTATCTTGGCCTGATCCTTCCACAAAGCAACAGTGACTCATATCCCAGCAGGTGGTGCTCTGTGACCTACCAGGGCAGGGGTCTGCAACCTGTGGCTCTCCAGATGTTCATGAACTACAATTCCCATCAGTGGGGGTGGTGTGGGGGGGGGGGGGGGTGGGGGCGGGGGGCCGGCGGGGGAGGGGCGGGGGGGGGGGGTGGGGGCGGGGGGTGGGGGGGGCGGGGGGGGGGCAACCTGTGGCTCTCCAGATGTTCATGAACTACAATTCCCATCAGTTGGCCATGCTGGCAGGGGCTGATGGGAATTGTAGGCTCATGCAACACCTGGAGAGCTATTACAGGTTGTGAGGACTTCTTTTGGTACTTGGGGGTCTTGATCCATAGAGTTCAATGCCCTAGCAATCTCCCCTGAATCCTCTACACCCACAGAACTGCAAGGCTTGATTAACATACATGAAATAAAAAACATTCCCAGCTTGCTTAAGAGACCTCTGATACCGTTTTGCTTATCTTTGCTTCATGGATGAAACTCCAAGGAAAGGTCAACCTGATTGCGCCATCTCTGGTAAGGTTGCCAGGCAACCAGAGGGAGGGTTGGGGGGGGGGGCTGCCAGTGTCCCAGGAGAAAAATAAAAAGAGAAAAAGAAGGCTCTGGCTACTGACAGGAAATTCTGACCACAGAGTTCTCAGCAATTCCTAGAGACGCCCAGAAACAATATTAGTTCCAGCAATTGTCAGAAACTCTATGGTAAAAACATACGAGGCATCAGGAACTACATAGGCAGAACTTTGGGTAAGTAGAGGAGGCCTTATTTTTCTTTTTTCCAGGATGATTTTCTCCCTGCCCGCAACTTTGGCTTGTTTCCACCTGCCAATCAGGTGGGCATCAGCAGGCAGGGCTACAATTGAATGCAGGTGGGCAAATGGTAACCCTAATATCTGGTCTTTGCCTTCATGATGAACCTAATAGCAGCACTCACCTTTCTCTAGGGCGTGTCCGGTGACTTCCTAAAAAGGGAAAAAGTAATCCCAAACCCATCCTCCCCACCTTTCGGCAGCAAAACATGACGACACGGAGGTAAAAGGGAGTAGGACTGAATCTGTACAGGCAAAAGGAAGGGACATTTACAATCAAACACAGACCAAAGAGGACAGACAGACCTTGACAGAGCTGCGGACGGAGAAGACACAGGAGGACGAGTCGGACTGGTCGGAGCCCAACACAATGACCTTGCGATCTGTCTTTTGGGTGAAAGTAAGCTGCAGAAAGACACAGACACATCAATGTGGGGGCACAGCTGAAAGGACCAAGGTGCAGATTGCTTCTCTGAGCTGGGAATCCTAAACCCATTCTCAGTCAGCTGGTGCTAGCACGGAAAACAGCAAAGGAGGACAGACTCGAGATTTTTTTAACACATAAACATGCATGGGGCTGCCAAACGTTTGGTGCATCATCTACAGCAACCGGCAGCTTTCCCTACCGCAGCATCTAGAGAATCTTTCAGTCGGAGCTGCTGGGGATCGAACCTGGGACCATCTGTGTACAAACTGCCTGCTCTGAGAATGAGCCATACCAGTGATCTAATTCACCCCTTTAAGACAGCCGCACTGGACTTATGACCATGTATTGAATCAGACCACTGAATTAGGTCACTGGTCCATCATTGTCAATAGTGGCTCTTCCGGATATCAAGCGTAGGTCTTTCGCATCATCCACTCACTGCCTGATCCTTTCCAGCAGAGACGTTTTGCCACTGAACCATGACCCTTCTTCACCCAAGATGTGAGCACTGTGCTGGCAGAATACGTGTATTCTAGCAAGTCAAAACCTTTATCCATCAGACAGGTGGTCTGAAATTGGGGGGAGGGGTTTGGGGGGGATGCAGGGTTGTTTATCTTTTATATTGCCAATCAAATAAAACCTACAGGCATTGAAAAATCATTTGTAAACTTGCTTTTGGGAAGGGGTGTGTGGATCAGATGGTGTAGCAGTGACCTTACAGGTGCTGGCCAATAGGGCCCCCTGTGTGGCATGTTAGCCAATAGGGCCCCCTGCATGTATTGGCTACTTGAAATCGGCAAGTCGGCCGTTGCCCCCTGCCAGTCATGACCATTCTGAAAACATAATAAAGAATTGTCATTTTCAAAGCACACCCCAGGACAGAAAGAGGTCTTATCACTTTCAAAGCGTGGCAGCTGTTTTAACTCAACAATGGAACGGTTTGGGCTGTTAAACAAAGGATGTTGCTAGAGCAGTGGTGGCAAACCTATGGCACGGGTGCCACAGGTGGCACTCAGAGCCCTCTCTGTGGGCACGTGCAAACAGAGTCCCCCCCACACACACACACACATCTAGGCTGGCCTGGGCCGCTGGGCTCGATTATTAGCATTAAACCTAAGACCTAGTTTTGGGGAAGCAGTGTAGGTAACCCTGTTAAGCGCTGTTAAACCGCACTGATTTTCATGTGAAGAACTAAAGCACCATCCTTTACCTAGGAGTAAGCTCGGTTGCTGGCAATGGGGCTTGCTTCTGAGTAAACCCTCCTAGGGTCGTGATGCACGGTTGCTTCAAAGCCAAGCTGCCGACTACCACCAAGCTTAATCCCGAATAACGCAGGCCTCGGAGCCAACCGTTTTTTCTAAACTAAAACCTCAGTATTCAGGTTAAATTGCTGTGTTGGCACTTTGTGATAAATAAGCAGGTTTGGCCTTGCAATTTGGACACTCGGTCTCAAAAAGGTTTGCCGTCATTTGGCTCTAGCACAGTGGTTCTCAACCTTCCTAATGCCGCGACCCTTTAACACAGTTCCTTATGTTGTGCTGACCCCCAACCCTAACATTTTATCCATTTTACTGATGGAGAACACTGATGCAGAGAGTCTTAGGCTACCCCTGTGAAAGCAACCCCCGAAGGGGTCGCGACCCACAGGTTGAGAACCACTGCTCTAGCAAATGAGCAACCTGGAGCAGGCAGAGATGAACTTGGATCAAACTCAGTTGAGATGTTGAAAAAGAAACAAGTTCTTTAAAGGTCAACCTCCCTCACTGGAATTTCCCATCTGCTTAGTTGCTGTTTGGCTGAGAATGTTTTTCCAGGTGAAAATCCCTGGGAGCCAAGGTACTTCTCCTGTGATAAAGAAATAAATGCATCACTCAGAGAACTATGTTGTGTTGCGTTTGCCAAGCTGTCTACATCATAAACGGGGAAAATCCACTGAGTATCCAATTACTTCTCTTTATTCTTCACTCCCAACTTAAACAAAGACCAAGTACATAAAACTTCACACACACACACACACTTATGTGTTTGAGTTTGCTTTTCGACTCCTGGGGGGAGGGAGCTATTGTTTCCAAGGGGTTTTTTGCACAATGTATCATGTAAACTGCCTTATTCTTTTGTAGTGCACTATCAACCGGTCTGTGAAATTCCACTTTTGTGGGTTCAAAGCCGCATTGCTGCTCTCTTGGCCACAATGGTTGTCTTTACATTTTCAGCACTGGCGTAATGCCCATTGGGCAAGGTGGGCAGCTGCCCAGGGCATCACCTGGTGGGGGGCATCAAAATGCTGGGTTCGTTTTTGGGTATTTTAGTGGTTTTTCCGTTTTTGGCCTGCAGGGGGCGCAGTTTTCAGGTTATGGCACCAAAATGTCAGCGTTTCATCAGGGGACTGTCCTTATGCTGGTCTTCAGGTTTGCGAGGTTTGGTTTAGGGAGTCTGTTATGGACTTCCAAAGGTGGTGTTCTTTATCTCCCATTAGCTTCCAATGGGAGCTAATAGGAGATGGGGGCTACAGTTTTGAGGGTCCACAACTTTGGTCCCCCTGAACCAAACTGCACCAAACTTGGGGGGTATCATTAGGGCAGTCTCCTGATGAGACCCTGAAAGTTTTGAGACTGTGCCTTCAGAAATGTCCCCCCACAGCCTGCAACTCAATATTGTTAGCAATTCTGGAAACCCCAACGCAGCAACGGAAGATTCCTGGGGCAAATTCCTCTAGCATTGTCCCTGCAGGGGGTGCATTTTTTACGTATCGGCAATCAAAATTTCAGGGTATCATCTGGAGATGATGGCACCCCCCAAGCTTGGTGCAGTTTGGTTCAGGGGGTCCAAAGTTATGGACCCTCAAAAGTGTAGCCCCTATCTCCTATTCGCCCCCATTGGAAACAATGGGGGATGGGGCAACCTCTTTGGGAGCCCATAACTTTGGAACCTCTGAACCAAACCTCACCAAACCTGGGTGGTATCATCAGGAGAGTCTCCTCGATGATATGCTTAAAATTCCTTTGTCTGCTGATATGTCTAAAAATGCATCCCCTGCAGGCACCAATGTCCTGGTGCAAAAAATTTTTGGTCATGGTGGAGTGGCCGCCCATGGGGGTGGGGGGGCATCCAACTCAGGTTTTGCCCAGGGCTACAGTTTTCCCAGGGCTGCCTCGTTACACCCCTGATTTTCAGATACAAGCTATGCCTCTATTTCCACTCCACGGCTGGGCCACTTCTCAGCCACTCCTGAGTAGAAATGATGTGAAAGGACCCAAATAGAGCATTTTATCTCATGGCTTCTTGTTCCTAAACGAAGGCCCCTTCCGCACACGCAAAATAATGTGTTTTCAAACCACTTTCACAACTGTTTGCAAGTGGATTTTGCTATTCCGCACAGCTTCAAAGAGCACTGAAAGCACTTTGAAAGTGCATTATTTTGCGTGTGCGGAATGAGCCAGATACACAATAGTTAACCAGGTGCAGCTTTCCTTGGACCAGAAGAAAGGTGATCCTGTTGGATTTCGGCCTGCTGTACAGCTATTAAAGGAATTGGAGCCTTAACAAGAAGTGGGAGAGTCAAGCCCGGGGATTCCTTGCATATAGGATTACCAACTTTCAAGCGGGGGCTGAAAATCTCCCAGAATTACACTCGATCTCCAGACAGAGATCGGTTTCCCTGCCACTTTGAAGAACAGGATTATACCCTTCTAGAGCCTCACTTCCCTCATCGTGAGTGATTTGCCAGTATTCTGAAATCCAAACAACTGTGCTCATTTTGTTCAACTCACAAAGACTTGGTTGAGCATATTCTGCTTATACATTCAAACTTTAATGGTGTTAGGCCCAATTTTTTTTCATTGTTCCCTAGACGGTACTTTGTATCTCCCTTGGAGTTTTTGCTCAACAACAATGAAGTTGGAGTAACCGTATTGGTCGCAAACTTCCTGTGGAGTGTGTTGGGAAAACTTTGATTTGGTTATTTGTTCTTGGCTCTGCTTGTACTCAATTTCCTGATTTTGTTAATGCCTAATAAAGGTTCTCTGAAGAGACCCACCCCTCCCCAAATCCCAATCCCAAATCCCCAGGCGTTTCCTAACCAGATGTTGGCAACCCTACAATGCACAACCAGACTGTTCGGCGAACCCGCTGGTGTTCGGAACACCCTGTCCGGGAATAGGAAACCTGGTCTTGAAGGACGTGCAAACAAGGAGGTGGTGGGAAAAAAGAAAAACTCCAGAAGTGCTCACCTGAGTGAGGGATTGCTGGCTGTCTGGAGAGTCCCCCCCATTCTCTTCTAGATACGCTGGGCCCATATCCATCAGACGATTTTTTTCCTAGACACACACAGAAAGATAAATGAGGCTACAAATCAGCCCTGGGCTGAGAAGCATGCTTTTCTTCGTGCAATGCCGCCCACACTTGCCCTATTTGTCGCCAGCGCGGATCACACCTTTGTACCAATTGCAACCTGCTTGTACTCAATGCACTCTTGTGAAAACAACAACTCATATCATCTCCTGCTCAGGGTATTTGTCAGGAAAAAAGTAGGGGCTCACTCCCAGTTGGTCTAAAGCAGGGGTAGGGAACCCGCGGCTCTCCAGATGTTCAGGAACTACAATTCCCATC